>NC_069708.1:34357914-35021113 GCF_023699985.2 Odocoileus virginianus | reverse complement strand
CAGGAACGATGATTCCACAAGTGGTTTGTTATGGCATTAGGTGAGATTAAAACAAATATCCAAAAATGAGAAACCAAAGGTATACCCCAGACAAGTGGAAGGTAAAAAATGAGGCTAATAATAATTAAAACAATGAAATATAAACATATGTTTCCATGAACAAAGACAAAACAGTCCAACAAAAATAAAGTACAGAAGATTGATCTGGAGAACAAAGGAAATAAAAAATTATATTTACCAGTTAAAAACAAAACTAAGTAAAGAACAAACTGGAAAACAAAGCTAGACCAAGGTTTAAGCTAGGGAATAAAGCAATGAAAATAAAATTAATAAATATTTTGAAAGGAAAAGAGAAATAAATGAAATAATGAATAGGTATGCAAAGTTAAACAAAAGTAGATAAATAAAATTTTTATATGTTAAAGATTAACTTCAAGGGGAAAAGAACAGTAGGAAAAGCAAACAAAGGAATCAGTGTAGAAAAAATAAATAATAGGTTTAAAAAATTAAAATCAAAAAAAGGGAAAACAAATTCCACAGAACTGCAAAAGCCCAACATAGCAGCAGAGGTTTAAAACAACAATAAAACATGTGACTGAGGGAAAAAAAAAAAAAAGCTCAGAAGCTTAATTAGATTTCATAGTGCCAATAAAATCAACAACTACAACGGGGGGGGGGGGGAGAAAAAAATAATCCAAAAGAATCTTCAGAACAAGTTCAAACATAATAATAATAAATATTTTTCTTGAGTCATAGCTGTCAGAGTCCCTTCCCTCGCTGGGAGTCACAGTACAACTTACCCCCCTAGGATGCCCTCCAACACTATGCTCATCTTTGGACCTGCTATGGGGGCAGCTCATATTCTAATCTGGTCCTATTTCTGTGTGTTCTTGCCTCCAAGTCCACAGCTTTCAGAACTATTGAGCTTTCTTTTGTGGGAGCTCTCAATGACCTTTTATATATTCTTTAGACACAGTCTGCCTAGTTGATTGTGTGGATTTAATCTGCAGCTTGTACAGCTGGTGGGAAGATATTGGGTCTTCTTCCTTAGCCACATTGCCCCTGGGTTTCAATTGTGATTTTATTTCCACCTCTGCATGTGGGTCACCCACTGGGGCTTGTTCATGAGGCTGCCCTGGTGGATTTGGGTTTTCCCCTCTGAGCGCCAGGTGTGGAAGTGATGCAGCTTCTTGGGTCACAGGGGTTCTGGCCACACAAAGTATCAGGGGGGTTGGTGGCAAAGGCAGCAGGAAATATCCTGCCCTAGAAGGGTATGGCAATCAGAATTGGCCAATATGCTCCAGTATTCTTGACTGGAGAACCAGGCCACACACTACAGGGTCACAGAGTCAGACACGACCAAAGTGACCTTACATGCATAGATGCAAGACTTTTTTTGCCTGTTTTAGCTCTGCCCCAGTGAAAGTTGAGCATGAAGGTTGTGCAGCTGCTTGGCTAGTGGGGACCTTGGAAGCACCAAGTGTGCAGGGACATGAACTGCCTCCACTGCAGGACTTATGGCCCTAACTGTTATTTTTTTTTTTTTTTTTTTTTTTGAGCCTCTTGTAGCTGGCAATCAGAAGGCCTCTTAGCCAGTCTTTCTCTGTAGCTCTGTCCATTCAGGCACTTAGAGGGCTCCCTTGCCTGGGGTCCTTCTCTGTTGTTTGGAGCATCAGACACATGGAGGGGCACCCTAGGTGGGGTCCTATTCTGTAATTCAGTGTGTCAGTCGTTTGATGGCCAGCCCCTCTATTCTTCAGGTGCCAATGCTGGAGCATGGAGAGAGAGAGGCTATGGTGATGGCTACGGTGATGGCTCCACGTGGCTCAGCTGTTTCACCTTGCTTCCTTCCATGGTTACTTGGCTTTTCTCCACAGATATTTCCCACCACAACCCCCTTTCTCACATCCCCTCGATCTGTCTCTCTGCAGTCAACAGCAGCCCTCACCCTGGGATTGTTCTGCAATCTCTAAACTCCAACTCCCAGCTGCTGTGCCTTCCAGGGGACCTGTGTCCCTGTCAGGGTGTATATAGTTGCGGCAAGGACTGTCTGATTCTCATTCAATTTAGGCTGCCACAGATTAACTCTTTCAATCTCAGCCTTAAATGTTTCTCCTCTGACTCATACAATTGTCCCAATGTGGGGATCAGACCACTGCTTCAGTTCCCCCATCTGCCAATCGTGGGTCCAGTCCTATTAACACTCTTATTAACTCCTATTAACACTCTTGTTTTTCCCCCTAGTCCCTTCATCTTACAGAGTTTTGTGTGGTTCCAAATATCCTTTTCCTCTGGTCGGATAGTCCTATCAGCTCTCAGCTGGTGTTCTGCATGGACTTCTGTGTCTGAAGGTGTATTGCTGATGTATCCACAGAGAGAGATGTACTCCATGTCCACCTACTCCTCCGCCATCTTGTTCTCTCTATTTTTAATCTTTTGAGTAAGTTCCATGTTGTCTTTCATAATGGATGCACAAATTTGCATCCTACCAACAGTGGACAAAGGTTTTTTTCTCTCCACATCCTCGCCCATATTTGTCATTTTTTGCCTTTTTGATAACCATTCTGACAAGTGTGAGGTGATATCTCATTGTGATATCAGTTTGCATTTATTTAATTATTAATTATGTTGTACATCATGTGTCTGTATGTCTTCTTTGGAAAATGTCTATTTAGATATTCTGACTGTATTTTAATTGAATTTTTATATTGGATGTTCAAATTCTTTACACATTTTGGATGTTGATCCCTAATAAAATATATAGTTAGCATCATCCTTTAATTTTGTCTATTGTTTCTTTAGTGTGCAGATTTTTTTTTCTTTTTTAGTTTTATATAATCCCACTTGTTTTTGTTGTTGTTGTTTGATTTTGTCACTTTAGCTTGGTGTCAGATTCAGAAATTATCTCCAAGACCCATGTCAAGAAGCTTACAACTTTGTATTCTTCTAAGAGTTTTATGGTGTCTGGTCTTATATTCAAGTCTTTAAATCATTTTGTGTTATTTTTGTGTGTCTGATATTAGAGAGTGGGCCAGTTTTATTCTTTTGTGTGTGGCTGTCAAATTTTAACAATATCATTTATTGAGGATATTGTCCTTTCCCAATTGTATATTCTTGGCTCCTTTGTCATATATTAATTGAACATATAATTTTGAATTTATTTCTAGGCCCTCCATTCTGTTCCTTTGATTTATGTATCTTTTTTTTTTTTAATTGTCACTACCATGTTGTCATGATTACTATAGCCTTGGTTTGATATTAGGGAATTTAATGCGTTCAGCTTTGCTTTTCTTTCTCAAGATCACTTTCACTCTTTGGGGTCTTTTGGTTCCAAACAAATTTTAAGGCTGTCTGTTTCTTTTTTCATGGAAAAATACTTTGTTTTAAATATAGCAGTGTGTACATGTCAACCCAAAATTCCAAATCTACCCCCCCCATCCTTCCAATCTAGTAACCATAGTTTTTTTTTTTTCTTTAAGTCTGTGAGTTTATTTGTTTTGTAAATAAGTTACTTTGTTAATACTATCTAATTCTGTAGAAAATGTTTTATAGGGATTACATTAAACGTGTACATTGCCTTAGATGTGATGGATATCTTAACATTATTAATTCTAGCCCAAAAGAACAGAATATCTTTCCATTTATTTGTATCTTAATTTTTTATTAATGTTTTACACTTTCATGCACAGAAAATGTACCTATATGATTAAATTCAGTCCCATATTTTTTTATACAATTGTAAATGAAATTGCTTTATTACTTTCTCTTTCTGATAGTTTATTATTACTGTATAGAACTGCAACAAGTTTATGCCTGGTGCTTTTGAATCCTTCAACTTTACTGAATTCAGTTACTAATTTTAACATTTGTTTTAGTGGAGTATTTAGTGTTTTCTATAAATAATATCCATCCATCTGCAAATAGTGAATTTTCCTTCTTCCTTTCCTAACTGGATGCCTTTTGCTTCTTTTCCTTGTCTAAATGTCTTGGCTAGAGCTTCTAGTACTATGCTGGATGAAAGTGGGGAGAGTATAAATCCTTGTTTTTTTCTAATCTTAAAAAATTTTCAGCTTTGCACCACTAAATATGATATCAGCTTTTGGATTATCATATGTAGCCTTTATTAAATTGTGTTGTAGTCTCTCTACACCCACTTTCTCTTGAGAATTTCTATAATAAACAAATGTTGAGTTTTGCCAAATAGTTTTTTTTGTATCTACTCAGAGATCATATAATTTTCATTTTATGTTAATGTGGGGTAGGGAGTTTTTCATTATTGGAAACTTACTGTTGGCCTCTTCAGATTTTTACCCCTTTATGATTTAATATTGATAGGTTTTACGATTTGTTTATAATTTATCCATTTATTTCAGTTTTTCCAATTTGTTGGGATATAGTTGTTCTTGGTAGTCTCTTATGATTCTTTGTATTTCTGTGGCATCTCTCAAGATGTATGATATGACATTTATGAATTTATTTATTTGGATCTTCTCTATTCTCTTGATTAGTCTAGCTAATATTTTACCAATTTATTTCTTTAAAAACACTTATAATTTTGCTCATCTTTTATGTTGCTTCCCTAATCTAGTTTTAACTTATTTTTGCTGTAATGTTTGTTGCTAACCCTTCATTCTACTCTCGTATTGTTTGTCTTTTTTTTTTTTTTTAATTCTTGAAGGTGTAAATTTAGGCTGTTATGTGCTTTTTTTTCTTTTTTAAAATGTTTATTCTTTCCTCTTCACACTGATTTAGCCTCATTATGTTACTTGGAATATTGTGTTCCATTTTTGTCTTAATGCAATTTTTAAATGAAAAAAGTATATATACTGTGTTCCTTGGATTTGAAAAATTAATACTGGCAAACTAACCATACTACAGATGAAATCTGCAAATTGAATGCAATCTATCAAAGTTCATGAAAATTAATCAAATATTTGAAAAAAAAAACAGTGGATCAAAAAATAAATCAAAAGAAAAATATTTAAATTACATTAAAACAAAAATGGAACACAATATTCCAAATAATATAGTGAGGCTAAATCAGTGTGAAGAGGAAAGAATAAACATTTTTAAAAAGAAAGATAAAGCAAATAACAACTTAAACTTACACATTCAAGAATTAAAAAAAAATACGCCAAGTGAGTAGAACGAAGGATTAATAATAAACATTACAGCAAAAATAAGTGAAAAATAGACTAGGGAAATAACAGAAAAGATGAGCAAAATTACAAGTGTTTTTAAAGGAATAAATTGGTAAAATATTGGCTAGACTAATCAAGAAAGTAGAGAAAATCCAAATAAATAAAATAATAAATGCCATAGTATACATCTTCAGAGATGCCACAGAAATACAAAGAATCACTCTTTGACATAAATGACAGCAATATTGTTTTGGATACATCTCCTAAAGTTAAGAAAACAAAGGCAAACATCAACAAAGGGGACCTAATTATACTTAAAGCCTTTTACACAGTAAAGGAAACCATTGACAAAATGAAGACAGTTTACTGAATGGGAATAAATATTTTCAAATAATATAAGTGATAAGGGATTAATATACAACATATATAAACTGCTCATACAAGTTAACATCAAAAACACAAACAAGGGGTAGTCCCAAGATGGCAAAGGAATAGGATGGAGAGATCACTTTCTCCCTCACAAATACATCAAAAGATCATTTTCATGTGAAGAAACTTCCACAAAACAACTTTTGAATGCTGGCAGAGGACACTAGATACCCTGAAAGACAAACGAATCTCTTTGAAATGAGGTAGGAAAAAAGATAATGATGAAAAGAAAGGCAAAGGATCTGGGAAAGAGACCCATCCTGAGGAGAGAGTCATGAAGAAGCGGAAGTTTCCACAAAATAGGAAACTCTCACAGGTGGGGTCACTGGGGCTCTTTGGAAGCTCAGAGGGCAGAATAATGGATAAAAAGAAAATTACAGAATTCTGCCAAATGGCAATTACCAGCAGAAAAGTGGCTTGCACATCATGTCCAACCACAGTGAATGGGACCTGAGTGTGGAAGTGCAGGCTCCATCTTAAAGGTCCTTAGTAAGGACTGGGGTTGAATGTTCCGAGGACTCTCTGAGGGTCTAATGTGACATAACAACTCAAATTGTAGGAACTCCAGAGAGACAAAGGAAAACAAAAGACCTTTCTTGCGGGAAGGCCTTAACATGCACTCTGACCACTGAAGGGCTCACAGAACATGGCTCATGACCGAGTGAACAACAAAGGAGAGCAAGCTAGCTGCCATTTATGGCCCTCCTTGGAGGCAGAGATGCAGGTGCAAGACAGCCAGAAGTGGAAGGCAAGGGGCCATTGCATCTTGGTTCCAGTGACTGCAACTCCCGCCAAACTGTGAGCAGGCTGCCAGTTTCTAACTACATCTTCCTGGAATCCTGGATGGTTCATATCAGCCAGGAATCTCACAGACTGAGGTCAGCTCCCCTAAAGAGACACATGGGCCACCTAGGACTTGCAAGCCCTTCACACCCGAGATCCTGAGAGGCTTGGACCTGGGAGATGCACGAGACACACAGCCCACCTGGGACTGTGTGCTCACAGTACATATGAGAACTTGAGTGGCTTGGACCTGTGAAGTGCATGCTGTATTGGGCTGTGGCAACCCCAGTGTTGTCTATACAGCAGGCGTGCTCACCACTTATGCCAGTGATGTTTGTTTTCAGTGTCACTCCCTCTTCACAGCACAACTGAGACAACGAGCCTGAATAAATGGCCACTTTTGCCCACTTGTGTCAGGGGAGAGATTATACACTGAAGATACTTGCAAGCAGAGGAGGCTAACTTAAACAAAGAAAAGAAGGGGGAACTGCCCCAGAAGTGGCAGGTGCAAAAGATGAAAAATCCTGCAGTTAAGCTGAGACTGTGCATTTGAGGGGCAACTGTAGACATGAGAACATGTTCAACTTGGAAAATGGGATTATCTGACACTGAAATGATTTACACTGCCCACAGCAGCTCCAGAGAAATTCCTATATTTTCTTTATTATTATTATTTTCTAATTATTAGAAATTTTATTGTTTTTAACTTTTAATTTTTTATTACTTTTTCTTTTTTTTTACTTTCTTCCTTATTATCTTATTTTTTCTCTCATATGGTTCCTTGTTACTCCTTTAATTTTTATTTGTATAGCCTACTATTACCTTTCTTAAAAATATATATTAAAAGTTAATTTCATTTTTTTTATAAGTGCATTTTTTATATTGTACTTTTGAGAGTCTAATCTCTATTCAGTGCTGTGCTGTGCTTATTCACTCAGTGGTGTCCAACTCTTTGTGACCCCATGGACTGAAACCCACCAGGCTCCTCTGTTCATGGGGATTCTCCAAGCAAGAATACTGGAGTGGGTTGCCATATCCTCCTCCAGGGAATCTTCCCAACCCAGGGATCAAACGCAGGCCTCCCGCATTTCAGGTGGTTACCATCTAACCCACCAAGGAAGCCCAATCACTATTCTACATTTTTAATGTTTGCTTTTTGATATCTGTTATTAATTTTGTATCTTTAAGAGGTTAATTTTTAGTATCCATTTTCACTTAGGGATATGATTACTGGCTTGATTGTCCTCTTCCCTTTTGACTCTCTATTTTCTCCTCCTGATTACCTCTATCTCCCTCTTCCTTCTTTTCTTCTGCATATAACTCTGTAAATCTCTTTGGGTGTTCCTGACTATGGAGAGTTGTTTCACTGTTAACCTGTAGGGGTTGTCTTCTGTGTCAATTGGATGGAGAAGTCGATGATACTGTAAGAGGGGAACTGAACCCAGAGGCAGGAGGCTCAGCTCCAGAATTTTTGACCATCATAGAACTCCTGACCCCAGGGAACATTAATACATGAGAGACAGTCAATAATGAATAAAGCAATAACTGAGATCAAAACTCTTAGAAGGGAACCAACAGTACAGATGTTACAAAACAACATCTTCAACAAGGTTGCTTTACTCAGAAAGGATTTCTTTGATATTCAAACAGTACAAATGAGGCAGAAGAACAAATAAGTGAGATAGAAGATGGAATGGTGGAAATAAATGAAGTAGAGTGGGGGAAAAAAAAGAAAAAAAAGAATAAAAGGAAATGAGGACAGACTCAGAGGCACCTGGGACAATGTTAAATGCTCCAACATTCAAATCATAGATGTCCCAGAAGAAGAAGACAAAAGGAAATGGCATGAGAAAATATTTGATGAGAAAATAGTCAAAAACTTTCTTAAAATGGAGAAGAAAATAGCCACCCAAGTGCGAGAAGCAAAGAAAGTCCCATACAGGATAAACCCAAGGTAAAATGCACCAAGACACATATTAATCAAACTAACAAACATTAAACACAAAGAGAAAATATGAAAAGTAGCAAGGGAAAAGTAACAAATAACACACAAGGGAATCCCCATAAGGATAACAGCTCATCTTAGAACAGAAACTCTGTGGGCCAGAAGGGAATGACAGGATATCCTTAAAGTGATGGAAGAGAAACACCTACAACCAAGATTACCCAGCAAAGATTTCATTCAGATTCAAAGGAGAAATCAAAACTTTACATACAAGCAAAAGCAGAGAGAATTCAGCACCATGAAACCAGCTCTCTAAAAAAACTGCTAAAGGATCTTCATTAGATAGGAAGCACAAAAAAATGGTTTATAAAAATGAACCAAAACAATATAGTAAATGGTAACGAGATCATACTCATCAGTAATTACCTTAAACATAAACAGGCTAAATGCTACAACAAAATAACAAAGACTGGCCAAATGGATACACAAATAAGACCCCTATAAATGTTACCAACAATCCGCCCACCTCAAACCTAGGAACACATGGAGATTGAAAGTGAGTGCTTGGAAAAAGATATTTTGTGCAAATGGAGACAAAAAGAAAGTGGGAATAGCAATATTCATATCAGATAAAATAGACTTTAAAGACAATTTTAAGAGACAAAGAAGGACACTACATAATGATCAAGGGATCAATCCAAGAAGAAGATATAAGAGTTATAAATATATATGAATCCAACATAAGAGCACTTCAGTACATAGGCTAAATGCTAATAACTATTAAAGGGGAAAATTGAGAGTAATACAAGAATTGTGGGAGACTTTAATATTCCACTCACACCAATAAATAGATCTCCCAGTCAGAAAATTAAGAAGGAAACACAAGCTTTAAAAGATACAATAGACATAATTGATATCCACAGGTCATTTTATCCCAAAACAATGGATTTTATCTTTTTCTGAAGTGCAAATGGAATGTTATCCAGGAAATATCACATTCTGGGCCACAAAACTAAATTTGGTAAATTAAAAAAAAATCTGAAATAATTTCAAGCATCATTTTTTATCACAGTGCTGTAAGATTAGATATCAACTACAGGAAAAAAAAAATATAAAAAACACAAACATATGTAGGCTAAATAACATGCTTCTGAATAACCAGCAGATCTCTGAAGACATCAAAAAGGAAATCAAAATATGCTTAGAAACAACTCATAATGCAAACATGAAAACCCAAAATCTATGGGATTCAGTAAAAAGAGAGCTAAGAGGGAAGTTCATAGCAGTACAAGACTGCCACAAGAAAAAAGAGAAACATCAAATAAACAACATAAACTTACATCTAAATATTCCAGAAAAGGAACAGCAACAACAAAAATATCCCAAGGTTAGGAGAAGGAAATAAATCATAAAAGTCACAACTGAAATAAATAAAGAAAGAACCAAAGAAGACTACAGCAAAGATCGTAAAAACTCAAAGTTGGTTCTTTGAGATGATAAATAAAACAAACAAGCAGTTAGCAAGACTCAAGAAAAAAAGGAGGAAAACTCAAATCAGTAAAAAGAGAAATGAAAATGGAGAAATTATATTAAACAACACAGAAATACAAACGATCTTAAGAAACTACTGAGATCAACAACATGCCCCCAAAATGGAAAACTTTAAAGAAATGGAGAAATTCTTAAAAAATTATAACCTTCCAAAACTGAACCCGGAAGAAATAGAAAACATGAACAGACCAGTCACTAGGGCAGAAATCGAAACTATAATAAAAAATCTGCCAACAAACAAAAGGCCAGGACCAGATGGTTTCACAAGTGAGTTCTACCAAAAATTTAGAGATTAGCACAGAAAAGTATACCGAAAAAAAGTATCATTTTCATGGGGGACTCGAATGCAAAAGTAGGAAGTCAAGAGGTATCTGGAGTAACAGGAGGTTTGGCTTTGGAGTATAAAATGAAGAAGGGCAAAGGATGATAGAGTGTTGCCAAGAGAAAGCACTGGTCAGAGAAAACATACCCTTCAAACAACACAAGACTTTACACAAGACATTACCAGATGGTTGACACCAAAATCAGATTGATTATATTATTTGCAGGTGACTAAAGAGAAGCTCCATACAGCCAGTTAAAACAAGACCAGGAGCTGACTGTTGCTCAGATCATGAACTCGTTATTGTAAAATTCAGAATTAAATTGAAAAAAAGTAGGGAAAAGCACTAGGCCATTCAGACAAGACTTAAATCAAATCCCTTGTAAATATAGAGTAGGAGGGACAAATAGATTGAAGGTGTCAGATCTGATAGACAGAGTACCTGAATAACTATGGACGAAGGGTCATGACATTGTATAGGAGGCGGTAACCAAAACCATACCCAAGAAAAAGAAATGAAAAAAGGCAAAATGGCTGTCTGAGGAGGCCTTACAAATAGCTGAGTAAAGAATAAAAGCAAAATGCAAAGGAGAGAAGGAAAGGTATACCCATCTGAATGCAGAGTTTCAAAGAATACCAAGCAGAGATAAGAATGCTTTACTAAGTGAATAATGCAAGAAATAGAGGAAAACAATAGAATGGGAAAGACTAGATATTTCTTCAACAAAATTACATATACCAGGGAATATTTAATGTAAAGATGGGCATCAAAAAAAAAAAAAAAAAGAAAGAAAAGAAATGTATGTATACACACACACACACACACACACACAGAAATGGTTTGGACCTAACAAAAGCAGAAAATAGTAAGAAGAGGTGGCAAGAATATACAGAAGAACTATACAGAAAAGATCTTCATAACTCAGATAACCACAATGGTATGATCACTCACCTGGAACCAGACACCGTGGATTGCAAAGGCAAGTGGGGCTTAGGAAGCATCACTATGAAAAAAGCTAGTGGAGGTGATGGAATTTCTACTGAGCTATTTCAAATCCTAAAAGATAATGCTGTCAAAGTTCTGCACTCAATATGCCAGCAAACAAGGGTGCTCACTCTCACCACTCTTATTCAAAATAGTTTTAGAAGTCCTACCCACAGCAATCAAACAGGAAAAAATAAATTTAAAAAAAATCAGATTGGAAAAGAAGGAGTAAAACTCTTATTCTTTACAGATGATATGATACTCTACATAGAAAACTGGAAAGATTCCACCAGAAAACTACTATAGCTAGTCAATGAATTTAGTAAAGCTGCAAGATTTAAAATCAGTACACAGAAATCCCTTTCATTCCTATACATTAACAACGAAAAATCAGGAAAAGATATTAAGGAAACAATCCCATTCACCACTGCAATGAAAAAAATAAAATATTTAGGAATAAATTTGCCTAAGGAAACAAAAGACTTCTATACAGAAAACTATAAAACACTGATGAAAGACATCAGAGATGATGCAAACAGATGGAGAAATATGCCATGTTCTTGGATTGAAAAAAGTTAATATAGTGAAAATGAGTATACTATCCAAAGCAATCTAAAAATGCAATGCAATCCCTATCAAACTACCAATGGTATTTTTTCACAGAACTAGAAGAAATAATTTCACTGTTTGTATGGAAACACAAAAGATTTGGGCATGGTAGAAGGAAAGAAATAATAAAAATCAGAGTAGAAATAAATGAAATAGAGACAAAGAAAATAATTATAAGAATAAATGAAACTAAGAGCTGATTCTTTGAAAAGATAAACAAAATTGATAAACCTTTAGTCATACTCATTAAAAAATGTAGAGGACTCAGATCAATAATATTAGTGGGTTTTTATGATATTTAACCCTTCAGACCAAACAAAAGGAAGAGATGAGGAGTCTACCTGAAAAAAAATTCAGAATAATGATAGTAAAGAGATATAAAATCATGAAAACAAAATAGATACATGGATAAATAGACTGGAGACATGGATTTAGAAGATGAAATAAATGCATAACAAGAACCTAGAAGAAATAAAAAAATAGTCAATCAGCAATGAACAATGCAATGGTTGAGATTAAAAACACTCTGGAGGGAACCAACAGTAGAGTTATTGAGGCAGATGAATAGATAAGTGAGCTGAAAGATAGAAAGGTGGAAAAAGCAGAAACATAGTGAAATATAAAAAAAGAATAAAAATGAATGAGGACAGGCTCATAAGCCTCTGGGCAATGATAAGTGCCACAACATTCGAATCATAAGAATCCCAAAAGAAGAAGACAAAAGGAAAGGGCATGAGAAAATACATGCAGAGATAATAGTTGAAAACTTTCCTAAAATGTGGAAGTAAATAGCCATCCAAGTCCAGGAAGCCCAGAGAGTCCCATACAGGATAAAACCAAAGAGAAACACACCAAGTCACATATGAATCAAACTAGCAAAATTTAAGCACAAAGAAAAAAAAATATTAAAACACCAAGGGTAAAGCAATGAATAACATACAAGGGTATCCCCATACAGCTATAATTGATCTTTCAAAAGAAATTCTGTATGTCATAAGGGAATGGCAGGACATCCTTAAAGTGATGAAAGGGAAAAACCTACAACCAAGATTACTCTATCCAGCAAGGATCTCATTCAGATTCAAAGGACAAATAAGAACCTTTACAGACAACAAAAGCTAAGAGAATTCAGAACCACCAAACCCGGTCTTCAACAAATACTAAAAGGACTTCTCTAGACAGGAAACATAAAAAGGTCGACAAAAACAAGCCCCCCAAATAAAGGGTAATGTAATCACACTTGTCAATAATTACCTTAAGTGTGATTGGTTAAATGCTCCAGCCACAAGATATAGACTTGCTGAATGGATGCAAAAATAAGACTTCTATATATGCTGTCTACAAGTGATCCACCTCAAACCTGGAGAGGACACATACAGGCTGAAAGTGATGGGCTGGAAAAGATATTCCATGCAAAAGGAGCCCAAAAGAAAGTGGGAGCAGCAATACTCATATCAGATAAAATACACATATCTTTAAAATAAAGATCAATATAAGAGACAAAGAAGTACACTACATAATGGTAAAAGGATCAACCCATGAAGAAGACATGATAATTATTAATATATATTCACTCAACAAAGGAGCACCTCAGTACATATAAGGCAAATGCTAACAGTTCCCCTATTAAAGGGGAACTTGGCACTAATATAATAATTGTGGAGGACTTTAATAATCCACTCACAACAATGGACAGATCTACATACAGAAAACTAATAAGGAAACACAAACTTTAAATGATGCATTGGACCAGTTGTATCTAATTGATAACTACAGGGCATTTCATCCAAAAACAATAAATTTTACTTTTTTAAGTGCACATGAGATATTCTCCAAGATAAATCACATCCTTGGCCACAATCTAGCCTTGGTAAATTTTTAAAAAATAAAATCATTTCAACTATCTTTTCTGATCGCAATGCTGTAAGATTAGACATCAACTATAAGGGAAACAAAAACTATTAAAAAAAAACACACAAATATATGGATGCTAAACAGCATGCTTTTGCATAACCAGCAGATCATTGAAGAAATCAAAAAGGAAATAAAATATACATAGAAACAAATAACAATGAAAACATGACAACTCAAACCTATGGAATGCAGCAAAAGCAGTACTAGAAGGGAAGTCCATATCCATATAAGTATACCTCAAGAAACATGAGATACATCAAATAAACAACTTAACCTTGCACCTAAAGCAACTAGAAAAAAGAAGAACAAAAACTCCCAAAGTTAGTAGAAGGAATGAAATCATGAAAGCTCAGAGCAGAAACAAATGAAAAAGAAATGAAGGAGACTAAAGCAAAGATCAATAAAACTAAAAGCTGTTTCTATGAGAAGATAAACAAAATCAACAAACAATTAGCCAATCCCCAAGAAAAAAAGGGAGAAGACTCAAATCAATAAAGTAAGAAATGAAGAAGGAAAAGTTACAACAAACAACATAGAAATACAAATGATCATAAGAGAATACTATGAGCAACTGTATGCCAATAAAATGGAAAACTTGAAAGAAATGGAAAAATTGTAAGAAAAGCTAACTTTCCAAGCCTGAACCAGGGATAAATAGATAATATGAACAAACCAATTCCAAGCACAGAAATTGAAACTGAAATTTAAAAAAAAAAATATTTCAACAAACAAAAGCCCAGGACCAGATGGCTTCACAGGTGAATTCCACCAAAAATTTAGAGAAGAGCTAACATTTATCCTACTCAAATTCTTCTAGAAAATTACACAGGAAGGAAAGCTCCCAAATTCATTCTATGAGGCCACCATCACAGCAATACCAAAACCAGAAAAATATGTCACACAAAAAGAAAATTACGGCCCAATTTCACTGACAAACATAGGTTCAAATATACTCAACAAAATTTTAGCAAACAGAATCAAGCAGCACATTAAAAAGCTCATACACCATGATCAAGTGGACCTTATCCCAAGGATGGGAGGATTCTTCAATATATATTGATAGATATATCCAAATCAATCCATGTGATAAACCATATTAACAAATTCAAAGATAAAAAGCATATGATCATCTCAATAGATGCTGAGAAATCCTTTGAAAAATTCAACTCATTTATGATAAAAAAAAACAAACTCTCTAGAAAGTAGACATAGAAGGAGCATAACTTAACATAATGAAGGCCATATATGAGAAACCAGCAGTAAACATTATCTTCAATTCCAAAAAACTGAAAGCATTTCCTTTAAAATCAGAAACAATACAAAAGTGTCCACTCACACCACTCTTAATCAACATAGTTTGGGAAGATCTAGCCACAGTAATCAGAGAAGGCAATGGCAACCAACTCCAGTACTCTTGCCTGGAAACTCCCATGGATGGAGGAGCCTGTAGGCTGCAGTCCATGGGGTCACGACGAGTCAGACACAACTGAGTGATTTCACTTTCACTTTTCACTTTCATTCATTGGAGAAGGAAATGGTAACCCCCTGGAGAATCCCAGAGATGGAGGAGCCTGGTAGGCTGCTATCTATGGGGTCACACAGAGTCAGACACGACTGTAGAAACAGCAGCAGCAGCAGTCACAATAATCAGAGGGGAATAAAAGAAAAGGAATCCACATGGGAAAAGAAGAAGTAAAACTCTCATTATTTGAAAAATACATAATTCTGTACATTAAAAAAAAGATGTCACCAGGAAATATATAGACTGAAAGATGAATGTAGTAAATTTACAAGATATAAAATTAATACACAGAAATCCCTTGTATTCTTATACATTAACAATGAAAAATCAGAAAGAAAAATTAAGGAAACAATCCCATTCACCATTGCAACAACAACAACAAAAATACTTAGGAATAAACTTACCAAAAGAGACAAAAGACATGTATACGGAAAACTATAAGACACTGATGAAAGAAATCAAAGAGAACACAAACAGATGTAGAGATATACCATGTTCTTGGATTAGAAGAATCAATGTACTAAAAATTATTATATTATCCATAGCAATTTACAGATTCAATGCAATCTTTGTCAAACCACCAATGGTATTTTTCACAAACTTAGAACAAATACTTTCACAATTTGCATGGAAACAGAAAAGACCCTGAATACCCAAAGCAATCCTGAGAAAGAGGGATGGAACTGTAGGAAACAACATTTCTACATTCAGACTATACTACAAAACTGCAGCCATTAAGAAAATACGGTACTGGCACAAAAACAGAAATATAGATCAATGGAACAATATAGAAAGTTTCAAGATAAATTTACTAATCTCTGGACATTTTGACATAAATGGAGAAATAAAAAACAGTTTGTTCAACAAATAGTGCTGGGAAAACTGATCAACTACATGTAAAAAAAAATGAAACTAGAACACTTCCTAACACCATTCAGTTCAGTTCAGTCCCTCAGTTGTGTCTCACTCTTTGCGACCCCATGAACTGCAGCATGCCAGGCCTTCCTATCCATCATCAACTCGAGGGATTCACCCAAACTCATGTCCATTGAGCCAGTGATGCCATCCAACCATCTCATCCTCTGTCGTCCCCTTCTCCTCCTACCCTCTATCTTTCCCAGCATCAAGGTCTTTTCTATGAGTCAGCTCTTCACATCAGGTGGCCAAAGTATTGGAGTTTCAGCTTGAACATAAGTTCTTCCAATGAACACCCAGGACTGATCTCCTTTAAGATGGACTGGTTGGATCTCCTTGCAGTCCAAGGGACTCTCAAGAGTCTTCTCCAACACCATAGTTCAAAGGCGTCAATTCTTCGGCGCTCAGCTTTCCTCACAGTCCAACTCTCACATCCATACATGACCACAGGACAAAACCATAGCCTTGCCTAGATGGACCTTTGTTGGCAAAGTAATGTCTCTGCTTTGTAATATGCTATCTAGGTTTCTCATAACTTTCCTTCTGAGGAGTAAGTGTCTTTTAATTTCATGGCTACAGTCACCACCTGCAGTGATTTTAGAGTCCCCCGAAATAAAGTCTGCCACTGTTTCCACTGTTTCCCCATCTATTTGCCATGAAGTGATGGGACCAGGTGCCATGATCTTAGTTTTCTGATTGTTGAGTTTTAAGCCAACTTTTTCACTCTTCTCTTTCACTTTCATCAAGAGGCTCTTTAGTTCATCTTCACTTTCTGCCATAAGGGTGGTGTCATCTGCATATCTGAGTTTATTGATATTTCTCCCAGCAATCTTGATTCCAACTTGTGTGTTTCTCATGATATATTCTGCATATAATTTAGATAAGCAGGGTGACAATATACAGCCTTGACGTACTCCTTTTCTTACTTGGAACCAGTCTGTTGTTCCAAGTTCAGTTCTAACTGTTGCTTCCTGTCTTGCATACAGGTTTCTCAATATACAACAATAAATTTAAAATGAATTAAGGACCCAAATGTAAGACTAGAAACTATAAAACTCTCACAAGAAAACAAAGGCAGAACAGTCTCCAACATAAATCACTGCAATATCCTCTATGACCTACCTCCTTGAGTAATGGAAATAAAACCAATTATAAGCAAATGGAACCTAAGAAAACTTAAAAGCTTCTGTAAAACGCAGTAAACTATAAGCAAGGTAAAAGATAACCATCAGAATAGGAGGAAAAGATAGGAAATGAGACAACTGACAAAGAATTAATCTCGAAAATATACAAGTAGTGCATGAAGCTCAATTCAGAAAAATAAACAACCCAATCAAAAAGTGGGCAGAAGACCTAAACAGATATTTCTCCAAAGAAGACATACTGATGGCTATTAAACACAGGAAAAGATGCTCAACACTGCTCATTATTAGAGAAACGCAAATTAAAACTACAATGAGGCATCATCGTACATTTGTCAAAATGGCCACCATCAAAAAGTCTACAAACAATAAATTCTGGAAAGGGTATGGAGAAAAGGGAACCCTCTTACACTGCTGATGGGAATGCAAACTGATACAACCACTATGGAGAACATTATGAAGATTGCTTAAAAAACTGGGAATAAAACTAGTATATAACCCAATAATGGTATTGGGCATATACTCTGAGGAAATCAGAATTGAAAAACACATGTACCCCAGTTTTCATTTTAGCATTGTTTATAATAGCTAGGACATGGAAGCAGTGTAGATGTCCACTGGCAGTTGAATGGCTAGGGAATTTTGACACATAAACACAATGAAATATTATTCAGCTATAAAAAAGATTCATTTGAGTCAGTTCTAATGAACTGGATGAACCTAGAGCCTATTATACAGAGTGAAGTAAATAAGAAAGAAAAATACAAATATTGTATATTAATGCATATATATGGAATCTAGAAAATGGTGCTGATGATCCTATGAACAGTACAGCAAAGGAGATAGAGATATAAAGAACAAACTTTTGGATTCTGTGGGAGAAGCAGAGGGTGGGATGATTTGAGAGAACAACATTAAAACATATATATCACCACATTTAAAATAGATAGCCAGTGGGAGTCTGATGTGTGATACAGGGAACCCAAAGTCAGTGCTCTGTGACAACCTGAAGGGATGGGGTGAAGGGAGTTGGGAAGGGGGTTTCATGAGGCAGGGGACACTTGACATGTATGCCTATGGCCGAGTCATGTTGATGTATGGCAAAAGCCATCATGCTGTTGTAAATTAATTACCCTCCAACTTAGATAAATTAGTAAATTAAAAAATAAAATTAGAAATAAAAAAGGAAATGTTACAAATGACTCCACAGAAATACCAAGAATCATAGGAGACGACTAAGTGCAACTGTATGCCAATAAAATGGACACCCTGCAAGAAATACACAAATTCTTAGAAATCTGCAATTTCCCTAGACTGAACCAGGAAGAAATAGAAGATATGAACAGAATAATCACAAGCATGAAAATTGAAACTGTGATTAAAAAACCTCCCAACAAACAAAAGTCCAGGATTTGAAGGCTTCACAGGAGAATTTTATCAAACATTTAGAGAAAAGTTAACAGCTATCTTTCTGAAACTGTTTCAAAAAATTCCAGAGGGAGGACACTTTCAAACATATTTTATAAGGCCACCATCATCCTGCTACCAAAACCAGACAAAGACAACACACAAAAAATAAAACTACAGACCAATATCACTGATTAATATAAATGCAAAAATCCTCAACAAAATATCAAAAATTGTATCCAACACTACATTTAAAAGATCATACACCATTATCAACTGTGATTTAGCACAGGGATGGAAGGATTTTTCAACATCTGCAAATCAAACAACATGATTCACCACATAAACAAATTGAAGAATAAAAACCATATGATCATCTCAATATATGAAGAATAAGCCTTTGACAAATTTCAGCTCATGAGTATGTTAAAAACTCTCCAGAAAGTGGGCATAGAGCATACATACCTCAACATAATAAAATCCATGTATGAAAAACCTACAGCTACTACCATACTCATGGTGATAAGCTGAAAGCATTCCCTCTAACATCATGAATAAGACAAGAATGTCCACTCTCCCCACTTTTTTTTGTTTATTTGTTTTTTTCTCCCCACTTAAAATATTTATTTATTTATCTTGATTGCACTCTCTCCACTTTTATTCAACATATTTTTTTAAAGTCCTAGCTAAGCAATCAAAGAAAAATAAGTGAAGGGAATCCAAACTGGAAATTAAGTTAATCTGCCACTGTTCGCAGATTACATGAAGTATACACAGAAGATGGAGAAGGAAATGGCAACTCATGTCAGTATTCTTGCCTGAAGAATTCCATGGATAGAGGAGTCTGGCAGGCTACAGTCCATGGGGTCGCAAGAGTCTGACACGACTGAGTGACTAAACCACCAACACCATACATAGAAGATCCTAAAGATGTTACTGGAAAACTATATGAACTCATAAGTTAATTTGGTAAAGTTGCAGGTTACAAAATTAATACACAGAAATCTGTTGCACTTCTATACACTAACAGCAAAAGATCAGAAAAACAAATTCAAGAGGCTAGTGCCTTTTTACAACACATCAAACTGCAAGTCTAAAGCATACTAAAACATAATTTGATCAGTGCATACTATGTACAAAGACACTTTGATACATTAAAATGGATGTACAGGAAATAAAAAGTCAAGTCAGCAAGCAAATACAGTTAATAGCTAAAATATCACATTTATTGAGCACTTACTATTTGTTAGGCCTTGTGGTAAATATTTTATTATGTAATAATGACATCTAATTCTCATAACAACCCAGTGAAAAATGTTACAGTCCCATTCTACTGACGGGGAAAAATGAGATTTAAAGAAGAAAAGCAATTTTCTCTGGGCTATAAAATTAACCCACTGGTGAAGCTGGACTTAAAAACCAAGGCTCTCTGACTTTGCAGCCTAATGCCTATCTACATTATTATACTGAAGATAACCCCTATTCCTGCATCTAGGCTGTTCTGTAGCTCCTGTCCTAGAAGATCAAGTTCTGAGACTGTAACTGAAATAAGTGATTGGTAACATTTGGATACGGGGACAAAGAATGATGAAAGCTTCTGATAAGGAAACCTTGGCACCTACTTAAAGCAAATTCTGTACACAATACTTTGTTTCCTTTAAAATTATTTATTTTCTAATTATTACAGAAATGTTTATTTAAAGTAGAAAATTTCAAATATGGAGAAAGAAAAATAGACATAACATCACTGGAATCCTTAGAAATCCCAGCACATAGATGTAGATATAAAAGATAACATTGTAGTATTTTCCAATTGTGTGTGGTTTGTATGTGTGTACTATATATATATATATAACTCAATACATATATGACATATATATATATGGTCTTATTTTACTTTTGTAGAACTAGGATAATGTTATATGTATTGGGTTATAAACTTTTAGAAGCAACAAATTAACATTTTTCATATGTGCAAATAATTAGCACAATGATTTTATCATTATATAATATTTCCTTATATTAATATATCTATTTTTTTCTTCTTATTTTTAGCATTCTCATAGTGTTTTTATTATTTTTTTTTTTACTTTTTTTCCATTTATTTTTATGAGTTGGAGGCTAATTACTTTACAATATTGTAGTGGTTTTTGCCATATATTGACATGAATCAGCCATGGATTTACATGTGTTCCCCATCCCAATCCCCCCACTTGCCTCCCTCCCCATCCCATCTCTCTGTGTCTTCCCAGTGCACCAGCCCTGAGAACTTGTCTCATGCATCCAACCTGGGCTGGTGATCTGTTTCACCCTTGATAGTACACTTGTTTCAATGCTATTCTCTCAGAACATCCCACCCTCGACTTCTCCCAAAGAGTCTAAAATTTTGTGCTATACATCTGTGTCTCTTTTTCTGTTTTGCATATAAGGTTATCATTACCATCTTTTTAAATTTCATACATATGCGTTACTATACTGCATTGGTCTTTATCTTTCTGGCTTACTTCACTCTGTATAATGGGCTCCAGTTTCATCCATCTCATTAGAACAGATTCAAATGAATTCTTTTTAATGGCTGAGTAATATTCCATAGTGTATATGTACCATAGCTTCCTTATCCATTCATCTGCTGATGGGCATTTAGGTTGCTTCCATGTACTGGCAATTATAAACAGTCCTGCAATGAACATTGGGGTACACATGTCTCTTTCAGATCTGGTTTCCTTGGTGTGTATGCCCAGGAGTGGGATTACCGGGTTATATGACAGTTCTATTTCCAGTTTTTTAAGGAATTTCCACACTGTTATCCATAGTGGCTGTATTAGTTTGCATTCCCACCAATAGTGTAAGAGGGTTCCCTTTTCTCCACACCTTCTCCAGCATTTATTGCTCGTAGACTTTTGTATAGCAGCCATTCTGACTGGTGTGTAATGGTACCTCATTGAGGTTTTGATTTGCATTTCTCTGATAATGAGTGATGTTGAGCATCTTTCCATGTGTTTGTTATCCATCTGCATGTCTTCTTTGGAGAAATGTCTGTTTAGATCTTTGGCCCATTTTTTGATTGCGTCATTTATTTTTCTGGAATTGAGCTGCAGGAGTTGCTTGTATATTTTTTGAGGAAGACACAAATAGATGGAGAAATATACTGTGTTCATGGATTGGAAGAATCAATATTGTGAAAATGACTATATTACCCAAAGCAATCTATAGATTCAATGCAGTCCCTATTAAGCTACCAACGATATTCTTCACAGAATTAGAACAAATAATTTCATAATTTGTATGGAAATACAAAAAACCTCGAATAGCCAAACCAATCTTGAGAAAGAAGAATGGAACTGGAGGAATCAACCTGCCTGACTTCAGGCTCCAATACAAGGTCACAGTCATCAAGACAGTATGGTCCTGGCACAAAGACAGAAATATAGAACAATGGAACAAAATAGAAAACCCAGAGATAAATCCAAGTACCTATGGGCACCTTATCTTCAACAAAGGAGGCAAGAATATACAATGGAACAAAGACTACCTCTTTAACAAGTGGTGCTGGGAAAACTTGTCAACCACTTGCAAAAGAATGAAACTAGAACATTTTGTAATACCATACAGAAAAAATGAACTCAAAATGGATTAAAGATCTAAATATAAGACCAGAAACTATAAAACTCCTAGAGGAGAACATAGGCAAAGCACTCTCTGACATAAATAACAGCAAGATCCCCTATGACCCACCTCCCAGAATATTGAAAATAAAATAAAAAATAAATAGATGGGACCTAATTAAACTTAAAAGCTTTTGCACAACAAAGGAAACTATAAGCAAGGTGGAAAGACAGCCTTCAGAATGGGAGAAAATAATAGCAAATGAAGAAACAGACAAAGGATTAATCCCGTTTTACATTTTGAAGAATCAAATGGTGACTTGTTTTGGGGATATTCACAAACGTTAAAATAATGTTTGATTTCATTTTGTGGCCTTGTTAATCTTACCAAATCCTTTTTTAAGATTGCACATTTAAACTGAAATACAGGCTACTAATCAACAATTATGTAACTGGCTCAATGTGAGTACATCTGAGCCTCTGAGATTACTGTATTTTCTAATAGAAAAAAATGCTGTTGCAGATAATGTTGATGATAAAAATGATTATTGAGGTCGATATTACTATTATAATTTTGCAGAGAAGAAAACTGAAATTAAACAAAATGTTTAAAGTTATACAACCAGTTTTTAATAGAGTTGGCAATGAAAACCTCATCAGTTTGACTCTAGAGTATGGGAGTTGTTGGTGCAGCAAGATACTCCCTTTCTCTACACTGAGATACACATCATAAATCCTGCAAAGTCTTTCTATCCTTTCCCTGATGCTAAGTAAACAAAAAGGAAAAATAAGCTTATACCTCTAGAGAGATTTCAGATGGGAGACTAGAAACAAACTAGACTTTTCCCCCTTCAATATTCATATTATACCTCCCATATGAGTATTTTGTACTCAGTAATGCTAGAAAATGTGTCGATTAAGGACTTATATTTTGTTTAACAGAAGCCTCAATTAAAATGTAACTTCCCTGGGCACTTTTGATGTGGGAAGCAGAGGAAATTAGGGACCCTAAGACATCTTGAGAAAGATGTTTAGGTTTAGCTGCTTGTAGGGGACAGCTGTGGACAATCAGAGGGCATCTTGAGGGCATTGACAACACAGGATGCAAAGAAGAGAGAGAGGCAAGGGGTGGAAAAGGCAAATAAAGAAAAATGAGAAGGAATATAAATACTGCTTGACAATTTTGCTGATGAAATGTGAGTTATCTTTAAGTACTGGATTTATGTACACAGTATTCCTGTTTCAATACAAAGTATTATTTTCCTTTTTTTTCTTTTTCATAATGGTTTATCACAGGATATTGAATATATTTCCCTACACTATACAGTAAGACTCTGTTTAACAGTTCTCTATGAAAGCTTGCCTTTCTTAGTCTCAGATACCCAATCTAACCTACCCCCCACACACACACCCGTTTGGCAACCACAAGTCTGTTCTCTATATCAGTAAGTCCATCTCTGTTTCATACATAAATTCATTTATATTTGATTCCACATATAAGTGATATCCTATGATATTTGACTTTCTCTTTCTGATTTACTTCTTTTAGTATGATAATCTCTAGGTCCATTCATGTAGCTGCAAATGACATTGTTTCATTTTTTTTAATATATGGCTGAGTAATAATCTGTTGTATTCATTCATATTCTTTATCCATTCATCAGTCAATGCACATTTAGATTGCTTCCATCTCTTATTTTCTATTTATTTATTTATTTTATTATTTTTTTCTCCTTTTTTTCCCATCTCTTAAATATTGGAAATAGTGCTGATACAAACATAGGGATACATGTAATTTAAAAAAAAAAAACAAAACTTTTTTTTCCATATATATGTCCAGGAGTTGTATTGCTGATTCATATGGAAACTCTAGTTTTTTGATGCCCCTTCATAGTTTTATCCATATTGGCTGTACCAATTCACTCCCCATTTCTTTTTCTCCACAGTCTCTCCAGGATTTGGTATTTGTAGACTTTTTAATGATGATCATTCTGACCTGTGTGATGTAGTTGTTTTTCAGTTGCTAGGTTTTGTCTGACTCATTGTGACCCTATGGAGTGCAGCACATCAGGCTCCCCTGTTCTTCACTATCTCCCAGAGTTTGCTCAAACTAATGTCCATTGAGTCAGTGGTGCTATCCAACCATCTCAACCTCTGTCACCCCCTTCTCCTCAAACTTTCCCAGCATCAGAATCTTTTCCAGTGAGTCAGCTCTTTGCATCAGGTGGCCAGAGTTTTGGCCAGAGTATTTTATCTTCTAAGAATTTTATGGTGTATTTTCTTATATTTAAGTCTTTAAGCCATTTTGAGTTTATTTTTATTTATTTTATTTTATTTTTTTATATGACATGAGGATTCATTCTGACTTCACTGATTTGCATGTGGCTGTCCAACTTTAACAACACCTTTTGCTGAAGAGACTGTCTTTTCTCCACTGTATGTTCCTGCATCCTTTGTCAAAGATTAATTAACCATAGTTTTCTTTCTTTTTTTTTTTTTCTGAGCTCTCTGTTGTGTTCCACTGATCCGTATGTCTGTTTTTGTGGCAATATGATGTTGCTTTGATTACTATAGCTTTGCAGTATTATCTAAAGTATGAGAGGGTTATGCCTCCAGCTTTGTTCTTTTCCCTCAGGATTACCTTGGTAACCTGGGGTCTTTTATGATTCCATTTAAATTTCCATTTATTCTAGCTCTGTGAAAATACAATGAGTAAATTGATAGGGATCACATTAAGTCTGTAGATTTATTTGGGTTGTAGGGCCATTTTAACAGTATTAATTCTTCCAATCCAAGAGAATAGGATACATTTTTTCCATTTTAAAAATGATCTTCAATTTCCGTTATCACTATTTTGCAGTTCTTAGTGTATAAATTTTTCACCTCCTTTGCCAGGTTTATCTCTATTTTATTTTATTTTTTGATGTAATTTTAGAATAGAATTTTAACTTTTCCTTTCTGATATTTCATTGTTAATGCAAAGAAATGCAATAGATTTCTGTACATTAATCTTGTATCCTGCTACCTTGCTGGATTTATCAGTTGTAGTACTTTTTATGTTGAGTATAGGGTTTTCTTTATAGGATGTCCATGTCATTGCATATGACAGTTTTAACTCTTCCCTTCCAGTTTGGATAATTTTATTTATTTTTCTTGTCTGATGATTGTGGCTAGAATTTCCAGTACTACATTGAATAAAAGTCATGAAGAGTGGGCATCTTTATCTTTTCCCAGATTTTAGCAGGAAGGCTTTCAGTTTTTCACTGCTGAGCATTATGTTGGGTGGTGGGTTTGTCATAAATAGCTGAAATATGAATTATGTCATAAATAGTTGAAATATGTTTCCTCTATGCCCACTTTGGTAAGAATATTTTTCATGAATGGGTGTGAAATTTTATAAGATGCTTTTTCTACATCTATGGAGTTGATTTTATGGTTTTTGTCATTTGCTTTTTTGATGTGATGTATGACTGATTGATTCGCTTATGTTGAACTATCCTTGCTACCCTGAAATGAATCCAACTTGGTTGTGGTATATTATATTTTGTATGTGATGCTGAATTTGGTTTGCTAATATTTATTGAGAGGTTTTGTACTTATATTCGTCAAAGATATTAGTCTGTGATTTTTTTTTCTTTTTTAGTAGTGTCTTTCTTTTATTTTGTTTGTTTGTTTTCTTTGTTGGGATTCACATTTTATTTTATTTTAATTTTTAAAATTTGCTTATTTTAATTGGAGGCTAATTACTTTACAATATTGTAGTGGTTTTTGCCATACATTGACATGAATCAGCCATGGGGGTACATGTACATGTGATATACGGATGATGATTGATTGACAGAATGAGTGTTCCTTTTTATGCAGCCTTTTGGAAGAACTTGAAAAGAATTTTCATATACCTTTGTATACTTGGTAGAATTCTCCAATGAAAACTTCTGGTTCTGAACTTTTGTTTGAAGGGAGCTTTTGTTTGTTTGTTTTTTACATATTCTATTTGACTTTCAGTGATCAGTCCTTTAGAACTATTTGTTTCTTTTTGATTCAGTTTTGGTGGGCTGTATGTTTCAAGAAACTTGTCTGTTTCTTCTAGGTTGTCCAATTTGTCAGCATGTCCTTGTTTATAGTGTTCTGTTGTGTGTCTGTATGTGTGCGTTTCTGTGGTTATGGTTGCAGTTGCTTCTCTTAATATTTCTTATATTATTTGGGTTCTCTCTCTTTTCTTCTTCATGAGGCTGAGCTGGGTTTTATTGATTTTGTTTCCCATTCAAAGAATCAACACATGTGTTTGATATTTTCTACTGTTTTCTTTTTTTTCATTTATTTTTATTAGTTGGAGGCTAATTATTTTACATTATTGTAGTGGTTTTTGTCATGCACCTTTATTATATTTCTTCTCTGATATTATTTCCTCTTTTTAGTTGATTTTATGTTTTGTCTGTTCTTCTTATCCTAATTCATTTAGGTTGTTTATTTGAGATTTTTCTCATTCTTTAATGAGGTCCAGTATCACTATGAACTTCCCTCTAAGAACTGCTTTTGCTGTGTTCCTTTTATTTTGGAGATTTTATTTTTATTGTATCTTTTCTCAACATATTTTAAAATTCACTATTTGACTTCACAGTTGATCCATTAGGTTTTTAATAGCATGCTGTTTAGTCTCTAATCTTTTTCCTTGTTTATTTTTCTGTAGTTAATTTCTAGTTTCATGCTGTTATGGACAGAAAAAAAAAATGCTAAATTTATATTTTCTTAAGATTGTTGTGGTTTGTTTTCTAGCATAGCATGTGGTAAACCTGAGAGAATATACCATGTGCTTTTGAAAAGAATGCCTATTAAGATTTTACTTTTTATTGAGGAGATGTGGACATTGACTATTTAGGAATCAGGGAACTAAAATTGGCCAAAATGAGTGAATTTAATTCAGATGATCACTACATTTACTACTGTGGACAAGAATCCCTTAGAAGAAATGGAGTAGCCCTCAAAGTCAACTAAAGACTCTGAAATGCAGTACTTGAGTATAATCTCAAAAATGACAGAATGATCTTGGTTCGTTTCCAGGCAAACCATTCAATATCAGAGTAATCCAAGTCTATGCCCCAACCACTAATGCCAAAGAAGCTGAAGTTACACTGTTCTGTGAACACCTACAAGACCTTGTAGAACTAATACCAAAAAAAGATATTCCTTTCATTATGGGGATTGGAATGCAAAAGTAGGAAGTCAGGAGATACCTTGAGTAGCAGAAAGTTAGGCGTTGGAGTACAAAATGAAGCAGTGCAAAGGCTAACAGAGTTTTAACCAAAGAACACGCTGGTCATAACAACACGAGATGGCTCTACATATGGATATCATCACATGGTCAAGACCAAAATCAGATTGCTTATTTTCTTTGCAGATGAAGATGGAGAAGTCCTATACAGTCAGGAAAACCAAGACTGGAAGCTGGCTGTGGCTCAGATCAGAAACTCCTTATTGCAAAATTCAATCTTAAATTGAAGAAAGTAGGGAAAATCACTAGACCATTCAGCTATGACCTAAATCAAATCCCTTATAATTTTACAGTAGAAGTTACAAATAGATTCAAGAGATCAGATCTGATAGAGTGCTTAAAGAGCTATATTTGGAGGTTCATATCATTTTAGAGGAGGCAGTGATCAAGACTATCTCTAAGAAAAAGAAATTCAAAAAGGCAAAATGATTGTCTGAGGAGGCCTTACAAATAGCTGAGAAAAGAAGAGAAGTGAAACACAAAGGAGAAAAGGAAAGATATATCCATATGAATGCAAAGTTCCAAAGAATAGCAAGGAGAGATAAGAAAGTCTTCCTTAAGTGATTGATGCAAAGAAATACAGGCAAGCAATAGAATGGGAAGGAGAGACTAGAGATCACTTCAAGAAAATTAGAGATACCAAGGGAACAATTCATGCAAAGATGGGCACAATAAAGGAATGAAATGGCATGGATCTAACAGAAGTAGATTATTTTAAGAAGAGGTGACAAGAATACACAAAAGAACTATACAAAAAAGATAGTAGTGACCCAGATGATTCCAGTGGTGTGAACAATCATCTAGAGCCAGACATCCTGCAGTGTCAAGTCAAGTGTGCTTTAGGAAACATTACAACAAACAAAGCTAGTGGAGATGGTGAAATTCCAGCTGAGCTATTATTTCAAATCCTAAAAGATGATGCTGTGAAAGTGCTACACTCAATATGCTAGCAAATTTGGAAAGCTCACCCATGGCCACAGGACTGGAAAAGATCGGTTTTTATTCTCATGCCAAAGAAAGGCAATGCCAAAAAGTGTTCAATGTTTCACACAATTACACTCACTTCACATACTTGCAAAATAATGCTCAAAATTCCCCAAGCTAGGCTTCAATAGTACGTGAATCGAGAACTCCCAGATGTTCAAACTGGATTTAGAAAAGGCTGAAGGACTTGAGATCAAATTGCCAACATCTGTACGATCATAGAAAAAGCCAGAGAATTCCAGAAAAATATCTACTTCTACTTTATTGACTATGCTAAAGTCTTTGATTGTGTGGATCACAACAAGCTGTTGAAAGACCAGACCACCTTACCTGCTTCTTGCCTCCTGTGAAATTCATATTCAGGTCAAGAAGCAACAGCTAGAATTGGACATGGAACAATGGACGGGTTCCAAAGTGGGAAAGGGGTCGTCAAGGCTGTATATTGTCACCCTGCTTATTTAACTTATATGCAGAGTACATCATGTGAAATGTTGGGCTGAATGAAGCACAACCTGGAATCAAAATTGCCAGGAGAAATATCAATAACCTCAGATATACAGATGGCATCTCCCATATGGCAGAAAGCAAAGAGGAACTAAAAAACCTCTTGACAAAGCTGAAAGAGGAGTGAAAAAATTCCCTTAAAACTCAACATTCAAAAAAAACAAAGATTATGGCATCTGGTCCCATCCCTTCATGGCAAATAGATGGAGAAACAATGGAAACAATGACAGACTTTATTTTCTTGGGCTCCAAAATCACTGGAGATGGTGATTGCAGCCATGAAATTAAGAGACATTGGCTCCTTGGAAGAAAAGCTATGACAACCTGTGGTGGTTTAGTCACTAAGTCATGTCCAACTCTTGCGACCCAATGGACTGTAACCTGTCAGCCTCCTCTGCCCATGGGATTCTCCAGGCAAGAATACCAGAGTGGGTTGTCATTTCCTTCTCTAGGGGTTCTTTCCAACCCAGGAATCGAACCCAGGTCTTCTGCACTGCAGGCAGATTCTTTACTAACTGAGCTGTAAAGGAAGCCCCTATGACAAGCTAGACAGGGTATTAAAAAGCACAGACATTATTTTGCTGACAAAGGTCCATCTAGTAAAAGATATGGTTTTCCCAGTAGACATGCATGGATGTGAGAGTTGGACCATAAAGAAAGCTGAGTGCCAAAGAATTGATGTTTTTTAACTGTCATTTTGGAGAAGATTGTTGAGAATCCCTTGGACTGCAGAAAGATCAAATCAGTCAATCCTCAATGAAATCAGTCCTCAATATTCACTGGAAGGACTGATGCTGAAGCTCTAATACTTTGGCCACCTGATGTGAATAGCCAACTTACTAGAACAGACCCTGATGCTGGGGAAGATTGAAGGCAGAAGGAGATGGGGATGACAGAGAACTAGATTGTTGGATGATATCATTGACTCAATGGACATGACTTTGAGTAAGTTCCAGGAGATGGTGAGGCACAGGGAAGCCTGGCATGCAGCAGTCCACGGGTCTTAAGGAGTAGGACTAGACTGAGTGACTGAACAACAGCTTTTGAAAAGAATTTATATTTTGTTCTCACTTTTTTTGGGGGGATATATTGTCTTGAAAAAATCAATTAATCTGACTATTCTATTTTATCCTTTAGGATTTTTGTTGCCTTATAATTTTATGTTTAGAAGATCTGTCTATTGATGTGACTGGGGTGTTATAAAGTCTCCTGCCATTATTCCATCCCTGTCAATTTCTCCCTGTGTATCTTTTATTTAGTTGTTTTATGTATTTAGATGCTCCTATTTTTGGTGCATATGCATTAATGAATGTATATTATTTTCTTGTATTGATCTTTTTATCATTATATAGTGTCCTTTATCTTTCTTTATGGTATTTCTTTGAAAATGTATTTATATATATATATATATATATAAGAGTTGCTTCTCCTGATTTATTTCATTTCTCTTTGCATGAAATACATTTTCCAACACCTTACTTTCAATCTACATGTCCCCCTTGCCTTAATATGGGACTTTTATAGGTAACATATTGTAGGCTCTTATTTTAAAATCCAATCGGTCACTTTATGTCTTTTGATTGTAACATTTAGTCCATTGACATTTAAGGTAATAATTGATAATATGCATTTTTTTTGCCATTTTAAACCTTGTTTCTCAGTTGATTTTGTATTTCTTCTTTTTTCCTTGCTTTTGTTTCTCCTAGGTGGTTTGATGGTTTTCTTGTGTATTATGTTTGTTTTCTCTTCTTTTTGTGACTTTATTGTATGTTTTTTATTTGTGTAGATCCTATTTCTCAAGTGTGTTAACCACATCTTAAATCTACTTGCTTTATACTGGTAGTCCTATATGCTCAACATATTCTAAAAAAATCTGCATCCTCTTACTCTCTTCTCCCACATTTTATGATTTTTTTAAACTTATTTTTTGGTTTTGATATTCTTTTTTGCATCTTCATGTTTGCCCTTTTGCTGTTCATTGTTGCTTACATTGTTTTAACAAAAGTATTTTGATTTTTTAATTTGTGTACTGTCTTAAGTGATTTCCTTTCCAATTGTGATTTTTCTCTTTCCTGTAGATTCTTGCTTCTTTTCTATTTAGAGTAGACCTTCTGATATTTGTGTTAGGATATGTTTAGCATTGCTGTATCCTTTCAGCTTTTGTTTGTCTGAGAAATTATTTATCTCTCCTTCTATTCTAATCAATAACCTTGCTTGGTAGAGTATCCTGGGTTATATATTTTCCCCTTTCAGAATTTTGAGTATATCTTGCCACCACTCCCTTCTGGCCTGCAACATTTCTATAGATAGATTAGCTGATAACCTTATGGAAGTTGTCTTGTGATTAATTATTTGCTTTTCTCTTATTGCTTTTAGAATTCTCTCTTTATCATTTACTTTTGCAATTTTAAGTATAGTATGTCTTGGTAGATCTGTTTGAGTTCATCTTGTTTGGGACCCTCTCTGCTTCCTGTCCTGGATGCTTGTTTCCTTCTTTAAGTTTGGGATGCATTCAGTCATAATTTCTTCAAATATATTTTCGATCCCCTTTTTTCTTCCTTTTTCTTATAAGACTCTTCTGATGTGTAGATTGGCATTCCTTATATGACTCTATAGGTCTCTTATATTTCTTTCTTTTTTATTTGTCTTTCTTTCTGCTGTTCTGATTGGTTAATTTTCATTATTTTATCTTCCAGATCACTCGTGCAGTCTTCTGCATTATTCAATCTGATATTCATTGCCTTTAGCTCAGCTTTCATATCAGCAAATAAGTTTGCTATTTTTTCTTGATTCCTCTTTATAGATTTTAGTTATTTTTTACAATAATCTCTATTTCTATTGATAGCCTTTCTTAATGCCTCTAGTATTTTCATTATCTCCTGTTTTGAACTTTGTGTCTATTAACCGAAAGTTGCCTATTTCATTGTTTGTAATTTCATAAGAATTATCTTCATCTTTTAATTGGGAGTGATTACTCTTGTAACCACTTGTTCATTTAACTTCTCTTTTTCAGACTCTATGAATTTAAGAGAAGCAGCTATCTTTGGTCTTGAAGGTTTTTATGTGGAAGCATCCTTATGCAGCCTGTGTATGTCTAATATTTTTGGTGTGAGGACTCTTCCTAGTATAGATGCCTGCCATGTGTGTTGACCATTGTCCTCTTGTTAGAGCTTGTGGCTGGTATTGTGATGACCAAAACCCACACTGTCTATTGAGCAGAACCTTCTGCTTGTTCAGTGGTTGTCAGTGCTCTGTCAGGGGACCAGGTGTATTCCCTAGCTCTTGGAGTAGAAACCCCCAGATCTATTTACATGTTGCAGTGTGAAGTAGGTGGGATTGGAGTGCTCCTTCTGGAGAGGAGCCGGTGAGTACTCCTCTGCCAGAAGTTTCCACCAGGTGTGTGCTCCATGGTGTTACCTGTCACTCATTGTGCCATCTCACACAGTACAGTGCTGTCTGTACTGCTCTTGGCCCTACCTCATATGTTATTTTATTATAATGATACAATCTGCCTCCTCTCCCTAAGTCTTGAAGTTAATAGGATGAATATATATCACCTTCACTCACAAATCATTGAATATCATTTGCAACTTCTTGATCACCAGCTAAACTAGTAGAACACATATAAGAGGGTGAATACATTTTTTAATATTTCTACTGCAACTGATGATATCAGTTGTAAACCTCAATCAATTTTCAGGGAGGTAACTAAATCATAACCTTGGCAAGAAATTATCAGTAGGGTCCTAATCAAACTGGATGTTTTGTATATGCTTATATAATCCTATGTATAGAATAATATTAAATAGAAAAATGAAATAGCAAAGTTATTGGTTTCTGGTAACATGTTTCAATCACTGAGAAACATTATTAACTCATTGTGCTAAAACATACCTAAAATTATCATGTGTCTAATACTCTAACATTTCTGTTTATTATATATTGGAAAGTAACACACTAGAATCTGCTGATATGAGGAATATTATACATTGAGTCTTTATGCATTAATTACTTGGTACAACTAAATCTACTAAAGTGGTAGTGATTTATCTGAAACAGTCACTTTGTGATGGGTTCATATTATTGCTCTAGAAAATTTCTCCTCTGAATTATGGCTGAATTCCCCAAGCCTCCATAAGAATAGTAGCATTTACTATATAAAAGTTTTAAATTGTTATTTTTTATTCAATTTGCTGCATTCTTTTGGTTTTTACATTAGTAATTTTTATGCATTATTCACAGTATCTGAATTAATATGATGATTATTCCCATATTAATAGTTTGAGAATATTGCCTTTTAACTACAGGCTACTTCTTAATGATGCCATAATGAACATAACATTGGTCCTTATAAGTTTCTGAATCAGTGCCAAAAAATCATCTCAATGAAGGCAAAATTCTTGGAAGTTACTGAAGGTGGCTCAAATCCAAGATTTGATTCTTGGATTTTGATGGGTGCTTCCTCAGACTTCCTGTTAATTATGCTATTGTTATGCTTACTGTTAATTATGCTACAAAGCATTTTGGCATAATGGGCATAAATCTCTCCACATGAGTTATCTGAGAGGCAAGAAAAATTGTCTTTGTCAAGGAACTATATGTAGAAATGCATTAAACAGTAGCTCACAGTAGAGGAAAAGACAACACTTTAAATATAATTTTGGGAAAACATGAATAAAAAATATAATTTTATACTACTCCTGGCCATCTTATTTTGTATCTTTTAAAAATAAAATAATTTTTACCTTTGAAGGAGTTAGAAGATGACTATGCGTTTCTTATAATTTTAACTGACCTTCAAGATGAATATGTAGAGGGCTTTCTCTCCTCAGGCATTAAGTACCAAAGTAGTATTCATCTGAGAATTCACAGCACTACTGTAACTTCCAATTAGCAAAACATACATTAAAAGTTGCTGTAAACCACTCTAGGAGGCCAGCTCGAGGTTGTGATTAGTGGCTATACATCTACAGCTATTGCACATAAGTCTTAATGGAGCTATTTGTAAATTGTCAACACAAATTCATGTAACCTCAGGTTATCAATCAGAAAAGTGCACATTAGAGTTGGTTAATTACAGTCCCTCTTCTATGACACCAGAATGTGTATGATATTTCTCAATGAATGAACACTTCTAAAGATTAGTGACAAAGTTAGTTTGGAAGCAAAATATTACAATGAATGTATGTGTATAAAGTTCCTGCTCTTCCAATTTCAGTTATCCTTCCTTTGTTGTATATGTCTTCATAAATTATTTTGTTCTTAGAGTAATAATTTTGTATGTTGTGTAACAAAATCGAGCAAGAATTTATTTGTAGAATTCACACTCATCTCAGGCTATATTCTTATTAACTATAGTCTCAAAGGTGTCTGTCACACAATTCTGGATCCAAATGTAAGTATTTTGTCTGTATTTTTTTCCCTTAAAATTAGCTACATTTTATAATTCTTGTCTTATGGACTATTTCAGGCCTAAAGAGAAACAGCAATCTTTTATAAGGTACAGTGTTTTTTATTTGCCAGTGCATTTATATTCATTCTTCCCTGTGACCTCACAACATCCCAGTGAAGAGGCAGGGCAAGTAATGCAGTTTAAAAGCAAATGATAGAAGTTTAATTAATAATATAGCAAGGCATATAGTATTCCAATTATGATGGTCATTAACTATCTACATAATACTGCTTGTTTGGTACTTATTCACATTTAAAGGATGTTTAAGAGCCTTGTTAAAACCAGAATTGACAAGTTGAAGTTAAAGTCTTTTCCCCAGAAGTGCATCATAATTGTAATCGGTGTTGGTCAACTAATTTCCATGAAATCTACAGTTCACAGATATGTAAGACAGACACTCGAAAAGCAAGTCTTAAGACATTTGAGTGAAGAAACTTCTTTAATAATCTTTAATATGTTCAAATCACTTTTCCTAAAAGGTTCGACATTGATTAAAATTTTAAATGTTAAAAGTGATCATTTAAATTTAAGGTAAATATCTTTACACTCAGCTAGACATTTGTTAAGGGGTTTATTGAATGCTTCTAAAGTACAATAAGATACAGAAATAAGTCTCAGTAAGTTAGAAAAAATAGAATATATATATATATATATACATATATATATATATGTATATATATATATATATATTTGCCTTTCACATCATAGATTAACCACAACAGGAACTTCTATTGGTGGGATATTTGAGACAAATGACAACTAGGGAAACACATTTACAGTATGGTATAACTGTCAAAATTCAACTGCTAATTCATATTGTAGTGAAAATTGAGTAAATGTGAAAGATGAAAAATGGTATTATATAGTACCCAAGGGATGGTGCTGTGCAGGGATGATTGTTGGTAGAGAGGTCAGGGCAACAGTGATTTAAACAGAAGTTATCTTGAGTTCTCTCTCAACCACCGACTCAAGTCTACTACTAGACACCAAATGTGTTCTTGTTATATCAGGCTACCGTGAATCCACTCAGCCCTTCAGAACTTACGAGTACATGAAGTGTTCTGTTTTGTAAACTCATCCATTTCTGGTTTCCCCATATAAAAACTTAGAACAAAAAAAGAGAGTGGAGATGATGGAATTCCAGCTGAACTATTTCAAATCCTAAAAGATTATGCTGTTAAAGGGTTGCACTCAATAACCCAGCAAATATGGAAAACCCAGCAGTGGCCACAGGACTTAAAAAGGTCCGTTTTCATTCCAATCTCAAAGAATGCTCAAATTACCTCACAATTGCACTCCTCACACATGCTAACAACGTAATGCTCAAAATCCTCCAAGCTAGGTTTCAACAGTATGTGAACCAAGGATTTGCAGATGTACAAGCTGTATTTAGAAAACGTAGAGGAACCAGAGATCAATTTGCCAATATCCATCAGATCATAGAAAAAGTAAGGGGATTTCAGAAAAACATCTACTTCTGCTTCATTGACTATGCTAAAGCCTTTGACTGTGTGGATCAAAACAAACTGGAATATTTTTAAAGAGATGGGAATACCAGACCACATTACCTGCCTCCTGAGAAACCTGTATGCAGGTTAAGAAGCAACAGTTACACCTGGACATGAAACAATGAACTGGTTCAAAATGGGAAGGGATATGTCAAGGCTGCATATTGTCACCCTGCTTATTCAACTTATATGCAGAGTACATCGTGAGGAATGCTGGACTGGATGAGGCACAGGCTGGAATCTATTGCCAGGAGAAATATCAATAACCTCAGATATAGAGATGACACCACATGTATGGTAAAAAAGGGAAGAGGAACTGAAGAGCCTCTTGATGAAGGTGAAAGAAGTGAATGAAAAAGCTGGCTTAAAACTCAACATTCAAAAAACGAAAATCATGGTATCCAGTCCCATCACTTCATGACAAAAAGATAGGGGGGAAATGGGAATAGTGACAGACTTTATCTTCTTGGTCTCCAAAATCATTGCAGATGGTCACTGCAGCCGTGAAATTAAAAGACACTTGCTCCTTGGTAGAACAACTATGACAAGCCTAGACAGCATAGTAAAAGGCAGAGACATTACTTTGCTGACAAAGTCCATCTAGTCAAAGCTGTGGTTTTTCCAGCAGTCATGTATGTATGTGAGAATTGGATCATAAAGAAGTCTGAGCACCACAAAAGTGATGCTTTCAAACTGCAGTGTTAGACAAGACTCTTGAGAGTCCCTTGGACTGCAAGGAGATCAAATCAGCTAATTGTAAAGGAAATTAGTCCTTAATATTCACTGGAAGGACTGATGCTGAAGCTCCAATACTTTGGCCACCTAATGAGAAAAACCAACACATTGGAAAACACCCTGATTATCAGGAAGCATTGAACAGGAGGCTTCCTGTGTGCTGTTTTGGATCTGTCATGAATCCTCTGTTCTTTATTAATTCCTGATGGCCTCTCCCAGGACTGAGAAAAACCTTTGTTAGGTTTTCCAGACAGTGAAAAGTAACTATTTACGACCCTCTTTTGATATGGATTGCCTTTTGGCCTTATGGCCTCTATTGCTCCTTGCTTCCTTGGTAAACTTGTAAAGTCTGGTCTCTTGATCTTTATCTAAAGAAGCTACTGGTATATATACTCTTACAGAATTCAGTAAAGCACCCTTGTTCCATCAGAGCTTGGGTCCCCATCTCTCTCTCTCTCTCTCTCTCTCTCTCTCTCTGTCTCTATTTCTGGCTAATCACCTGGATCGCAAAGGCCAGCTGTGTAACTCAGGGAATATTAGCCTCTTTCCTTCTTTCACTTTCTCATCATTGACTCTGGACCACCAAGTTCTGGTCCATTAAAAGACCACAAAACCTGATGTTGAGAAAGATTAAAGGCAGGAGGAGAAGGGGTGACAAAGGATGAGATTGTTGGATGGCATCATTGACTCAATGGACATTAGTTTGAGCAAGCTTCTGGAGATAGTGAAAGACAGAGGAACCTGGTGTGCTGCAGCCCATGGGGTGGCGGAATCAGACAAGACAGAGAGACTGAAGAACAAAATTATAGATCACTATTTCAGGAGCTTGTCAGACTGTGTCATTAATTAAGCTGTTACATTCTCTCGGGTAAAATATTTTCATTTACACACAGATTTTAGATAAGGCTTTCCCTAAAGGGGTGATTGTAATTATGAGGATCTATTTAGGTTCAGGAAGGCTTTTTTGCCCTCTGAATTCAAGCATCTGGTCACTTGTCTACTTTACTGCTCCCTATGTTGACCCTATCAATTCTGTGTTGACTGAGATGGCGGAATCTTCCCTCTGTTAATAGAGTCAGTAAATAAAAAGCACTCTGATTCTGGTATCCATTTACAAATGTGGTGCTGGACAATAAATAGAACATATGAAACACAGAGGAGTTGCTTTCTAAAACAAAATTCCAATTATTTCTTGCCCAATTTAGTCTAAAATGTTATCAAACCAGAGATCCATAATTCCAAATAAGCACATTAAAAAAAAAATCACTATAGCTGAATATTCAAATCCTTGCTAATAATTAAGGTGCATATGATTTTGTTGTTGTTGTTTAGTCACTAAGTTGTGTCCAACTCTTCTAATCCCATGGACTGTAGCCTGCCAGGCTCCTCTGACCATGGGATTCCCCAGGCAAGAATATTGGAGAGGGTGGCTATTTCCTTTGCCAGGGGATCTTCCTGACCCAGGGATCAAACTTGATTTTCCTCTATTGGCAGGCAGATTCTTTACCACTGAGCCACCAGGGAAACCCTGAATATGATTTATTTATTTATAAAATATTTTGAATCATCCTGTCAGTTGGTCTAGCTAAGAATACAATGTTTCCCAACTGCTTTTCTCAATCCCTCCAAAACAAGTTGTAGCTTCAGGGAGCCTCTGAGATATAACCTGATTTCTGCTTTAGAAAATATATACAAGACTGAGGTCTTAATCAGTCAGGCAAAAATACTTTCTCATAATTGACACGCAGAAGTATTTGTTAATAAATGCCTAGTTCCTGTCTAATTCTCCTGTTAATCTCTTTTTATGTATAATAAATTTAAGTTTCAGATAAAAGTAGTGAGGGATTGCTGAAGTGCCGGAAAAAGAAAAATACCCTTTAAATTCCCTTCAGCTCTCCAATTTGGAGTTCATGACTTGAGAATCACTAGTGCCCTCTTCTGGTCAGAAGGAGACAAATTTCATTCTATCTTGTTATAAGGGAGACTTCAATAGAAAATAATAAAAAATTTTATAGCACCCCCTCAAAAAATAAACCTCATCTATAGGAACAATGATAGGAAACAGAATTATCATGGAATTTAAATCAATACTATCTGATAAGCAGATACTACTAGTGTCTGAAAGTTCTAGATACACAGAAATTACATATTTATTTTCAAATACTGCATCAGTATATGCTAGCACTGAAAAATTGTCAAAATACAAGATACTTAAAAAAAGTGTTCATGTAATATTTATGTGCTTATATGGAGAAAAATTGGCAATAAAGGATATTATAAATTGTGCAAATCTGCTTTAAAGAAGTATCTTCATAGCAGGGTATTTTAGTCTATGCACAGTATCTTTTTTGTGTGTGCAGATTCAATGCTGCAGTGAAAGAGAGAACTCTGTAAAGAAATAGTCGATGTGCATAAAGGAGTTTGAAACACACAGATACACACACATACAAGAATAAAATTTCTTACTGCCCTTTTCATAGTCATTCTGAAAAGCTGCACATATATGCCTTTGTACCTTTTCCAAACTTTGATTTGGAAATCACAGCCAGAGTAAAAAATGCATTAACATCACTTTCTGCTAACACTTTATTTTTGACCTACACTGTGTTACTCAGCTTGATCTCCCATATGACTTAACATGAAGTGAAAGTGAAAGTGAAAGTCCCTCAGTCATGTCCGACTTTTTGCAACCCCATGAACTATATAGTCCATGGAATTCTCCAGGCCAGAATACTGGAGTGGGTAGCCTTTCCTTTTTCCAAGGGATCTTCCCAAACCAGGGATCGAATCCAGGCATCCTGCAGTGCAGGGGGATTCTGTATCAGCTGAGCCACAAGGGAAGCCCAAGAATACTGGAGTGGGTAGCCTATTCTTTCTCCAGCAGATCTTACCAACTCAGGAATCGAACCGGTGTCTCCTGCATTGCAGGTGCATTCTTTACCAACTAAGCTATGCAGGAAGCCACATACTAAACTCTAAATTTAAATTCATTTCAGTTCAGTTCAGTTGCTCAGTCGTGTCTGACTCTTTGCTACCCCATGAATCGGAGCAGGCCAGGCATCCCTGTCCATCACGACTACCGGAGTTTACTCAAACTCATGTCCATCGAGTCGGTGATGCCATCCAGCCATCTCATCCTCTGTCATCCCCTTCTTCTCCTGGCCCCAATCCCTCCCAGCATCAAGGTATTTTCCAATGAGTAAACTCTTCACATCAGGTGGCCAAAGTATTGGAGTTTCAGCTTCAGCATCAGTCCTTCCAATGAATACCCAGGACTGACCTCCTTTAAGATGGACTGGTTGGATCTCCTTGCAGTCCAAGGGACTCTCAAGAGTCTTCTCCAATACCACAGGTCAAAAGCATCAATTTTTCAACACTCAACTTTCTTCACAGTCGAACTCTCACATCCATACATGACCACTAGAAAAAACATAGCCTTGACTAGATGGACATTTGTTGGCAAAGTAATGTCTCTGCTTTTTAATATGCTATCTACATTCGTCATAATTTTCCTTCCAAGGAGTAAACGTCCTTTAATTTCATGGCTGCAATCACCATCTGCAGTGATTTTGGAGCTCCAAAAAATAAAGTCTGACACTGCTTCCACTGTTTCCCCATCTATTTCCCATGAAGCAATGGGGCCAGATGCCATGATCTTAGTTTCTTGCATGTTGAGCTTTAAGCCGAGTTTTTCACTCTCTTCTTTCGCTCTCATTAAGAGGTTTTTTCAGTTCCTCTTCACTTTCTGCCATAAAGATGGTGTCATCTGCATATCTGAAGTTATTGATATTTTTCCCGGCAATCTTGATTCCAGTTTGTGCTTCTTCCAGCCCAAGGTTTCTCATGATGTACTCTGCATATAAGTTTAGTAAGCAGGGTAACTATATACAGCCATGATATACTCCTTTTCCTGTTTGGAACCAATCTGTTGGTCCATGTCCAGTTCCAACTGTTGTTTCCTGACCTGCATACAGGTTTCTCAAGAGACAGGTCAGGTGGTCTGGTATGCCCATCTCTTTCAGAATTTTCCACAGTTTACTGTGATCTACACAGTCGAAGGCTTTGACATAGTCAATAAAGCAGAAATAGATGTTTTTCTGGAACTCTCTTGCTTTTTCGATGATCCAGCAGATGTTAGCAATCTGATCTCTCGTTCCTCTGCCTTTTCTAAAACCAGCTTGAAAATCTGGAATTTCACGATTCACGTATCTCTGAAGCCTGGCTTGGAGAATTTTGAGCATTACTTTACTAGTGTGTGATATGAGTGCAATTGTGCAGTAGTTGGAGCATTCTTTGGGATTGCCTTTCTTTGGGATTGGGATGAAAACTGTCCTTTTCCAGTCCTGTGGCCACTGCTGAATTTTCCAAATTTGCTGGCATATTGAGTACAGCACTTTCACAGCATCATCTTTCAGGATTTGAATTAGCTCAACTGGAATTTCATCACCTCCACTAGCTTTGTTCATAGTGATGCTTTCTAAGGCCCACCTGACTTCACATTGCAGGATGTCTGGCTCTAGGTGAGTGATCACACCATCATGATTATCCGGGTTGTGAAGATCTCTTTTGTACAGTCCTTCTGTTTATTCTTGCCACCTCTTTGTAATATCTTCTGCTTCTGTTAGGTCCATACCATTTCTGTCCTTTACCGAATCCATCTTTGCATGAAATGTTCCCTTGCATGAAATTCAATTTAGCAGTTTCCAAAAATTCAGATTTATTTTCTTCAGAGAAAGACTTATAAAAACAAAGGATATTCACAAGGATCTATTTCAACTCAGAAGATATATTAAAGAAGGACGAAGCTTCAAGCATGTTTAAAGGATTTTATGACGAAGCTTCAAGCATGTTTAAAGGATTTTATGAAACATGGAAATAAGTGGAGGAACCAGTCACACTGACCCCTTTGAAAGAAATGAGAACTAGATGTCTGAATTTTGCAAAAATCGTTCATGGTTCTCTTTTTGTCACAGCTAAGGAAACATATAGTTGAACCTCAAATTAGGGCCTGGGACTTAAACCACGACAAGCATGAATGGTTAACCGTGTATCTACAGTGACTCAAGCCGTTATTAAGCTCCTTCCTTTTCATTAACCACGTGTGTGTGTGTGTGTGTGTGTGTGTGTGTGTGTGTTTTCTCTCTATTTAGTTGCTAAGTCTTGTCTGACTCTTGTGACTCCATGGACTGTAGCCTGCCAAGTTCTTCTGTCCATGGGATTCTCCAGGCAAGAATACTGGGGTGGGTTGCCATTTCCTTCTCCAGGGGATCTTCCCGACCCAGGAATTGAACTTATGTCTCTTGCGTTGCAGGCAGATTCTTTACCAACTGATCTAGTTCCTCAATATAACCTACTGAGAGTGAAATTCTAGGCTTCCTGCCTGACTTTGGCTTGAGCAGACAGGCTAGGCACACAGGATTTTTTTTTTCTCTGTCAATTGCTGGAGCACAGTGACTACTATCTAAATATTTTCTTTTTTGCTAGGCTGCCATTTTCCTGGTCATTTGGCTAAGTAGAATAAGATTTTGCTGAAGCATGTTATTTTTTTTGTTCCTGTTGGTGTTTCCAAACTACTGCTTTTTTCAGCTCCTGATATAGGCTATATGAAGCAAAAAATAAACAAAAATAAAATAAACGAACTCACACCCATGTGGTTTCCTCAAATCCTGAGACTTCTAGCAGATTTACATTCTTTTGTTCACTATTTTGAGTCTTTTTATGTTTGTTTTGTATACACTATTCACGTTTTTTAGCCTCATTTAATGTTATAAACAAGGAAAAGTATGCATAGTTCATATTCTTGGAAGTGTAAGGGCACTTTACTTTTTTTTTTGAAATTTATTTATTTTAATTGAAGGCTAATTACTTTACAATATTGTGGTGGTTTTGCCATACATTGACATGAATCAGCCATGGGTGTACATGTGTTCCCCATCCTGAACCACCCCCCCCCACCTCCCTCCCCATACCATCACTCTGGGTCATCCCAGTGCACCAGCCCTGAGAACTCTGCCTCAGGCACTTTATTTTGAAGACACCCAAAATATGCAGCTGGATGTGCTCAGTAAGTAACTGGATATATGAATCAGAAGATCAGGGAAAAGTCTGAGCACGAAATATTAATCTTAGAGGCATTAAACTATAGATGAAATTAAATGACATGACCCTGGATTAGATCACTTAGGTTCAAGGATACAAGGCTAAAACACTCCAGTGCTTAGAAGTTGGAAAGATGAGGGATCCAAAGGGATTACAAGCAGTAAAAATCAAAAAGTTAAGAGGAAATTCAAGAGAGAGTAGTTTCCCAGAAATCAGATGAAGACATTTCAGGAAGTAGAAAGTGATTAACTGTGCCTATTGATACTGAAATATCAAATAGAAAGAGGTCTGAGAAATAAGTGTGGGACATGGAAACATGGAAGTTATTTAGTGGACTCTACATGCAGCCTTAGTTAATTCATTATTTTACTTTCATCAAATGTACATCTTAAGAACCACATTGTCTGAGAATTAAGATACTATAAAATTCATGTCTATCTAACCATTAAATCAATCTATAGGATCCCTGAAGATTATCTGTGGTCTTTGTTTAAGCATTTTCAGGGGCAATTAACTCACATTTGTGTAGACATTTCCTTTTTTGCATAATGCTAAGTGTTCCTTGTGCTGTATATGTATTTAAATTGAATACCTACCCATTATTCATAGTTCTTCTTTTGCACTCAGACAATATAAAGAAATTTTGCCAGGTGTTCAGAAGATATTTCTGATATGTATACTTAAATATTTAATTTCTTTAATTTCCAAAAGATTCAATCCTTCTCAAGGGTGACAAACTCAAGAATGGCTACTATCCAACAAGTTTCAGGTTCAGGAAGATCCTATTTTGCTCTCATCTCACCACATGATCACAGAACATTGCTCTCCACTTTCACCTCCAGGCCATACTTCAGTCATTAGTTGTCTCTTTCTTATCCTATTTTCCATCTATTACCAAGTGGTTGGAAATTTGTGTTTTGATTCTATCGTAAGCCTGATATTTAAAACTTTGCAATTAATTTACCTTATCTGAAGCACTGAACCCAAGCATGCATTTGCAAAAATAGAGACATTTTTTCCAAGTATACCTATCAGTGTCTGTTATAATTGATATAGTCACAAATACAATTCCATATCAACATCATCTCAATTTAACACTGAGTGAGGACATGAGGTCATAAAATGTGTACATTCTACTCTAAAATAATGTTGTTTCAAGCTCCCTTTAAGGGGCAGGATTATAATTTAATTACAGTTACTAAGCCTACCTGCCACCCATAGGTGAGACAATGTTGCAGAAAGAAAAAATGAGAGAGGGTATAGACAAATTGAGTAGACAAAAGTTACTGGCTGTTTGACTGCTCACACATCCAGAAAAACAAAGTCAATCCTACTCCAGTCAGCCTTGAGTGAGAACAGTAAGCAACAGTCCCTTTGATCATTTCTGTTCCAGCATAGTTAGAATGTCAAAAACTATTGTTAATGTTTTCTTAGCCAGTCTCAGGACAGGGGAAAGCCAATGCACTCTGAAGTGGTTCCATGCAGAGAAAGTAATATCTATGTAGAATCAATTATTTGTTCTTATCTACTTCACATCTCTTATTATTAGGTACTAAAGGAACTTCTTTCATTTAAAAAATATTGAAACATATTTAACATATAACTGTGTAAATTTAAGGTGTACAACATGTTAATTTGATACATGCTAACTTACATATTGCAATATAATTGCCATTGTAGCAATATTTAGCACTTTTATTGGTTGCATAATTATCCTTTCCTTTTAGTGGTTGGAATAATTAAATGCTAGTCTCTTAGCAGGTTTTATGATTATAAAACAATACTGTTGCATATATTCACTATACAGTGCACTATATCTAGTGCTTGTTTTCTATTCACTTTACATTTATAACCTTAAACAGCATCTGTCTTATCCTACCATCCCTCATTCCCTGGTAACCACTATTTCACTCTCTGTTTTTATGCTTTTTTCCCCCCCCTTTTTTTTTAGAATCTGCATATAAGTGATATACAGTACATATCTTTCTCTGCCCTATCTGACTTATAATAATATGCTCAAAATCCAACTAAGTTGCCACAAATAACAGCATATCCTTCTTTCTTGTGGCTAAATGATATTCATTATGTTCATCATCCATTCATCTGTGGATGAGCACTTAAATTGTTTCCATATCTTGGTGACTGTTAATAAATTCTGCAGTAATATTTGAGTGCATGTAGCTCTTTGATAGCATATTTTAATTTATTTCAGTATATACCAAGAAATGGAGTTGTTGGGGAGAAATTAACCTCTTTCAACACTGCACTCAATTATGTGTGTATTTGTCTTTTCTGTCTTCCCGGTCTGGGAAATGCTTTTCTGTCAACATTATTACTTCCTTAACTACATCCTTACAACTCTTAGGCTTATTCACTTGATTAGTCAGCATTCATGTCATTCCTTCTCAACTAAGCCCTACTCTTAGGACTAGCAGTCATTCTTCCTACCCTAACCTCCTCTGTTACTAAGTAGTTGGTGATTTGCTACTTTGAACAAAGCAGGCAATACATATTGGCTGCCTTATTTTTCGTTTACCCAGACAGTAGACCTCACAGCAGCAGCACCTACCAAAGGGCATAGCCTTGACTCAGCAATGTGTTGATTAAAGACCACCAAAAGAAGTTATTGGAACCTGTGAAAATATGACTTTATATGGTAAAGGGGATTTTACAGATATGATTAAGGAACTTGAGATGGGAATCTTTTCCTGGATAATCCAGATGGACCAAATGTACAGAAGTGATATTATAAGAGAAGGTGAAGAGCATTATAGATAGTACTAGGAAATGTGACAGTAGAAACACGAGACTGGAATGATAAGAGGAAGTTATATTTCAGCCATGGAATACAGAGAGCCTCTAGACACCTGAAAAGTCAAGGAGCAAAGATTTTAATCTGAAACATCCAGAAGAAATGCAACTCTGCCAATGTATTGATTTTAGAATTCCTAACCTTCAAAACTGCAAGAAAATGCATTTGTGCAATCATAAGACCCTAAGTTTGAGGCAATTATAAGACTCTGTTGGGGTTCTCTTGTGGCTCATGTGGTAAAGAATCTGCCTGCAGTGTGGGAGACCTGGGTTTGATCCCTGGGTTGAGAAAATCCCCTGGAGTAGGGAAAAGCTCTCCACTCCAATATTCTGGCCTGGAGATTTCCAAAGAATCAGACACGACTGACTTTCACAAATCACAAACGAAGTTTGAGGCAATTAATTATAGCAGTAATAGAAAACTAAGAAAAAAGGAAAGAAACAGACACACTACAAATAGTGATGGTTTACTTCCTCCTTTACAATCTGGATTCTTTCATGTTTGGTTTCTGTGGCTAAGAGTTCCAAAAATATGTTGAATAAAAGTGGTGAGAGTAGACATTCTTGCCTTGGTTCTGATTTCAGAGGGAATTCTCTTACTTTTCACCATTGAGTATTATGTTATTTGTGGGTTTCTTATACATAACCTTTGTTATATTGAAGTATGTTCTCTTTATGCTTGCTTTCTGGAGAGTTTTTATCATAAATGAATGCTGAATTTTATCAAAAGCATTCATTGAATCTAGGGATGATCATATAATTTTTGTTCTTCATTTTGTTAATGTGATGTATCACATTGATTGATTTGTGGATATTGAAAAACTCTTGCATTCCTGATATTATATATAGGAAATCACAAAGATTCCACCAGAAAGCCATTAGATTCCATCAATTAATTTGGTAAAGTTTCAGAACACAAAGATGATGTACAAAAATTTGTTGCATTTCTATACACTAACAACACACTATAGAAAGAAAAATTAGGAAAACAACTTCATCTATCATTGCATCAAAACAATAAATACCTAGGAATAAACTAACTTGAGGCAAAAGAACTGTATTTTTAAATCTATAAAACAGTGATGTAAGAAATTGAAGATGACAAAACCAGACAAAAAGATATGCCATATTCTTTGATTGGAAAAATCATTATTGTTTACATGGCAATCTACAGATTCAAGACAAACTACAGATTCAATGAAGTCTCTATCAAAATACTAATGGCATTCTTTTTACAGACAAAAAGCAGAAAAAAATAAAACGTGTGTATGGAAACAGAAAAGGTACTGAGTACACAAAAGAATCTTGAGAAACAAGAACTGAGTTTGAGAAATCAGGATCCTTGATGTAAGGCTATAATTCAAAGCTACAATAATCAAAACACTATGATACTGACACAAAAACAGGTGCATAGATCAATGGAATAGGATAGAGAGCCCAGAAAAAACTCCATGCACTTATAGTTTATTCAGTTCAGTTCAGTTCAGTCACTCAGTCGTGTCCGACTATCTGCGACCCCATGAATCGCAGCACGCCAAGCCTCCCTGAGCATTACCAACTCCCAGAGTTTATGCAAACTCATGTCCATCGAGTGGGTGATGCCACCCAGCCATCTCACCCTCTGTCGTCCCCTTCTCCTGCCCCCAATAGTTGATTGACATATGACAAAAAAAAAAAAAGAAGAAGAAGAAGAAGAAGAAGAACAAGAAAAGCATTGTAAAAAAGATAGTTTTTTCAATAAATGGTGTTAGGAAAACTAGACAGTCACATGTAAAAGAATGAAGTTGGAACATTTTTTAACACCATACACAAAAATCAATGCAATCCCTATCAAACTACCAATGGTATTTTTCACAGAACTAGAACAAATAATTTCACAATTTGTATGGAAATACAAAAAACCTCGAAGAGCCAAAGTAACCTTGAGAAAGAAGAATGGAACTGGAGGAATCAACCTGCCTGACTTCAGACTATACTACAAAGCCACAGTCATCAAGACAGTATGGTACTGGCACAAAGACAGAAATATATATCAATGGAACAAAATAGAAAGCCCAGAGATAAATCCACGAACCTATGGTCACCTTATCTTCGACAAAGGAGGCAAGGATATACAATGGAAAAAAGACAACCTCTTTAACAAGTGGTGCTGGGAAAACTGGTCAACCACCTGTAAAAGAATGAAACTAGAACACTTTTTAACACCATACACAAAAATAAACTCAAAATGGATTAAAGATCTAAATGTAAGACCAGAAACTATAAAACTCCTAGAGGAGAACATAGGCAAAACACTCTCCGACATAAATCACAGCAGGATCTTCTATGACCCACATCCCAGAATATTAGAAACAAAAGCAAAAATAAACAAATGGGACCTAATGAAACTTAAAAGCTTTTGCACAACAAAGGAAACTATAAGCAAGGTGAAAAGACAGCCCTCAGATTGCGAGAAAATAATAGCAAACGAAGCAACAGACAAAGGATTAATCTCAAAAATATACAAGCAACTCCTTCAGCTCAACTCCAGAAAAATAAATGACCCAATCAAAAAATGGGCCAAAGAACTAAACAGACATTTCTCCAAGGAAGACATACAGATGGCAAAAAAAACACATGAAAAGATGTTCAACATCACTCATTATTCGAGAAATGCAAATCAAAACCACAATGAGGTACCATTACATGCCAGTCAGGATGGCTGCTATCCAAAAGTCTACAAGCAATAAATGCTGGAGAGGGTGTAGAGAAAAGGGAACCCTCTTACACTGTTGGTGGGAATGCAAATTAGTACAGCCACTATGGAAAACAGTGTGGAAATTTCTTAAAAACCTGGAAATAGAACTGCCATATGACCCAGCAATCCCACTTCTGGGCATACACATCAAGGAAACCAGATCTGAAAGAGACACGTGCACCCCAATGTTCATCGCAGCACTGTTTATAATAGCCAGGACATGGAAGCAACCCAGATGCCCATCAGCAGACGAATGGATGAGGAAGCTGTGGTACATATACACCATGGAATATTACTCAGCCATTAAAACGAATTCATTTGAATCAGTTCTAATGAGATGGATGAAACTGGAGCCCATTATACAGAGCGAAGTAAGGCAGAAAGATAAAGACCATTACAGTATACTAACATATATATGGAATTTAGAAAGATGGTAACGATAACCCTATATGCAAAACAGAAAAAGAGACTCAGATGTATAGAACAGACTTGTGGACTCTGGGAGAAGGCGAGGGTGGGATGTTTCAAGAGAACAGCATCAAAACATGTATATTATCTAGGGTGAAACAGATCACCAGCCCAGGTTGGGTGCATGAGACAAGTGCTCGGGCCTGGTGCACTGGGAAGACCCAGAGGGATCGGATGGAGAGGGAGGTGGGAGGGGGGACCGGTATGGGGAATACATGTAAATCCATGGCTAATTCATTTCAATGTATGACAAAAACCACTGCAATAATGTAAAGTAATTAGACTCCAACTAATAAAAATAAATGGAAAATAAAATAAACTCAAAATAGTTTAAAAGCCTAAATGTAAGGTCATATACTGTAAAGCTGCTAGAGGAAAGTATATGTAGAAAACTCTTTGACATAGATCACAAAAGTATTTTTGAGATCAGTTTCCTAACATGAAGGAAATAAAAGCAAAAATCAACAAATGAGGCCTAATGAGATTTAAAAGCTTTTGCACTGCCAAGAAAACCACTAACAAAATGAAAAAAAAAAAAAAAAAAAAAAAAAAAAACAGCCTACCAAATGGGATAAAATATTTGCAAATAATATGAGTGATATGGATTAATACCTAACATAGTCAAACAGCTCATACAACTAAACATTAAAAAAAATCCAACTTGATTATAAAATCGGCAGAAAAACTTAATAGATATCTTTCCAAAAAGCAAATGCAGATAGCCAATGGGTATGGGCAAAAATGTTCAATTTTGCTAATCATCAGGGAAATGCAAATCAAAGCCACACTGAGATTTTACCTCACACCTGTCAGAATGGCTATCATCAAAAAGAACACAAACAATAAATATTAGCAAGGATGAGGAAAAGAAAGAACCCTTGAACATTGTTGATGGGAATATCAATCTGTGCAGTCACTGTGGAAAACAGTATGTGCATGCTTGCATGCTCAGTCGTTTCAGCCATGTCTGATTCTTTGCAATCTTATAGACTGTAGCCCTCCAGGCGTCTCTGTCCATGGGATTCTCCAGGCAATTATACTGGAGTGGGTTGCTATAACCTCCTCCAAGGGCACTCCCCAAGACAGATATTGAACCAGCATATTCTGTATTGCAGATGGATTCTTTACCACTGAACCACAGCAAATCCCATGGAAAACAGTATGAAGTTTTCTCAAAACATGAAAAATAGAGCTACAATATGATCCAACAATCCCACTTCTTGGTATGTATCCAAAATTAAAAATAAATAAATAAGTAACTTGAAAAGATACAGGTAACCCAATGTTTATAGTAGCATTATTTACAATTGCCAAGATATGGAAGCCACATAACCTAAGTGTCCATTTAAAGATGAGTTTTTAAAAAGAAGTCATATATAGTGATATGCCTATATAGCAATGTATATACATATACACACATACATACATATGCCAGAATGTTACTCAGTCATAAAAAAAGAATGAAAATTTGTCATTTGCAGCAACGTGGATGGATTTCAAAGGCATTATGCTAACTGATATAATTCAAACAGAGAAAGACAAATACTGTATGATATCACTTTAACTTGGAATCTAAAAGATATAAGAAACTTATAGATGTAACAAAAAGAAGCAGACTCAGATACAGAGAACAAACCAATGGTTACCAGTGTAGGGAGCAGGCAATATAGGGCTGGGGGAGTGGGAAGTACAAATTATCAGATGTAAGTTAGGCTCAAAGATATATTGTACAACACAGGCAATATAGACAGTATTTTGTAATAACTGTGAATGGAGCATTACAAATTAAATTGCATAAAAATTAAAATTTACAAACACAAATTTGAAGAATAAGATCATCCCTTCAATTAACATTTTAAAAAGGAACATTCACACTATATGCATGCCAGCCTTCCCAAAGTTTAAACATTATCTTGTCCCCTACATTTCTGCTTTCCTACCTCTCAGCATCAAATTCATTTAAAGATAATTTAAGAAGGATTTTGGACTTCCCTCATTGCTCAGATGATAACCTGCCTGCAATACAGGAGACTCAGATTCGAACCCTGGGTCAGGAAGATGCTTTGGAGAAGGGAATAGCAACTCACTCTAGTATTCTTTCCTGGAGAATTCCGTGGACAGAGGAACCTGGTGGGCTATAGTCCATAGGGTTGCAAAGAGTCAGACACTTTTGAGTGACTAACACTTTCAAGAAATATTTTGGTAGTCAACTTCTATATCATCCATTTATGTGCTTCAGGTAGAGTTATGATTATGGATATGATTATTGGGCTTCCCAGATGGCTCTGTGGTAAATAATTCACCTGACAAGTCAGAAAACACAGGAGATATAGGTTTGATTTCTGGATCAGGCAGTTCCCTTAGAGAAGGAAATGGCAACCCTCTCCATTATTCTTGCCTGGAAAATCCCATGAACAGAGGAGTCAGGTGGGTTACAGTCCTTGTGGCTGCAAAGAGGCATGAGCATGATGAGCTCATGAGCCTAAGCCACTGAGCATGAGCATGATGGTTATGACAAGTTATAGTTAGTTATGGGTCTTGTTAAGGTAGGCTATTGTTATTTAAACCAATGGTTACTAATATTTAGTGAATTGTGATCAGTTAAAATTACATTTACTAAAGTTTTTACATTGCTATTTATGATTAGTTATGGCTACAGATATACAGTTAATAACAGCTACTATGTAACTGTATTACTAATTGCAACTATTAATGGTTCTGTTTATTACTCATGAGTACTAACTAGTTGTAATAATGACTTGTAACTACTGTTTAGACTTTGAGAAAAGTTTTAACTACTAACTGTGGTTTCTACATGTTACTGCTAACCATTTATAATCACTAGTATGGGTACTAAATAGTCATGACTCCTATGTAGTTTATGTTAATGATTAGTGAATATTAACCAGTTGCATTTAATGGTTATCATTGTTAACTATTTTTGGTCACTATTTTATAACAGTTAACTAGTCAGAAATATCAAGTTGTGATTCCTAAATAGTTCTTAGACTGTCCTGATATACAGTCAAGTTTGGTACTTGTGACTAGTAACTAGTTGTGGTTGTCAGTTTATAACTAGTAATTACTTATCATTATTAATTATAAAAGTTAATTGTAGTTGTAGCTGTAGTTACAGTCAATCATAGCTAGGTATGCACACAACTAGTTATACATGTATAAAGTGTTACATAGTTATTTGACCAAGAATGTCATGTAATCACAGAATTGCTTCCACATTTTTCAAAGGATCGATGATCCATGCTTTGTGAGCAACATGTCTTTACTGTTTTTACTAGTCAATAATTTGTAAAAAAATAAAAACAATTGTCACAGCATAGCTGATTTGCAATGCTGTGTAAGTTTCAGATGTACTGAAAAGTGAATCAGTTATACATATATCCACTGTTTTCTACATTCTTCTCCAATATAGGCCATTACAGAATATTGAGTTCCCTGTGCCATACAGTAGCTCCTTATTAATTATCTATTTAATATATGGTAATGTGTATATGTCAGTTGCATTCTGAAAATTTTCCCTTCCCTTCCAACCACTGGTAACCATAATTTTGTTTTCTACATCAGTAACTCTATTTCTGTGTATAGATAAGTTCTTTTGAACTTATTCTTTTGAGTCTTTATTTTTTAGATTTCACATATAAACAATATCATGTGATATTTGTCTTACTCTGTCTGGTTTATGGAGTCAGACCCCACAAGAGACTGACCCAGACTTCCCCGTGAGTGTCCAGGAATATCCGGTGGAGGTGTGGGTCAATGGAGGCCTGCTGCAGCACTGGGGACATTGAGTGAAGCAGTGCCCGCACGGGATCTTTTGAAGGAGGTCAACATTATCTTCTTCACCTCCACCATAGTTTGGTCTCAGGTCAAATAACAGAGAGGGAACACATCTCCACCCATCAACAGAAAATAATTGTAAATATTTACTCAGCATGGCTGTGCTCATCAGAATAAGGCCCAGTGTTCCCCTCAGTCAGTCTCTCCCATCAGGAAGTTTCCATTAACCTCTAATTCTCAAACAGAGGGCAGAAAGAATTTTAAAAAAAACACACACACAATTGGTTAGAAAACTAACCAATCTGATCACATGGACCACAGCCTTGTCTAACTGAATGAAACTATGAGCCATGTCGTGTAGGGTCACCCAAGATGGATGGGTCATGGTGGAGAGTTCTGACAAAACTTGGTCCACTGGAGGAGGGAATGACAAACCACTTTAAAATTCTTGCCTTGAAAACCCCATGAACAATATGAAAAGTCAAAAATATAAGACACTGAAAGATGAACTCCCCAGGCTGGTAGGTGCCCGGTATGCTACTGGAGATCAGTGGAGAAATAACTCCAGAAAGAATGAAGAGACAGAGCCAAAACAAAAACAACACCCAGTTGTGGATGTGACTGGTGATGGAAGTCAAGTCCAATGCTGTAAAGAGCAATATGACATAGGAACCTGGAATGTTAGGTCCATGAATCAAGGCAAATTGGAAGTGGTCAGACAGGAGATGGAAAGAGTGAACATCGACATTTTAGGAATCAGTGAATGAAAATGGACTGGAATGGGTGAATTTAACTCACATGTCCATTATATCTACTACTGTGGGCAAGAATCCCTTAGAAGAAATGCAGTAGCCATAATAGTCAACAAAGGAACTTGAAATGCAGTACTTGGATGCAACCACAAAAAATAACAGGATGATCTCTGTTCATTTCCAAGACAAACAATTCAATATCACAGTAATCCAAGTCTGCCCTGATCAGTAATGCTGAAGAAGCTGCAGTTGAATGGTTCTATGAAGAGCTACAAGACCTTTTGAAACTAACACCTAAAAAAGGTGTCCTTTTCATCATAGGGAAATTGAATGGAAAAGTAGGAAGTCAAGACAGAATTGGAGTAACAGGCAAATTTGGCCTTGAAGTACAGAATGAAGCAGGGCAAAGGCTAATAGAGTTTTGCCAAGAGAACACACTGATCATAGCAAGCACCCGCTTCCAACAACACAAGAGAAGACTCTACATATGGACATCACCACACAGTCAATAATGAAATCAGATTGATTGTATTCTTTGCAGCCAAAGATGGACAAGTTTTATACAGTCAGCCAAACGAGACTGGGAGCTGACTGTGGCTCAGAAATTGAAATTCTTATTGCCAAATTCAAGCTTAAATTGAAGAAAGTAGAGGAAACCACTAAACTATTCAGTTATGACCTAAGTCAAACTCCTTACTATTATACAGTGGAAGTGACAAATGGATTCAAAGGATTAGATATAAGAGAAGGACTTCCTGAAGAACTATGGGTTGAGGTTAATGACGTTGTACAGGAGGCAGTGGTCAAGACCATCCCCAAGAAAAAGAAATGCAAAAGGGCAAAATGGTTGTCTGAGGAGGCATTGCAAATATCTGAGAAAAGAAGAGAACCAAAAAGCACAGGAGAAAAGGAAGGATATATACATCTAAATGCAGTGTTCCAAAGAATAACAAGGAGATATAAGAAAGCCTTCCCCAGTGATCAATACAAAGAAATAGAGGAAAACAATAGAATAGGGAAGACTAGAGATCTGTTCAAGAAAATTAGAGATACCAAAGTAAATTTTCATGCAAAGATGGGCACAATGAAGGACAGCAATGGTATGGACCTAACAGAAGCAGAAGATATTAAGAATAGATGTTGTCAAGAATACACAGGAGATTGAGGGGAGGAGCCAAGATGGCAGAGGAGTAGGACAGGGAGACCACTTTCTCCCCTACAAATTCATCGAAAGAACAATTGAATGCAGAGCAAATCTCACAAAACAACTTCTGATCACTAGCAGAGGACATCAGGTGCCCAGAAAAGCAATCCATTGTCTTCAAAAGGAGGTAGGACAAAATATAAAAGATAAAAAGAAAGACAAAAGAGCTAGGGACAGAGACCCATCCCAGGAAGGGAGTTTTAATAGAGGAAGCTTCCAAACACTAGGAAACCCTCGCACTGGCGGGTCTGGGGGAAGTTTTTGAATCTTGGAGGGCAACCTAACTGGGAGGAGAAATTAAATAAGGCCCACAGATTACTTGCCTAAAACAACTTCTAGCAGAAAAGTACCCCAGACACCCGCATCCACCACCAGCAAGTGGGGGTGGAACGGAGAGGAGTGGGTGGCATTGCTTAGGGTAAGGACCGGGCCCGAAGGGCCTGAGAGCAATCGGAGGGAGCTTTTTTAAACTGTGGGATAGCAAGAGAGAAAATTAACCTGCCCAAACACACTGCCGGCCATTCGCAAAACAAAGGGACTGAGAAACTCCAGAAAAGAGCTAGCCTGTGGCGGACTGGCCCATCCCCGCTGGAGGTAGGAGGCAGGGGGGAGGAGAAAGGGGAAAACTCAGCCCCAGAGAAGGCACCCCCTCCCACACTGCAAACAGGCCTCCAGTTTCTATCCAAAGACTCCCTGAGATTCTGGATGGTCGACATCCGCTGCCGGGAGGGTCACGGCTAGAGGCCAGCTCCTGAGAACAAACACAAGCCGCTGGCACCTGACCAGAAACTGAGGCTGGGGCTGTGGAGGGGAGAGGGCACGCTGCACCCGGGAAGAGTGCGCCCATCAAGCTCCTGGCTGCCTGAGCGGCTCAGGCCAGGGAAGGCACAAAACGCAGGCGCAACCGAGTCTGCGCTTTTGTGGAGTACCTGAAAACTGGAACCACACGCAATGCAGGGCACGCTCCCTATAGAGCAGCCCAGAGCCTGAGCAGTGTAGATGGGGAAAGCACAAACACCCATGAGCAGGGGCAAACCCAGTGTGACCTGAACACGGTGAGTGCTACCCACACACAGTGATATCTGTCTACAGCGCCCCGCTCTCCCCGTAGCAGGACTGAACTGAACTAGCGAACCTAAATAAGAGATCACCTCTGTCTGCCTGTGTCAGGGTGGAAATTAGACACCGAAGAGATGGCAAACAGAAGCCAAATAAACAAAGGGAACCGCTTCAGAAAGGACCAGTGTAACAGAATAAAATCCCTGTAGGTAACACCGACTACACTGGAAGGGGCCTATAGATATTGAGAAGTGTAAGCTGGAATGAGGAGCTATCGGAAACTGAACTGAACCCACACTGACTGCAACAGCTCCAGAGAAATTCCTACTTTTCTTTTAATTAAAAAAAATTTTTTTTCTTTCCTTTTCTTTTTTATTTTTTTCTCTATTATTTTCTTTTAAAATTCCCTATTACTCCCCCATTACTCCTTAACTTTCATTTTCATATATTTTTATGATTTTTTTAATTAGGGAAAAAATTTTTTTTCTTGGTTTTTTTTTCTTTTTTTTTTCCATTTTCTTGTTTTTCTCTCTTATTTCCTTTTAAAGTCCTCTAATACTCCTCTATTATTCCTTAATTTTCATTTTCATTTCACTATAACCTTGCAAAAAAAAAAGAGAGAGAGAAGCCCTACTTTTAAACCGAACTTCATATATATTTCTAAATTTTTTTGCTGTTTTTGTTTTTGTTGTTAAATATTGTATTTTAAAGAGTCTAACCGCTATGCTAGATTTTTAATCTTTGTTTTTCAGTATGTGATACAAATTTTGGACATTTAAGAATCCAATATTCAGTTTCCATTTCTATTCAGGAGTGTGTTGATTACTCTCTCCCACTTTTGACTCTCCGTTTTCTACCTCAGATCACCTCTATTTCCTCCCTTCCCCTTCTCTTCCCAATCCAGTTCTGTGAATCTTTGTGGGTGTCTGGGCTACAGAGAACACTCTGGGAACAGACAACTGAGTAGATATGTCTCTCTCCTCTTGAGTCCCCCTTTTTCTCCTCCTGCTCATCTCTATCTCCCTCCTCCCTCTCCTCTTTTTCATGTAACTCTGTGAACATCTCTGGGTGTCCCTCACAGTGGAGAATCTTTTCACCATTAAACTAGAAGTTTTATTATCAGTGCTGTATAGTTGGAGAAGTCTTGAGACTACCAGAAGAATAAAACTGAAATCCAGAGGCAGGAGACTTAAGCCCAAAACCTGAGAAAACCAGAAAACTCCTGACTACATGGAACATTAAGTAATAAGAGACCGTCCAAAAGCCTCCATACCTACACCAAAACCAACCACCACCCAAGAGCCAATTAGTTTCAGAGCAAGACATACCACACAAATTCTCCAGCAACGCAGGAACACAGCCGTGAGTGTCAACATACAGGCTGCCCAAAGTCATACCTAACACATAGACCCATTGCAAAACTCATTACTGGACACTCCATTGCACTCCAGAGAGAAGAAACCCAATTCGATGCACCAGAGCATTGACACAGGCTTCCCTAGCCAGGAAACCTTGACAAACCAATCGTCCAAACCCACCCACTGGGTGAAACCTCTACAATATAAAGGAACCACAGACCACCAGAATACAGAAAGCCCACTCCAGACACAGCAATCTAAACAAGATGAAAAGGCAGAGAAATACCCAACAGGTAAAGGAACATAAAAAATGCCCACCAAGGAAAACAAAAGAGGAGGAGATAGGGAATCTACCTGAAAAAGAATTTAGAATAATGATAATAAAAATGATCCAAAATCTTGAAAACAAAATGAAGTTACAGATAAATAGCCTGGAGACAAAGATTGAGAAGATGCAAGAAATGTTTAACAAGGACCTAGAAGAAATAAAAAAGAGTCAATTAAAAATGAATAATGTAATAAATGAGATAAAAAACACTCTGGAGGGAACCAAGAGTAGAATAACGGAGACAGAAGATAGGATAAGTGAGGTAGAAGATAAAATGGTGGAAATAAATGAAGCAGAGAGGAAAAAAGAAAAAAGAATCAAAAGAAATGAAGACAACCTCAGGGACCTCTGAGACAATGTGAAACGCCCCAACATTCGAATCATAGGAGTCACAGAAGAAGAAGACAAAAAGAAAGGCCATGAGAAGATACTTGAGGAGATAATAGCTGAAAACTTCTCTAAAATGGGGAAGGAAATAGCCACCCAAGTCCAAGAAGCCCAGAGAATCCCAAACAGGATAAACCCAAGGCGAAATACCCCAAGACACATATTAATCAAATTATCAAAGATCAAACACAAAGAACAAATATTAAAAGCAGCAAGCGAGAAACAACAAATAACACACAAAGGGATTCCCATAAGGATAACAGCTGATCTATCAAGAGAAACTCTTCAGGCCAGAAGGGAATGGCAGGATATACTTAAAGTAATGAAAGAGGATAACCTACAACCTAGATTACTCTACCCAGCAAGGATCTCATTCAGATATGAAGGAGAACTCAAAAGCTTTACAGATAAGCAAAAGCTGAGAGAATTCAGCACCACCAAACCAGCTCTTCAACAAATGCTAAATGATCTTCTCTAGACAGGAAACACAGAAAGGTTGCATAAACGTGAACCCAAAACAACAAAGTAAACGGCAATGGGACCATACCTATCAATAATTACCTTAAATGTAAATGGGTTGAATGCCCCAACCAAAAGACAAAGACTGGCTGAATGGATACAAAAGCAAGACCCCTATATATGCTGTCTACAAGAGACCCACCTCAAAACAAGGGACACATACAGACTGAAAGTGAAGGGCTGGAAAAAAATACTTCACGCAAACGGAGACCAAAAGAAAGCAGGAGTCGTAATACTCATATCAGATAAAATAGGCTTTCAAATAAAGGCTGTGAAAAGAGACAAAGAAGGACACTACATAATGATCAAAGGATCAATCCAAGAAGAAGATATAACAATTATAAATATATATGCACCCAAAATAGGAGCACTGCAATATGTAAGGCAAATGCTAACAAGTATGAAAGAGGAAATTAATAGTAACACAATAATAGTGGGAGACTTTAATACCCCACTCACAACTATTGATAGATCTACTAAACAGAAAATTAACAAGGAAACACAAACTTTAAATGACACAACAGACCAGCTAGACCTAATTGACATCTATAGGACATTTCAACCCAAAACCATCAACTTCACCTTTTTCTCATGTGCACACGGAAACTTCTCCAGAATAGATCACATCCTGGTCCATAAATCTAGTCTTGGTATATTCAAAAAAAAAAATGAAACCATTCCAGTTATCTTTTTTGACCACAGTGCAGTAAGATTAGATCTCAATTACAGGAAAAAATATATTAAAAATTCAAACATATGGAGGCTAAACAACACGCTTCTGAATAACCAACAAATCATAGAAGAAATCAAAAAAGAAATCAAAATATGCATAGAAATGAATGAAAATGAAAACACACCAACCCAAAACCTATGGGACACTGTAAAAGCAGTGCTAAGGGGAAGATTCATAGCATTACAGGCCTACCTCAAGAAACAAGATAAAAGTCAAATAAATAACCTAACTCTACACCTAAAGCAACTAGAGAAGGAAAAAATGAAGAACCCCAGGGTTAGTAGAAGGAAAGAACTCTTAAAAATTAGAGCAGAAATAAATGCAAAAGAAACTAAAGAGGCCATAGCAAAAATCAACAAAGCTAAAAGCTGGCTTTTTGAAAAAATAAAAAAAAAATTGACAAACCATTAGCAAGACTCATTAACAAACAAAGGGAGAAGAACCAAATTAACAAAATTAGAAATGAAAATGGAGAGATCACAACAGACAACACTGAAATACAAAGGATCATAAGAGACTACTACCAGCAGCTCTATGCCAATAAAATGGACAACCTGGAAGAAATGGACAAGTTCTTAGAAAAGTATAACTTTCCAAAACTGAACCAGGAAGAAATAAAAGATCTTAACAAACCCATCACAAGCAAGGAAATCGAAATGGTAATCAGAAATCTTCCAGCAAACAAAAAACCAGACCAGATTGCTTCACAGCTGAATTATGCCAAGAATTTAGAGAAGAGCTAACACCTATCTTGCTCAAACTCTTCCAGAAAATAGCAGAAGAAGGTAAACTTCCAAACTCATTCTATGAAGCCACCATCACCATAATTCCAAAACCAGACAAAGATGCCACAAAAAAAGAAAACTACAGACCAATATCACTGATGAACATAGATGCAAAACTCCTTAACAAAATTCTAGCAAACAGAATCCAGCAACATATTAAAAAAATCATACACCATGACCAAGTGGGCTTTATCCCAGGAATGCAAGGATTCTTTAATATCCACAAATCAAACAATGTAATACACCACATTAACAAATTGAAAGATAAAAACCATATGATTATCTCAATAGATGCAGAGAAAGCCTTTGACAAAATTCAACATCCATTTATGGTTAAAACTCTCCAGAAAGCAGGAATAGAAGGAACATACCTCAACATAATAAAAGCTATATATGACAAACCCACAGCAAGCATCACCCTCAATGGTGAAAAATTGAAAGCATTTCCCCTAAAATCAGGAAGAAGACAAGGGTGCCCACTCTCACCACTACTATTCAACATAATTTTGGAAGTGTTGGCCACAGCAATCAGAGCAGAAAAAGAAGTAAAAGGAATCCAGATAGGAAAAGAAGAAGTGAAACACTGTCTGTTTGCAGATGACATGATCCTCTACATAGAAAACCCTAAAGACTCTACCAGAAAATTACTAGCGCTAATCAACGAATATAGTAAAGTTGCAGGATATAAAATTAACACACAGAAATCCCTTGCATTCCTATACACTAACAATGAGTAAACAGAAAGAGATTAAGGAAACAATATCATTCACCATTGCAAAAAAAAAGAATGAAATACTTAGGAGTATACCTAGCTAAAGAACAAAAGACCTCTACATACAAAACTATAAAACACTGATGAAAGAAATCAAAGAGGACACAAACAGATGGAGAAATATACCATGTTCATGGATTGGAAGAATCAATATTGTCAAAATAGCTATACTACCCAAAGCAATCTATAGATTCAATGCAATCCCTATCAAACTACCAACGGTATTTTTCACAGAACTAGAACAAACAATTTCACAATGTGTATGGAAATACAAAAAACCTCGAATAGCCAAAGTAATCTTGAGAAAGAAGAATGGAACTGGAGGAATCAACCTGCCTGACTTCAGACTATACTACAAAGCCACAGTCATCAAGACAGTATGGTACTGGCACAAAGACAGAAATAGAGATCAATGGAACAGAATAGAAAGCCCAGAGATAAATCCATGAACCTATGGTCACCTTATCTTCGACAAAGGAGGCAAGGATATACAATGGAAAAAAGACAACCTCTTTAACAAGTGGTGCTGGGAAAACTGGTCAAACACGTGTAAAATAATGAAACTAGAACATTTTCTAACACCATACACAAAAATAGACTCAAAATGGATTAAAGATCTAAATGTAAGACCAGAAACTATAAAACTCCTAGAGGAGAACATGGGCAAACACTCTCCGACATAAATCACAGCAGGATCCTCTATGACCCACATCCCAAAATATTGGAAATAAAAGCAAAAATAAACAAATGGGACCTAATGAAACTTAAAAGCTTTTGCACAACAAAGGAAACTATAAGCAAGGTGAAAAGACAGCCCTCAGATTGCGAGAAAATAATAGCAAATGAAGCAACAGACAAAGGATTAATCTCAAAAATATACAAGCAACTCCTCCAGCTCAACTCCAGAAAAATAAATGACCCAATCAAAAAATGGGCCAAAGAACTAAACAGACATTTCTCCAAGGAAGACATACAGATGGCAAAAAAAAAAAAAAAAAAAAAAAAACATGAAATGATGCTCAACATCACTCATTATCAGAGAAATGCAAGTCAATGAGGTACCATTACATGCCAGTCAGGATTGCTGCTATCCAAAAGTCTACAAGCAATAAATGCTGGAGAGGGTGTAGAGAAAAGGGAACCCTCTTACACTGTTGGTGGGAATGTAAACTAGTACAGCTGCTATGGAAAACATTGTGGAGATTTCTTAATGACCTGGAAATATAACTGCCATATGACCTAGCAACCCCACTTCTGGGCATACACACCGAAGAAACCAGATCTGAAAGAGATACATGCACCCCGATGTTCATTGCAGCACTGTTTGTAATAGCCAGGACATGGAAGCAACCTAGATGCCCATCAGTAGACGAATGGATAAGGAAGCTGTGGTACATATACACCATGGAATATTACTCAGCCATTAAAAAGAATTCATTTGAATCAGTTCTAATGAGATGGGTAAAACTGGAGCCCATTATACAGAGTGAAGTAAGCCCGAAAGATAAAGATCATTACAGTATACTAACACATATATATGCAATTTAGAAAAATGGTAACAATAACCCTATATGCAAAACAGAAAAAGAGACTCAGATGTACAGAACAGACTTTTGGACTCTGTGAGAGAAGGCGAGGGTGGGATGTTTCGAGAGAAGAGCATCAAAACATGTATATTATCTAGGGTGAAACAGACCACCAGCCCAGGTTCGATGCATGAGACAAGTGCTCGGACCTGGTGCACTGGGAAGACAGAGAGGGATCGGGTAGAGAGGGAGGTTGGAGGGGGGATTGGGATGGGAAATACATGTAAATCCATGGCTAATTCATGTCAATATATGACAAAAACCACTACAATATTGTAAAGTGATTAGCCTCCAACTAATAAGAATAAATGAAAAAAGAAAAATAAAATTTCTTCAACAACAACAACAACAACAAAAAGAATACACAGAAGATCTATACAAAAAAAAAACCTTCACAACCCAGATAATAATGATGGTGTGATCATTCACACACAGCCAGACATCCTGGAATGCAAAGTCCAGTGGGCCTTAGGAAGCATCGCTATGAACAAAGCTAGTGGATTTCCAATCAAGCATTTAAAAATCCTAAAAGTTGATTCTGTGAAAGTGTTGCATTCCATATGCCAGAAAATATGGAAAATTCAGCAGTAGCCACAGGACTGGAAAAGGTCAGTTTTCATTGAAATCTCAAAGAAAGGCAATATCAAAGAATGCTCAAACTACCGCACAATTGAGTAATCTCACATGCTAGCAAAGTAATACTCAAAATTCTATAAGCCAGGCTTCAACAGTATGTCAACCATGAACTTCCAGATGTTCAAGATGGAGTTTAAAAAAGCAGAGGCACCAGAGATCAAATGCCTATATTGTTGTACCACCAAAATGAAAGAGTTTCCAGAAAAAACATCTACTTCTCTTTTATTGACTATGAAAAAGTCTTTGACTGTGTGAATCACAACAAACTGTGGAATGTTCTTTAAGACATGGGAACACTAGAGCACCTGATCTGCCTCCTGACAAATCTGTATGCAGGTCAAGATGCAACAGTTAGAAGTGGATATTGAAGAACAGACTGGTTCCAAATCAAGAAAGGAGTATTTCAAGGCTGTATATCGTCACCCTGCTTATTTAACTTACAAGCAGCGTACATCATGAGAAATGCTCGACTAGGTGAGCCACAGGCTGGAATCAAGATTGCTGGGAGAAATCTCAATAACCTCAGATATGAAGATGACACGACCTTTATGGCAGAAAGCAAAGAAGAACTATACTGCCTCTTGATGAAAGTGAAAGTGGAGAGTGAAAAAGTTGGCTTAAAACTCAACATTCAGAAAACTAATATCATGGCATCTAGGCCCATCTCTTCATTGCAAAGAGATGGGGAAACAGTGGAAACAGTGACAAACTTTATTTTGGGGGGCTCCAAAATCACTGTAGGTGGTGACTGCAGCCATGAAATTAAAAGATGCTTTTTCCTTGGAAGAAAATTTATGACCGTCCCAGACAGCATATTAAAAAGCAGAGACATTACTTTGCAAACAAAGGTCCATCTAGTCAAAGTTATGGTTTTTCCGGTAGTCTTGCATGGATGTGAGAGTAGGAGTATAAAAAAGGTGAGCACCAAAGAATTGATGTTTTTGAAATGTGGTGATGGAGAAGACTCTTGAGTCCCTTGGACTGCAAGGAGATCTCTCCAGTCCATCCTTAAGGAAGTCAGTCCTGAATATTCATTTGAAGGACTGATGCTGAAGCTGAAAATCCAATACTTTAGCCACCTGATGTGAAGATCTTACTTATTGGAAAAGACCCTGATGCTGGGAAAGATTGAAGTGGGAGGAGAAAGGGCTGACAGAGGATGAGACTGTTGGATAGCATCATCGACTCAATGGGCATGAGTTTGATTAAACTCCAGGAGTTGGTGATGGACAGGGAGGTCTGGCATTGTGCAGTCATTGGAGTCGCAAAGAGTCAGACATGACTGAATGACTTAACTGAACTGTATGACTTCACACAGTAAGACAATCTCTAGGCCCATCTGTGTTACTACAAATGGTATTATTTCATTCTTGTCTAAAGCTGAGTAATATTTCATTTCAAATATGTACCAAATCATCTTTATCTATTCATTTGTTGATGGACATTTAGGCTGCTTCCATGTGCTGGCTGTTGTCCATAGTACAACAATGAACTTTGGGATGCATGTATCTTTTTTTTTTTTCTTGTCATTCCCTCTAGTCCATGTCCTCTCACTCACAATACAGACAAGGCACAGGGCCTTCCTGGCCTGAAGTGTTTATGGGGTGAGTTTACTCTGCCTCCTCTTTCTATACAGTGTAAGAACACAGCCTGTGATAAGCATCAGGAGGCTGGTGTGCATATATCTTTTTGAATTAAGGTTTTCTCCAGATAAATACTCAGTTGCTAAATCAAATGGCAGCTCTACATTTAGTTTCCTAAGGCACCTTCATACTGTTTTCCACAGTGTCTGTACCAATTTACATTCACATCCACAGCATAAGAAGGTGCTCTTTCTCCACATTCTCTCAGATTTTTTTTTGTAGATATTATGGTGATGGCCATTCTGACTGATGTTAGGTGATAGACACCTCATTGTAGTTTTTGATTTGCATTTATCTAATAATTACTGAAACTAAAAACCTTTTCATATGTTTTTTAGCCATCTGTATGTCTTCTTTGGAAAATATATATTTACATCTTTTAGCCATTTTTTGATTGGGTTGTTTGTTTGTTTGTTTAACTGAGCTGCATTGGCCCTTTGTATACTTTGATGATTAACCTATTGTTAAGTGCTTCATTTGCAAATAGTTTCTCCCATTCAGAGTTGTCTTTCTATTTTGCAAATGGTTTAATTAGCTGTGCAAAATTTTTTAAGTTCAAATAGGTTCCATTTGTTTATTTTTTATTACTCTATGAGATGGATCAAAAAGATCATACTGTGGTTTATGCCACAGTGTTCTGCTATTATTTTCCAATAAGAATCTTATAGTATGTAGTCTTACATGTAGGTTTTTAACCCAACTTAAGTTTACTTTTGTGTGTTGTATTGGAGACTATTCTAATTTCATTATTTTTTGTGTGTAGCTGTCCATTTATTCTAGCAGCACTTACTGAAGAGACTGTCTTTTCTCCATTGTACATTATTACCTCCTTGTCATAGATTAGATGTTCATAGGTCCTTGAGTTTATCTTTACAATTTCTATCTTGTTCCACTGATCTGTGTTTCCATTTTTTGTGATAGTACCATACTATTTTAATAACTGTACCTTTGTAGTGTAGTCTGATGTCAAGAAGCCTGATTCTTTCAGTCTGCTTTTCTTTCTAAAGTTTCATTTTGCTATTTGTGGTCTTTTGTGTTTCCATACAAATTGTAAATTTTTTGTTCTAATTCCGTGAAAAATGCCGTTGGTGATATGCTAGAGATTGCATTGTAGATTGCTTTGGGTAATGTATTCACTTTGACAAACTTGATTCTTCCAATCCAAGGATATGTATATCTCCATCTGTTAGTATCATCTTTAATTTCTTTTGCCCATATCCTATAGTTTTCTGCATACAGATTTTTTGTTACCTTAAGTAGATTCATTCCTAGAAATTTCATATTTGATGAAACTTTGAATTGAATAGTTTGCTTAATTTCACTTTCTCATCTTTTGTTATTAGTATATAAGAATGCTCAATATTATTATGTATTAATTTTGTACCCTGCAATGTAAACAAATTCATTGATAAGCTCGCATAGTTTTCTGGTGGCATCATTAAGATTGTATATGTATACTATCATGTCATCTGTCCAATAAAGGACAGAAATGGTATGGACCTAACACAAGCAGAAGATACTAAGAAGAGCTGGCAAGAATACATAGAAGAACTATACAAAAAAAGCTTTTAATGACTCAGATAACCACGGAGGTGTGATCACTCACCTAGAGCCAGACACCATGGAATGTGAAGTCAAGTGGCCCTTAGGAAGCATCACTATGAACAAAGCTAGTAGAGGTGATGGAATTCCAGTTGAACTACTTAAAATCCTAAAAGGTGATGCTGTGAAAGTGCTGTGCTCAATATGCGAACAAATTTGGAAAACTCAGCAGTAGCCATAGAAATGGAAAAGGTCATTTTTCATTCCAACCCCAAAGAAAGGAAATGACAAAGATTGTCCAAGCTACCACATAATCACACTCATCTCACACTAGCAAAGTAATGCTCAAAGTTTTCCAAACTAGGCTTCAACAGTATGTGAAACAAGAACTAAATTCAAACTGAATTTAGAAAAGGCAGAGGAATCAAATTGCCAACATCTGTTGGATCATAGCAAAAGCCAGATAATTCCAGATAAACATGTATTTCTGTTTCATTGAATACACAAAAGCCTTTGAGTGTGTGGATCACAACAAACTGGAAAAATTCTTCAAGAAACAGGAATACCAGACCCCCTTATCTGCCTCCTGATAAACTTTTATGAAGGTCAAAAAGCAACAGTTAGAATTGGACATGAAGCAGTGGATGGGTTCAAAATTGGGAAAAGAGTACATCAAGGCTGTATATTGTCGCCCTGCTTATTTAACTTATATGCAGAGTACATCATGTGAAATACAAGACCAGATAAGCTGGGATCACGATTACCAGGAGAAATATTAATAACCTCAGATATGCAGATGACACCACCCTTATGGCAGAAAGCAAAGAAGAACTAAAGAGACTCTTAATGAAAGTGAAAGAGGAGAGTGGAAAAGCTGGCTGAAAACTCATCATTCGGATCTTGACATTTGGTCCCATCGCTTCATGGCAACTAGATGGGGAAACAATGGAAACAGTGACTTTTTTTTCTTGGGCTCCAAAATCACTGCAGATGGTGACTGAAGGCATGAAATTTAAAAATGCTTGCTCCTTGGAAGAAAATTTATGACCAACCTAGACAGCATATTGAAGAGCAGAGACATTACTTTGCCAACAAATTCTGTCTAGACAAAGCTTTGGTTTTTCCAGTAGTCATGTATGGATGTGAGAGTTTAGACCATAAGAAAAGCTGAGTTCCAAAGAATTGATGGTCTTCAGCTGTGATGTTGGATAAGACTCCTGAGAATCTCTTGGACTGCAAGGAGTTCAAACCAGTCCGCTGTAAAGGAAATTAACCCTGGATATTAATTGGAAGGACTGATTCTGAAGCCAAAGCTCCAATACTTGGGCCACCTGATGCAAAGAACTGTTTCCTTGGAAAAGACCCTGATGCTGGGAGAGATTGAAAGGAGGAGGAGAAGGGGATGGCAGAGGATGAGATGGTTAGATGACATCACCAAGTTGATGGACATGAGCTTGAGCTAGCTCCAGGAACTGGTGATGGACAGAGAAACCTGGCATGCTGTAGTCCATGGCGTCACAAAGAGTTGTACATGACTGAGTGACTGAACTGAACTGATCATGTCATTGGAAAACAGTGATAGTTTTTACCACTTCTTTTCTAATTTGAATTCCTTTTACTTGTTTTTCTTCTCTGATTGTGATGGCTAGGACTTCAAAACCTATGTTGAATAAAAGTGGTGAGAGAGGACATCCTTGTATTATTCTTGATCTTAGATGAAGTGCTTTCATTTTCACAAATAAGAATGATGTTTCCTATGGATTTGTCATATATGGCCTTTACTCTGTTGAGATAGGTTCCATCTATGCCCATTTTTTAGAGTCTTTTTCATACATGGGTTTGCATTTTGTCAAAAGCTTTTTCTGCACCTATTGATATGATTGATATGATCATATGGTTTTATTATTCAATTTATTGATGTGGTGTATCATTTTGATTGATTTGCAGATATTGTAAGACACTTGCATCCCTGAGATAAATCCCACTTGATCATGGTGTATATTCATTTTAATGTGTGGGTTCAATTTAATGGACTCAATTTGCTAGTTTTGTTATGTTTTTTTTTTTTAATGTCTATATTCATCAGTTATATTGGTTTCTAATTTTCACTTTTTTGTGTTATCTCTGGATTTGCTATTAGGGTGAACATGGCCTCATAGAATGAGTTTGGGAGTTATTCTTCTGCAGATTTTTGGAAGAGTTTCATCAGGCTATATCTCAAATCTGTAAATGTTTGACAGAATAACCTTATGAAGCCATCTGGTCCTGGACTCTGGTTTGATGGTATTTTTTATTCACAGTTTCAATATCAGTATTTGTGATTAGTCCATTCTTATTTTCTGTTTCTTCTGGTTTTGACTTGAAAGGTTGTACCATTCTAAGAAATTATCCATTTCTGCTAGGTTGTTTATTTTATCTATGTATTGTTTCTTGTAGTTGTTTCATAATCCTTTGTATTTCTGTGGTGTATTTTTTTTTCATTTCTCATTTTATTGAATTAAGTTATTTCTCTTTTTTCTTTGAGTCTGACTAAATGTTTATCAATTTTGTGTATCTTTTCAAAGAACCAGCTTTTGGATTCATTGATCTTTGCTACCATTTTCTTCCCTACTTCATTTATTCCTGCTCTGGTTTTTATGACTTCTTTTTTTCTACTCATTTTAGGTTATGATTATTCTTTCTCTCGTTACTTTAGATGAAAGGTTATGCTGTTTATTTGGAATTTTTCTTGTTTCTGGGCTATGATGGCATTTCTATAAACTTCTCTCTTAGAACTGCCTTTACTCTGTTTCATAGGTTTTGGATCATTGTGTTTTCATTTTTATTTGTCTCTAGGTATTTTTCTATTTCCTTTTTTTTATTTCTTCAGTGATCCATTGATTGTTAAATAACATACTGTTTAGCCTCCAAATCTTTGTGTTTTAGATTTTTTTTTCTTGTAGTTGATTTCTAATCTTAATGCATTGTGGTCAGAAAAGATGTTTGATATGATTTCAATTTTCTTGAATTTACTGAGTCTCAAATTGTGATCCAGTATGTGCTCAATCCTGGAGAATATTTCACGTGAGCTTGACAAGAATGTGTTTTCTGTTGCTTTCTGATGGAATGCTCTTCAAATATCAGTTAATTCCACCTGATCTAATATGGCATTTAAGGCCTCTGTTTCTTTATTGCTTGTCTATCTGGAGGATCTCTCCATGGATGCAATTGGGATGTGAATGCCTTCCACTATTATTTCATTGCTGTCAGTTTTTCCATTTATGACTGTTAGTATTTGTCATATATTAAGGTGGTTCTATTTTCGGTCTACATATATATACAATTGTCGTAACTTCTTGGATTGTTCCCTTAATCAGTATGCAGTTTTATTCTTTGTCTCTTGTAAAAGTCTTTATTTTAAAGTTGCTTTCTTCTTTTTAATATGAGTATTGCTAATCTGGGCATGAGTTTGAGCAGGCTCCAGGAGTTGGTGATGGACAGGGATGCCTGGCATGCTGCAGTCCATGGGGTCGCAAAGAGTTAAACACAACTGAGTGAATGAACTGAACTGATTGCTACTCTCTAGCTTTCCTTTGATTTCCATTGGCATGGAATACCTTTTTTCCATTCCCTAACTTTCAGTCTGCATGTGTCCCTACATCTAAAGAGGGTACCTTGTAGACAACATATATAAAGGTATTGGTTTTATATCCATTTAACCAGTCTGTATCTTTTGATTGTAACATATAACCCATACATTTAATGTAATTGTTGACATGCATGTTTTTATTACCATTCTAGAATTTTTTTTTCTTTTTTGTTGGTCTTTTTATTCTTCCTCTTTTGTTCTCTTCTCTTGTGATTTGATGACTAACGTTAGTATTGTGTTTGAATTCCACTTTCTTTTGTGTGTCTGTGTGTCTATTGAAGAATTCTGGTTTGTGGTTACCTTGAGGTTTTGAAGATATTAAAAACAGGTGGCAGGAATACACAGAAGAACTGTACAAAAAAGATCATCCCGACCCAGATAATCACAATGGTGTGATCGCTCACCTAGAGCCAGACATCCTGGAATGTGAAGTGAAGTGGGCCTTAGAAAGCATCACTACGAACAAAGCTAGTGGATGTGATGGAATTCCAGTTGAGCTATTTCAAATCCTGAAAGATGATGCTGTAAAAATTCTGCACTCAATATACCATCAAATTTGGAAAACTCAGCAGTGGCCACAGGACTGGAAAAGGTCAGTTTTCATTCCAATCCCAAAGAAAGGCAATCCCAAAGAATGCTCAAACTACCACAAAATTGCACTCATCTCACACGCTGGTAAAGTAATGCTCAAAATTCTCTAAGCGAGCCAGGCTTCAGCAATACAATACATGAACTGTGAACTTTTCAAGCTGGTTTTAGAAATGGTAGAGGAACCAGAGATCAAATTTCCAATATCTGCTGGATCATCGAAAAAGCAAGAGAGTTCCAGAAAAATATATATTTTCTGCTTTATTGACTATGCCAAAGCCTTAGACTCTGTGGATCATAATAAACTGTGGAGAATTCTGAAGGAGATGGGAATACCAGACCACTTGACCTGCCTCTTGAGAAACCTGTATGCAGGTCAGGAAGCAACAGTGAGAACTGGACATGGAACAACACACTGGTTCCAAATAGGAAAAAGATTACATCAAGGCTGTATATTGTCACCATGTTTATTTAACTTATATGCAGAGTACATCATGAGAAACGCTGGGCTGGAAGAAGCACAAGCTGGAATCAAGATTGCTGGGAGAAATATCAATAACCTCAGATATGCAGATGACACCACCTTTATGGCAGAAAGTGAAGAGGAACTAAAAAGCCTCTTGTGAATGGTGAAAGAGGAGAGTGAAAATTTGGCTTAAAGCTCAACATTCAGAAAACTAAGATCATGGCATCTGGTCCCATCACTTCATGGCAAATAGATGAGGAAAGAGTGAAAACAGTGTCAGACTTTGTTTATTTATTTATTGGCTCCAAAATCACTGTAGATGGTGACTGCAGCCATGAAATTAAAAGACGCTTACTCCTTGGAAGGAAAGTTATGACCAACTTACATAGCATGTTAAAAAGCAGAGACATTACTTTGCCAACAAAGGTCCATCTAGTCAAGGCTATGGTTTTTCCAGTGGCCATGTATGGATGTGAGAGTTGGACTGTGAAGAAAGCTGAGTGCCAAAAAATTAATGCTTTTGAACTGTGGTGTTGGAGAAGACTCTGTAGAGCCCCTTGGACTGCAAGGAGATCCAACCAGTCCATCCTAAAGGAGATCAGTCCTGGGTGTTCATTGGGAGGACTGATACTGAAGCTGAAACTCCAGTACTTTGACCACCTCATGGGAAGAGTTGACTCATTGGAAAAGTCTCTGATGCTGGGAGGGATTGGGGGCAGGAGAAGAAGGGGATGACAGAGGATGAGACGGCTGGATGTCATCACCGACTCGATAGACATGAGTTTGTGTGAACTCCGAGAGTTAGTGATGGACAGCGAGGCCTGGGTTGCTGCGATTCATGGGGCCACAAAGAGTCAGACCCAATGGAGCGACTGAACTGAACTAAATTGAAGTTTTGATATAGCAGTCTGCATATAAACAAGATCGATTCAACTTATTGGTCTCAATATCAAGTGCATTTCCAGTTTCCTGCGTTTTCACTCTCATCTTCTCATGGTTGCTAGTTTTGATATCATATTTGTGTGCAGATGATTTCTTATCTTTACTACTTGACTTTACCAATGAGCTTTTCCATTTGTAATTTGTTTCTAGTCGTGTCCTTTCTTTCTGTCCAGATAACTTCCTTTAGCATTTATTGCAAATCTAGTTTGGTGGTGCTAAATTCTTTTAGCTTTTTCTTTTCTGTAAAGCTTTTCATGTCTCCATAAAATCTGAATGAGAGCCTTGTCGTATGAAGTATTCTTTGTTTTAGTTTATTTCCATTTGTCTCACTAAATATATCATGCAAATATCCTCTTTATTGTAGATTTCCTGCTGAAAACTCAGTTGATGTATTTATGGGAGTTCTCTTGCACCGCATTTGTTTCTTTTCCCTTGTTGCTTTTGATATTTTTCTTTGTCTTTAATTTTTGTTAATTTGGACACTGTCTCATCATGATCCTCCTTGTGTTTATCCTGCCTGAGACTCACTGCTCTTAGACTGGGATTACTGTTTCCCTTCCCATGTTAGAGATATTTTTGTCTATTATTTCTGCAAATATTTCATCAGATTCTTATGTTCTCCTTCTGAGACGCCTATAATTCAAGTGTTGACACATTTAATGTTGTCTCAGAAATCTTAGGTAGCCCTCATTTCTTTTCATCCTTTAATTTATTTGTTTTAATTGAGGGACAATTGCTTTACAATATTGGTTTAATTTCTGCCATACATCAACATGAATTTGCCATAAGTGTACACATGTCCCCTCCCTTTTTACCTCCCTCCCACCCCCCATGTCTCTAGGCTGTTACAGAGACCCTGTTCTTTGGCAATGACTTCCACCATTCTGTGTTCCAGCTACTTTCCCTTCTTCTGTCTCATGTATTCTGTGACTTTTTTTTCCTAGTGTACTTTTCATTTAACTCATTGCATTGTTCTTTCTTCTTTAGATCTTTTAACTCTTCCCTAAACATTTCCTGTATCCACTCTGTACTCAATCTGTACCTCCACTCTTTATTGATATTTTGCTTTAACTTTACTATCATTACCCTTAATTATTTTTGGGGGTAGACTCCCTATCTCCACTTTGCTTAGTTTCTCTTCTTCTCTTGCTTCTTCCTTTGGGATATACTCCTCTGTAATTTCATTTTGCCTAATTTTCTGTGATTGCAGTTTTCATTCAGCATGCTTCAGGGTTGTAGTTCTTCTTACTTCTATTGTCTGCTTCCTGGTTGATAAGGCTGATCTCTGGGGGCTTGTCCAGTCTTCCTGGTGGTAGGGACTGTTTTTTGTCCACTGGTGGATGGAGCTGGGTCTTTTCTCTCTGGTGGGCAGGGCTGTGTCAAAGGGTGTGTTTAGCAGACAGCTTTAGGCTATGGAAGACTGTAATAAGCCTATGATGGTTGGTATTATGTTCTCACCCTGTTGGTTATTTTGCCTGAGATGCCCCAGTCTTGATGAGAAAATAGCAGTCTCCAACAGGGCTCACTATAATAAGTACTCCCCAAAACTATCACCAGTTTCTTTGTTTCTGCAGAGAATCAGCTGTGCCCTGCTTCAGCAGGAGACCCTCCAATGCTAGTAGGTAAATCTGTCCTAAACTCTCATGAGGTCACTGCTTTTTCTCCTGAGTTCTGGTGCACATGAAACCTTGTGTATACTCTCCAAGAGTCCAGTTTCTATTTGCCTCACTCTTTTGGAATTTCTATGTCCTGCTGGCCTTCAAAGCCAGATACCTATGGGCTCATCCTCCCAATGACTTCCAATAGGAGTCTGAAGTGAGGCTCAGAACTTTCACCCTTATGTGAGAAACCCTGCAATATAATTATTGTTCACTTTGTGGGTCACCTGTCAAGTGTATATGAAATTTGCTTTTGTCACAATTGTGCCCCCCTACCATCTTATTGTGGTTTGTTCTTTGTATTTTGATGTAGGGAATCCTTTTTTTGTAGTTTGAGCTTTTTTTTTTTTTTTTTTTTTTTGTAAATGGTTTTTGATGAGCTATTTGTGATTTTGGTGTTTTGATGAGAGGGAGTGAGCTCATGCTTTTCTCTGCCATCTTGTCTCCACCTTTCTCCATTGCCTAAAATTTTTCTTGGTGAATGTTCACAATTGTTATAAAAGAAGATACCTATTCCCTCATAGCCTTATAACTCAGAGGAAGGCACAAATTGCTTTGCCAATTGTAATATGCTCTGTACTACTCAAGTTTCAGGTGAAGAAAAAAGGAACATATTTAGATATTGTAAGCAGAAATAGATTTAATTCAAGAAACTGAGTGTCTAATACATTTATGGAGAGACTTGATGCCTGAGCTTTCACTAAAACTACAGGACTCAACAACGTTAAACAAACAAACAAGCAAACAAACACCTGGTGACTCAGATGGTAAATAATCTGCCTGCAATGCAGGAGACCCAGGTTCAATCCATTGGTCAAGAAGATTCCCTGGAGAAGAGAATGGATACCCACTCCAATATTCTTGCATGGAGAATTCCATGGACAGAGGAGCCTGGTGGGCTACAGTTCTTGGGATTACAAAGAGGTGAACACGAGTGAGCAACTAGCACCTTCATTTAAAAAAATAGTATGCATAATCATAAATTGCATAATCATAAAAGTGGAGATCCAGTTAGACTTTAGAGAACTTGTTGGTCTCCTGAATCCACTGATGGATTGCTATAATCAGGAAATAGGGATCCATGATTAGGTGACCACCATCAGCAGGATTACCATTACAACTGCCTCCTGACAACCATGAACTTAATGGCCTAAACCTGGAGTGGGGCTTCAGTGAAAACCCTAATATCTCCACAACTGTGCTTGCCAACAGAAATGGGAAGATAACTTCTAACTTCAGCTTATTAAATCTCAAACAAATACTATAATTGGCAGAAACTGGTCCCCATCTAGATCCCTAGGTAGAAAGAGTCTGATCAATGATACCTAATATTTTCAATAAAATATGAGAATAGTTTTAGATTTACAGGAAATTTACAGAGATAGGATAAAAAATTTGTACATACCTTGCACCCAATTTTTGCTATTGCTAGCTCCTTGCATTAATATGGTACAATTGTTATAGTTAATGAAACAATATTGATGCATTATTATTATATAAAATCTATATGTGAACCTCCTTAGTAATTACCTAATGGCTTTATTTCCTCTTCTGTGATCTCATCCAGGACACCACATTACATTTAATGGTCATGTCCCTTTAGGCTCATTCAGTCTGTGATGGCTTCTCAAGCTTTGCTGTTTTTGATGACTCTAAGAATTCTAAGTGCTGGACAATTGTGTTGTAGATTGTTTACAATGACTTTTCATCTTGGATTTTTCTCATGGTTAGACAATGTTTATAGTTTGAGGTGATGAATACCAAAGAGATGAAGTGATGTTCTTAACACATCATATCAATTGTACATTATATCAACATAACTTATGATTATTGATATTGACTTTGATCACCTGCCACAGGTACTTTTTAAGGATGTCAATATAAAGTTAGTTTCTCACTTTCAATGTTGCTATTGTTCAGTCGCTAAGTTGTGTCAGAAACTTTCTGATTCCACGGACAGCATCATGCCAAGATCCTCTGTGCTCCACTATCTCTGGGAGTTTGCTCGAATTCATGTCCATTGAGTTGGTGATGCTATCTATCTCATCCTCTTTTGCCCCCTTCTCCTTTTGCCTTCAATTGTTCACAGTATCAGGGTCTTTTCCAATGTGTTGTCTCTTTGCATCAGGTGGCCAAAGTATTGCCAACCTCAGCATCAGTTGTTCCAATGAATATTCAGAGTTGATTTCCATTAGGATTGACTGGCTTGATCTCCTTACTGTCCAGGAGACTCTCAAAGATTTTGCTTCAGCATCACGATTTGAAAATATCAATTCCTCAGCATTTGACCTTCTTTATGGTCTGACTCTCACATACAAAATGACATCTGGAACCGTTATAGTTTTGAGTATATGGATCTTTGTCAGCAAAATGATATCTCTGCTATTTAATATGATGTTCTAGGTTTGTCACTCTGAAGGAGGGAACGGCAACCCACTCTAGTATTTTTCCTTGAAGAATCTCATAGAGAAGAGCCAGGAGGGCTATAGTCCATATGGTTGTAAAGATTAGGATACAATTGAAGCAATAGAGCACACATGAACACTAGGTTTGTCATGGATTTCTTTCCAAGGAGCAATGATCTTTTAATTTTACGGCTACAGTACCCTGAACAGTGATTTTGAAGCCCAAGGAAGTAAAACTGTCACTGCTTCCTCTCTTACCCCTTCTATTTACAAAGAAGTGATGGGACTGGATACCATGATCTTAGTTTTTTAAATGCTGAGTTTTAAGTCAACTTTTTCACTCTTCTCTTTCACTCTTATCAGGAGGCTTTTTAGTTCCTCTTCACTTTCTGCCACTAGAGTGGTATCATCTGCATATCTGAGGTTGTTGATATTTCTTCCAGCAATTTTGATTCCAGCGTGGGATTCATCCAGCCCAACATTTCACATGATATACTCCACATATGCATTTAAATTAAATAAGTATGGTGAAAATATACAGCCCATTTGCACTCCTTTTCCAATTTTGGACAAGTCTATTGTTCTAGAAAACTAGCCAATCAGATCACAGGACCACAGTCTTGTCTAACTCAATGAAACTAAGCCATGCCATGTGGGGCCACCCAAGACGGTCAGGTCATGGTGAAGAGTTCTGACAGAATGTGGTCCACTGGAGAGGGAAATGGCAAACTACTTCAGTATTCTTGCCTTGAGAACCCTATGAACAGTATGAGAAGGCAAAATGATAGCATACTGAAAGAGGAACTCCCCAGGTTGGTAGGTGCCCAGTATGCTACTGGAGATCAGTGGGAAAATAACTCCAGAAAGAATGAAGGGATGGAGCCAAAGCAAAAACAATATCCAGTTGTGGATGGGACTGGTGATAGAAGCAAGGTCCAATCCTGTAAAGAGCAATATTACATAGGAACCTGGAATGTTAGGTCCATGAATCAAGGCAAATTGGACGTGGTCAAACAGGAGATGGCAAGAGTGAATGCCGACATTCTAGGAATCAGCAAACTAAAATGGACTGGAATGGGTGAATTTAATTCAGATGACCATTATATCTACTATTGTTGGCAGGAATCCTTTAGAAGAAATGGAGTAGCCATCAGAGTCAACAAAGGAGTGTGAAATGCAGTACTTGGATGCAATCTCAAAAACGACAGAATGATCTCTCTTTGTTTCCAAGGCAAACCATTCAATATCACGGTATTCCAAGCCTATGCCCCAACCAGTAATGCTGAAGAAGCTGAAGTTGAACGGTTCTATGAAGACCTACAAGATCTTTTAGAACTAACACCCAAAAAAGATGTCCTTTTCATTGTAAGGGACTGGAATGCAAAAGTAGGAAGTCAAGAAACACCTGGGGTAACAGCAAATTTGGCCTTGGAGTACAGAATGAAGCAGGGCAAAGGCTAATAGAATTTTGCCAAGAGAATGCACTGGTCATAGCAAACACCTTCTTCCAACAACACAAGAGAAGACTCTACACATGGACATCACCAAATGGTCAAAACCAAAATCAGATTGATTATATTTGCAGCCAAAGATGGAGAAGCTCTATACAGTCAGCAAAAACAAGACCAGGAGCTGACTGTGGCTCAGATCATGAACTCCTTATTGCCAAATTCAGAGGTAAACTGAAGAAAGTAGGGAAAACCACTAGACCATTCAGGTATGACCTAAATCAAATCCCTTATGACTATACAGTGGAAGTGAGAAATAGATTTAAGGGACTAGATCTGATAGACAGAGAGCCTGATGAAAAATGGATGGAGGTCCGTGACATTGTACAAGAGACAGGGATCAAGACCATCGCCATGGAAAAGAAATGCAAAAAGGCAAAATGGTTATCTGAGGAGGCCTTACAAATAGCTGTGAAATGAAGATAAGTTAAAAGCAAAGGAGAAAAGGAAAGATATTCCCATCTGAATGCATAGTTCCAAAGAATAGCCAGGAGAGATAAGAAAGACTTCCTCAGCGATCAATGCAAAGAAATAGAGGAAAACAACAGAAAGGGAAAGACTAGAGATCTCTTCAAGAAAATTAGAGATATCAAAAGGATATTTCATGCAAAAATGGGCTCAATAAAGGGCAGAAATGGTATGGACCTAACAGAACCAGAAGACATTAAAAAGAGGTGGCAAGAATACACAGAAGAACTGTACAAAAAAGATCTTCATGACCCAGATAATCACAATGGTGTGATCACTCACTTAGAGCCAGACATCCTGGAATGTGAAGTCAAGTGGGCCTTAGAAAGCATCACTATAAACAAAGTTAGCGGATGTGATGGAATTCCAGTTGAGCTATTTCAAATCCTGAAAAATGATGCTGTGAAAGTGCCTCACTCAATATACTATCAAATTTGGAAAACTCAGCAGTGGCCACAGGACTGGAAAAGGTCAGTTTTCATTCCAATCCCTAAGAAAGGAAATCTCAAAGAATGCTCACACACTAGTAAAGTAATGCTCAAAATTCTCCAAGCCAAGCTTCAGCAATACGTGAACAGAGAACTTCCAGATGTCCAAGCTAGTTTTAGAAAAGGCAGAGGAACCAGAGATCATATTGCCAATATCTGCTCGATCATCAAAAAAGCAAGAGAGTTTCAGATAAACATCTATTTCTGCTTTATTGACTATGCCAAAGCCTTCGACTGTGTGGATCACAATAAACTGTGGAAAATTCTGAAAGTGATGGGCATACCAGACCACCTGACCTGCCTCTTGAGAAACCTATATGCAGGTCAGGAAGCAACAGTTGGAACTGGACATGGACCAACAGACTGGTTCCAAATAGGAAAAGGAGTACATCAAGGCTGTATATTGTCACCCTGCTTATTTAACTTATATGCAGAGTACATCATGAGAAACGCTGGGCTGGAAGAAGCACAATCTCAAATCAAGAATGCTGGGAGAAATATCAATAACCTCAGATATGCACATGACACCACTCTTATGGCAGAAAGTGAAGAGGAACTAAAAAGAGCCTATTGATGAAAGTGAAAGAGGAGAGTGAAAAGTTGGCTTAAAGCTTAACATTCAGAAAACTAAGATCATGACATCTGGTCCCATCACTTCATGGGAAATAGATGGGGAGGCAGTGGAAACAGTGTCTGGCTTTATTTTGGGGGGCTCCAAAATCACTGCAGATGGTGACTGCAGCCATGGAATTAAAAGATGCTTACTCCTTGGAAGGCAAGTTATGACCAACCTGGACAGCATATTGAAAAGCAGAGACATTACTTTGTCAGCAGAGGTCCGTCTAGTCAAGGCTATTGTTTTTCCAGTGGTCATGTATGGATGTGAGTGTTGGATTGTAAAGAAACCTGAGTGCCAAAAAATTGATGCTTGTGAACTATGGTGTCGGAGAAGACTCTTGACAGTCCCCTGGACTGCAAGGAGATCCAACCAGTCCATCCTAAAGGAGCTCAGTCCTGGGTGTTCATTGGAAAGACTGATGCTAAAGCTGAAACTCCAGTACTTTGGCCACCTCATCTGAAGTGTTGACTCGTTGGAAACGACCCTGATGCTGGGAGGGTTTGGGGGCAGGAGGAGAAGGAGATGACAGAGAATGAGATGGCTGGATGGCATCACCAACTCAATGGGCATGAGTTTGAGTAAACTCTGGGAGTTTATGATGGACAGGGAGGCCTGACGCGCTGTGATTCATGGGGTCACAAAGAGTCGGCACGACTGAGCGACTGAACTGACTGACTGACTGATTGAAACAACTTCTTTCTACAGTTGGAGTTAAAGGATGTAGTTAGGATTGAGAGTTTAGGGTGATACAGTGAAGTGATGAATTAGAGCCTATCATTTTTTTTTTCCAGATACTTAAAATCCTGCAGGATGATGGCTCTTTCAAAGTGAATTTTGTGCTAACTAATCATATGTTTGAAGTTCTTAATGCTGTGGATTAATTAGTCTGCCCCTCTCAGATCAATATTACCAACTAGAACTGAGACCCAAAGACTCTAGGAGACTTGCTTAAGGATACTCAAGAGGGTAACCTTCCTGGAGGCATGCCTTCTTGGAAGTCAATTATTTATTCAACAGTGGCACATTATGTTCAGGTCAAAAATGAGTGAGACAGAGAGATGGAGACTGATTGATTTCAGCAGGACTTCAATCCTCTATGTATAGAAAAATTCACTTGCCACTGTAAATACCTACTCAAATTAGTACTGTATTTAGGAACTTGCCAAAATATGTGAAGGTACATTTCAGTTTATGATTAGAGCTTGGCCCTAATTTGGAAAATATTAATTTCTTATTCAGAGTAATTTTTAAAAGATTATTATCTGAGACACCAATGCAGGATTGTCTTAAGCACAATAAACAAGCAATTAAATCAATTATAGTTTACCAGTAAAACTTCCAAGCATTTAGCTATCTGGTGAAAGGCAGAGAATATCAGAGCAGTTTATAACTACTTTCATGTGTATTCAGAGGCATTGGCCATACTGAGCTGGAAGGAATCTTCCACCTGTTGGGACGATTTTCTTCCCTTTGAGGAGCCCTAAGCTCTTGGACAGGGAGGCCTGTCATGCTGTGATTCATGGGATTGCAAAGACTGGACACGACTGAGCAATTAAACTGAACTGATTATTCTATGTCAAGTTTTAACAGTTGCTTCTTGACCCACATACAGGCTTCTCAGTAGACAGGTAAGGTGGTCCAATACTCCCATATCTTTAAGAATTTTCCACAGTTTGTTGTGATCCACACAGTCAAAGGATTTAACGTAGTCAATGAAGCAAATATTTTTTTCTGGAATTCCTTTGCTCTCTCCATGATTGAATGAATGTTGACAATTTGGTCTCTGATTCCTTTGTCTTTTAGAAACTCAGCTGGTTCATCTGGAAGGTCTTGATTTACATACTCCTGAAGCCTAGTGTGAAGGATTTTGAGCTTAACCTTTATAATATGTGAAATGAGTGCAATTGTATGGTAGTTGGAACATTCTTTGGCATTGCCTTTCTTTGGGATTAGAATGAAAACTGACCTTTTCCAGTCCTGTAACCACTGCAGAATTTTCCAAATTTTCTGGCATATTAAGTGCAGTACTTTAAGAGCATAATCTTTCAGAATTTCCAATAGTTCAACTAGAATTCCATTACCCCCTTAGCTTTCTTCATAGTAGTGCACCCTAAGGCCCACTTGATTTCACACTCCAGGAGGTCCAATCCAGGTGAGTGACCACACCATCCTGGTTATCCAGGTCATTAAGACCTTTTTTTTGTATCTCTTCTGTGTATCCTGGCCATCTCTTCTTAATTTCTACTGCTTCTTCTAGGTCCTCACAGTTTCTGTTCTATTGTGTGCAGCCTTGAATTAAATGTTCTTTTGATATTTTCTTGAAGAGATCTCTAGTCTTTGTCATTATTTTGCTTTCTTCTATTTCTTTGAAGTTTTCATGTAAGAAATCCTTCTTATCTCTCCTCGCTATTTTCTTGAACTCTGCATTCCATCGGGCATATCTTTCCCTTTCTACCTTGCCTTTTTCTTCTCTTCCTTCTTCAGCTGTTTGTAAAAACTACTCAGACAACCAGTTTGCCTTTTTGCATTTCTTTTTCTTTGGAATGGTTTTGATCAGTGCCTTCTGTACAGTGTTATGAACCTCTGTCCATAGTTCTTCAGACACTCTGTCTACCAGATCTAATTTCTTGAATCCATTTGTCACCTCCATTTTATAATCTTAAGGGGTTTGATTTAAGTAATGCTTGAATGGTCTAGTGGTTTTCCCTTCTTCCTTCAATTTAATCATGAATTTTGCAATAAGGAACTTGTGATTTGATCCACAGTCAACTCCAGGTCTTGTTTTTGCTGACTGTATAGAGCTTCTTCATCTTTGGATGCAAAGAACATAATCAATCTGATTTTGGTACCGAACATCTGATGATTTCCATGTGTAGAATTGTCTCTTGGGTTGTCAGAAAAGGGTGTTCACTATGACCTGTGTTCTCTTGATAAAACTCTGTCAGTCTTTGTCTTCCTCATTTTGTACTGCAAAGCCAATCTTGCCTGTTACTCTGAGTATCTCCTGATTTCCGACTTTTTCATTCCAGTACCCCATGATGAAAAGGATATCTTTTTTAGTGTTTGTTCTAGAAGTTGTTGTAGGTAGTCATAGAACTGGTAAACTTTAGTTTCTTCAGCATCAGTACTTGGGGCATAAACTTGGATTACTTGATGTTGAACAATTTGACTTGGAAACGAACTGAGGTGACTGTGTCTTTTTTGAGGTTGCACACAAATACTGTATTATGGACTCTTTTGTTGACTATGAAGACTACTCTATTTCTTCTACGGAATTCTTGCCCACAGTGGTAGACATAATGGTCATCTGAATTAAATTCACCCTTTCCCATCCATTTTAGTTCAATAATTTCTAAGGTGTCATTGTTCACGCTTGCCATCTCCTGCTTAACCCCGTCCAATATATCTTGATTCATGGACCTAACATTCCAGGTTCCAATGTAATATTGCTCTTTAGAGCATCAGACTTTATTTTTACCACTAGACACATCCACAGCAGTATATCATTCCTGCTTTGGCCCAGTCACTTCATTCTTTCTGGATCTATTAGTAATTCCCCTTCACTTTTCTGCAGTATCCCACTGGGACAACTTCTGGGAATCTCTGGAACACCTATAATTAGAATGCTGTTGCACTTAATGTTTTCCCAGAAGTCTCTTAGACTGTCCTCACTTCTTGCTATCTTTTTTTTTCCTTTATTATGCTCTGCTTCAGATATTTCCATTGTTCTGTCTTCCACCTTACTTTCCTGTTCTTCTGCCTCAGTTATTCTGCTATTGCTTCCCTCTAGTGTATTTTTTTTTTAACTTTAGTTATTATGTTGTTCAATGCTGATTGTCTGTTGTTCTTTATTTCTTCTGTGTCTTTTTAAAACATTGTGTGTGTGTGTGTGTGTGTGTGTGTGTATTTTCTATCTATGCCTCCATTCTATTAATCTGTGCCTCCGTTTTAATACTGAGATTTCTGATTATCTTAAGTATAATTACTCTGAATTCTTTTTTTGGTAGATAGCTTATTCCCTCTTTGATCTTATGGGTTTTCTCCATGTTCCTTCATCTGCTGCATATTTCTCTGTCTTTTCATATTATCTACTTATTGTACTTGGAATCTCCCTACCATCAGCTTCAAGGTCGTATTTCCTCTTATTTGTGGAGTCTTCCACCAGTGGATGGGGTTGGATCAATGCCATGACTTGTGCAAGTTTCCACTTTAGGGGCACTAGTACCTGTGTTCTGCTGAGTAGCCTTGTATCTTGTCTCTCTCAGGGACAGTGCCACATCCAGTGATATGTTTTGGTATATTTGTGAGCTTGATATGGTTTTGGGCAGCTTATCTGCTAATGGGTAGGGCTGCGTTCCTGTTTTGGTAGTTGCTTGTCATGAGGCATCTGGCACAGGAGCTTTCTGGACTTTGGGTGGGATCAGGCCTTAGTGTTAAGATGCAGGCCTTTGGGAGCACTCTTGGTGATTAATATTCCATAGGGTCAGAAGTTCTCTGGTGGCCCAATGTCCAGGAGTACATTCTCCCATCTTTCAGGTTCAGACCTTACCCCTCGCTAGGACACCAATACTCCACAAGCCACACAGCACAGAAGAGAAACATAAATAAAGAAATAGAAAAGAAAAAAAAAAGCACAAAAACAAATAAAGGACAGACAATATCCCAAGACAAACGTTAAAAACAACACTAAACAGATAAGTACACTCAAAGATGCTCACACATTCATAATTGCAAAATGAAAAGGAGAGAAAACAGAAAAAAATAAAAAATAAAAATAGGAATCAAAGAAAAGGGAGCAATGAAACTCCCTCCCCCAAAAAAAGCATAAATAAAAAAACACATTAAAAGCTAGACTAGCAAAAAAAAATTTTTTTTAAATGGGGGGAAATGAAATGTAATGCAAAAGTACTGTAGAAATTAAAAAAAAATAAATTTAAAAATAAAAACATTAGACAAGGAAAAATGTGAATACAAATAAAAATTAAAGGAATAATTAAAAGGACAATAGAACTAAATGAAAAAGAAAAAAGACACACACATTACATATATATATATATACACATACACACACACACACACACACACACACACACACACACACATATATATATATATATATATATATATATATATATATAGAGAGAGAGAGAGAGAGAGAGAAAGAAAAAGGTCTCTGTACCTGCTGTGGGCACTTTGGGGTCAGCTCAGAATCAGATCTGGCCTTGCTCCCCTTGTACTTGCTTCCAAAGTCCACTATTGCCCACAGAGTCCACAACCTCATGTCAATTGTGGGGACTTAATCCAGTGCTCCTGAGGCGGCATGAGTGAATTCCCTTTATCTTCTTTGGTCACATGTCTCCTGGTGCTTGGCTTTGGTTTTGGCCTCATCTCTGTTCCTAGGCTGCCCTCTGAGGTCCGTTCCTGCCCAGACATGAGGGGGCAAAAGCAGTGGCTGCTTAGGACCCATTTACTCAGTTGGGCCAGGGAGAGGGAGGAATATGGCAGATATAATTGGGATGTGTTGGCAGTGCTTGTAATGGCAGAGACCTGGGAAAGTTGCTACAGCCTGAGCTAGGTCCTTAATTCTTTCAGGGAAATTGGTCCTGTGTCATGGGTCCCTTAGCAGTGCCAGGCTACACAGGCTTCTGGGAATGTGTGAGCTGTGACCTGTTCACAGCTTGGTGGCACCTGTCATGCCCACTTCTGTGGTCAGAAAGCACAGCCTTGTCTTGCCCCATCCCCCTACCTCTGGCACTCATGCAGGCTCTAGTGGCAGCTGACCTTTATGCTTACCTCTAGGATCAAAGACTGCAGCCACACCCATGACTAGTCCTGTCTCTGTCTGTTGCAAAGGTTTTGACAGTGGCAAGCCAGCATGTCTAGCTCTGGGGTAGCCGACTGCAACTTCAGCCTTTCACACCTCTGGCACTTGAGAAGGCTGAGTTCTGTGGTCTGCAAGTCGTGGGTCCCCACGACAATGATCTCTTGCCTCTGTCCTGTCCAGGTTTTCTCCTGGACTGCCATTCCAGTCCCCTGAGAGTATCTTCACAGAAGCTGACCCTGGTCATCTCCCTGTGGTCTGGCCTCTGAATCCTGAGCCTCAGCACAGTCCCCAGTCACCACAGTGTGCATTCAGAGTTTCAGGGTGGGAAATTCTCAGGAAGTGAAAATCGCTTAGTCGTGTCCAAATTTGCGACCCCACAGACTATACAGTCTGGGCAATTCTCCGGGCCAGAATACTGGAGAGGGTAGACTTTGCCTTCGCCAGGGGATTTTCCCAGCCCAGGGACGGAACTCAAGTCTCCTGCATGCACTGTAGGCAGATCCCTTATCTCTGTGCTGAATTCTCACTGCTTTGCCTTCCACACAGCTATTGCTGAACTCTTAGATTCCAAAGCTCCCTTTCCCTGCCTATTAGAGGATTTCTGAGTATGTGGAAATTTTTCATCTTTCACAGCTCCCTGCCTAAGACTCAGGTCCCACCCTGATTTCTTTGTCTCCTTTTTAACCCCTTACTTATTTTACCCTAGCCCATTATATGGAGATGAGCTTATGTTTTTCGAAATCTGAGGTCTTCGGCCAGCATTCAGTAGGTTTTCTGCAGGAACTGTTCCCCATGCAGATGCATTTTTTTTTAATGTATTTGTGAGGAAGAAGATGATCTCCATGTCTTACTCCTCTACTATCTCAAAGTTCTCCTCTAATTTATTTTTAAAATTTACTTACATTAAGATTCACTGTGTTGTAGTATAAAGGTCCATGGGTTTTGATAAATGATGTATACATATCATATTTTAATACAAATTATTATACCACTATTATGGCAGAAAGTGAAGAAGAACTAAAGAGTCTCTAGAAAATGAAAGAAGAGAGTGAAAAAGTTGACTTAAAGCTCAACATTAAGAAAATAAAGATCATGGCATCCAGTCCCATGACTTCATGGCAAATAGATGGGAAACAGTGGAAAAATGGCTGATCTTATTTGGGGGGGGGGGTCCAAAATCAGTGCAGATGGTGACTGCAGCCATGAAATTAAAAGACATTTACTCCTTGAAAGGAAAGTTATGACTAACCTAGACAGCATATTAAAAAGCAAAGACATTACTTTGCCAACAAAGGTCCATCTAGTAGTCATGTATGGATGTGAGAGTTGGACTGTAAAAAAAGCTGAGCACCAAAGAATTGACTGACCAAAATTATTGACTTTTGAACTGTGGTGTTGGAGAAGACTCTTGAGAGTCCCTTGGACTGCAAGGAGATCCAATCAGTCCATCCCAAAGGAGATCAGTCCTGGGTGTTCTTTGGAAGGACTGATGTTGAAGCTGAAAGTCCAAAAATTTGGCCACCTGATGTGAAGAGCTGACTCATTTGAAAAGACCCTAATGCTGGGAAAGATTGAGGGCAGGTGGAGAATGGGACGACAGAGGATGAGATGGTTGGATGGCATCACTCACTGACTCAATGGACATTAATTTGGGTAGACTCTGGGAGTTGGTGGTGGACAGGGAGGCCTGGAGTGCTGCAGTCCATGCGGTCACAAAGTCAGACATGACTGAGTGACTAAACTGAACCGAATATTAGTTCTTCTCTGAAACAAATCCACTGTACTTCCTTTTGTTATACATTAACTCCTCCTTTAACCCCTGGCATGTAGTGATTTGTTTTCCCTTCCAACAATTTTCCCTTTTCCAAAAGTCATATAAATAGAATTACAGAGTATGTATTAATAACATTTTCTGACTTTTACTTAGAAGTATTATTTAAGATTCATCTATATTTTACATGGACTGATAGTTTATTCTTTTTATTTGAAATAAAAATGATCCCATTGTATGGCTATATCATAGTTTGTTTATCCATTCACCTACTGAAGGACATCCTCATTTTTTTCCAGTTTGGGGTAGCAACAAAGCTTCTATTAACATCAACTTTTGTGTTCATGTTTCTTTGTAAACAGGTTTTCAATTCCTTTGGATAAATCACCTAGGAGTGGGGATCTTTGGTCATATGGTAAAATGATGTTCAGCTTTATAAGAAGCCATTAAATTATCTTCCAAATTACCTGTGTCATTTACATTTCCACCAGCATTAAATTAGTGTTTCTGAGGCTCCACATGTTGACAGCAATTGATACTGTCAATTTTCTGTAACTTAGCAGGTCTAATTGGTAGGCAATAATGTCTTCTTGTTGTTTGCAGTTATTTTTTAGCTTTTCAAATTCTACAGTATAGAAATGCTCACTATAAAGAGGGAATTAATTTGTAATGCCAATCTACTACATCAACAACAGTTATCTTGAGTTGATTGAAGCTATGAAGACAGCAAGTAAGGAATATACCTCATTCAGCATTTTTTTACAAAGCTGTTACTAGTACGAATCCATTTATACAGAGAAATATTGCTCAAATGAAAACCAGTTTAAAAAGCTGAGAAGGAGAAAAACAATACCATTTGATCTAGCAATCTAACTCAAAAAAGTATTTGAGAGAACCTGCTATCAACAAGATATTGTGTGACGCACTGCAAAAAATTCAAGGATGCCTCACGATGAAATAATTCTGGCCTCTTAAGAAGTCTATTAAGTTTTCTTCCTCCAGAAAGTCTTGTCTGATAAGCTTCTTTTCTTAACTTTTGGATCACATGTCTTTCCTCTTTGTACATACATAAATTGATAAATATAAAGTAGTAGAAACAACATGAGCAGCCTATATTTTAATCCATGTATCAGGTCTTACACACTATAGATTTAACTTGGGTGCAATGGTTTCAAGCTCTCTAACACTGTTTAAAGTTTCTTAATCTCTATGGACTTCTGTTTTCTCATTTTTTTTTGAATCTGAATAATATTACACTTATGTATAGTATATTTAAATCTGTGCCTAGTGGATTTATTCTACTTAAAGTCAATAGTATGTGTTTAGTAAAGGGTGCTGTTATTCAATCACTCAGTTGTGTCCGACTCTTTGTGACCTCATGAATTGCAGCATGCCAGGCTTCCCTATCCTTTACCATCTCCTGGAACTTGCTCAAACTCATGTCCATTGAGTCAATGACACCATCCAACTATGTCATCTTCTGTCATCCCCTTCTCCTCCTGCCTTCAATCTTTCCAAGCATCAGGATCTTTTCTAAAAAGTCAGCTCTTTATAATAGCCAGGACATGGAAGCAAACTAGATGCCCATCAGCAGATGAATGGATAAGGAAGCTGTGGTACATATCTACCATGGACTATTACTCAGCCATTAAAAAGAATTCATTTGAATCAGTTCTAATGAGATGGATGAAACTGGAGCCCATTATACAGAGTGAAGTAAGCCAGAAAGATAAAGACCATTACAGTATACTAACACATATATACGGAATTTAGAAAGATGGTAATGATAACCCTATATGCAAAACAAAAAAAAGAGATACAGATGTATAGAATAGACTTTTGGACTCTGTGGGAGAAGGCGAGGGTGGGATGTTTCAAGAGAACAGCATCGAAACATGTATATTATCTAGGGTGAAACAGATCACCAGCCCAGGTTGGATGCATGAGACAAGTGCTCAGGCCTGGTGCACTGGGAAGACCCAGAGGGATCGGGTGGAGAGGGAGGTGGGAGGGGGGGATCGGGATGGGGAATACATGTAAATCCATTGCTAATTAATGTCAATGTATGACAAAAACCACTACAATACTGTAAAGTGATTAGTCTCCAACTAATAAAAATAAATGAAAAAAAAATCAGCTCTTCGCATCAGGTGGCAAAAGTATTGGAGCTTCAGCTTCAGCATCAGTCCTTCCAATGAATATTCAGGACTGATTTCCTTTAGGATGGACTGGTTGGATCTCTTTACAGACCAAGGGACCCTCAAGAGTCTTCCCTACCACCACAGTTCAAAAGCATCAATTCTTCAGTGCTCAGCCTTCTTTATGGTCCAACTCTCACATCCATACATGACTACTGGAAAAGCCATAGCTTTGACTAGATGAACCTTTGTTGGCAAAGTAATGTTTCTGATTTTTATATGCTGTCTAGGTTGGTTATAGCTTTTCTTCCAATTAGCAAGCCTCTTTTAATTCCATGGCTGCAGTCATCTATTCTCTAAATAGATTGAGAGAAAGCAAAATTGACAAAATGCAACATACTTTCATAAGAAAAATGCCAAACAAATTTGATATAGAAGGAACATGTGTGCCTGCTAAGTCTCTTCAGTCATACCTGACTCTTTGTGACCCTATGGACTGTAGATCACCAGGCTCTTCTGTTCACAGAGACTCTCCAGGCAAGAATACTGATGTGGAATGCCATGCCCTCCTCCAGGGGTTCTTCTCAACCATGGATGGAACCCGCATCTCTTACATCTGTCGTATTGGCAACAGGATTCTTTACCACTGGTGGTAGTGGTTTATTCGCTTAGTCGTGTCTGATTCTTGCAACCCCATGGACTGTAGCCTGCAGGTTCCTCTGCCCATGGGATTCTCCAGGCAAGAATACTGGAGTCGGTTGCCATTTCTTTCTCCTTCTCTTTGTCACTACCACAGCATAAAAAAGGCCATGCATAACAAAATGACAGATAACTTCTTTCTCATTAGTAAAAAGTCGGAAGCTTTCCATCTAAGATTAGGAATAAGGTAAGTGCGTCCACTATCACCACTGATATTCAGTGTTATAAGAGAAGTCTTTTTCTTTATTTATTTATTTTAATTGGAGACTAATTACTTTACAATATTGTAGTGGTTTTGCCATACATTGACATGAATCACCAATGGGTGTACATGTGTTTCCCATCATAAAACCCCTGCCCACCTCTTTCCCCATCCCATCCCTCTGGGTCATCCCAGTGCACCAGCCCTGAGCACCCTGTCTCATCCATTGAACCTGGACTGGAGATCTGTTTCACATATGATAATATACATGTTTCAATGCTATTCTCTCAAATCATCCCACCCTCACCTTCTCCCACAGAGTCCAAAAATCTGTTCTATACATCTGTGTCTCTTTTGCTGTCTCGCATATAGGGTTATCATTACCATCTTTCTAAATTTCGTACATATGTGTTAATATACTGTATTGGTGTTTTTCTTTCTGACTTACTTTACTCTGAATAATAGGCTCCAGTTTCATCCACCTCATTAGAACTGATTCAAATGCATTCCTTTAAATGACTGAGTAATATTCCATTATATATATGTACTACAGCTTTCTTATCTATTCATCGGCTGATGGACATCTAGGTTGCTTCCATGTCTTGGCTATTATAAACAATTCTGCATTGAACATTGGGGTACACGTGACTTTTTCAATTCTGGTTTCCTCCGTGTGTATGCCCAGCAGTGGGATTGCTGAGATGTATGGCAGTTCTATTTCCAGTTTTTTTGAAGAATTTCCACACTGTTCTCCATAGTGGCTGTGCTAGTTTGCATTCCCACCAACAGGGTAAGAGGGTTCCCTTTTCTCCACACCCTCTCCAGCATTTATTGCTTGTAGACTTTTGGATAGCAGCCATTCTGACTGGCATGAGATGGTACCTCATTGTGGTTTTGATTTGAATTTCTCTGATAATGAGTGATGTTGAGCATCTTTTCATGTGTTTGTTAGCCATTTGTATGTCTTCTTTGGAGAAATGTCTGTTTAGTTCTTTGGCCCACTTTTTGATTGGGTTGTTCATTTTTCTGGAATTGAGCTTCAGGTGTTGCTTGTATATTTTTGAGATTAATTCTTTATCAGTTGCTTTGTTTGCTATTATTTTCTCCCAAATTGAAGGCTGTCTTTTCACCTTGCTTGTAGACAAGAAAGAAGAGATAAAATTAAATCTATTTTTATGACAAAACCCTGTCATTGCAAAGCAAACTGATAAACTGTTATATAACAATTTTTAACTGAATATAGACTTTTGTATATAATGACTATTTCCTAGGAGGGCCAATTAAGGAGAGTTCAGTCTTTTGACTATCATTTTATTGCAAATATGAACTTCAAAAAATATATCAGGAATCAGTTTTTTTTCCAAAAAATATGTGCATCCTATATACAAGAGTTTGTAGGAATACTGTGTGATAACCCTTGAAGACAGAATTCAAGGGGACAGACTTCAAAAGGCCATCTCAAGTTTGAGGTTTTAAATGGAAAGCTGGCAATATAATCATTTTGCTGAGGAGAAATACAAAGCCATGAGACACAGTAAAATATGGGAGCAGAGAATAACTGAATGTTGTAATGAAATAGAAAACTAGACAGAGGTAGAGATGCCTGGAGAAAGGTAAAGGATAAGAACTGTCATCATTTATTTATTCATTAAATCAATATTCATTTTTGAAATGCTGCTGCTGCTGCTAAGTCACTCCAACCATGTCTGACTCTGTGCGACTCCATCCCTGGGATTCTCCAGGCAAGAACACTGGAGTGGGTTGCCATTTCCCCCTCCAATGCATAAAAGTGAAAAGTGAAAGTGAAGTCACTCAGTCGTGTCCGACTCTTCGCGACCCCATGGACTGCAGCCTACCAGGCTCCTCCGTCCATGGGATTCTCCAGGCAAGAGTACTGGAGTGGGGTGCCATTGCTGTCTCCATTGTTGGAATGCTATCATTTAGTTATTAAGAGAACAGACCTCAGAAACAAACTGAATCTAAAATTTAAACTTTATTTTGGTATCTATAAGATGTGTTCTTGGACAAAGTGATAAACTTTTCTGAGTATCTTTCCTTATTTGTGAAGTTGGGAGAATAAACATCTCATAGGGTTGTTGTGAAGATGAAATAAGTTAATATTTTAGCTTATATAACACAATATATGGTAGTTGTGAATAATAATATTGTTACTATTTTTATCTTTCATTTTGCTGGTATTACTTACTAAGCTCTTTCTGTATATAAAAAAAGTTATCAAGTGTTTGGCACTATTAAGAGACAAAAGCACATATTAAATAAATGAAATTAGGGTTCTGGGTAAGTCATATTAGCTGAGATATTATTTTTTTGGGCCCTGGGAAATCTTTATGGGCCAGTAAAGGCTCTGTAAACAAGCCAAACTGAAGCGTACACTAAAAAATCTCTCATGCATTCGTGATTTACCCACAGAACACATGATTTGATTATCAATAGGGTCCTAAAGACAAATTCTACATTCATAGTTCACATCATATGTATATGTTAACTAGAAAGTCTATAATATCTATGACATACTGGAAAATTAAAGAAAATTTTAATTGTTTAATGTGACAGTTTGGTCATTATGTTTTCAGAAATGATTTCTCAATAAGGGACAATAACCAACCTTTCAAGCAACATTTGTGCCACATTTTCTTAGTGCCTGATGGAAACTAATGTGCAAGGACAATGATAAGAGCTGCTCTATAGCAGGCCATCACTGTTACCTAAAAGCAAGCTGAACTGGCATAAATAATTATGCTGTTAGAAAGCCTTTCTGTTGCACCTTGCTGTTCATTGACAATTTACATATCTTAGAGAAACCTTTGTTGGCTTCTGTCATTTCTGCACTATTATGTGCCATTCTGTATAATTACTGGTTAACGTGAGAAAACAGATGGGAAAAAAAAAAAAAAAAACCTTGAAATTTCTGATAGAGAATCCTCAAACCTCTCTTCTTATCTGTGCATAGCAGCTTCCTGATTTCAAAAGAAGTTTCAAAACCTTTGTTAAAATGTCCCTGATTCCCAGTTTGAATGAACCAAATGACATTCAGTTAAAATTATTTTGCTTTTTACACAATTAAATTCCATTATCATGAACTGTCAAAGGAAAATGGAAAGCCTCGTAACTAATGCATCAGTTGTTTATTTCATATATCTTGTAGTGGGGACTGTATAAATCTGTGTGAAGTTTTTATGTGTGTTAGGGAAAACAATAGCTGAACTTTGCAACAATGTGTGGGTAGTATCAGACCATCTCCTTCTCCCTACTTCCCTCCTCTATTCCAAAAAGTATACCTTTATAGAAAGACTGACTAACTATTTCACAAACTTAAGAGGTGGTGGGCAGCTTGTACATGTAGGTCCTCTAAGTGTCTTCTTTTCCTTGATTTTGTTGATCTTTTGTAATAGACATTAAGCAATGTCTCCCACATCTCTCCTTATATTAATCAAACTATGATCACAGTGTAATCCTGGAAAGTTATCACAAAATTATATTCCAATTCCCATCAAGGATAGAACACCAGAATGTGTTTATATGTGAGCTAAGAGTAAAATACATTCTACACACTGGTAGTGATGAAATTAATCTCCTGACATCATTTTCTGTGAGCTTGTATTTCATTCAAATAGCTGCATCTCTCTTGTCACCACATCTTTGAGTATGTGGAGTATTCAGTACTTTGAGTCTTTTTTTCTTAATATTTTGGGGAGCTTGATGTTCATGTTGGAGTGAACTCATATATTCTTTGTCAAGTAATTATTGGCTTTATGGGACATGCATGGACAAATTCAGGTCTTATTCCTGCTTTTCTTCTGATATCTTTTGTATTTTTCCCAGTCTTCTGAGTACACACAATACGTTAAAAGATAAAATCTTATGTAAAAACTTTTTTCAAGTATAACATATGCTAGATTTGTATCTCTCACATATAAATGGCTTCCTCAAATCCGTGGATGCCTTCATAAAAGAGTCATAGTAATAACAATCAAAGTAACCATCACTATCATCATATCATCATAATCATTATCATCATGTCTAACATTTATTGAGTGTCTATAATGTGCCAGGTTCTGTCTAAATTATTTGCATTCACTATTTCATTTAATCATCACAATAATTTGATGTGAGTCATTAATTTCTATATCTTACAGAAGAGAAAATTGGATTTGAAAAAATGAAGTAATTTCCCCATGGTCATTCAACCAAAAAGTGGAAAATAAGTCTAAAACTCTCCCTGATTCCAAAATGCTTCTACTTAAAAAAATAATTATAATTTATTTAATTGGAGGTTAACTATTTTAAAATACTGCGGTGGCTTTTGCCATACATTGACATAAATCAGCCATGAGTGTACATGTGTCCCACCATCCTGAACACCCCTCCCCCCTCCATCCCCACCACATCCCTCTGGGTTGACCCAGAGCACCAGATTTGAGTGCCCTGCTTCACGCATTGGACTTGCACTGGTCATCTATTTTACATATGGTAATATGCATGTTTCAATGCTACTTTCTCAAATCATCCCACCCTCACCTTCTCCCACAGAGTCCAAATGTCTGTTCTTTAAATCTGTGTCTCTTTTGCTGTCTTCCATCTTTCTAAATTCCATATATATGAATTAATATATGATATTGGCGTTTCTCCCTCTGACTTACTTCACTCTGTACAATAGGCTGAAGTTTCATCCTCCTCATTATAACTGACTCAAATGCATTCTTTTGTAGAGCTGAGTAATATTCCATTGCATATATGTACCACAACTTCCTTATCCATTTGTCTGCTGATGGACCTCTAGGTTGCTTCCCTGTCCTAGGTTGCTATTGTAAACAGTGCTCCAGTGAACATTGGGGTACATGTGCCTCTTTTAATTCTGCTTTCCTCAGTGTTATGCCCAGCATTGGATGGTATAAACATTTGATTTATTCAGAGTCAAGAGATACATAAGAAATGTTTATCTAATCAGATTTGTTAATATTTTCCTACTTTGTTATTATGAAAAATTCACAAGGACAAATTTGAAACAAAATCATAAAAGAAAATAAGAATGAGTGGATTTTTCTGATGGTCCAGTGGGTAAGACTCTGTGCTCCCAATGCAGGGTTCCTGGGCTCGATCCCTGGTCAGGGAACTAGATCCCACATGCCTCAACTAAGAGTTCAAATGCTGAAACTAAAGATCTTCTATGTTGCAACTAAGAAAATACTTTTAAAAAATAAAGCAAAAATAGGGCTTTAGGTAGTTATTTTTCTAAGCAACAGGAAGAGTTGTCAGAGTCCAGTACAGTAGTGGTTCTACTAACAAACAAACAACAAAACAAAACAAAACACAACAACAACAACAAACAAATGCACGAACGAAAGGAATGCCACACTGAAACATCACTATGGTATGGTATCTATTTACTGGTAGATATGGCAGAAGTTGCAAAGTTTAGCTCAGTTCTTGTTCATTTACTAGTTTATTTATAAAATAATTTTGTTTTCAAAATTTACACATCTAACACTTCCCTTTTCTTTTTCTTTTTTTTTTTTTTTCTTTGGTACTTTAATCCTAGATTACATATGGAAGGAAACCTTACTATATTCCTTGGTACCATTTGCTCTTGTATCATTATTTGTATTGGTAATAACTTGCTTACTTTGATTAAATTAATTCAGTCAATCAGTTCAGTCTCTCAGTTGTGTCAGAAACATTGCGACCCCATGGACTGCAGCACGCTTCCCTGTCTATCACCAACTCCTGGAGCTTACTCAAACTCATGTCCATAGTCAGTGATGATATCCAACCATCTCATTCTCTGTTGTCCTCTTCTACTCCTGCCTTCAATCTTTCCCAGCATTGGGATCTTTTCCAATGAGTCAGTTCTTCACATCAGGTGGCCAAATATTGGACTTTCAGCTTCAATATCAGTCCTTCCAATGAACACTCAGGATTGATCTCCTTTAGGATGGACCGGATGGAACTCCTTGCAGTCCAAGGGACGATCAAGAGTCTTCTCCAACACCACAGTTCAAAAGCATCGATTCTTCAGCACTCAGCTTTCTTTATAGCTCAAGTTTCACATCCACACATGACTACTGGAAAAAGCATAGCTTTGACTAGATGGACCTTTGTTGGCAAAGTAACGTCTCTACTTTTTAATATGCTGTATAGGTTGGTCATAGCTGTTTTTTCAAGGAGCAAATGTCTTTTAATTTCATGGCTGCAGTCACCATCTGCAGTGTTTTTGGATACCCACAAAATAAAATTTCTCACTATTTCCATTGTTTCCCCATCTGTCATGAAGTGATTGGACTGGTAGCCATGATCTTAGTTTTCTGAATGCTGAGTTTTAAGCCAATTTTTCACTCTCCTTTTCACTTTCATCAAGAGGCTCTTTAGTTCCTCTTTGCTTTCTGCATTAAGGATTGTGTAACCTGCATATCTGAGGTTATTGATATTTCTCCTGGCAATCTTGATTCCAGCTTGTGCTTCATCCAGGCCAGCATTTCTCATGATGTACTCTGAATATAAGTTAAATGAGCAGGATGACAATATACAGCCTTGACATACTCCTTTTACTATTTGGAACCAGTCTGATGTTCCATGTCCAGTTCTAACCGTTGCTTCTTGAGCTGCAAACAGATTTCTCAGGAGGCAGGTCAGGTGGTCTGGTATTCCCATTTCTTGAAGAATCTTCCATAGTTTGTTGTGATCCACACAGACAAAGGCTTTGGAATGGTCAATAAAGCAGAAGTAGATTTTTTTTCCCTGGTATTCTTTTGCTTTTTTGATGATTCAGTGGATGTTGGAAATTTGATCTCTGGTCCCTCTGCCTTTTTAAAATCCAGCTTAAACATTTGTCTGAAAGTTCACAGTTCACGTACTGGTGAAGCCTGGCTTGAGGAATTATGAGCATCAATTTGCCAGAGTGTGAGATGAGTGCACCTGTGTGGTAGTTTGAGCATACTTTGGCATTGCCTTTCTTTGGGATTGGAATGAAACCAACTTTTCCAGTTCTGTGGTCACTACTGAGTTTTCCAAATTTGCTAGCATATTTAGTGCAACTAAATATATATATTTAGTGCATCATCTTTTAAGATGTGAAATAACTCAACTGGAATTCCATCACTTCCACTAGCTTTGTTCATAGTGATGCTTCCTAAGGCCCTCTTTACTTTGCAATCTAGGATGTCTGGCTCTAGATGAGTGATCACACCAACATGGTTAGTTGGGTCATGAAGATCTTTTTTGTATAGTTCTCCTGTGCATTCTTGCCACCTCTTCTTAATATCTTCTGCTTCTGTTAGGTCCATATCATTTCTGTCCATTATGGTGCCCATCTTTGTATGAAAATTTCCCTTGGTATCTCTAATTTGCTTGAAGAGATCTCTAGTCTTTCCCATTCTATTGCTTTCCTCCATTTCTTTGCACTGATCACTGAAGAAGGCTTTCTTATATCTCCTTGCTATTCTCTGGAATTGTGTATTTAAGTGGGTATATCTTTCCTTTTCTCCTTTGCTTTTTGCTTCTCTTATTATCACAGCTATTTGTAAGGCCTCCTTAGACAACGTTTTTGCATTTTTGCATTTTTCTTTGGGATGGTCCTGATCACTGCCTCCTGTACAATGTCATGAAACTCCATCCATAGTTCTTTAGGCACACTATCTCTCAGATCTAATCCCTTGAATCTATTTGTAACTTCCTCTGTATAATCCTAAGGGATTTGATTTAGGTCATACCTGAATGGTCTAGTGGTTTCCCCTACTTTCTTCAGTTTACCTCTGAATTTGGCAATAAGTATTTCATGATCTGAGCCACAGTCAGCTCCCAGTCTTGTTTTAGGTCACTGTATAGAGCATCTTCAAATTTGGCTGTAAATAATATTATCAATCTGATTTCAGTTTTGACCACCTGGTGATGTCCATATGTAGAGTCTTCTCTTGTGTTGTTGGAAGAGGATGCTTGCTATGACCAGTGTGTTATCTTGGCAAAACTCTATTGGCCTTTGCCCTGCTTCATTCTGTACTCCAAGGCCAAATTTGCCTGTTACTCCAGGTATCTCTTGACTTCCTATTTTTGTGTTCCAGCCACCTATAATGAAAAGGACATCTTTTGGGGGTACTATTTCTAGAAGGTCTTGTAGGTCTTCACAGAACCATTCAACTTCAGCTTCTTCAGCATTACTGTTTGGGGCCGACTTTTATTACTGTCATATTGAATTGTTTGCCTTGGAAATGAACAGAGATTATTCTGTCATTTTTGAGATTGCATGCAAATACTGCATTTTGGACTCTTTAGTACAAAATTTCTCCATTTCTTCTAAGGGCTTCTTGGCCACAGTAGTAGATATAATAGTCATGTGAATTAAACTCACCCATTCCAGTACATTTTAGTTCACTGATTCCTAAAATGTCGATATTCACTCTTACTATCTCCTGTTTGACCACTTCCAATTTGCCTTGATTCACGGACCTAACATTCCAGGTTTCTATTCAGTACTGCTCTTTACATCATTGGTCTTTATTTACATCACCAGTCATATCCACAACTGCGTATTGTTTTTGCTTTGGCTCTGTCTCTTCATTCTTTCTGGAGTTATTTCACCATTCTCCAGTAGCATACTGGACACTTACCGACCTGGGGAATTCATCTTTCCTTCTCCTGTCTTTCTGCCTTTTTGTACTGTTCATTGTGTTCTCAAGGCAAGAATACTGAAGTGGTTTGTCATTCCCTTCTCCAGTGTACCACGTTTTGTCTAACCTCTCCAACGTGATCCGTCTGTCTTGAGTGGCCCTACACAGCATGGCTCATAGTTTCATTTAATTAGAGAAGGCTGTGGTCCATGTGATCAGATTGGTTAGTTTTCTGTGATTTTGATTTTCATTCTGTCTGCCCTCTAAGGGAGAAGGATAAGAGGTTTGTGGAAGGTTCCTGAGGGAGAGACTGACTGATTGGGAAACTGGGTCTTGTTCTGATGGGTGGGGCCATGTTCACTAAATCTTTAATCCAATTTTCTCTATATGGGCAGGGTTATGTTCCCTCCCTGTTGTTTCACATGAGGCCAAACTATGGTTGAGGTAATGAAGATAATGGCTACCTCCTTCAAAACGTCCCATGCAGGCACTGCTGCACTCAGTGCTCCTCACCTGCAGCAGACAACCACTCACCCACGCCTCTGCCAGAGACTCCTGGATACTCACGTGGAAGTCTTGGTCAGTCTCTTGTGGGGTCAGCGCTCCTTTCTATTGGGTCCTGGTGCACACAAACTTTTGTTTGTGCCCTACAAGTGTCTGTTCCTCCCCTGTGTAAGTTCTAGTGGCTCTATGGTGTGGTTAATGGTGACCTCCTCCAGGAGGGCTTATGCCATACTCGGGTCTACTGCACCCTGAGCTCCTGCCCCTGCAGCAGTCCACTGCTGACCTATACCTCCACAAGAGACACACAGTTCTGACTCAGTCTTTGTGGGATCTCTGAGTCCTGGTGTGCACAAGTTTTATTTGAGCCCTCCAAGTGTCTCTGGAGGGTATGCAGTTTGATTCTAAACATTATTTCACCCCTAGTACCATTTTACTGGTACTTCTCCTTCACCCTTGGACATAGCATAACTTTCCTTGGTGGGAACCAATATTCTCCTGTCAATGGTTGTTCATCTGCGACTTGTAATTTTGGAGTTCTTGCAGGAGAAGATGAGTGCATGTCCTTCTACTCTGCTATCATTGGAGGATAATTTCTTTGCAGTATTGTGGTGGTTGTTGCCATACATCGACATGAATCACCCAGTGGTACACATGTGTCCCCCCAACCTGAAACCCCTTCCACCTCCCTCCCCATCGCATCCCTCTGAGTCATTCCAGAGCACCAGCTTTGAGTGCCTTGCTTCATTCATCAAACTTATACTTCTTATCTATTTTACATATGGTAATATGCAAGTTTCAATGATCTTCTTTCAAATCATCCCACCTTCACCTTCTCCCACATTGACCAAAAGTCTGTTCTTTACATCTGTGACTCTTTTGCTGCCTTGTGTATAGGACCATTGTTACCATCTCTCTAAGTTCCATATATATGTGTTAATATGCTGTATTGGTGTTTCTCTTTCTGACTTTCTTCATTCTGTATAATAGGCTGACATTTCATCCACCTCATTAGAACTGACTCAAATGCATTCTTTTTTCTTATAGCTGAGTGTATATATACCACAACTTCCTTATCCATTCATCTGCCAATGGGCATCTAGGCTGCTTCCATGTCCCAGCTATTGTAAACAGTGCTGTGATGAACAATGGGGCACACATGTCTCTTTCAATTCTGGTTTCCTCAGTATGTATGCCAAGCAGTGGGATTGCTGGGTTGTATGGCAGTTCTATTTCCAGTTTTTTAAGGAATCTCCACACTGTTCTCCATAGTTGTTGTATTAGTTTGCATTCCCATCAACAGTGTAAGAGGATTAACTTTACTCCACACCTTCTCCAGCATTCTTTATTTATTTATTTATTTTTTTTGGTAGACTTTTTGATGGCAACCATTCTGACTGGCTTGAGATGGTACCACATTGTGGTTTTGATTTGCATTTCTCTGATAATGAGTGACATTAAGCACCTTTTCATGTGTTTGTTAGCTTAAATACTATACTATCTTCTATAATTTCTTATTCCTCTTTTTGTTTTCAGAAGTTGGAGATATCCTTTAGCTCTCTTTCCTTCTTTTTCCTTGTGATCTTAACTTGAGCTTCTATATACCACCTCCTACTCTTGGACATATTTTTCCATAGTAATGTTGCTCCTGGGAATTGAAATCATGGGGGAAATCCCAGAAACTCTTTTTTCCTTTTCTACAGTTGTGCCTAACTTGTTTTATAACCTTGCAAACTTATGCTCCAGAAATTCACTATATGTCTCAACTTAGAGAATCCTTATCCTCACCCCTAAGTTCATGCCATATTCTTTGGTATAAAATGTCACGAATGGAGAGCTAACTGTAAGCACAATTTTCTTTTCCTGAACTATAAATCAATCTTTACTAATTCATTTAGACACACAAAAATTTATGATTATCACCTATGAACATGTCACGAGGTATATTAGAAAGAATATGAAGCTTTACAATCTAGGAAGCTTAGGTAAAACCTAGCTTCTTCCAAAAACTCTCTGATATTGAAAAGGCTTTCAAATTTCTTTGATAATTAGTTCTTTTATCTGTAAAATGGAGTTAATGACATTTTAAGAGTTGTGGATAGATTCAATGAGATTATGGGTGCAAAGCAATTAGCATTAAATTGATATATGATAGTCTTTCCATAAACATAGCTGTAATTATTTTCTTATTTTGTTATAAATTATATATTATAAAGGAAAAAGGGATTAATAGCTTAAGGAGTGTTCTCTCCCATAAGAGCAAGCTGTGAGAACAAAAGACATATTACGCATCAGGGACAGACAACTGCCTGGTATTCTTGAGTGCAATCTTCAGAGAATTTCACATAAAATATTCAATGCATTTAATTGAATTCAATAAATACATAGTGTATGTTTTATTTGTAATACATATATACAAATTATGGATAAAATTAATATTTATTAATAACCTGTAATATGCTAAGTACTGTGCTGAGAATTTTCACTAAAGGACCTTCTTTAAAGCATATATTATTTTTATTTTTAAATATCAGAAAACCAAAGTCCAGAAGTGTGGAAGAACTTGAAGAACTTTCTGGCTATCACTCAGAAAGTTTGAATACAGATTCAAGGTAAGCTCTGTCTGATTCCAAACCTCACTGAAAAAATGGTGCCTTAGAGTTAAGAAAGTAAAGCAGTTTTTCACTAGGCTCTACTGGCCAATTCAACAAATACTGAATGGTTTTTATGTGTAAAGAACTATGCTAGATATGATAAAACATGCTTTCAGATTTAAGATGTAATCACAAAGGAGGAAAATGTTAAATACCATATAATTCACATAAACAAACTATTTGGAGATTTGAATTAATGAAGAAGTTGCAGTGATTATATTTTAAAAATACTTTAGTTCAGCTACATGTTTGTTAAATAGGCTTTGTGGGCTAGCCTAGGGATCTGTCATAATATACCTTGAATGATAAGGTGAACTGTGAGTCCTAGTGCAATCAACCTACATATAATTTGTAAGCCCAGGAAGTATCGCAGCTAGAGTGGAGATGGTTACTTGTCAGATGCTTCCAATGAAACCAGAGGGGGGAAAAGTGTGTTTTATATTTTGAAGTCTGGCTCTGCCACTTTTTAAGTGCATGGCTTTCATGCATCTATGTGTGGGATCCGCCACCTTTAATTTGCATAAAGTAAAATTCTCTACAAATCTAGCGGCCAGTTTTTTCATGCTGTTAACCGGCGCAAACCATTTCAAGGAACTTGTGCCTTCATATTTGACTAAGAAAAAAAGACATCTTTATTACAATAAAGGAAGGAGTTGGAATATATCTTCCCAATCTATGCTAGTGTTACCACCTCTCCAGTTTATTGGACAAGAGATAAGAATTGGAGACAAATTCTTAGGGTAGTTCTTGATTCCTCTTTGTAGATCTCTAGATTTCACTTGGTCTTTACGTAATCCAATGTTGTATGGCATACTGGTTTATCTTATTTTTTAGTAATATACTTATACGAGAATAAATTCAAATATCAACTTTCAAAATGCTAAACCTCTAGAGTACTTATGCAGTATACCTTTTTTCTTAAGATTATATTTATAAATCTGGCATAAAATCTAAAAAAGGAAACATTTGGGCATGTCTGGGATGTATATTGTTACAAGTGCTGTGTCGGCCAGGAGAGAATACTGTTATGGTTGCTGTGCCAGCCAGAAGAGAATAAACGTGTCTGCAGTTCCTATGGATTTTCACATTTTCTTCTAGCCTTTTAGCTCGTGTCTTGCCTATCCTGGGTTCGATGAATTAATGCACACAATGAGATACAGCAAGACAATTGATGTCATGAACAGGATGAGGAGCAATATAGCATGTAATGACATAATATCAGAGTAGAAAGAAATCATCTAGTGAAAGTTCAGCCTCTGATTTTTCAGAGAGATGTTTTGGCACGGAAATAGGAAATAATTTGCCCACTGGAGGTAATAGGAAGAGTCATTCAGACTGTCAGCTTTGGAATCAAAGAAAGCATGTATTTGAAACCCAGCACTATGTTTTTCTGTCTGTTTGGCTTTGCACACATTAATTTCTTAATGTCTCTTATCGGTATAACATGGTTAACATTTTCCTCATCACAGAACTGTGAGAATTAAATGAGTTAACACACAAAAAGCAGTTAGTACGGTGCCTGACAGATAAAAAGTACTCAATAATTGCTGTTATGATGATGATGGTGCTGACGCTGACAATGAAAAATAACAGTTAATACAAGGAAAGTCACAATTCTGAGACTAGATTTTCTGATTACCAGTTTACTTTATGTATGTTCAGTACAAATACTGGTATATATATGGGGGGCACTAATGAATGAAAAAGTAGAATTTCACCCCATATATTTGCTTCTTGCTCAAGTCTTATTAAGATCTATGTTCTCAGTTTATGTGCTACATTTATTAAAGCCATTTGACATTAGGTGATTCTTTAGGCTACTTTCTGTTTCAAATTCCAGGGATACGATGGAAAATAAGATTGATGCAATCTTGGAGCTTGCATTCTAGTAGGATATTTATATTTATATAAATATATATTATATATATATGTATATATATCTATAATACACTCAGGAATTATAAGAAAAGGATAGGTTTAACAAAAGAAATAAAATTTTCTGAAATCAGCCAAGAATACAAATAATTGACTTTTCAAATACACTTTGCATTATGTCATGCTAAAGGGATATTTAGCAATAAAGTAATAAAGCAATTTTCAGAAATGTATTTTATTTTAACGCTTTAGTCTGTATTGGAGTATAGTTGATTAATAATGTTATGTTAGCTTTAGGTGTATAGTACAGTGATTCAGTTACACATATACATGTATCTATTTTTTAAGTTCTTTTCCCATTGGGCTATCACAGAATACTGAACAGAGTCCCCTGTCCTATACAGTAGGTCCTTGTTGATTATCGATTTTAAATGTAACAGCATATACAGTTAAGTTCAACTCAGTCATGTCCAAATCTGTGACCCCATGGACTGCAGTACTCCAGGCTCCCTGTCTGTCACCAACCCCAGGAGCTTACTCAAACTCACGTCCATAGAGTCAATGATGCCATCCAACCATCTCATCCTCTGTCGTCCCCTATTCTTGCTACCTTCAGTCTCGCCCAGAATCAGGGTTTTTTCCAATGAGTCAGTTCTTCTCATCAGGTAGCCAACTTATTGGAGTTTCCGCTTCAGCATCAGTCCTTCCAATGAATATTCAGGATTGATTTCCTTTAGGATTGACTATTTGGATCTCCTTGCAGTCCAGGGACCCTCAAGAGTCTTCTCCAACACCACAGTTCAAAAGCATCAATTCTTTGGTGCTCAGCTTTCTTTATAGTCCAACTTTCACATCCATATGTAACTACCAGAGAAAGCACAGCTTTTACTAGATGGAACTTTGTTGGCAAAGTAATGTCTCTGCTTTTTAGTATGCTGTCTAAGTTGATCATAGCTTTTCTTCCAAGGAACAAGCATCTTTTAATTTCATGGGTGCAAGTCCCCACTCGCAGTGATTTTGGAGCCCAAGGAAAAAAGTCTGTCACTGTTTCCATTGTTTCCCTATCTATTTGCCATGAAGTGATGGGACCGGATGCCATGGTCTTAGTTTTCTGAATGTTGAGTTTTAAGTCAACTTTTTCACTCTCCTTTTTCACTTTCATCAAGAAGCTCTTTAGTTCTTCCCTTTTAGCCATAAGTGTGGTGTTATCTGCATATCTGAGGTTATTGATATTTCTCCTGGCAATCTTGCTTCCAGTTTGTGCTTCATCCATCCTGCTCTTTTGTATGATGTATTCTTCATATAAGTTAAATAAGCAGGGTGACAATATTCAGCCTTAACATATTCCTTTCCCAATTTGGAACCAGCCTGTTGTTTCATGTCCAGTTCTGTTTCTTCTTGACCTGCATATGGATTGATTTCTCAGGAGGCAGAAAAGGGGGTCTGGTATTTCCATATCTTTAAGAATTTTCCAGTTTGTTGTGACACAGATAGTCAAAGGCTTTGGCATAGTCAATGAAGCAGAAGTAGATTTTTTTTTTTTTGGAACTCTCTTGCTTTTTTGATGAATCAATGTATGTTGGCAATTTGATCTCCAGTTCTTCTGCCTTTTCTGAATGCAGCTTGAATATCTGGAATTTCTCAGATCATGAACTGTTGAGGCCTAGCTTGGAGAATTTTGAGTATTACTTTACTAACATGTGAGATGAGTGCAATTGTGCAGTAGTTTGAGCATTCTTTGGCATTGCCTTTCTTTGGGATCGGAATGAAAACTGACCTTTTCCAATCCTGTGGCCACTGCTGAGTTTTTCATATTTGCTAGCATATTGAGTGCAGCATGTTCACAGCATCAGCTTTTAGGATTTGAAATAGCTCAACTGGAATTCCATCACCTCCACTAGCTTTTTTTTTTTTCTCTCTCTCTCTTAGTGATGCTTCCTAAGGCTCTCATGAATTCCCATTCCAGCATGTCTGGCTCTAGGTGAGTGATCACACCATCGTGGTTATCTGGGTCGTGAAGATCTTTTTGTACAGTTCTTCTATGTATTCTTGCCACCTCTTCATAAGATCTTCTGCTTTGATTAGGTCCATAACATTTCTGTCCTTTATTGTGCCTATCTTTGCATGAAATATTCCCTTCATATCTCTAATTTTCTTGAAGTGATCTAGAGATCTAGTGTGTACAAACCCATCTCAAACTCCCCAACTATCCCTTCCCCCTGTCTTTCCCCTTGACAATCATAAGCTTCTTCTCTAAGTCTCTGAGTCTCTTTCTGTTTCATAAGTTCATTTTTATAATTTGTTTTTAAATTCCACATGTAAGAGATGTCATATGATATTTGTCATTCTTTGTCTGACTTACTTCACTCAGTACAACAAGCTCTAGGTACACCCATGTTGCAGTAAACAGTATTATTTTATTCTTTTCAATGGCTGAGTAATACTGCATTGTATACATGTACCACATCTTCTTTATCCATTTCTCTGTCAATGAACATTTATTTTACTCACATGTTTTGGCTATTGTGAATAGTTCTGCAATGAACATAGGGGTGCAATGAACATTCAAATATTTCTGTTTGAATTATAGTCAAAGCTCCCTATTTATCCTTCCCCTAGCAAATATATTTTAAAAAATCACCTTATGTAACATTCAGTCGATATAGACTTGAATTGCTTACCTCGTAATTATAGCTAATATTCTTTGAGTGTTCACTGTGTCAATTTTATTTTTGTGTCTGGAGTGTTTATACTTAATTTAATTTTCAGACCAACCATGACAACATAATTTCAGTTTTTAAATATATGACTTAAAGAGATTTATTAACTTCACAGTGAGCAAGTGTGAAAGCTGGAACTCCCTTAGAGCTATTTTTTTTTTTTTTTTTTGCCTCTATGTGGCAGCATGTGGGATTTTAGTTCCCCAACCAGGGATTAGGATCGAATGTGCATCCCCTGCATTGGAAGTGCAGAGTCTTAATCAATGGACAACCAGGAAAGTCACTAGAGAACATTTTAAATTACTTTTTTCAAAATTTTTAGTTTTACAGAGTAAGAACTAGTATTAAACATAAACTGAATTTTGCAACAACACGAGAGAAAACCGTACACATGAACATCACTGGATGGTCAGTACTGAAATCAGATTGATTATATTCTTTGAAGCCAAAGATGGAGAAGCTCTATACAGTCAGTAAAAAGAAGACCTAGAGATGCCTGTGGCTCAGATCATGAGCTCCTTATTGCAAAACTCTGACTTGAAGTGAAGAAAGTAGGAAAAATCAGAGGGCATTCAGGTATGATGTAAATCAAATCACTATGATTATACAGTGGAGGCAACAAATAGATTCAAGAGACTACATGTGGTAAACAGAGTCCCTGAAAAACCATGGACAGTAGTTCATAACATTGTACAGGAGGCAGTGACCAAAGTCATCCCAAAGAAAAAGATATGCAAGAAAGCAAAGTTGTTAATCTGAGGAGGCTTTAAAAATAGCTGAGGAAAGAAGAGAAGAGAAAAGCAAGGGAGAAAGGGAAAGATACACCCAACTGAATGCAGAATTCCAGAGAATAGAAAATAAGATTAGAAGATCTTATTAAATGAACCACTGGAGGAAAGCAATAAATGGGGAATACTAGAGGTTTCTTCAAAAAAAAGTTTGAGATATCAAAAAAACATTTCATACAAGGATGGTAGGATAAAGGAAAGAAACTGTAAGGACTTAACAGAGGCAGAAGAGCGTAAGAAGAGGTGGCAAGAATACAGAAAAGAACCACACAGGAAAGGTCTTAAGGACCTGGGTAGCCACGATGGTGTGCTCACTCACCTAGAGCCAGATATTCTGGAGTGTGTAGTAAAATAGGCTTTAGGAAGTGAAGTGAAGTGAAAGTCACTCAGGCCTGTCCAGCTCATTGCGACCACATGGACTATACAGTCCATGGACTTTTCTAGGCCAGGAGACTGGAGTGGGTAGCGTAGCCTTTCCCTTCTCCAGAGGATCTTCCCAACCCAGGGATCAAACAGGGGTCTCATTCACTTCAAGTGGATCCTTTACCAACTGAGCTATCAGGGAAACCCCAACAACAACAGCAGCAACAAAGCTAGTGGAGGAAATGGAATTCCAGCTGAGCTATTTCAAATCTTAAAAGATGATGCTATTAAAGTTCTGCACTCAGTATGTCAGCAAATTTGGAAAACTCAGCAGAGTCCACAGGATTGGAATAGATCAGTTTTCATTTTAAACCCCAAACAGGCAGTGTCAAAGAGTGTTTGAACTGTTGTACTATTGTACTCATTTCACATGCTAGCAAGGTTATGCTCAAAATCCTTCTAGCTAAGATTCAGGAATATGTGAACCAAGAACTTCCAGATGTACAAGGTGGGTTTTGAAAAGGCAGAGGAAACAGACACCAAATTGCCAGCACTCATTCTACTCTGGAGAAAGCAAGAGAGTTACAGGGGAAAAAAATCTGCTTCATTGACTACCCTAAAGCAATTGACTGTGTGGATCACTACAAATTTGAAAATTCTTAGAGAGATAGGAATACCACACCACTTTACCTATCTCCTGATAAATCTGCCTGCAGGTCAAGAAGCAACAGATAGCATCAGTCATAGAATAACTGCCTGGTTCAAAATTGGGAAAGGATTACCACAAAACTGTATAGTGTCACTCTGCTTATTTAATTTATATGCAGAGCACAACAGGTGAAATGATAGGCTGGATGGATCAAAAGCTGGAATCAAGATTGTCAGGAGAAATATTAACAATCTCAGATATGTAGACAACACTAGTCTAATGGCAGAAACTGAAGTGGAACTAAAGAGCTTCTTGATGAGGATAAAACTAAGATCATGGCATCCTGTCCCATCACTTCATGACAAACAGAAGAAGAAAAGTGGAAGCCATGACAAAATTTATTCTCTTAGGCTCCAAAATCACTGTGGATGGTGCCTGCAGCCATGAAATTCAAAGATGCTTGCTCCTTAGAAGGAAAGTTATGACAAGCCTATACAGCATATTAAAAAGCAGAGACATTTTGACCAACATTTGGTCCATATCATCAAAGCTGTGGTTCTTCCAGTAGTCATGTGTGAATGTGAGAGTTGGACCATAAAGAAGGCTGAGCATACAAGAATTGATGCTTCTGAACTGTGGTTCTGGAGAAGACTTTTGAGAGTCCCTTGGACAGCAAGGAGATCAAACCAGTCAATCCTAAAGGAAATCAGCCCTGAATAGTCATTGGAAGTTAGTGAAGCTGAAGCTCCAAAAATTTGGTCAACTGTTGGGAACTACTGACTCAGTGGAACAGACCTTGATGCTGGGAAAGATTGAAGGCAAAGGAGAAGGGGTCAAGAGAGGATGAAATGATTAGATAGCATCACTGACTCAATGGATATGAATTTGAGCAGCAACAATAATAACACCTGTAGTCTTTTTCTAACCTAATACACACATCCCCTAACACGCATCCTCTCCTACCATAGTATTAAAACTTCTTTTCATATTACCCAACTTTTTCGCTGCCCCTTTGAGTTGCTTTTCAAACCTTCTCATTAGACATGGAAATCACAGAATTTATCACTCCTCCTGATGAATATAAAACAGTCAGTATGCACTGAACAAATAAAATATATATTGTATATGCAACTGTAAATCAATAAATGAAATTCTGAATGAAATTAAGTGTCTTCTTGATGATTAGAGAAATAGATTGTGCTCATAGATTTGATGAACTCTGAGTCTTAACTCTAACACTTATGATCTGTAATGGCTTATTTTTGGCAAACTGTTTACTATTTCTGTGCCTCAGATTCTTCCCTGTAAATATTAAGTGAAGGAAATACTAAGTGAGATGGTGGTTTACAAATTGAGCTATAAAATACAAGCCTTTTGAATATATAGACAATTCCATTGCAATTAGAGCTTCACATTTTATAATTTACATTAAAAAATCTGAGAATCTATGACTGATGTGAGTAGTAGAGATGGTCTAGATTACAAACATTTGATTAACTAAACTCTCTAATTTCCTAATCATGTTGGATAAACTGTTGTTTACTTTTTAATGTTGATGAATGGGAACAGTAGAATCACCACACATAAAGCTCTTCTTTGCAGAAATTAAGCTTTCATTAAAAGAAGAGGAGTACATTTCAGAAATGACATCATAGGCTCTAAGATGTCTAATGAATCTAATAGGTTCTAAGGGCTAATGAACATTCCTTGCTTAGCCTTGAAAACATCCAGTTCTACTGTGAAGTGAAAGAGAAGTAATTCCTGTCTAATTAACATGTTTACAATTATTTGTCTCTTCTCAAAACTTCATAGAACAGTATTCTAGTTACTGATTAAAGTGGTGCTGGGAAAACTGGTCAACCACTTGTAAAAGAATGAAACTAGAACACTTTCTAACACCATACACAAAAATAAACTCAAAATGGATTAAAGATCTAAATGTAAGACTAGAAACTATAAAACTCCTAGAGGAAAGCACAGGCAAAACACTCTCCGACATAAACCACAGCAGGATTCTCTATGACCCACATCCCAGAATATTGGAAATAAAAGCAAAAATAAACAAATGGGACCTAATTAAAATTAAAAGCTTCTGCACAACAAAGGAATCTATAAGCAAGGTGAAAAGACAGCCCTCAGACTGGGAGAAAATAATAGCAAATGAAGCAACTGACAAAGGATTAATCTCAAAAATATACAAGTAACTCCTCCAGCTCAACTCCAGAAAAATAAATGACTCAATCAAAAAATGGGCCAAAGGACTAAACAGACATTTCTCCAAAGAAGACATACAAATGGCTAACAAACGCATGAAAAGAGGCTCAACATCACTCATTATTCGAGAAATGCAAATCAAAACCACAATGAGGTACCATTACACGCCAGTCAGGATGGCTGTTATCCAAAAGTCTACAAGCAATAAATGCTGGAGAGGGTGTGGAGAGAGGGGAACCCTCTTACACTGTTGGTGAAAGTGCAAACTAGTACAGCCACTATGGAAAACAGTGTGGACATTCCTTAAAAAATTGGAAATAGAACTGACCTAGCAACCCCACTCCTGGGCATACACACCGAGGAAACCAGAACTGAGACACCTGTACTTTAATGTTCATTGCAGCACTGTTTATAATAGCCAGGACATGGAAGCAACCTAGATGCCCATCAGCAAAAGAATGGATAAGAAAGCTGTGGTACATATACACAATGGAATATTACTCAGCCGTTAAAAAGAATACATTCGAATCAATTCTCATGAGATGGATGAAACTGGAGCCCATTATACAGAGTGAAGTAAGACAGAAAGATAAAGACCAATACAGTATACTAACGCATATATATGGAATTTAGAAAGATGGTAACGATAACCTTATATGGAGACAGAAAAAGAGAAACAGATGTATAAACTCTAGGAAATTTAAGAGTAACTTTCATAAAAAGCTTGCTTTCTTCTTGGAGGAAAAACAATGACAAATCTAAACAGCATATTAAAAAGCAGAGACATCTCTTTGCCGACAAAGGTCTGTATAGTCAAAACTGTGTTATTTTTTCCAGTAGTCATGTATAGATGTGAGAGTTGGACCATAAGGAAGGCTGAGTGCCAAAGCATTAGTGCTTTCCATCTGTGGTGCTGGAGAGGACTCTTGCGAGTTCCTTGGACTATAAGGATATCAACCTGTCAATCCTAAAGGAGATCAACTCTGAATATTCACTGGAAGTACTGGTGTTGAAGCTGAAACTCCAATATTTTGGCCACCTGATTGGAAGAGCCAACTCATTGGAAAAGACCCTGATGCTCAGAAAGAATGAGGGCAAGAGGAAAAGTGGGTGGCAGGGGATGAGATGGTTATATGGCATCACTGATTCAATGGACAAGAGTTTGAGCAAACTCAGGGAGATAGTGAAGGACAGGGAAGCCTGGCATGTAGCAGTTCATGGGATCACAAATAGTCGGACATGACTTAGCAACTGAATAACAAAAACAACAAATGCAGAGATTGTTGATAATTACATCTGATGGCATTTGTTTTCAGCAAAATAATAGTTAAGGGCATATGTTTAAAAGGAGACGACACATGTCAGGAAGAAAACCTCAAAAATTTTTATAATGTTGAGAAAAATCCCATGTAAGTGAAATAGAAAAACAAATCCTTTCCAATGAGCATTTACCTGAGACCTCAGGTCTTACCAAAATTTTGATGATGCTTCATGAGAGACTCTGAGTGAAGACCTAACTAAGCATTCTCTAGATTCCTGAATCACAGATAAATTAGATCTCTCTCTCTTTTTTTTTTTAAATTTCCAATAGATAAGAACGACTTGGACAGAGCAGCTCCTTTTGACTTGGGGGGAATTTCTGGGGAGCCATAGAGCTAAAAGCTGTCAGTGGCACACCTGGCAGCTGATGAAATAAATGCCATGTTCCTAAGGAAGCATCTATGTAGAGCATCACAGTCTACTTGATATCAGGATATTGGTATTCATGAGAATAGAAGGCACATAAATATTCAGAAAGCAACTTGAGTAAGAGAATCTGTAGTGGATAAGAAGTGAGCTTAAACTGTAATTATAGAATTAAATAAATTATGAGTTTTTTATATTAGATAGATATAGTCTTCTTCATTGATGATATTCTCTAGGAATAAGGAAATAATTAACTGCAGATAAAAGCTGTTAACAAGACTTTGCAAACTTCAGTGCATGAATGAGAGAAGTCAAGAATAAACAATTGAGGATAAAAAGATTGTATAGACAGGTAGTATATCTCAAAAGAGAATAAGCCTCTTAAATAGTGTAAACTTAATAAAGTATTAAATTAAAAGTAATCCTGAGATGGTAAAAAAAATGTTAATGCATTTCCTGGCACCATAATGTAGATGAATTATTGGACTCATTCAGGAACATTGCAGAAAAAGAATTATTGAGAAGGAAGAAAATATGTATATTTTCAGTTGAAGTAAGAAGATGAAAGGCTCTGCATTAAGAGTGGTGCCTCCTTTTTTTTTTTTTCCAAAAGCTTGCGTGTGTGTGTGTGTGTGTGTGTGTGTGTGTTATAATGAGAGTGTGGATGGTGGCAGGTCCTTATGATTACTGGGAGAAACCAGAAGTATGAGTTTGAATATGAGTTTGGAAGACTCTAGGAAATATAAGAGTAACTTTCATAAAAGTACAGGGATGAAAGACTTAGGTGAAATGGATTAATCTCCCAAAATCCCAACTTTAGGACAAGTGTTTCAGCATTTTCATTCAGAAAACTAAGATCATGGCGTCTGATCCCATCACTTCATGGCAAATAGATGGGGAAACAATGGAAACAGTGACGGACTTTATTTTCTTAGGCTCCAAAATCACTGCAGATGGTGACTGCAGCCATGAAATTAAAAGACACTTACTCCTTGGAAGAAAAGTTATGGCCAACCTAGACAGCATATTAAAAAGCAGAGACATTATTTTATCAACAAAAGTCCATCTAGCCAAAGCTATGGTTTTTCCAGTAGTCATATATGGATGTGAGAGTTGGAATATAAAGGAAGCTGAATGTCAAAGAATCCATGCTTTTGAACTGTGGTGTTGGAGAAGACTCTCGAGAGTACCTTGGACTGCAAGGAGATCCAACCAGTCCATCCTAAAGGAAATTAGTACTGAATATTCATTGGAAGGACTGCTGCTGAAGCTGAAACTCCAATACTTTGGCCACCTGATTCGAAGGAGAACTGACTTATTGGAAAAGACCCTGATGTTGGGAAAGATTGAAGGCAGGAGGAGAAGGGAAAGACAGAGGATGAGATGGTTGAATGGCATCACCAACATGATGGACATGAATTTCAGTAGGCTCCATGTGTTGGTGATGGACAGGGAAGCCTGACATGCTGCAGTCCATGGGGTCACAAAGACACAGTTCAGTGGCTGAACTGAACTGAACTGATATTTTCTTTTAACCGTAAATTTCTGAAATACCCAGAGGAAATACTCAAGAGACTGGTTTTAGAATTGTCCTCTGTGGATACCCACATTCTGAGTAACAGTAATATTCCAGTAACTTAATGCCTTTTCCCAGTATGTAATAGCAATAATATAAAGGAAATAGTACCAAAGTCCTCTATACTCCATTATTTTCTGCTTACACTTTCTTCCCACCACAAATATGCTGGTTTGTGCATGTGTATGTGCATGCATTGCTTGAATTTCAGAGGTCAAGAAGTGGTCTATACTTAGGAGATATGGGCACCCACTTTTCATGACACTGGTGATACTGAATTTTGGTCCCTTTTCAAAGTGACCCAAAACCTGCTAGTTTTGAGTAGGGTACTAAACAAGAGAAGATTGCAAAAGATTCATGTTGCTTTGCAAGCTGTTTTGCTGCTTGGGCCATAGGGACTCAATGTTGCTTGAAGTTTCAGTGGCTGCTGTTTAGAGCATTTGGCAGACCTCGTAGGTAAATTGTAGTGCAGGTCCATAGATTTTCAGAGAAAAGCTTTGCTATCCTCTCTGGATAACTATTTTCATCTTGAGAAACAGCTTTTAGTTGGCTACTAGGCCTTTGTACAGAAAGAACACTTAAACATTGCCCCCCCCCCCGCCAATTACCGTGTGACCTGAGCTGCTCATCATGAATTGGGTCTTTATCTGACCCACCAAGCCATAAACTTTGATGTGCACAGCGGCAATCCATTAACAAATGGAAGTGATACATATATGATCAGGCCTGAGCAGGTCCTGAAGGCAGAAGTAAATTGTTTGAAGTTACTAAAATGTCATGGGCCCCACTCTTGGCACCAGAATCTCTATTTGTCAGGGTTCTCCAGAGAAAAAGAGTCAGCATGCAATGTGTGTATATATTATATTATAAATACACACACACACACATATATATGTATACATACATATATGCATGAGATTTATATATAAAGAAAATATCTTATGCAATTATAGAGGTAGAAATCTGCAGCTCAAGACCAGGGAGTGTCAACAGTAGAGTTTCAGTCTGAGTTTAAAGGCCTGAGAACCAGGAGAGCTAATGGTACAAATTCCAGTCTGAGTCAGAGTCTGAGGGCAAGAGAATATAGATGTCTCAGCACCAAGACAGTTAGGAAGAGAGAATTCTTTCTTACTCAGTCTTTTCATTCTATTCAGTCATTCATGGGTTGGATAATGCCCACTCACATAGGGGAGAACAATTTGCTTTACACAGTCTACTGATTCAAATGTTAGTCTCATCTAGAAACATCCTTTAGACACATACAGAATAATGTTTAACCAAATATCTGAAACACATCAACTTAACCATCACAGTTACACCTCAGAAAAGAACCCTTCTAACAGTGTTGATTTTATTTTCCATCTTTTGTTCTAAATAGGTCAATGAATTCAAAAGTCAGTTACCAGACACCACTGCATTCTCCATCTGATACTTGCTTCTCAGCATAAGAAGAATTTCCTTTTTTATTATTTTGAATTGCTCAAAGTGACAAATGGTCGAATGAATTGGGAAAGATTGCAGAGTAGAAGGAAGTGTGCTCATCTTCCCTTGTGAGAACAAAATTACAACCAACTGCTGAACGATCATCAAGAGGAGGATGATGGGACTCACCGAAAAAAGATATCCCATGTCCAAGGATAAAGGAGAAGCTGCAACAAGATGGTAGGAGAGGAACAATCAAAATTCAAATCCCATATTTGCCAAAGACTCTTGGAGGGAAGAAACAAAACCATGTGCACACCAGGACCCAGGGAAAGGAACAGAGACTCGCATAAGAGACTGAGATAAACCAGTCTGTGAGTGTTTGAGGGTCCCCTGCAGATGCATGGATCAGCAGTGGCCTGCACCAGGGACAGGGGCACTGGCAGCAGTAGTTCTGGAGGCATGATATGTGGCAAAAGTCCTCTTGGAGGAGGTCGCCATTAGCCCCGCCATAGAGCTGCTGGGTGGGCAATCCACAAACTGCAGAATAAGTATACCAAAGAAGTTCTTGTACTTTTGCGAATGCTCTAGGCCCCACAACAAACATCCCAACCTGGGGATCCTGTAAAGGGACCGAGAATCCTCAGGGAATCTGACTTGAAAGTCAGTGGGATTTGATTACATAACTTCCACAGGACGGGGGAAACAGAGACTCTTGGTGGGCACAAACAAAACCTGGTGCACACAAGGACCCAGAAGAAAGCAGCAGCGGCCCCACAAAAGACTGAGCCAGATACACCTGTGAGTGTTTGGGAGTCTTTGCCGGAGGCATGGATCAGCAGTGGCCTGCAGCGGGATCATGGGCACTGGCAGCAGCAGTTCTGGGAGGCATGGCATGCTCGTGTAAGTCTCTTGGAGGATGTCTCCATTACCCCTACTATAGACCTTATAGCCTATCATAGAGACTGCAGACTCTAGCACTGGGCCACCTTAGGCCAGACTACAGAGAGGGAGCACAGCTCCACTCATTAGCAGAAAATTGGATTAAAGATTTACTGAGCATGGCCCTGCCCACCAGAGCAAGACCCAGTTTTCCCTATAGCCAGTCCTTACAATCAGAAAGCTTGAACAAGCCTCTTATCTTCATCCATCAGAGGGCAGACAGAATGAAAAACACAATCACACAAAACTAACCAAATGATCACATGGATCACAGCCTTGTGTAACTCAATGAAACTATGAGCCATGACTTGTAGTGTTACCCAAGACAGATGGGTCATGGTGGTCATTTGTCAGAACTCAAAACATGGTCCACTGGAGAAGGGAATGGCAAACCACTTCAGCAGTCTTACCTTGAGAACCCCATGCAGTATGAAAAGGCAAAAATATATGACACTGAAAGATGGACCCCGTCGTTCCCTAGGTATCCAGTATGCTACTGGAGAAGAGTAGAGAAATAGCTCCAGAAGGAATGAAGAGGCTAAGCCAAAACAGAAACGATGTCTAGTTGTGGATGTGTCTGGCAGTGAAAGTAAAGTCTGATGCTGTAAAGAATATTGCACAGGAAATTAGGTTTATGAATCAAGGTATATTGGATGTAGTCAAACAGGAGATGGCACGAGTGAAAATCAACATTTTAGGAATCAGTGAACTAAAATGGATGGGAATGGATGAATTTAATTCAGATGATCACTATATCTACTACCATGAGCAAGAATCCCTTAGAAAGGATGGAGTAGCTCTCATTTTCAACAAAAGAGTCCAAAATGCAGTACTTTGTTGTAGTCTCAAAAATGACAGAATGATCTCAACTCATTTCCAGGGCAAACCATTCTAGTTCAAGTCTATGCCCCAACCCAATGCTGAAGAAAATGAAGTTGAACGATTCTATGAAGACCTCCAAGATCTAGAACTAACACCAAAAAAAAATGTATTTTCAGCATAGGGGATTGGAATGCAAAAGTAGGAAATCAAGAGATACCTGGAGTAACACGCAAGTTTGGCCTTGGAGTACAAAGTGAAGCAGAACAAAGGCTAAGAGAACACACTGGTCATAGCAAACACTCTCTTCCAACCTAGCCACAACATAAAAGTGTCATTATATGCAGATGAAATAAGACTTTATATATAAACCCTAAAGACTCCTCACAAAAACTAATAGAACTGACAAATGATTTCAGCACAGAGGCAAGATAAAAGATTAGCATACAGCTATTTGTTGAATTTATTTATGCTAACAATCAGAAAGGGAAAGTGAAAAAATAAAACTTGAAATCCCATCAAAAAGAATGAAATAGTTAAGAATAAGCCTTTACAAGAAGGTGAAAGACCTATAGGCTGAGAATTATAAAACATTGATAAAGGAAATTGAAAATGATTTAAAGAAATGGAAACATATTTCATCTTCTTGGATTGGAAGAATTAATATTAAAGTGGCCATAATATCCAAATAAGTCTGTAGATTTAATGGAATCCCTAGAATATTTCCCATGATATTTTTTTACAAGCTTAGATCAAACAATTCTATACTTTATATGGAAACATAAAAGATCAAGAATTGCAAAACCAATCTTGAGGATAAAGAACAAAGCTGTAAACATAACCAGACAATACTACAAAGACTTCAGACAGTACCACAAAGCTACAGCAATTGAAATAGCATGGTGTTGGCATGGAAACAGCCAGATATATCAATGAAACAAAATAGAGACTTCAGAAATAAACACGCATTTATGGTCAATTATCTTCAAAAAGGGGGTAAGAAAACAATGGGAGAAAGACAGTGTCTTTGGCAAATGGTATTGGGAAAGCTGGAAAGTCACATGTAAATCAATTAATTAGAATAATCCATAAACAAAAATAAACTCAAAATGTCTTTTTTTTCAAAATGTCTTAAATATTTAAATATGACAGGGCACAATAAAACTCCTGAAAGAAAACATAAGCAAAATATTCTTTGACGTGAACTGTAAAAATGTTTTCTTAACTCAGTCTCCCAAGGCCATAGACATAAAGGCAAAAATAAATAAATTGGACCTAATCAAACTTTGAATATTTTGTGTGGCAAAGGAAACCAACCATGAAAAAAATATATATAGACTGGGAGAAAATATTTTCCACTGGATGCAACGAACAAGGGCTTGATTTCCAAAACACACAAACAGTTCATACAGCTAAATAACGACCAAGATGGAAAAAAAAAAATCATCAGAAGACCTAAATAGGCATTAATCCAACGAAGACATGCATATGAACAATAGGCCCATGAAAAAATGCTCAACATCACTAATTATCAGATAAATAAAAATCAAAACTACAATGAGGTATTGCCTCATATTTGTCAGAGTGACCACTGCTATAAAGTCTACAAATAATAAATGATGGAAAAAGGTGTGAAAAATGGAACCCTCCTAAATTGTTGGTTGGAATGTAGGTTGGCATAGTCACTATGCAAACAGTATTGAGGTTACTTAAAAAAAAAAACTAAAAATAGAGTTCTCATATAATAAAAAAAATCCCTTCTATGGGCATATATCCAGTGAAAACTCTAATTTGAAAAGACATACACCCCATTGTTTATAGCAGCACTATTTACCATAGCCAATATATGGAAGCAATCTAAATGTCCATAAACATGCAAATAGATAAAGATGTGGTATATATGAACAATGGCGTATCACTCAAACAAAAATAGTGAACTAATGCCACTGGTAGCAACATGGATGAACATACAGATTATCACAGTAATCGAAGTAAGGCAAATGGAGAAAGACAAATAATATATGATATCACTTACATGTTGAATCTGAAATATGATACAAAAGAACTTATTTACAAAACAGAAACAGACTCACAAACATGGTGGGGGGGGGAGTATGCTTACCAAAGGGGTAGGGGGATGAGTGATAAATCAGAATTTTGGGATTAATATAAAGAAAGCTGAGCACCAAAGAATTGATGCTTTTCAACTGTGGTGTTGGAGAAGATTCTTGAGAGTCCCATAGACTACAAGGAGACCCAATCAGTCAATATTAAATGAAATCAGTCCTGAATATTCATTGGAAGGACTGATGTTGAAGCTGAAACTCCAGTATTTTGGCCACTTGATACAAAGAACTGACTCATTTGAAAAGACTCTGATGCTGGGAAAGAAGAAGTTGGGAGGAGTAGGGGACGACAGAGGATGAGATGGTTGGATGGCATCACTGTCTCAGTGGACACTGACTCAATAAACTCTGGGAGCTGCTGATTGACTGGGCAGCCTGGCGTGCTGCAGTCCATGGGGTCGCAAAGACTGAGCGACTGAACTGAACTGACTGATATATAAAATATATTAACAACAGGTTCTATTGTATAGTACAGGAAACCATATTCAATAACTCTTAATAACCTATAATGGAAAATAATATGAAAATGAATATGTGTATATACATATAACTGAATATCTTTGCTATAGGCCAGAAACTAGCAAAATATTGCAAATCAGGTATGCTTCAATAAAGAGATAACAAATTTATTAGAATGAAGAATACACAAAATGCTGACCAAAAGAAATAGTGACAACAATAAAGAGTAACAGGAACCCTAATTCATTGCTGGTTGGAATGAAATATGGTATAGTCACTTTGAAAGACAGTTTTGCAGTTTCTTATAAGACAAACAGCTCATGCAGCTCAATATCAGGGGAATAAAATTAAAAAATGGATGGAAGGCCTAAATATACATTTCTCCAAAGAAGGCATACAAATTACCAACAGGCATGTGAAAAGATGCTCAGAATTACTGATTTTTAAAGAAATGCATATCAAAACTACAATGAAGCATCACCTCACACCAGGCAGAATGACATCACCAAAAAATCTACAAACAATAAATGTTGGAGGAGGTATACTAAAAAGGGAACCCTCTTGCATGGTTACTGGGAACATAAATAGATATATTCTCTATGGAGACTGGAGGTTCCTTAGAAAACTACAAAGAGAACTACCATATGACCAATCAATGAGATGATTAGTTGAAAGGATGAGATGATTAGTTGGCATCACTGATTCAATGGACATGAATTTGAGCAAACTCCAGGAGATGGAGAACAGAAAAGCATGGTGTGCTATAGTCCTTGGGGTCATAAAAAGACATACATGATTAATAAACTGAATAACACCACCAATAAAATGACTCAACAATCCTGCTCTTGGGCATATACCTTGAGAAGACCATAATTCAAAACGACACATGTATTCCAGTGTGCATTACAGCACTATTTACAATAACCAGGACACATAACAATCTAAATGTCCACCAACAGATGAATGGATAAAGAATATGTGGTGCATATATACAATGAAATATTACCCAGTCATAAAAAGGAACAAAACTGTGTAATTTGTAGAGATATGGATGGACATCGAGTCTGTCATACACAGTGAATAAATTCAGAAAGAGAAAAACAAATGTAATACACAACACATATAAGAGGAATCTAGACCCTATTTGCATGGCAGGAATAGAAACACAGATATAGAGAATGGACAAGTGGACACAGGAGAGAAAGGGAGGGTGTAACAAACTGGGAGATCAGGACTGACATATATGCACTGAAAGTAGAACTGAAAATGAAAGTGTTAGAGGGCTCAGTTGTGTCTGACTCTTTGTGACCCCATGGACTGTAGCCCATGAGGCCCCTCTGTCCATGGAATTCTCCAGGCAAGAATACCGGAGTGAGTAGCATTCCCTTTTCCAAGAGATCTTCCCAACCCAGGGATCAAACCCAGGTCTGTTGCATTGCAGCAAGATTCTTTACTGTCTGATCCATCAGGGAAGCCCCACCATGTGTAAAATAGCTAATGGTAAGATGCTTCATAGCATGGGAAGCTCAACTCAGGGCTCTATGATAACATAGAAGGGTAGGATGGGTGGAGCTTTGAAGAAGGTCCAAGAGGGAGAGGATATATGTATATATATATAGCTGATTCACTTCATTGTACAGCAGAAGCTAACACATTGTAAAGCAATTATATATCAATTTTTTTAATGGATGAACCTAGAAATTTTCATACTGAGTGAAGCAAGCTAGACATAGGAAGACAACTATCATGATATCACTCACATGTCCAATTTTTTAAAAAGGGTACATGAAATTACTTTAAAAGATAGAAGTAGAATCATAGATGTAGAAAACAAACTTATAGTTACCAGGGGATAAGGAGGGGAGGGATAAATTGGGAGACTGTGGTTTACATATACATACTACTATGTATAAAATAGATAACTAATAAGAACCTATTATACAACATAAGGAATGGTAATTAATTTTCTGTAATGGCTTATATGAATGTCCCAGGCAGTTCAAAGGTTAAAGTATCCATTTGCAATGCAGAAAACACAGGAGACACTGGTTTGATCTGGAAAATATCCTGAAGGAGCACATGGCAACACACTCCAGTATTCTTGCCTGGAGAATCCCATGGACAGAGGAGACTGGTGGGCTATAGTCCATAGGGTCACAAAGAGTCAGATACAATGAAGGTGACTGAACAGGCACACACACAATGCCTTATATGGGAAAAGAATCTTAAAAAAAAAAAAAAAAAAGAGTGGATATATGTATAAGTATATGTATAACTGATTCACTTTGCTATAGACCTGAAACTAATAAAACTGTAAATCAATTATACTATAATGAAATGAAAAAAAAAAAAGAAAGAAAAGAGGGTCATTGGAAAAAAATATCTCAAAAATCAAAGTTGATGAAAGGGAATTGAGACTTGGTGGAATTAGAATATCTGGAGCTTCAAGTGTTCTTTCAAGAAAGCCATAGGAACGTGATTATCAGGCCAGGATGTGGCTTCAAGGTCATCAAGAGACCATATATATTGAGGGCATAGCAAGATAAAAGAACTCCCAGATGTCTGCATATTCATACCATTGCCTGATGATTCAGTCACCAAAATATCTAGAGAATTCATACCTTTTTCAGTGTGCTTCCATTGGTGTCTACTGAGAAAGCTTAAGATGACAACTATAAAGGAGAAATCTTTAAAGGAATTATATTCATTAATAATGAGAAGATACTAAAAAGTAAATTGAATATTCTTGCCTCCTTTGTTGAAGATAAGGTGTCCATAGGTACGTGGATTTATCTCTGGTTTTTCTATTTTGTTCCATTGATCTATATTTCTGTCTTTGTGCCAGTACCATACTGTCTTGATGACTGTGGCTTTGTAGTAGAGCCTGAAGCCAGGCAGGTTGATTCCTCCAGTTCCATTATTCTTTCTCAAGTTTGCTTTGGCTATTCGAGGTTTCTTGTATTTCCATACAAAATGTTAAAGTATTTGTTTTACTTCTGTGAAAAATACCATTGGTAGCTTGATAGGGATTGCATTGAATCTGTATACTGCTTTAGGTAGTATAGTCATTTTCACAATATTGATTCTTCCAATCCATGAACATGGTATATTTCTCCATCTATTTGTGTCCTCTTTGATTTCTTTCATCAGTGTTCTATAGTTTTCTCTTTTGTTTCTTTAGGTAGATATACTCCTAAGTATTTTATTATTTTTGTTGCAGTGGTGAATGGTATTGTTTCCTTAATTTCCCTTTCTGTTTCCTCCTTGTTAGTGTATAGAAATGCAAGGGGTTTCTGTGTGTTAATTTTATATCCTGCAACTTCACTATATTCATTGATTAGCTCTAGTAATTTTCTGGTAGAGTCTTTAGTGTTTTCTCTGTAGAGGATCATCTCATCTACAAACAGTGAGAGTTTTACTTCTTCTTTTCCTACTTGGATTCCTTTTATTTCTTCCATTAAAAAGAATACATTTGAATCAGTTCTAATGAGATGAATGAAACCATTACACAGAGTGAAGTAAACCAGAAGGATAAATACCAATACAGTATACTAAGGCATGTATCACTTCATCCTATACAATCTTATGAACCTCTGTCCATAGTTCTTCAGGCACTCTGTCTAATCAGATCTAATCCCTTTTATCTATTTGTCACTTCCACTGTGTAATCATAAGGGATTTGATTTAGGTCATACTTGAATGGCCTAGTGGTTTCCCCTACTTCAATTTAAGTCTGATTTTGGAATAAGGAGTTCACGATCTGAGCCACACTCAGCTCCTGGTCTTGTTTTTGCTGATTGTATAGAGCTTCTCCACTTCAGCTGCAAAGAATATAATCAATCTGATTTTGACATTGATCATTTAGTAATGTCCATATGAAGGGTCATTTGTGTTGTTGAAAGGTGTTTGCTATGACCAGTGTGTTCTCTTGGCAAAACTGTTAGCCTTTACCTAGCTTTGCTGTTTTTATTTTTTTTTTCATTTATTTTTATTAGTTGGAGGCTAATTGCTTTACAATATTGTAGTGGTATTTGCTTTTGCACTGGGAAGACCCAGAGGGATGGGATGGGGAGGGAAGCTTTGCTATTAAATTAGTGTAATAAAAAGAGCACTGGTTTGGGAATGAGGTGTTGGTTCTTATTGCAACTTATACTAGATAGTTTCTAAGATCACTTCCAGTTCTAACAGTCTAGTTTGCAGTATGAAATTTCTGAAAAGTTCATATACATTTAGCACTATTTCCCGCTGTGGAGTAACAGTTCTTAAGATTTCTAACTGGCCATATATGTAAATGGAGTTTTTAGCAGCCTGAGTAGTATAATACCACAGATTCAAAGAAGGCAACCCCTTAGAAAATATCCTTACAGCCAAAAACTAATATAGCCTGAATCTACAATAGAAATGTATTCATTTGGTCTCTTTATAGTACAAACACTCACGGAAGTGGTAGTGTTTCAACATTCACCCATAATCCATGGGTGGATAAGTATATCGGAGATTTAGCAAGCAGCAGGTTTTCACTAATGTTGCATGGATAACATTGAATAGTCAGCAACTGCAAAAATGGAAGCCTCTCTGAAAAGAAAAATGAAATAGAAAACAAATGATGTTATAAGAGAAAACTTCAGCCATCTCCAAGTTTCCTGAAAACCAAGACTTTAGCATTTCAATAATTTTCACATAGAACAATCCAGTGATATTTGGTTTGGACTGTAAGCTATTTATGTGATACTGCAGCTTTAAGAGGAGCAATAATTTTTCTTCTTTACCGGAGAGTCACTTCAGATGCCACATTGCAGGAACTTCCCTGAAAGTCCAGTGGTTAATACTCTATACCTCCAACACAGGGGGTGCAGGTTCAATCCTTGGTCAGGGAGCTAAGATTCCACATGCTTCACAACATGGTAAAAAGAAAAAATGTATTAAAAAATAACATTGCAATAACATGATTATATTTTGCTATGCAAAAGCTTTTAAGTTTCATTAGGTCCCATTTGTTTATTTTTTTTATTACTCTAGGAAATGGGCCAAAGAGAATCCTGTCGTGCTTTATATCAGAGTGTACTGCCTATGTTTTCTTCTAAAAGCCTTATAAACATAGATCTTTGAATATACTATTGGCTAAGACCTCTGTGATATTTTATGGAGAATAGAATCTTACATTAAGATCTAGTTGTTCTTAATATTAGGGAAATGAATCTCAGCTAGGGTTATTTCTCTAACACACAAGCAAAATGTGATATATGGTTCAAAGAATGTTATAAAAGCTCAGAGAACCAAGAAATTTGAGGAATATGAACAAGAGGCAAGGATAGAAATGGCAGGAGAAGGGACCTGGAGAGGTTGTCTCAAGAAGACACACTCTTAAGAGCTCTGTATGGCTTTCTATTCAGCCTGATCCCACATATGTTGTAAAAAAAAAAAAAAAATGCAACCCATGTTCAAATTCTTCAGACTGGGTGGCTGAAAGTATTATTATTTAACTGAGTGAAAGTAGCTGGGAAAGTCACACAAAGAAAAGAAAATCCAAGTATTTAAAAAGAATTTTTATATATATTTTTAACACCATAAATGTTTTGTATAGTGTTATAGCCAATTAGCAATGCTGTAATAGCTTCAGGTTAACAAGAAAGCAAATTGGGATGAGCCTTCACAGGTTTTGAGACAATAATCACTATCAGCACTAAAAGGAAAAGACTTCTATGAACACTTTCTTTGAATGAAGACTAACCATCTTCAGTCTCGAGTGTCTTAAATATTTAAGTGACCATGTGTAAAGCTAATTTGCTTAGTAACAAAGAGTGAGACACGATTGAGCAACTGAACTACAACAACTACGTGCAAAATAATAAAGTTAGAATACTTCAGAACATCATACACAAAAATAAACTCAAAATGGGTTAAAGACCTAAACTTCAGACCTGAAGCTATACAACTCCTAGAGGAAAATATAGGCAGAACACTCTATAACATAAATAACAGCAAGATCCTCTATGACCTACCTCATAGAGTAATGGAAATAAAAACAAAAATGAACAAATGGGACCTAATTAAACTTAAAAGCTTTTGGACAATGAAGAAAATCATAAGTAAGGTGGAAAGTCAACCCTCAGAATGGGAGAAAAAATAGCAATGAAACAACTGACAAAGAATTATTATTCTCCAAAATATACAAGCAGCCCTTGCACCTCAAGACTAGAAAAAAGAACAACCCAATCAAAAAGGGGGCAAAATACCTAAACAGCCTTTTTTCCAAAAAAGACATACAGATGGCTAATAAACACATGGAAAAAATGCTCAACATCATTCATTATTAGAGAAATGCAAATCAAAACTACAATGAGGTGTCATCTCACACTGGCCAGAATGTCCATCATCAAAAACTCTACAAACAATAAATGCTGGATAGGGTGTGGAGAAAAGGGCACCTTCTTACACTGTTGGCAGGAATGCCCATTAGCTTTTACAAAAATAAATTGTATTGTTGGCAAATACTTGATAACAAAAATAAGGAAATGAGAAGTGTATACAGGCAGTATATGAAGAAGTATATAGATCTGACTTCTCTCCGTCCATCTGGTCAAGGCTATGGTTTTTCCAGTGGTCATATATGGATGTGAGCGTTGGACTATGAAGAAAGCTGAGCGCCGAAAAATTGATGTTTTTGAACTATGGTGTTGGAGAAGACTCTTGATAGTCCCTTGGACTGCAATGAGATCCAACCAGTCCATCCTAAAGGAGATAAGTCCTGAGTGTTCATTGGAAGGACTGATGCTGAAGCTGAATCTCCAGTACTTTGGCCACCTCATGAAAAGAGTTGACTCTTTGGAAAAGACCCTGATGCTGGAAGGGATTGAGGGCAGGAGGAGAAGGGGAAGACCGAGAATGAGATGGTTGGATGGCATCACAGACTCAATGGGCATGAGTTTGAGTAAACTCTGGGAGTTGGTGATGGACAGGGAGACCTGGCATGCTGTGATTCATGGGGTCACAAAGAGTTGGACACAACTGAGCAACTGAACTGAACTGAACTGACTTCTCTCCAGTTTTAGAAATCAAAGACTATGTTTGCTTTAAAGTCAAATTCTTAACAGTTAACTTCTGTGTTGTTGTTCAGTCAATAAGTTATGTCTGATTCTTTGTAACCCTATAGACTGCAGGATGACAGACTGCCCTGTCCTTCACTATCTCTAAGGGTTTGCTCAGATTTATGTCCATTGAGTCATTCATCATATCTAACCATCTCATCTTTTATCACCCTCTTCCCCTTTGACCTTCAATCTTTCCAAGCATTAGGGTCTTTTTCAATGAGTTGGCTCTTCAAATCAGGTGGACAAAATATTGGAGTTTCAGCATCAGTCCTTCCAATGAATACTCAGGGTTGATTTCCTTTAAGACTGAGTGGTTTGATCTCCTTGCAGTTCAAGGGACTCTCAAGACTTTTCTCCAGCACCACAACCTGAAAGCATCAATTCTTTGGCACTCAGCCTTCTTTATGGTCCAGCTCTCACATCCGTACATAACTACTGGAAAATCCATAGCTTTGACTCTATGGACTTTTGTCAGCAAAATGATGATGATCCTTTTTAATATGTTGTCTTGGATAGTCATAGATTTTCTTCCAAGGAACAAGAATGCTTTAATTCCATGGCTACAGTCACCATCTGTGATTTTGGAGCCCAAGGAAATATATCATTGCTTCCACTTTTATCCCTTCTATTTGCCATGAAGTGATGGGGCTGGATGCCATGATCTTAATGTTTTGAGTGTTTAGTTTTAAGCCAACTTTTTCACTCTCCTCTTTCATCCTCATCAAGAGACTGTTCATTTCCTCTTCACTTTCTGCCATTAGAGTAGCATCATCTGCATATCTGAGGTTGTTGATATTTCTTCTGGCAGGCTTGATTCCACCTTGTGGTTCATCCAGCCTGGCATTTCACATGATGTACTCTGCATATAAGTTAAATAAGCAGGGTGGCAATATATAGTCCTGTCCTACTCCCTTTCCCAATTTTGAACAATTCAGCTGTTCCATGTCCAGTTATAATTGTTCCTTCTTGACCTAATACATATTTCTTAGGAGACAAGTAAAGTTGTCTAGTATTCAATAATCTTCAAGAATTTTCAACAAGTGTTTTGATCCACACAGTCAAAGTCTTTAGCATAGTCAATGAAGTAGAAGTAGATGTTTTTTCTGGAATTCCTTTGCCTTTGCCATGATCCAAGGAATATTGGCAATTTGATTTCTGATTCTTCTGCTTCTTTGAAATCCAATTTGTACATCTGGAAATTCTCAAGTCACACACATACTGCTGAAACCTAGCTTGAAGGATTTGATAAAAATCTTACTAGCATGTTAAATGTCCACAGATGTTATGTAGTTTGAAAATCATTTGCCCTTCTTTGGGACTGGAATGAACACTGACTTTTCCCAGTCCTGTGACCACTGCCAAGTTTTCAAAATTTGCTGACATATTGAGAGCAGCACTTTATCAGCATCATCCTTTAGGATTTGAAATAGCTCAGCTGGAATTCCATCATATCCATTAGCTTTGTTCATTGTAATGCTTCCTAAGGACCACTTGACTTCACACTCTAGGATGTCTCGTTATGGGTGAGTGACAAAGCTATCATGGTTATCTCCATCATTTAGAATTTTTTATAGTTCTGTATATTCTTGCCATCTCCTCTTAATCTGATCCTTATCATTTCTGTCTTTTATCATGTTCATCCTTGCGTGAAATATTCCCTTGTTATATCCAATTTTCTTGAAGAAATCTCTAGTATTTCTCTTTCTGTTGTTTTCCTCAATTTCTGTGCATTGTTCAGTTAAGAAGGCCTTTTTTGTAATCTCCCCTGCCTCTCTGGAACTCTTCATTCAGTTAAGTATATCTTTCCTTTTCTCCCTTGCCTTTCACTTATCTTTTGTTTATTCAGCTATTTGTAAATAGCTCAACAACTAGTTTGACTTCTTTTTTTTTCTTTTACTTTGGTATGATTTTGGTCACTGCCTCCTGTATAATGTTATGAATCTCTGTCCACAGTTCTTCAGGCACTCTGTCTACCAGATCTAATCCCTTGTATCAATTCATCTCCACTGTATAATTATAAGGGATTTGATTTAGGTCATACCTGAATGGCCTAGTAGTTTTCCCTACTTCAATTTAAGCCTGTGTTTTGCAATAGGGAGCTCATGATCTTAGTAACAGTCAGCTCCAGGTCTTATCTTTATTCTTTCTGCTGACTGTATAGAGCTTCTCCTTCTTTGGCTGCAAACATGAAATCAATCTTATTTTGGTGTTATCCATCAAGTGATGTCCATGTTTAGAGTCATATCTTCTGTTATTGGAGAATGGTGTTTGCTATGACTAGCATGTTGTCTTAACAAAACTCTATTAGCCTTTGCCCTGCTTCCTATTGTACCCCAAAGCCAAACTTGCCTGTTACTCCAGGTATCTCTTGACTTTTTGCTTTTGCATTCCAATCGTCTATGATGAAAAGAAGGGCTTCCATGGCAGCTCAGCTAATAAAGAATCTGCCTGAAATGCAGGAGAACCCTGTTCAATTCTGGGTCAGAAAGATCCCTTGGAGAAGAGATAGGCTAACCACTCCAGTGTTCTTGGGCTTCCCAGGTGGTTCGGATGGTTAAAACAAACAAACAAACAAACTGCCTGTAATGCAAGAGACTTGTGTTTGATCCCTAGGTTGGGAAGATTCCCTGGAGAAGGGAATGGCAGCCTACTCCAGTATTCTTGCCTGAGGAATTCCCTGGACAGAACATTCTGACAGGCTACAGCCTATAGAGTTACCTAGAGTCAGACACGACTGGAGCAACTTAGCACTCCCTATAAAATCTTGTAGGCCTTCATAAAACCAATCAACTTCAGCTTCTTCATTAACAGTGCTTTGGACATAGACATGGATTACTGTGACATTGAATGGTTTGCTTTGGAAGTAAACTGTGTTTTTGTTTTGTTTTGTTTTGTTTTTTATTGCACCCAAGTTTTGCATTTCAGATTTGTTTTTTGACTATGAGAGTGATTCCATTTCTTCTAAGGGATTCTTGCCCACAGTGGTAGATATAATGGTCATCTGAATTAAATTCACCATTCCCACCCATTTTAATTCACTGATTCCTTTGTATTGCATAAAAACCTGGAATGTTAGGGCAATAAATCAAGGTGGATTGGATGTGGTCAAGTGGTACATGGCAAGAGAAGGATACAAATAGATAAAATCTTTCAAACTTGTTTTGAACAGTTAAGCATTGGATGAAAAAAGAACAATTTCAGAAAAAATAACAAAAAGAGAAGTGAAGAAAATATGGCAAGAATTAGAGTATTAAGTTAAACCAGAATTAGAAAATTTAACTCCAAGAAAGAGTTTACATTTGCAAAGTCTATCTTGGTCCACAATAATAGAAATAGTTCCTGTTTAAGTATCACTATAAACCTCAGCAGCATCAGCAAATGATAAAGCAATATATACCTCTGAAGATGTAAGATTTAAAAAGTCAGTGACTCCTTTGTCACTTTGAAGGCCAATATAATTCTTAGTGTAACCAGATTGAGGAATTTTAGCAATACTTGGCTATATGAATACTGTTCAAGTGTTGAGTCATTTACTTATTTTTCCAATATTTTTCAAAACTTGATCTGAACCAATGGCTGGCTATGACATCTAGTGATGGAACAAGATCATCTTATAAGCATCTTCCAATCACAGACATAGTATATCAAATGAATGTATATCGAGAAAAAAGAAAAGGCTCTATTCAGTCCAGATATCCAACTTTATCATCAGGACTACATAGTGGAGCATCAAAGAATAGAAAGATGGGACTTCAACCAAGACAGTCAAGTTGATAATACCTTTCTCTATATCATGAATTGCATACTTTGTTCCCAAGTCATGTGGTCTGGAAACTGAACCTTGGTCACATCATTTTGCTATAAAATGCTCAGTATGGAGATTATTTCCTGATTTTCATGGTTATGCCCAATAAGATGCTCAGGAATTTATTTGTGAGCTTTTGAATAAAATACAACATGAACTAGAGATAACTGATAGCAGGTTACCACCATTTATCTCAACTTCTCAAAGTAAACTTATCAAACAGTTTCTGAATGTTGTAACATTGTTTTTATATGTACAGCTTCTTAGTCACATTAAATATCTTGCATATGACAACAAATTGTATAACATAGAACCTTTCTGGAACTTGTTACTGGAATTTCAAGAAAGATACCAATGCAGTGGAAAAGATAATACTTCCCAGCCATGTCTTATCACTGAAATGTTGGACAAGTTCACAGAAACTGAAGATTCAAAGGAAAAACCTTCATATAACCAAGGTAATTCGAAGTATAGAAAGTTTTCCTCAAAACCAGTTATGCTCATAGAAGCTGCCAAACAGTTCATGATTTGCAACTTACCTCAGGTACTCAGAATACATCTCAAATGATTCAGGTGGTCAGGACATAAAAATTGACAGAAGATTAGTATTTATATTGGCTTTGAAGAAATCTGAAACCTGGGACCCTAGTTTTGCAGGGAATATTTGAAATCCCTCAGACTAGAATGTTTTATCTATGGCTTAATAAACCATAGGAAAGAATTTGGCTCAGAACACTACACCACGTACTGTTATAATTCTGAAGGAGGATACTGGATACACTGCAATGATTCCAAGCTATATATGTATATTAAGGATGAAGTATGCATGGCTCAAACTTACGTCTTGCTTTATAACAAGTGAGATACTGAGACTGGGGATTCTAAACTCTTGGCTCCAGAACTACTGTTTGGTAGTCAATATCCCAAAGAAGAAGCTGGTACATCTAATGAAATTATTTGTTGTTGTTGTTCAGTTGCTCTGTTGTGTCTGACTCTTTCCGAGCCCATGAACTGCAGAACGCCAGACTTCCCTGTCCTTCACAATATCCTAGAGTTTGCTCAAACTCATGTCCATTGAATAGGTGATGCCATCCAAACATCTCATTCTCTGTCATCCCTTTCTCCTCCTGCTTTCAATCTTTCCCAGCATCAGGGCCTTTTCCAATGAGTTGGCTCTCTGCAACAGGTGGCCAAAATATTGGAGCTTCAGCTTCAGCATCAGTCCCTCCAGTGAATATTCAGGGTTGATTTCCTTTAGGATTGACTGGTTTTATCTCCTTGCTGTCCAAGCGACTCTCAGGAGTTTTCTCCAGCACCACAGTTTGAAAGCATCATTTCTTCAGCCATCAGCCTTCTTTATGGTTCAACTCTCACATACAGACACAACTGCTGGAAAAATCAAAGCTTTGACTGTATGGAATTTTGTTAGCAAACTGATGCCCTTGTACCTTAATACATTATACAGGTTTGTTATAGTCTTCTTTCTAAGGAGCAAGTGCCCTTTGATTTTATGGCTGCAGTCACCATTCACAGGGATTTTGGAGCCCAAGAAAATAAAATCTGTCAGTTTCCATTATTTACCCCTTGTATTTTCCATGAAGTGATGGGACAGGATTCCATGATTTAAGTTTTTTGAATGATAAGTTTTAAGCCAGCTTTTTTATTCTCCCCCTTCACCTTCATTAAGAGGCTTTTTAGTTCCTCTTTGTTTTCTGTCGTTAGAAAGGTATCATCTGCATATCTGAGGTTGTTATTATTTCTCCCAGAAATCTTGATTCCAGCCTGTGATTCATACAACCCAGCACTTTGCATGATAGAGGTGGCTTCCCTGGTGGCTCAGTGGTAAAGAACCCACCTGGTAATGCGGGAGAAATAAGAGACCCAGTTTCAATCCATGGGTCAGGAAGATCCCCTGGAGTAGGGAATGACAACCCACTCCAGTATTCTTGCCTGGAGAATCCCATGGACACAGGAGTCTGGCACAGTACAGTCCATGAGGTCACAAAGAGTCAGACATCACTGAAGTGACTGAGCATGCACACACTCTGCATAGAAGTTAAATAATCAGGGTGACAATATGCAGCCTTGTCATACTCCTTTCCCAATGTTAATCTAGTCAGTTGTTCCATGCTCATTTCTAACTTGCTTCTTTACCTGAATACAGCTTTCTCAGGAGACAGGAAAAGTGATCTTATATTTCCATGGTATTTTTTACAGAACTAGAACAACAAAAAAAGTCACAATTTGTATGGAAACACAAAAGACCCTGAGTAGCCAAAGCAATCTTGAGAAAGAAGAATGGAGCTGGAATAGTCAGCCTGCCTAACTTCAGACTATACTACAAAGCTACAGTCATCTATACAGTATGGTACTTGCACAAAAACAAATGTAGATCAATGGAACAAGATAGAAAGTCCAAAGATAAACTCGTTCACCTAAGGGTAGCTTATTTTTGACAAAGGAGGCAATAATATACAATGGAGAAAAGATAGTCTCTTCAATAAATGGTTCTGGGAAAACTGGACAGTTATGTGTAAAAGAATGAAATTAGAACACCTTTTAACACCATACTCAACAATGAAATAAAAATGGATTAAAGACCTGAATGTAAGACCAGAAACTATGAAACTCTTAGAGGAAAACATAAGCAAAATACACTTTGACATAAATCACAGCAAGATCCTCTATGGCCGATCTCCTAGATTAATGGAAATAAAAACAAAAATAGACAAATAGGATCTAATTAAACTTAAAAGCTTTTGCACACTGAAAGAAATTATAAACAAAGTGAAAAGTCAGCCCTCAGAATGGGTGAAAATGATAGCAAATGAAACAACTGAAAAAGGATTAATCTCCAAAATATACAAGCAGCTCATGCATCTCAATGCCAGAAAAACAAATAACCCTGTCAAAAAGTGAGTAGAAGACCTAAACAGATATTTCTCCAAGAAGATATACAGATGAATAATAAACACATCAAAAGATGCTCAACATCACTCATTATTAAGGAAAGCATATCAAAATTACCATCAGGTATCACCTCACACCAATCACCAGGTCCATCATCAAAAAATCTACAAACACTAAATTCTAGAAACGGTGTAGAGAAAATGGAACCCTCTTGCACTGTTTGTGGGAATATAAACTGTTACAGCCACTATGAAAGACAGCATGGACATTCTTTTAAAAACTAGAAATAAAACTACTGTATGATCCAGCAGTCGCACTAGTGGGCATGTACCCTGAGGAAATCATAACTGAAAAAACATATGGACCTCAATGTTCATTTCATCACTATTTATAATAGCTAGGATATGGAAGCAACTTAGATGTACATCAACAGATGAATGAAGAAACTGTGGTACATATACACAAGGTAATATTATTCAGCCATAAAAAGGAACACATTTGACTTATTTATAATGAGGTGGATGAAACTAGATCCTATGATACAGAGTAAAGAAAGTCAGAAAGAGAAAGACAAATGTTGCATGTTAATGCTAATATATAGAATCTAGAAAAATGGTGTTGATGAACTTATCTACAGAGCAGCAAAGGAGACACAAGCTTATAGAACAGACCTGTGAACATAGTTGGGGAAAGAAAGTCTGTGATGAGTAGAATTGAAAGAGTAGCACTGAAACATTTACATTACCATATGTAAAATTAAATAGCTACTGGAAATTTACTGTATGAAGCACTTAGCTCAATTCCAGTGCTCTGTGACAACCTAGAAAGTGTTGGATGTGATGGGAAGTGAGAGGGAGGTTCAAGAAGTAAGAAACATACGCATACCTATGGGTATTTCATGTTGATATATGGCAGAAACCAACACAACATTGTAAAACAATTACCCCCCAATGAAAAATTAATAAATTTTTAAAAAGAGAGTCATTTTCAGAAAGCAGAGCTATACATGTGACTGAATCAACAACCTTGGTGCCAAGAAAAATCCCAGAAAGAGCTTCCTATCCCTGAGGACTTGACTACAGTCCAATTTTATTTTCATTCTGTAACCAGCCCATATGCCAGGAAACCCCTGAAAAGGCACACACACACCCATGTGTCAGGTAAATAGACCTCAGTCTTGGCTGTGGATCCTGAAATGACTCATGAACCATCTCTAAGTCCTCTCGGGCACATACCAGGACCCCTTGGAAACACTAACTTGGACAGTCACCAATGGACCAAGGAAACTTTGTGGATATCTAGGAGTCCAGTAGAAAAGTTCCAGAACATCTTCAGAGGAAAAACATCTCAATTGAAGCAACTGAATAGGATAAGAGGAAGAGTTCACCTTACACCCCAAAGCCAAGAGAGATATTTTTCAACCCATAATTTTACCTGTAGAGGAAAGTGAAAGCATGTAAGTTAGCACTTTTTATCTCCAGGTATACAAGATCTTGGCAACGAGGCCCACTTCTTCTAGTCACGTCCAGAATACTCAAGTGTGCTGCACAACTGAAAGGTGAGAAAGGGCTGTAAGAGTGGAAGATAGGGTTCTTAGAATGTATCAAAAAGATGTATGTTCTACTAACCACATCATGAACACCATCAAGAACCCCACCCATGGGCCACTGGGGCTTTTTCAACTACAAGATCCCCCAGTTTGTCCAAATATACTCTCAGCACTGAGGCTGTTTTCCCCATAGACACTCTCAGTCCATGGCCAGCATCTTGGGCATACTTTGCATGTGCTTTTTCAGATGGCTTGTGAGCATGCTCAAAAAGCTGACACAAATATGATGGCATAGGAGAAACAAACAAAAAAGTGAACATCCAGCACTTTCCTAAGGAAAGTAAAAAATGAAAATGTAACCATTCATCCCAGATTAGAAAAATCAAAATAAGGCATACAGTATTAAGAATTAAGAATTTTACCACAAAAGACAGCAATAACTGTGAAGCAGGTGTATACATAAAAAAGAACTGTGCATGCATGCTAAGTCACTTTAGTCATGTCTGACTCTTTGTGACCCCATGGACGATAGCCCATCACGCTCCTCTCTCCATGGAGATTCTCTGGGCAAGAATACTGGAGTGGGTTGCCAAGCTCTCCTCCAGGTTATCTACCTGACCCAGGGATTGAACCTGGATCTCCTGCACTTGTAGGCAGGCTCTTTACCACTAGCACCACCTGGGAAGCCCATAAAAGAACAGAAAACATCACAAGATCCATAACATGATTGATGGAAGGTATTTCACTCCTAAAGTAAATAAATAAAGACCTGAGGAGGTGACAGCTTCTTCAAATATGAAAACAGCAAAATACCACTTCAAGGAACATTAAAAACTTAAGGAACATGGCACCACCGAAGGATCACATTATTTTCCAATAACCAGTCTCAAATACATGAAGACCTGTGATTTATCTGATAAAGAATTAAAAATAGTTGTTGTAGGGAAGATCAGAGAGATTTGAAAACAAACACATGAACGAACCATCACCACCACCACAACAAAACAAACAGAAATGCAATTCAATGTACTCAGGAACATGCTGCATAAACAAAGTGAGAAGTTTAACAGAGAGACAGAAATGATAAAAATGCCAAATAGAAGTTCTAGTGTTTAAGAATACAATGAATGAAATGAAAAATGCAATAGAAATAAAATAAATAAATAAATCAGAAGAAAAAAATGATGTAGAACACAAAACCTTTGAAAAAATCCAATCAGAAGAGAACGAAGGGGAGGAAAGGAAATGAGTACATAAAGCTGAAATGAAATATGAGATACCATTTAAAAAATCCTCTACACATTCCTGGATTCCTGGAAAGAGAAGAAAGGCAGAAAGCAGCATAAAACATTTTTGAAAATAATTAAATTTAAAAAGAGGGGAGATATATATATATATATATATATATATATATATATATATATATATATACACACACACACACATACAGCTAATTCACATTGCTGTACAGCAGAAACTAACAGAACATTGTAAAACAAATATATTTCAATAAAATGAATAAATAAAGTAAAGAATGATTAATAGCCAGACTCACCCACCAATTCCCTGTGAAAGCCTCAAAGCTGGTCTGGGGACCAGACCTTCCCACTAACACCCAGCAGGAACTGTGGCCAGACCTTGAAGATGGTCCCAGAGGCAGCACCAGACCAGTGCCCTGCAGCAGCTAATGACCCCAGTATAAAAGGAGAGTGCAGACAGCCCACAAAGTGGAAAACCCTTGAGTGACTGACCCTGATGGTAACAAGAAATTGTGCTTTGGATCCCGACAAAACATTTGCTAGGTAAGGCTACATCTTCAAGAGTGGAAGAGATAGTTGATATATCTAATACATGCAAAGAAGCATAACGAATTAAGTAAAATGAGGAGACAGAGGAACATGTTCCAAGAACAAGACAAAACTGCTGAAAAAAAGCTAAACAAAATTGAGATAAGGAACCTACTTGATGAGAAATTTTATATAATGGTCATAAAATCCTTACTGATCTTGGGAGAAGAACAAATTAACACAGTGAGAACTTCAACATAGGGGTATAAAATATGAGAAAGTATCACACAGAAGTTATAACTGTGCTATAAAACACTCTAGAAGAGTTCAACAGCAAACTGGTTGAAGTATAAAAACAAATGATTAAGCTGGAAGACTTAGTAATAGTAAAAATAGAAAAAAAAAAAATAGTACTCACCCAGACAGAGCAGCAAAACATTTAAAGCAGAATTAAAAAGTGAAGATACTTTAAGGGACTGTTGGGACTACATTATAATTAAAATGGTAAAATTCAAGAATAAAAGAATTATAAAAGCATCAATAAAAAAAAAAAAACTTATTACATACAAAAGAAACCCTACAAGGCTATCAGAAGAAACATTACAGACTGGTAGAGAGGGAAATAACATTCAAAGTGTTGAAAGAAATAAACTTTCAACCAAGAGACAAACTACAAAAACATCCAGAAAATAATGAAAAAATAGCAATAAGTATATAATCATGTAAATGCTTACATAAAATAATCACTTTAAATGTAAATACATTAAATTCACTAATCCAAAAGAGATGGAATGGCTTAATGGATTAAAAATAAAGGTTGGACACATCTATATATCCCATACAAGACACATACATCAGAGGAAACGATGCACAGACTGAAAGTGAAGAATTGAAAAGATACTTTATGCAAATAAAAATAAAAAGAAAGTTAGAATATCTGTACCATAAGAGGCAAAATAGACTTTGAAACAAAGACTTTAATAAAAGACAATCAAGAGTATGATATAGTGATAAAAAGGTTAATGTAGCAGACATAAAATTTATGTGTATATACACTCAATAAAGGAGCAACAAAATATCTAAGGCAAATATTAATGGATTTAAAGGGAGAAACTTAAAACAATACAATGCAGTAGCAGACTTTATCACCCCACTTATATCAATGGATAGATCATCGAGACAGAAAATCAAAATGGATATATTGGCCTTATATGATGTATTATACCAGATGAACTTGAAAGATATTTACAGAACATGCTATTCAAAAGCATCAGAATACACACAATTCTCAAAAGCACATGGAACATTCTCCAGGATAGATTATAAGTTAAGACTCAAAACAAGTATCAACGAATTCAAGAAGAGTGAAATTAAATCAAGCATCTTCTGATCACAATGCTACGAACTTAGAAATCAATCACACACTAAAAAAAAAAAAAAAGGAAAAGACTCAAAAATATGGAAATTAAACAACATGTTACAGAACAACCAATGAATGATCAAGAAATTCAAAGGAGAATTTTTAAAAATACCTCGATAAAAGTGAAGATAGGAATAAGACATACCAAAATCTATGAGATGAAGTAAAAGTGGTTCTAAGAGGATGTTAATAACAGTATGGGCCTACGTCACTAAACAAACAAAAAAATCCAAATAAACTTTTCAAATTTACACCTAAAGGAACTAGAAAAACAAAAACAAAAGCCAAAATTAGTAGAATAAAGGAGATAATAAAGTTTACATCATAAATAAATAGACTAAAAACAATTTAAAAGATCAACAAAGCATAAGGTCTGATTCTTTACAAAGATAAAATAAGACTAGACTTACCAGAGAGAGAGAGGATGCAAATAAATATAATAAAAATGAAAGAAGATATATTATATTTTATACCACAGAAATATAAAAGATAAGAAACATAAAGATATGAAGAATTTTACACCAACAAATAACATAACTGAGAAGAAATTGATAAATTACTAGAAAAATACATTTTTTCCCAAGACTGGACCATGAAGAAATAAATATCTGAACAGACTGATTACTAGTTAGGAGATTAAACCATTAATCAGAAATCTTCCAGCAAACGGAAGTCCAAGAGCAAACAGCTTTACTGATAAATTTGACGAAACATTCAAGGAAGATTTAATATCTATCCTTCTCATGCTCATTTAAAAGATGAAGAGAAAGAAAACCTTCATAAAATATTTTATGAAGCCAATAGTACCCTGATACAAAAATCAGACAAGAAGTGTACAAAAAAAAAAAAAAGAAAAGAAAATTACAGATCAGTATCCTTGGTAAACATAAATGTAAAAATCCTCAACAAAAATAAGCTAACTGAATTAAATGATACATTAAAAGAATCATATACCATGATCAAGTGGGACTTGTTTAAGGGGTGCAAGGATGATCTAACATTTGCAAATCGATAAATATGCTATACCACATTAAGAAATGAAAGGTAAAACCATCTGATCAGCTCAAAAGATGCAAAAATTAGTTTGCAAGATTCAATGCACATTTCTGATAAAAACTTCTCAGTGAAATGGATGTAAAAGAAAGTAGTAAAGCAAAGTAGTAAATCACATATATGACAAACCCACAGCTAACATACTCAGCAGTGAAAATCTGTGTTATACCTCTGAAATCTGGAACACGAAAAGAATGCCCACTTTCATCACTTTTATCAACATAGTACTGGAAATATTTTTCAGAGTAATTAGGCAAGGAAATAACATAAAAAATATATAACTTGTAAAGGAAGAAATAAAGCAGTCACTATTTGCATATGACATAATTTTATAGAGAATATCCTGATGACTCCACCAAAAAACTATTAGAAAAATAAATGATACAGTAAGATCATATGGCACAAAATCTAGAAGCTTCTCACATGTATAAACACTACCAAAAATCTAACAGAATGAAAATGTAAGAAAACAATTCCATTTACATTTAAAACAAAAATAACAAAACAACAAAAATAATAAAATATCTAGGAATAAATATGTAAAAATTCATTTTATAAATAAATTATTTACAATAAATAAATTTATACATTTAAAATAAAGGGCTTCCCAGGTGGCTCAAATGGTAAAGAATGCTTTTGCCACTGCAGAAGATGCTAACAGGAGATGAGTTCTACCCCTGGGTCAGGATGATTCCTTGGTGGAGGCATTGGCAATCCACTTCAGTACTGTTGTCTGTAAAATGCCATAGATAGTGGAGTCTTGGGAATTACAGTCCATGGGGTTGCAAAGAGTTGTACATGACATAGCAAATATGTGTGCACATATAAATTTAAGCAAAAAATGTGAAACACTTACACCCTGAAAACTAGGAGACATTGTTGAAAGAAGACCCCTGTATATGCTGTCTACAAGAGACCCACCTCAAACCAAGGGACACATACAAACTGAAAGTAAAAAGTTGGAAAAAGATATTTCATGCAAATGGAGACCAAAAGAAAGCAAGAATAGCAATACTCACATCAGAGAAAAAAGACTTTAAAATAAAGACTGTGAAAAGAGACTAAGAATGATGTTACATAATGATCAAAGGATCAATCGAAAAAGAAGATACAATAATTATAAATGTATATGCACCCAACAAAGGAGCACCTCAATTCGTAAGGCAAATGCTAACAAGTATGAAAGGGGAAATTAACCGTAACACAGTAATAGTGGGAGACTTTAATACCCCACTCACAGCTATGGATAGATCAACAAATCAAAATTAACAAGGAAGCACAATCTTTAAATGATCCTATGGACCAGTTAGACCTAGTTGTATCTATAGGATATTTCATCCCAAAACAATGAATTTCACCTTTTTCTCATGTGCACACGTAACATACTCCAGGATAGACCACATCCTAGGTCATAAATCTAGCCTTGGAAAATTCAAAAAGGAAAAAAAAAAAAGAAATCATTTCAAGCATCTTTTCTGACCACAATGAAGTAAGATTAAATATCAACTACAGGAAAAAAGATATTAAAAATACAAACACATGGAGGCTAAACAACACACTTCTGAATAACCAACATAACAAAGAATAAATCAAAAAGGAAACCAAAGTATGCATAGAAACGAATGAAAATGAAAACACAACAACCCAAAACCTATGGGATTCACTAAAAGCAGTGCTAAGGTAAAGTTTCATAGCAATACAAGCTCACCTCAAGAAACAAGAGAAAAATCAAATAAATAACCTAGCTTTACACGTAAAGCCAACCCACTCCAGTATTCTTTCCTGGAGAGCCCCAAGGATGGAGGAGCCTGGTGGGCTGCTGTTCATGGGGTCACACAGAATTGGACACAACTGAAGTGACTTAGCAGCAGCAGCAGCAGCAGCAGCACACCTAAAGCAACGAGAAAAAGAAGAAAGGAAGAACCACAGGATTAGTAAAAGGAAAGTAATCATAAAAAATTAGGGCAGAAATAAATGAAAAAGAAACACAAGAGACTATAGCAAAAATCAATAATATTAAAATCTGGTCCTCTGAGAAGATAAATAAAATAGACAAATCGACTCCTCAACAAAATTAGAAATGAAAATGGAAAAATCACAACAGATAACACAGAAATACAAAGGATCATAAGAGACTACTATCAGCAACTATATGACAATAAAATGGACAACTTTGAAGAAATGGACGAATTCTTAGAAAAGTATAACCTTCCAAAATTGAACCATGAAGAAACAGAAAATCATAACAGACCCATCACAAACATGGAAATAGAAACTGTAATCAAAAATCTTTCAGCAAACAAAAGCCCAGGACCAGATGGCTTCACAGCTGAATTCTACCAAAAATTTAGGGAAGAGCTAACACCTATCCTACTCAAATTCTTCCAGAATATTGCAGAGGAAGGTAAACTCCCAAACTCATTATATGAGGCCACCATCACCCGAATACCAAATCCAGACAAAGATACCACAAAAAAAAAAAAGAAAGAAAAGCACACTCCCATATCATTGATGAACATAGATGCAAAAATCCTCACCAAAATTCTAGCAAGTAGAAACTGACAACATATTAAAAATATCACACACTGTGATCAAATGGTCTTTATCCCTGGGGTGCAAGGATAATTCAATATTCACAAATCAATCAATGTGAAACACCACATTAAAAAACTGAAAGATAGAACCCATATGATTATCTCAATAGATTCAGAGAAAGCCTTTGACAAAATTCACCACCCAATTATGACCAAAACTCTCAGGAAAGTAGGCATAGAAGAAAAATACCTCAACATAATAAAAGCCATATACTATAAACTGACAGCAAATATTATCCTCAATAGCAAAACAAAATGAAAACATTTCCCCTAAGGTCAGGAAGAAGAAAAGTGTGCCTACTCTCACCACTACTATTCACCAGAAGTTTTAGGCAGAGTGATCAGAGAAGAAAAATAAATACAGATCAGAAAAGAAGTATAACTCTCACTGTTTACAGATGAAACAATCCTATACATAGAAAAGACGCCATGAGAAAATTACTACAGTTAACCAATGAATATAATACAGTTACAGGATATGCAATTAACACACAGAAATACCTTGCATTCTTATACACTAACAATGAGAAAACAGAAAGAGAAAGTAAGGAAAAAATTCCATTCACCACTGAGATAAAAAGAATAAATTACTTAGGAATAAATCTACCTAAAGACACACAAGATCTATATACAGAAAACTATAAAACACTGATGAAAGAAATCAAAGATGACATAAATAAATGGAGAAATATATCATGTTCATGGATCAGAAGAATCAATATAGTGAAAATGAGTATACTACCCAAAGCAATCTATAGATTCAATGCAATCCCTACCAAGCTACCAATGGTGTTTTTAACAGAACTAGAACAAATAATTACACAGTTTTGTTGGAAATACAAAAAAAAAAAAAAAAAAACCTCAAATAGCTAAAAAAATCTTGAGAAAGAATAGAACTGGAGGAATCAACCTATCTGACTTCAGACCATACTATAAAGTTAGTCATCAAGACAGTATGGTACTGGAACAAAGACAGAAATATAGATCAATGAAACAAAATAAAAAGCCCAGAGATAAATCCATGCACCTATGGGCACCTTATTTCTGACAAAGGAGGCAAGAATATGCAATGGAGAAAAAACAATCTCTTTAACAAGTGGTGCTGGGAAAACTGGTCACCCACTTGTAGAAGAATGAAACTAGAACACTTTCTAACATCATACACAAAAATAAACTCAATATGGATTAAAGATCTAAATGCAAATCCATAAACTACAAAACTCTTGGAGGAAAACATAGGCAAAACACTCTCTGACATAAATCACAGCAAGATCCTCCAAGAACCTCCTCCCAGACTATTGGAAATTAAAAAATAAATAAAAAACAGTTAATTTCATTTCAGTTACTCAACCGTGTCTGACATTGCGACCCCATGAACTTCAGTACGCCAGGCCTCCCTGTACATCACCAACTCCCAGAGTTCACCCAAACCCATGTCCATTGAGTCGGTGATGCCATCGAACCATCTCATCCTCTGTCGTCCCCTTCACCTGCTGCCCTCAAACTTACCCAACATCAGGGTATTTTTCAATGAGTCAGCTCTTTGCATCAGGTGGCCAAATTATTGGTGTTTCAGCTTCAGCATCAGTGCTTCCAATGAACACCCAGGATTGATCTTCTTTAGGATGAACTGGTTGGATCATTTCGCAGTCCAAGGGACTCTCAAGAGTCTTCTCCAACAACACAGTTCAAAAGCAACAATTCTTCAGTGCTCAGCTTTCTTTATAGTCCAACTCTCATATCCATACATGACCACTGGAAAAACCATAGCCTTGACTAATCGACCCTTCGTTGACAAAATAATGTCTCTGCTTTTTAATATGCTGTCTAGGTTGGTCATAACTGTCCTTCCAAGGAGTAAGTGTCTTTCAATTTCATGACTACAATCACCATCTGCAGTGATTTTGGAGCCCAGAAAAATAAAGTCAGCCATTGTTTCCACTGTTTACCCATCTATTTCCCATGAGGTGATGGGACCAGATGCCATGATCTTAGTTCTCTGAATGTTGAACTTTAAGCCAAATTTTTCATTCTCTTCTTTCACTTTCATCAAGAGGCTCTTTAGTCCTTCTTCACTTCCATCCATAAGGGTGGTGTCATCTGTATATCTGAGGTTATTGATATTTCTCCCACCAATCTTGATTCCAGCTTGTACTTCCTCCAGCTCAGCATTTCTCATGGTGTACACTGCATATAAGTTAAATAAGCAGGGTGACAATATACAGCCTTGATGTACTCCTTTTCCTATTTGGAACCAGTGTGTTGTTCCATGTCTGGTCCTAACTGTTGCTTCCTGACCTGCATACAGGTTTCTCAAGAGGCAGGTCAGGTGGTCTGGTATTCCCATCTCTTTCAGAATTTTCCACAGTTTATTGTGATCCACACAGTCAAAGGCTTTGGTATAGTCAATAAAGCAGAAATAGATGGTTTTCTGGATCTCTCTTGCTTTTTCGATGATCTAGTAGATGTTGGCGATTTGATCTCTGGTTTCTATTCCTTTGCTAAAGCCAGCTTGAACATCTGGAAGTTCACAGTTAATGTATTGCTGAAGTCTGGCTTGGGGAATTTTGAGCATTACTTTACTAGCGTGTGAGATGACTGCAATTGTGCGGTAGTTTGAACATTCTTTCTTTGGGATTAGAATGAAAACTGACGTTTTCCAGTCCTGTGGCCACTGCTGAGTTTTCCACATCTGTTCTTATATTGACTGTAGCACTTTCACAGCATCATCTTTTAGAATTTGAAATAGTTCAACTGGAATTCCATCACCTCCACTAGTTTGTTTGTAGTGATGCTTCCTAAGGCCCACTTGACTTCACATTCCAGGATGTCTGGCTCTAGGTAAGTGATCACATCATCATGATTATCTGGGTTATGAAGATATTTTTCTGTGTATTCTTGCAACTTCTTCTTAATAACTTCTGCTTCTGTTAGGTCCATACCATTTCTTTCCTTTATTGAGCCCATCTTTGCCTGAAATGTTCCCTTGGTAAATCTCTCATCTTTCCCATTCTATTGTTTTCCTCTAATGCTTTGCACTGATTATCAAGGAAGGCTTTCTTATCTCTCTTTGCTATTCTTTGGAACTCTGCATTCAAATGGGTGAATCTTTCATTTTCTCCTTTGCTTTTGGCCTCTCTTCTTTTCAAAGCTATTTGAAAGACTTCCTCACACAGCCATTTTGCTTTTTTGCATTTATTTTTCTTGGGGGTGGTTTTGATTCCTGTCTCCTGTACAAGGTTATGAACCTCCGTCCATAGTTCATCAGGCACTATGTCTATCAGATCTAGTCCCTTAAATCTATTTCTCACTTCCACTGTATATTCATTAGGGATTTGATTTAGGTCATACCCTAATGGTCTAGCGGTTCTCCCTACTTTCTTCAATTTAAGTCTGAATTTGGCAATAAGGAGTTCATTATCTGAGCCACAGGCAGGTCCCAGTCTTGTATTTTCTGACTGTATAGAGTTTCTCCACCTTTGGCTGCAAAGAATATAATCAATCTGATTTTGGTATTGACCATCTGGTGATGTCCATGTGTAGAGTCTTGTCTTATGTAGTTGGAAGAGGGTGTTTGCTATGACCAGTGTATTCTCTTGGCAGAACTCTGTTAGCCTTTGCCCTGCTTCATTCTATACTCCACGGCCAAATTTGCCTGCTACTCCAGGTGTTTTTTTACTTCCTTCTTTTGTATTCTAGTCCCTTTTTATGAAAAGGACAAGTGGGAACTAATTAAACTTAAATACTTTTGCACAATGAAGGAAACTACAGGCAAGGTGAAAAGATAGCCTTCATAATTGGAGAAAATAATAGGAAATGAAGCAAATGACAAATAATTAATCTCAAAAATATACAAGCAGCACATGCAATTCATTTCCAGAAAAATAAGCAACCCAACTAAAAAAAATTGGACCAAAGAGCTAAACAGACATTTTTCCAAAAAGACAAACAGATGGGTAACAAACACATGAAAAAATGCTCAATATCACTCATTTTCAGAGAATGCAAATCAAAACCATAATGTGGTACCATCTCACCCTGGTCAGAATGGCTGCTATCAAAATGTCTACAAACAATAAATGCTGGAGAGAGTGTGGAGAAAAGGGAACCGTCTTACACTATTGGTGGGCATGCAAACTAGTGCAGCCACTATAGAGAAGAGTGTGGTGATTCCTTAAAAAACAAAATAGAACTGCCATACAACCCAGCAATCCCACTGCTGGGCCTTCACACTGAGGAAACCAGAATTGAAAGAGACAAGTGTACCCTAATGTTCATCGCAGCACTGTTTATAGTAGCAAGGACATGGAAGCAATCTAGATGTCCATCAGTAGAGGAATGGATAAGAAAACTGTGGTACACATACACAATGGAATATTACTCAGCTGCTAAAAAGAATGCATTCGAATGAGTTTTAATGAGGTGGATGAAACTGGAGCCTATTTTACAGAGTGAAGTAAGTCGGAAAGAGAAACACCAATACAGTATATTAATGCATACATATGGAATTTAGAAAGATGGTAAGGACGACCTTATATGCAAGTCAGTGAAAGAGACACAGATATAAAGAACAGACTTTTGGACTCTGTGGGTGAAAGTGAGGGTGGGATGATGTGAGAGAATAGCATTGAAACAGGTATATTACCATATGTGAAATAGATGACCAGTCCAAGTTTAATGTATGAAACAGGGCACTCAAAGTCGGTGCACTGGGACAACCCAGAGGGATGGGATGGAGAGGGAAGAGGGAAGGATTTTGAGATGTGTGAAACATGTGCAACTGTGATTAGTGTCAAGTTATGGCAACAACACCACAATATTTTAAAGTAATTAGCCTCCAATTAAAATAAATAATTTGAAAAAAAATAAAATAAAACACAAACTGGAAAACAAAATCGAAGCAGAGTGCCATTTGGTGAATAAAGCAAAGAAAACCAAACTAACAAGCAGTGAAATAAAGAAAGAAATGGAAGAATATAAGAGGTCGATAAGCAAAGTTAATTAGAAGTGTAAAAAATGATTTATACATATATATCTTTATATATATATATATATATATATATATATATATATATATATATATAACTACAGCAAAAAAAGAACAATGAGAAAAGCAAACAAAAAGCCAAAAAATTAAACAAATCCTACAAGAGTGCAAAATCCAATGTAGAGTTAGAAGTATATAAAGGAAATAAAAAGTATAATTTAAAAAAGAAGTTTTCAAAAGTTTAAATAGAGTTAATAGTAAAAATAAAATCAACAACCACAGCAAAAGGAAAATAAATTCAGAGCCAGCTACAGAAGAAATCAAAATATAAGAAGAATAATAAATGTCTTTCTGGGATCTCAACTATCAGCATCGTTTCCCTCCCTGTGAATCACAGTCCACCTCTGCCTTCCTAGAACGCCTTATACTACTAAGCTGTTCTCTGGACTTGCTATGGGGACAGCTCAGGGTCTAATCTGGCCCTACTCCTAGATGTTCTTACCTCCAATGTTCACAGCTACCAGAGCTAGTTTGTTTTCTTTTGTGGGAGTGCTCATTGTCCTTCTATATGTTTCTTAGACATAAGGTCCACCTAGTTGATCATGTGGATTTAATCTGCAGCTTGTCCAGCTAGTGGGAAGCTTTTTGATCATCTTTGTTGGCCACACTGCCCATACAGTTCAATTGTGGTTTTATCATCACCACTGCATGTGGGTCATCTATAGGAGTTTGCTCCTGAGGCTGGCCCTGGCAGACTTGAGTCTGTCCCATTGAGGGCCATCTGGCAGACTTGAGTCTGTCCCATTGAGGGCCATTTGGGGTACTGATGCAACTATTTGGATCACAGGGGTCTTGGAGAAGGAAATAAGGTGCTATTAGTGTTTTTCCCAACTTCTGACTCTCAGCCCCAGTGAGGATCAAACATGCAGGTAGTGTAGCTGCTTGGATAGTGAGGACCCTGACATTACCAAGTGTGCAGGGATGACAGCAGCCTCAGGCACAGGAATTATGCTACTATTAGAGTCTTTTTCTAGCCTCTGGCAGCTGGCATTCAAAGGGCCTCCCTTGCTAGTCCTTCTCTGTTGCGTGGCGCATCAGGCCTTCAAAGATCTCCCTGTGGCTGGAGTCCTTCTCTATTGTTTAAAGGGCCACCCTCTCTGGGGTCGTTATTGATCAGTTTCCTGCACTGGCAGTTGGGGGGAGAGAGAGGCTACAGTGATGGCTCCATCCCCTGCACATGATTCAGCTGTACTGCCTTGACCCTATGACTGCCTGGTTTTCCTCAAAGGCATTCCCCACTGCGATCTTCTCCCTCACATCCCCTTGGCCAGTCTCCCTGCAGTCAACAGCAGACCTCATCTTGGGGTGGTTCCCCATTTCCTATGTTTCAGCTCCCAGCCTCAGCATATTCCATGGGACTCATGTCCCAGTCCGGAGTATGTAGGGCTGTGACAACTATTGTCTGTGTAGTTCTCATTCTATTCAGATTGTCACAGATCAGCTGCTTCACTCTCCTACAGGCTCAAATGCTTCCCCTCTGTCCAAACAGTTGCCTCAATGTGGGGATCTGACACCAGCCTCAGTTCCCTCACTCCTCAGGTACAGTTCCAGTCCTGCTCACTCTCCTCTTTTTCCCTTCCTTGTGTCATCTTACCAAGTTTTGTGTGAGTCTCTATATTCCCTTCCAATGGTCAGGGACTCTTGCCCACTCTCAGCTGGTGTTCTGTGAGATCTTCTGCATCTGAAGGTGTGTTTCTAATGCACTCATGGAGAGAGATGTGCTCCACATCCACCTATTCCTTCGCCATCTTGTCTCTCTTTACAGCTAGCAGTTTTATGATATACCATGATATATTTTGAAATAAAAATCAGTAGAGAAATTTGATTGATACAATAATATATTCAGAACCTGAAAATTTGGCAAAATAATACAAAGGAAAAATTATAAGCCTTAATTAATGACTCAGTTAGCTCAGTTGATAAAGAATTCACCTGCATTTCAGGAGACCTTGGTTTGATTCCTGGATCAGGAAGATCCGCTAGAGAAGGGATAGGCTATCCACTCTAGTATTCTTGGGCTTCCCTTGTGGGTCAGTTGGTAAAGAATCCACCTGCACTTCAGGAGACCTGGGTTTGATCCCTATGTTGGGAAGATCCCTTGTAGCAGGGTAAGTCTACCCACTCCAGTATTCTGGCCTGGAGAATTTCATGGACTGTGCTTCGCTGGTGTGTCAGAGGTTAAAGCATCTGCCTGCAATGCAGGAGACCCGGCTTCAATCCCTGAGTCAGGAAGATCTCCTGGAGAAGGAAATGGCAACCCACTTCAGTATTGTTGTCTGGAGAATCCCATGGAGGGAGGAGCCTGGTAGGCTACAGTCCATGGGGTCGCAAAGAGTCGGACACAACTGAGCAACTTCACTCACTCACTCACTCATAGTCCATGGGGTCCCAAATAATCGGACATGACTGAATGACTTTCACTTCATGGTAGCAAGTGAGTGAGTGAAAGTTGCTCAGTAACATCCTACTCTTTTCGATCCCATGGACTGCAGCCCACAAGGCTCTTCTCTGTCCATGGGATTCTCCAGGCGAGAATACTGGAGTGGGTTGCCATTCCCTTCTCCTACTTCATGGTAACTCATATTCAATAAAATTCTGATAAAAAGTGAAATAATTTAAGCAGTTCCTTTGAGTTCATTTTACTGAGATTTAACTCAATTTAAACACTGCAAAGGTTCTTATAAATTCTAAAGTATAACATAAATTTTATATTAAATAAAAATGTGTACTTTGTTTTAGACTTTACAATGTATTTTTATTTATTATCTGATGTTTTCTTCAAATTCTTGGAAGATAAAGAGGCAGAAATTATGGCTCAATAAGCAAATGTGATTTAGCCAATGTCAGAGAGCAAGGTTCTTGTTACAACTGTTAAATAAGGGCTTACACTAACCTGAAGTAAAAAATATCAAAGGATTGTCAATTATGTCTAGTGTCTAGTTTGTGAACTTGGTGCCTACTTTTGTCTGAAATATGCCCTAGTGCTACACATGGGAGCACACATGTGTATGTGTTGACACTGAAGTATGATTTTGCCTGTGTAGTACTATTTTGTTAATAAAGTGCACTATCACTCCTGGGATTAAAAAAAAATTAAATAACACTTTAACTATGATACATTTCTCTTGACTTCTAGTTCACTGTTATTTGTATTGTTTGTCTGCCTCTCTAATAGAATATGAGGAAATAAAACACTGATGATTTCCACAAAGAACATTTATTATACAATAATTTATATTTAAGTCAATATTACCCACTCATGTGGAAACTATATATGTTAAATACCACGAAAAATGATTTGAGTTAGCAGGTGATATAAAAAATACCAAATGACCTACTATCTGCCACATTATATCCTTTCCATTACAGTAAGTCATTATTCCTGACACAATTTTTCTTCCAAATATACACCAGTAATTTCTCAGATTCTTAGAGCTTTGCCCCTATCACTTTTATATCATTTATATTTTACACCAGATTGGAATTATTTGCATATCCATTTCTCTTAATAGACATCACCCTATAGAACAGTTTATTAATCATTCAGAAAAGCCTAAGCAGTTAGTACTGTGTGTATATATACACACACACATATATATGTGCATGTGCGTGTTATGTGTTCCATAAGTATTTGTTTTTTTTTTTAAATCTCAGACTTAAATCTGAGATTTAGATCTTAGATCTTAGATCTTTAGATCTTAGATCAGACTTAGATCTCTACTCAGATCACCTAAAAATGTACCTTTGAAGTATTTTACCATCAAATGAATATTTTTCTTCTTGGCCTTAGAAGTCTTTTGAGGACTGGAGACATTAACATTTTGTATATGTCCCCATATCATACAGAAGCCATACATGGGAACTCAGAAAACACTCTTGACAGCTAGAGTGTGAGACAAGATGCACTCCATGATAAGGGCAAGTTTTTGATTTTGTAATTACTTTCTGTGATTGCCTTGTAAATGGTATGTAAACGTTCATGACAGCAGGTAATATATTCACTTGGCTGTTATCAATCTCTTTCTGTTCAATCAGTCGTATATTTTCTTCAACACATCCTTTAAGAAATAAGAACATTTGAAAGTGTAACTATTAGCATGTGAAATGAAAAAAAAAAATTCATCTCAATGAAAAAATGGATGTCTTACATTCTAAAAGATAGAGTAAGTACCTAGATAGAAATATTCTATATATACATAAGAGTTTCTCAGTGATCCGTATTCTATAACCAAGAATATTTGACATAAAGTTAATCCTGCCCATTTTATCCAAACTCTCAAACTTTACACAGCCTCTTTACTTTTGAATTATATCTGTGAGAAATAATTACTTCTGTGAGAATTTGATAAAACTTTGTCTTGATCATGCCATTCAAGTTTTGTCAAAATAAAGGTAATTTTCTTTTCTAAACAAGAGGTTCAGATATCAACTAAAGAAGAAATGAAAAGAATCACACAGTGTTAAGTATCAGTAAAAGCATTTATGTTTGAGAATTATAATGCCATGACAGAGAATCAACTAGCACTAATGTATGGGCTTCCTTGGTACCTCAGAGGGTAAACAATCCACCTGCAATGCAGGAGACCCGGATTCGATCCCTGGGTCGGGAAGATCCCCTGGAGAAGACAATGGCAATCCACTCCAGTATTCTTACCTGGAGAATCCCATGAACAGTGGAGCCTGTTGGGCTGCAGTCCATGGGGTTACAAAGAGTCAGACATGACTGAGAGACTAAGCACACAAGAAACACTAATATATACTCTATGTTTCAAAGTGTTCACATAAACATGCACGATGTGATATCTTACACAGAAATTGGCTTTAATAAATATCACTGTAGGATTTAGATTTGTTCAAGTAAAAACAACTCATAGAGCATTTTGTTAGAGCAATGAATTAATACATGACCTCTTTTCCATTGAACACAATGAAGCATTACACTTAAATAAGTGAAATCTATTTAAATTACTAAGACATAATCCATTAAAAGTAATCATTTCCATCATATTTAGTGGCATAAATGCAGTATGTTAAAAATGTAATATGGTGCTTTAGTTGCTAAGTCGTGTCTGACTCTGCAATCCCAAAGAGGCTCCCACCTGGGTCCTCTGTCCATGGGATTTTCCAGACAAGAATACTGGAGTAGCTTGCCATTTCCTTCTCCAGAGGATATCCCTGACCCAGGGATCAAGCCTTGGTCTCTTTCACTTCAGGCAGACTCTGCCATCTGAGCCACCAGAGAAGCTGTCATGAATTAATGAAAATAATATCTTGCTCTAATATTCTTCTCACAAATGTAATGATCTTTCTTTCAGAGTGTGCTAAAGTCTTTCAGTATTTTCTCTTGGACTTTATTTTTTACACTTTTGTCATTTTGATTATCTTTTCTCAGTTACCACTATTTGATCTTATATGTTTCAGTTGTGAAGATTAAAAAGTGAATTTACAAGTCCAAAAGTGTCTCAGTTAATGATGAGTACAGTAAAATGCTTATCTTGGCTACTAGTCAAGAAGTCCCTATTTTTGATATCTATTTTGTGTAAAAATCATATTCAGAATTTAATTTTAAAATAATATATGACATATGCAAAATTAAACTTACTGATTATTATATTTAGCTAATTTACAAATCAGTCTTATAATAACTTTATTACCATTATCCATTCAGTGAATAGCAAGTTGCTCATATATACTAGACTGGGTAAATACTTATTGAATTAATAATTAGTCAAACCAGTAATTAGGAGTTCCATGAGAAATCAACAAATCACCAGCTTCAGAGTCTTTCATCTTGGTCTGGTTCATCTTCATTTACCCATTCCACACTGCTAGCTTTCCAGGAAGTTATATAACCTTCTGACTTAGACCGACTGTATTTCACACCAGAAGGCACTGTATAATCACCTGCTGAAAAGTGGAGAAAAATGAAGAGTAACAGAGTTTATCAGAATTACTTACACTAAGACTGTAACTAAAGGAAAATAAAAGAGGAAAAACTTTGAGTTACATTTAGTTACACTGTTGAGTTATTTAGTTATACAAAAAATCTAGTGTCCTCTCATTTCCCCCATGTATTCATAAATTGGGTCAGGGAGATAAAGAATAGGGAATAAGCTTAGGAATATGTTTTAATTCTGAATTCATAAAAAGCCCATATCATTCTTGTATACCAATAAAAAAATAGCACTGCCATTCAGAGGAGCACTTTTAAAACCTGTGCCTACTCCTATTCGCCTCCTCTGCTGCTAAGTCACTTCAGACTCTGTGCGACCCCGTCCCTGGGATTCTCCAGGCAAGAACACTGGAGTGGGTTGCCATTTCCTTCTCCAATGCATAAAAGTGAAAAGTGAAAGTGAAGTCGCTCAGTCATGTCTGACTGTTCGCGACCCCATGGACTGCAGCCTACCAGGCTCCTCCATCCATGGGATTTTCCAGGCAAGAGTACTGGAGTGGGATGCCATTGCCTTCTCCGTCCCCTCCTCTAGAAAGATACTAATAGAGATAATGAGGATATGCTTACAATGAAGTTTGAATTTTAAAATCATGATCACATTTAACATACATAAAATTTCAAATAGTTTTCAAAGAAGCTATTTAAATAGCCAGTCAATAGCAATCCAGGGGCAAAAAAAAAAAAAAAAAAAATGGTTATCCAGGATTTTTAATATCAGTGCTATTTGTAAAACCTGAAATATATTCTTCTTTAGGAATTGCTAATTGCTGATATTCCTAGAAATTCTAGCAATGAAGACTGCATATTAGAAAACCTTCATCCACCATACTATGGACACTCACTGATTCTTTCTTTGACAACATAATGTGATGTAGATAATAAGCTATTTTGAGAGGAGGTCCTAGTTGCCTGAAGGAAATTATAAACCTTCCCTTTTTAAAGGATATAAAAGGAATGAAGACTACTCCTTTCATCTGCCACCCATTACATCTCCATTTATTTCTCCAGGGACTATAAATTACTTGCAACCCAGAATTTCAAGTGGAAATCTTGTCATTCTGTACATAAAATTTCAAAAGTTGTCTTTCAAATGTTGATGAAAGAAATAACTCCTGAAAAGCATTAGAGCATTTTGTCCCATATTTTAGGACTAATGGAGGCCCTTTCCAATTTTAAGGTAATCATCAGTAAAGAATTCCCTTTAAATAAGAAAGCAAGAGGAAGAAATGAAAAAAAAAAAAAAAGTGAAGAGTTCTGTTTCTTCTCATATAGCAGGTGAGAAGAACAAGGTTATGGTTAACCAATTGACTTTTGCTCTCTATTATTTAATTTATTGGTTGAAGAGAAAAATAATAGTGAATATTGGGAACCATTTATTTTCAAATTCATCTATGTGCCTGAGATTTCTAATACGAAGCTGTTTAATTGGCCAGATGGCAAGAAATATCTTTTAAGGTAGAAGCAACCAAAAGGGCCAAAACAACCATCTGACTGACTGAACAAAAGCACCCATTGACTTATGTGTTTTGTCATATTTTCCAAATTTGGGGGAAAAAAAATCTAGGTATAAATACAATCAAGGGATCAAGGAGGGGGGCAAAAAAATGGTCTTCTAGAATGGTACACAAACCATCAACATTTCAGCAAACACAAATGCATTTTGTGTCAGACTTCTATCAAAGAAAAGAACTGCCACCCTCTGTGAACTTTTGAATAACTGACTGTCACAATGGAGAGAGAAGACGTTCAAACACATTCCCAAATCCTGCATAATAATGCTAGGTGCACTATTTCAGATGAAAAAAAAACTTTATTAACTGTATAGTCTTTAAACAGTAAACACATTCAAAGCAGACTATTGACTACAAATATAACTTTCAAATTATGTAAAATAACGTTTCTTGTCAGCACATTTGCTGTTAGGATCCAAATATTATAGGAAAAGAATTTCCATGTCCATAAAACATTTAAATGTAATCCATCCCTTTACACAAAGGCATCATAATGAGGCATGCTCAATAACATTGGTTTTACATTTATTTATTCACAATTCTTACCCAATTCCTTTTGTAACCAATGACTTACAACAATATTTATTTTTATAAGATTGAAAGCTTACTGATTAAATGCAGGCACATGTTATCATTAATTCTGGAGTCACTGAAAGGTAGGACAACTGACCATGGTTCGGGATGTAGTTTTCAACGGGGAATGAGAGTGAAACTAACAGGTCCACGTGTGACGAAGGCTATGATCCTGCACTCAATTAAATTAACTATTTGAGCTAACTCAATAAATGAACTTAAATTAGTTGAACATGTGCATGGTTGTCAATCAGATTAGAATGGGTTGACATGAATAGGAAAATAAATAGAATAAATTTAGCATAAAAGTTCAAATGATGAACCTCGATAGTTATGAGATTCTCCAGGCAAGAATCATGGAGTGGGTAGCCATTCCCCTCTCCAGGGGATCTTCCTGACCTAAAGGTCAAACCCACAAAAGAAGCCCAAATAAAAAGCATTAATGGCAGGATCACTGTTGGTGTATCAACTAAGGCTATAAGAGGTTAGAGAATTTATTTTAGTCAAATTATTTTAGAGGAAGTATAGTGTGGTTAATGGTTTCATTATACAGCCATTATTAAGTTCTGTCAAGTATTTTTAGAATTTCTAAAAACAAGCAAACCCACTATTTCCTACTGACTTAGAATATTGATATGTGCATATATAAATTCACACAAGTGGCCAGAGACAACATTGAAAATTGACTTCTAATTTTTATATTAAATATTTTGAAACCTTAAATTATGAGGAAAAACTAGACAAGTGAGGCTTTCATCAGTTAATTTGATAGAGTATTTCTGAGTGTTACATTGTTAACAAAATGATCAACTATTGTAACTATTGGAAACTGGAAACATGCACCTGAACACCCATCACATTGTATGTGATGGAAAATATGGCCAATATCACCACAATGAAAACATTAGGAGGGACAACATCTATAGTTATATTATTGCAAACTTACTAGTGAGTGACTGGCATCGTTTATCCATTCTTTCAGAACCATCATGTGATGAAGAATAAGTATCTCTCTAAAATGAAAAGATAAAATGAATTGTTATGCTCATAAAAACTGCTTGCACAATTATTAATGCAGTTTGTATTTATTAAAGCTATATTATTCACTGTTATTTTTCATCCATTATTTATGAATTGATAAGAAAATGTAAAACAATAATATTATTTCTCAAAATAAATATATTAATGTTACAAAGATATTCAAGAACAAATTTGTCAAAACATATTTCTGATTCCTTGAAAGCATCCCTGAATTACATGGAAGTGAATTAATAAGTATGATCTGTAACAAGCTCAGAATCTGGAATGAAAATCAAACTAACAATTAAATAGTTGAAGTGAAATAAAATCAATCTTCTTAATGCCAAGTAAAACAAGAGATAGCTAGCAATGCACATCTGACAACTTTTGCTGAGAGAGTTTGTTCAATTTTACGCTTCAGAATCATTTTCTTAACACAGATTGTTCTTAGGAACAAAGTGGTGATTGGCCTCATCTATAGTTCTAAAAGACCAGATATACAGATCATTAAATTATTGCATTAAATAAGCCACCTTAAATATAGAAATACATACATAATACATACAACATAAACTCCCAATTTCTCACTCTTCCCAGCCCCTAACAACCACAATTATATTTTCTATTTCTATGAATTTGACTACTCTAGTATCTCCTAAAAGTAGAGTCAAGCATTGTTTATCTTTGGTGACTGACTTGTTTCATTTAGCACAATATCCAAGTTTCATTCATATTGTAACATGTGTGCTAACTTCCTTTATTTTTAAACCTAAATGGTATTCTGTTGTATGCATATGCTATGTTTTGTTCATCAGTGGATGATGAACAATGGATACTGTGTTGCTTCCATCTTTTGGCTTGTGAATAATGCTGCTATGAACATGAGTATGCAAACATCTCTTCAAGACCTCACTTTCAATTCTCTTTATATATACTCAGATTTGGAATTGCTGGGTCATATATTGATTCCCTGCTTTAATTTTTTGAGGAGCCATCATATTGTTTTCCATAGTGGATGCATCATTTTACATTCCCATCAGTAAGGCACAAGGATTCAAATTCATCCACATCCTTGCTAACACTTGTTATATTCTATGTATTTCTTTTTAAATAGCAACCATCCTAATGGATGTGAAGGGTATCATGTGGCTTTGATTTGCATTTCATTAATGATTAGTAGTATTGAGCTTCTTTTTATATGATTGCTAGCCATTTGAAATATACATATATTCTATAAAGAAATAAGAGTTCTGTGTTTATTCTGGATAATATCCCCCTACCATATAAATAATTTGCAAATATTTTATCCCACTTCATAGGTTGACTTTTCACTGTTTATTGTTCACTTTGATGCAATTTTTTTTATTCAATTCAATTTATCTGCTTTTATTTCTCTGCCTTTGCTTTGGAGTCATGTCAAAGAAAGCATTGCCAAATCCGATGTCATGAAGATTTTCCTCTACATTTTTGCTAAGAGTTTTACAGTTTTAACAATTAAATTTAGGTCTTTAATTGGTTTTGACATAATTTTTGTATATGTTATAGGGTAAGACCCAACTTCATTCTTTTGCATCTGGATATACAGTTTTTATATCACCATTTGTTGAAGAAACTGTCCTTTCTCCATTGAATGATCTTAGTACCCTCATCAAAAATTGTTGATATGTATAAAAGTTTATTTCTAGGCTCTTCATTATATTCATAATCACTTTTCTTATGACCACAGAGTGTTCTAGCTAAAGAACGACATTCTCCACATTTATCTTCCCACATGCTTAACCCAAAATGTATCAGGTCTGCTACAGACTGAATGTATGTGTTCCCCCAAAAATCCATATGTTGAAACTCTAATCCCTAATGGGATGGTATTCAGAGATGGGGACTTTTAGAGATAATTAAGACATAAGTGTGGAGCCTTCATAAAAGGATTAATGCCTTTATAAAACAAAGCATGTGATAGCTTCCTCTCTGCTTTCTAACATGTGAGGATATGGCAATAAGATGGCTGTATGTAGCCAGGAAAAGAGCTTTCACCAAGAACTTGACCATGCTGACACTCTGATCTTGGATTTCCAGCCTCCAAAACTGTGATAAGTACATTTTTATTATGTAAGCCATCCAGTCTATGGTATTCTGTTATATCAGTAAAAACTGAGTAAGACAACTTGTGGACAGGTCACCTGACACGTTGAAATGATTCTAAATTGTATTGTGACTATCCTTTAATTCCAATGTTTCTCTTAAAATGTGAATACATCATAGAAATTATTTCTCATATATTATAATTCAGAAGGTACATTCACATCACATTTTACTACTTTTTTCCCATAAGTCCAACATATGCACAGTTTTATATTAATTCACAGATTCATAAAGTAGATATCAAGCCACTAAATTTACTTACCTAAGATCATGTAGTAATCAAAGTAAGACTAAACCTATAATTTCCTTTTATAGTTTTGTGTTCTCACTACTATATTGCCTTCTAGTCACATGGTAGTGATTCAATGTATTTATTGTTTGACTGTTTAAGCTTGAATTATTACTCAGCAACTACTTCATAAAACCAACAATCTTGGACAAGTGATTGCATATGAGAGTCTCCTTAACTCTCAGTTATTATTCAGAAACCATTAATCTCTTCTTTATATTACAGGTTAATGTAAACATAAGTATGACACATGTAAACAGGAATTTATGAAATGCTGTAGAAGAACTTCAATATAGTGGTAAGGAATAAATTTCACCACAAATAAAAGCAGAAAAATAAACTAAAATTTTCCTAACAGATTTTTTTAATTTAAAAAGAAAGAAGCAAAAAATGAAGAAAGAGAGGGTGGGAGACAAAATAAGAAAAGGAGGGAGGGAAGAAAGAATAAAGAAAAGGAAAAGGAGAGATAATATAAGAAAGAGAGAGAGGCCAAACCACATGAAGCACTTTTCACAGTAGATAATATAAAACTGCAATAGATAGTTCTGGTTTTTTGCAAACATTTTTGAAATAATGATATATGATCTACCAAGAGCAAGTGGGCATGCCTTATGCTTACCTTGACTATTTACTTGAAAAAGGCAATAATTTAGAATTTCAAAGCATGAAATAATTAATATTCCCTTTTTCATTACTAAAATACCTGTATTGCAAATCATTTCTATTAGTTCTTTTCTCTGTAACCTATAAAACTAGGCATGGATACTGAAGCTAGTAGTTAGACTAAGACAGTTAAATTATTGTTGCACCTTTAAAACCTGACAGAGGTCAAAAGCAGGGCTTACTACATATGCTGCACCATCGATATGACATTTTTTTTTCCTATCAAAAATGGTCTATATTAAATCTGAGTAAGACAAGTAGAGATGTAGATATAAAGGGTAAAGGGAGGGGGAAGAAGAATGGAGGTAATGCTAATGGAATGATAGAAACTTCTAGTATGTTTCATTACAATCACTTGGTGAGAAAATTAAACTAGTAAATTATAGAACACTTGTTATGATGGAGCAAAAAAGTAGATAAGTGTAACAATAATGCACTTAGTCATAACTTTCAAGAGTGTGGTTCCAAAGAATATAAGGGGTGAAACATAGTGCTGGCCCGACTTTAAAATGAATAAGTAGATTAAGATAATGAGAAACATCGGGATCTAAAATCATACTACACCCAGAGAGATGTCAAATAATAAAATCAAACTAATTTAATAAAAATTAATAAATATAAATGTGTTAATTAGTTTTAGGTGGTAAAATACTTGAATACAAAATATCAATATCTTTAAACTACTTTTTAAAGTAACCAAGAGAAAGAAAGATAATTGTAAAAGAATTAATGTATTCTGCTTACTAGTCAAAGTAGGTAGACCTGTTCCCCAATTCTGATCATTAGTTCAAAAAGCTACACAGTTTCTTCTTCTTTCTTCTTCCACATACAGCTGGTGCTGGCTTCTCCCAGCAGTTTCAGAAAGGCAAGCCACAAACAATAGTTCAGGAATAATTTCTGACCAAATGAAATGTTGACTCAGAAATTGTTCCCAGAATAATAGGAACCTAACATATTAAAGAAAGCCCACATTCTGTCACTATGCCAGAAATAAACATTTCATGCATGAACACGTATGTGTATCATTCAGTTCAGTTCAGTCGCTCAGTCGTGTCCAACTCTTTGTGACCCCCATGAATCACAGCACAACAGGCCTCCCTGTCCATCACCAACTCTCGGAGTTTACTCAAACCGATGTCCATCGAGTCGGTTATGCCATCCAACCATCTCATCCTCTGTCCTCCCCTTCTCTTCCTGCCCTCAATCCTTCCCAGCATCAGGGTCTTTTCCAATGAGTCAACTCTTCGCATGAGGTGGCCAAAATACTGGAGTTTCAACATCAATCCTTCCAATGAACACCCAGGACTGATCTCCTTCAGGATGGACTGGTTGGATCTTCTTGCAGTCCAAGGGACTCTCAAGAGACTTCTCCAACACCAGAGTTCAAAAGCATCAATTTTTCAGTGCTCAGCTTTCTTCACAGTCCAACTCTCACATCCATACATGACCACTGGAAAAACCATAGCCTTGACCAGACAGATCTTTGTTGGCAAAGTAATGTCTCTGCTTTTTAATATGCTATCTAGGTTGGTCATAACTTTCCTTCCAAGGAGTAAGCGTCTTTTAATTCCATGGCTACAATCACCATCTGCAGTAATTTTGGAGCTCAAAAAATTAAAGGCTGACACTGTTTCCACTGTCTCCCCACCTATTTCCCATGAAATGATGGGACCAGACGTCATGATCTTAGTTTTCTGAATGTTAAGCTTTAAACCAACTTTTTCACTCTCCCCTTTCACTTTCATCAAGAGGCTTTTTAGTTCCTCTTCACTTTCTGCCATAAGGGTGGTGTCATCTGCATATCTGAGGTTATTGATATTTCTCCCGGCAATCTTGATTCCAGTTTGTGCTTCTTCCAGCCCATTGTTTCTCATGATGTACTCTACATATATGTCAAATAAGCAAGGTGACAATATACAGCCTTGACGTACTCCTTTTTCTATTGGGAACCAGTCTGTTGTTCCATGCCCAGTTCTAACTGTTGCTTCCTGACCTGCATACAAGTTTCTCAAGAGGCAGGTCAGGTGGTCTGGTATTCCCATTTCTTTCAGAGTTTTCCACAGTTGATTGCGATCCACACAGTCAAAGGCTTTGGCATAGTCAATAAAGCAGAAATAGATGTTTTTCTGTAACTCTATTGCTTTTTTGATAATCCAGTGGATGTTGGCAATTTGATCTCTGGTTCCTCTGCCTTTTCTAAAACCAGCTTGAACATCTGGAAGTTCATGGTTCACGTATTTCTGAAGCCTGGCTTGGAGAATTCTGAGCATTACTTTACTAGCGTGTGAGATGAGTGCAATTGTGTCATAGTTTGAGCATTTTTTGGGATTGCCTTTCTTAGGGACTGGAATGAAAACTGACCTTTTCCAGTCCTATGGCCACTGCTGAGTATTCCAAAATTGCTTTCATAGTGGTGACTAATTAATCAGCTCAGTTCAGTGGATCAATCATGTCCGACTCTTTGCGACCCCATAGACTGCAGCACGCCAGGCTTCCGTGCCCATCACCAACTCCTGGAGTTTACTCAAACTCATGTCCATTGAGTTGGTGATGCCATCCAACCATCTAATTCTCTGTCACTGTCTTCTTTTGCCTTCAATATCTTCCAGCATTGGGTTATTTTCCAATGAATCAGCTGTTCACATCAGGTGGCCAAAGTATTGGAGCTTTAGCTTTAGCATCAGTCTTTTCAAAGAGTATTCAAAGTTGATTTCCTTCATGATTGACTGATTTGTTTTCCCTGCTTTCAAAGCGACTCTCAAAAGTTTTCTCCAGCACAACAGTTTGAAAGCATCAATTCTTTGGCACTCTGTGGCACAACCGTGCTAAAATCAAATCCCATACTCGCCAGATAGTTGATCACAAATAAGAAAACAATTATACCTTAGAAGTTATCCTAAAAGAGTGAAAGTTCTGAGCCCCATGTCAGGCTTCCCAGCCTGGGCATCTGGCAATAGGAAGAGGAGACATCAAAGAATCTGACTTTGAAGACCAGCAGGGTTTGATCACAGAAATTCCACATGACTGAGGGAAACAGAAGAGCCATTCTTGAAAGGCATGCACAGGGTCTTGTGCACACATGGACAAGGGGAAAAAGCAGTCACCATGTAAGAAACTGGGGCAGACCAACCTGCTAGTAACGGAGGGTATTCTGCTGGAGTCAAGGGGGGAGCTTTGTCTCACTTTGGCATCAAGGGTACTGGCAATGAGAGTTCTGATGAGTACTCACTGGCATGAACCCTCCAGGAGGCCAATATTTTCTCACTGAGACCTAGCCCCACCAACAGCTTTTTAGCTCCAGTGATGGGACACCTCAGGCCAAATAAACAACAGAGAAGGAAGACAGCCACAACCATCATCAGATATGCTGCTTATAGTTTTTCTGATCACATAGCTGCCTGAAAAACATACCCACTGACACAGCCCTGTGCAACAGAGAGACATAAACCAGTCCCCACCACCATTAAGCCTGAACAAATCTGTTAGACAGCCTCTTTTATCAGGGGACAGAATGCAGACACAAGAAGACATAATCACAGAAAGTTAAAAAAAATGAGATGACAGAGGAATATGTGCCAGATGAAGGGAAAGATGAAAAGGCAGAAGAACAGCTAAGTGAAGTAGAGATAGGAAACCTAATTGAAAAATAATTCAAAATAATGAGAGTAAAGATGGCCCAAGATCTCAGAAAAAGAACAGGGACACAGGTCGAGAAAATACATGAAAAGTTTAACAAAACCTTAGAAGAATTAAAAACAAATATATATGAAGAAGAAAATAACTGAAATGAAAAATTCATTAGAAGAACCCAATAGCAGAACAACCAAGTCAGAAGAATGGATAAGTCACCAGGAAAATGGAATGATGAAAATCTTGAAAAGGAACAGAAAAAAAAGAGAAAAGAATGAAAAGAAATTAAGACAGTTGCAGAGATCTATGGACAACATTAAACACGAAAACAGTTGAGATATAAGAGTCCCAGAAAAAGAAGGGGAAAAAAGGGACGTGTGAAATTATTTGAAGAGATTATAGTGGAAAACTTCCCTGACATTGGGAAGGAAATAGTCACTCAAGTTCCAGAAAAATGAACACACACATACACAAACATGCCAAGATATATGTTAATCAAATTAATAAAAATTAAAGAAGAAGTAAAACATTAAAAACAACAAAGGAAAAGCAACAAATAAAATACAAGAAAATGTCCACAAGGTTATCAGCTGATTTCTAGGCAGGTATCTTGCAGGCCAGAAGGGAATGACTTGATATATTTAAAGTGATGAAAGGGAAGAACTTACAAACAAGGGTACTCTACCTATCAAGGATCTCATTCGGATTTGATGGAGAAATCAAAAACTGTACAGAGAAGCAAAAAGTAAGAGAATTCAGCACCACCAGACTAGCTTTGCAAATAATGCTACAAGAACTCTTCTAACTAGAAACACACACAAAAAAACGGTATGAATGGGAAAGGTCTGAAGGTATTGAAATTATACAGAATCTATTCTCTTATAACTGTGATATTATGTTAGAAATCAATATTAAAAGATATTTGAAAATAACCTACATATTTTCAAGTGCAATGTGACATTTACCGAGAGATCTTCGACTTAGCCATCAAAAGCCTCATAAATTTAGACTGAAAAAAACAAAGGGTGATTAGAGAGAAGACAGTATTTAAACGAGAAATTAGCATCATAATGAGAAATTAGTATGAAATATACTATAAGCAAAATCACATGATTTTGGAAATTAAATGTCCACTTTTAAATGATGGGTATATCAAAAAAGCCATAGCAAGGAAAATTGAATATATTTGAAAGAGAATAAAATAAAATGAGAATTTACCAGAATTTGTTAATGCAACTGAAGTTGTTTAATGAAATTAAATGCAATGTGGAGTCTTGAATAAGGTATGAAAACAAATAATGGACACTAGTATAAAATTTTGTAAAAACTGAACAAAATCTGTACTTCATTAATACTACATCACTTGTTAATTTCCTGTTGTTTTACAACATAGTATTTCTTTATATTTTCAGAATTAAATTAGAAGTTTCAAGTACATTTCAATTTTTTTTTCAACACTAAGGTAATATATTTCAAGAATTTTAGCTATAATACTAGATGTGAAAATACATGAAAGTATATCAAAATTTTGAGTGAATATAAATTAGAAATCTAGAATTCTATTCATCCTAAGGCAAACAAGTAGAATTGAAATATCATAATTTTTTCAGCTAGCAAAAATTCTTGTTTTCTAAAATATATATATATATATATAAAATATACACACATTATCTATACATACATATATATACTAAAGCTTTTCTACAATGCTTCATAAAGGATTGAGAAAGGACAACATTAAAAAGACAAGGGAAAATTAGAAAACATAAACTAATGAAATGTGATCACTGAATATGAAATAGAAAAAGTGAAACAGACTAGATAAAAGTAAAAGATTTTCATATAGACAAGTTGCTTTTAAAAATGGTTGCTCATTAGAAACATATCTGGAGCTTTGGAGAAAAAAAGCAATACCTGTGCATTTGTATTTTGCAAAATGTTTCAAGATAATTCTGATATCCATCTAGATTTTACAAAGTGATTACTGTTTTTCTATTAAATGGCAGACTTAGTGATAATTCTGTTATTTTTTCTCGATCAGTCATGATAAATAAAAAAAGGTATTAAGCAAATAACAGTTACAAAATCACAATATAAAAAGATATTTAGCAGTTTTTACAATCAATAGCAGGACAAAAAGTAAAAGATAATTACAATTGCAAGCCATAATGGAAACAGGATTAACCTAACAATATAAAATAATTACATACAATTTGGGGTTAACTAGAGGGTTAACTAGGGTGATGCAGTAAGTGGAAGTGCCTAAATGCACTTGATTTACATCTGCCCAGCAAGTCTATGTCTTTTTATTTGTGCATTGAATTCATTTACATCTAAGGTAATTATCCATATGTATGACTCTATCAACAATTTATTAATTGTTTGTGGTTTATTTTTTGTAGACCTTTTCCTTCTCTTGTATTTCCTGCCTAGAGAAGTTCCTAGAGCATTTTGTTGTAAAGCTGGGTTGGTGGTGCTGAATTCCTTAACTTTTGTTTGTGTATAAAGCTTTTGATTTCTCCTTCAAACCTGAATGAGGAGAGTCTTCCTGTGTAGAATATTCTTGGTTGTGTGTTCTTCCCTTTCATCACTTTAAATATATCGTGCTATTCTGTCCTAGATTTAGAGCTTCTGTTGAGAAATCAGCTGATAGCTTTATGGGAATTTCCTAGTATGTTATTTGTCATATTTTTCTTGTTGCTTTTAATATTTTATCTTTGTCTTTAATATTCATCATTTTGATTAATATGTGTCTCGATGTCTTGTCCTTATCCTGCTTGGGACTCTGCAATTCCTGGACTTGTTTGATTATTTCCTTTCCCATGTTAGGGAAGAATGGCTATTATGCCTTCAGATGTTTTCTCAGGTATTTCTTGCTCTCTTCTCTTTCTATTGCAAATGCTTGTGCAATTAATGTCTTGGGACTCTTAGGCTGTCTTCATTATTTTATTTTTTTTACATTTTTTTCTATATTCTGTTTATCCCATAGACAGAGGAGCCCAGCAGACTACAGTCCATGGGGTCACAAAGTTGGACATGACTTATCAACTAAACTACTACTACTACTACTAGGATGTCTTCATTATTTTTACATTTTTTCTATATTCTGTTTTATAGCAATGGTTTCCACCATTCTGTCTTCCATGTCACTTATCCATTCTCTTGCATCAGTTATTCTACTACTTATTCCTTCTAGTGTATTATTTTGTAAAGTAAACAAGAAGGCAAAGTAGAAGGACACGTGCTCATATTCTCCTGGAAAAACTCCAAAATTTCAACTCGCTGCTGAGCAACCACTGACAGGAGAATGTCGGATCGACCAAAAAAATATACCCCACATCCAAGTGCAAAGGAGAAGACCAAATAAGATGGTAGGAGGGTTAAATCACATTTAGAATCAAACCCCATACCAGCCAGAGATGGTCAGGGGGCTCAGACAAAACCTTGTGTGCACACAAGGAGACGTCCCACAGCATTGAGTTAAACTTGCTTTTGAGCATCTCCTGTGGAGGCAAGGGTCAGCAGTGGCATGTCACAGGGACAGGGACTCTGGCTGCAGCAGATCTAAGTCATGCAGCAGGTGGCATAAACCCTGGAGGAGGTCACCATTAGCCCCAACCATAGAGCCACTGAGCAGACAACCCGCAAACTGCAGAAAAATTATACCAAAAAAATTCTCACACAGTTATAAAAGTTCTAGGACTCACAACAGATTTGTCAACCTGGGGATCTAGCAAAGAGAGTGAGAACTCCCAGGGAACTTGACTTTGGAGATCAGGGAATTTGATTATAGGACTTTCACAGAATTGGGGAAACAGTCTCTTGAAGAGCAGAAAGAAAGCCTTGTGTGCACAAGGACCCAGGAGAAAGGAGCAGTGTCCCCACAAAAGACTGAGTCAGACTTGCCTGTGAGTATCCAGGAGTCACCAGTGGAGACAAGTGGAGACAGTTTGGCCTCAGGCAAAACAATAGGGAGGGAATACAGCCCTACTCATCAACAGAAAATTGGATTAAAGATTTACTGAACATGGTCCTGCCCATCAGAACAAGACCCAGTTTCCCCCACAGTCAGTATCTCAACAGGAAGCTTCCATAAACCTCTTATCTTTATTCATCAGAGGGAAGACAGAATGAAAACCACATCATATGGACCACAGCCTTGTCTAAATCAACGAAACTATGAGCCATGCCTTGTAGGGCCACTCAAGACAAATGGGCCATGGAGGAAGGTTCTGACAAAGCATGGTCCCTTGGAGAAGGGAATGGAAAACCACTTCAGCATTCTTGCCTTGAGAACACCATAAACAGTATGAAAAGACAAAAATATATGACACTGGTCATCATACTCCCCAGGTCGGTAGGTGCCCAATATGCTACTGGAGAACAGTGGAGAAATAACTCTAGAAAGAATGAAGAGTTGGAGACAAAGCAAAAGCAACATCCCGCTGTGGATGTGACTGATGATGGAAGTAAAGTGTGATGCTGTAAAGAACAATATTGCCTAGGAAGCTGGAATGGTAGGTCTATGAATCAAGGTAAATTCGAAGTAGTCAAGCAGGAGATGGCAAGAGTGAACATTGACATTTTAGGAATTGGTGAACTAAAATAGACTGGAATGGGTGAGTTTAACTCGGGAGAGAATTATATCTACTACTGAGGACAATAATCCCTCAGAAGAAATGGATAAGCCCTTATAGACAATAAAGGGTCTGAAATGCAGTAATTAGGAGCAATTTCGAAAATGACAGAATGATCTCTGTTCATTTCCAAGGTAAAACATTCAATATCACAGTAATTCAAGTCTATGCCCCAACCACTAAGAGAATCTGGAGTTGAATGGTTATGAAGACCTACAAGACCTTCTAGAACTAACACCCAAAAAAGATGGGTTTTTTTGTTTTTTTTTTTTTTGTTGTTTTTTGTTTTTTTTTTTTATCGTAGGAGACTGGAATGCAAAAGTAGGAAGTCAGGAGATACCTGGATTAACAGGCAAGTTTGGCCTTGGAGTATAAAATGAAGCAGAGCAAAGTTTAACAGTTTTTCCAAGAGACTATACTGGTCATAGCAAACACTCTCTTCCAACAAAATAAGAGAAGACGCTACACATGGACATTACCAGATGGTCAATACCAAAGTCAGATTGATTATATTCTTTGCAGCCAAAGATGGAGAAGCTCTACACAGTCAGAAAAAACAAGAACAGGAGTTGACTGTGGCTCAGATCCTGAATTCCTTACTGCCAAATTCAGACTTAAATTGAAGAAAGTAGGGAAAACCACTAGACCATTCAGGTAAGACCTAAATCAAATCCCTTATGATTAAACAGTGGAAGTAACAAATAGATTCAAGGGATTACATCTGATAGAGTGCCTGAAGACTGATGGACAGAGGTTCATGACATTGTACAGAAGACAATGATGAAGACCATCCCAAGAAAAAGAAATGCAAAAAGGCAAAATTGTTGCATGAGAAGGCCTTACAAATAGCTGAGAAAAGAAGCAAAAGGCAAAGGAGAAAGTGAAAGATAAACCCATCTGAATGCACTGATCCAAAGAATAGCAAAAAAAGATAAGAAAGCCTTTCTCCAGATTTCTTCAAGAAAATGAGAGATGCCAAGGGAACATTCCATGCAACGATGGCCATAATAAAGGATAGAAATGGTATGGACCTAACAGAAGTAGAAGATATTAAGAAGAGGTGGCAAGAATACACAGAAGAACTGTACAAAAAAGATTTCAGTGACCAAGATAACCATGAGGGTGTGATCTTTCACCTAGAGCCAGACTTTATGAACTCTGAAATCATGGCCCTTAGGGAACATCACTATGAACAAAGCTAGTGAAGGTGAAGGGATTCCAGCTGAGTTATTACAAGTCTTAAAAGATGATGCTATTAAAGTGCTGCACTCAATATACCAGCAAAGTTGGAAAACTCAGCGGTGGTTACATGACTGGAAAAGGTCAGTTTTTATTCCAATCCCAAAGAAAGACAATGCCGAAGAATGTTCAAACTGCCACTCAATTGTGTTCATCACACACAGTAGTAAAGCAATGCTCAAAAATCCTCAAGCTAGGCTTCAATAGTATGTGAACTGTGAACTTCCAGATGTTCAAGCTAGATTTAGAAAAGGCAGAGGAACCAGAGATCAAATTTCCAACATCCGTTGGATCGTACAAAAACAGAGTTCCAGAAAAACATCTACTTCTCCTTAACTACACCAAAGCCTTTAACTGTGTGAATATAACAAACTGTGGAAAATTATTAAAGAGATGGGAATACCAGATCACCTTACCTGCCTCCTGAGAAATCTGTATGCAGGCCAAGAAACAACAGCTAGAATTGGACATGGAAGAATGGAATGGTTCCAAATTGGGAAAGGAGTATATCAAGGTTGTATATTGTCACCCTGCTTATTTAACCTATATGCAGAGTACATCAAGTGAAATGCCAGGCTGGATGAAGCACAATCTGCAATCAAGAGTGCCAGGAGAAACATCAATAGCCTCATGTATGTAGATGACACCACCCTTATAGAGAAAGTGAAGAAGAGCTGAAGAACCTCTTGTTAAAAGTGAAAAAGGAGAGTAAAAAAGCTGGCCTAAGACTCAACATTCAAAAAACTAAGATCATGGCATTTGGTCCCATCACTTCATGCAAATAGATGGGGAAACAACGGAAACAGTGACAGACTTTATTTTCTTGGGCTCCAAAATCACTGTAGGTGGTGACTGCAGCCATGAAATTAAAAGACACTTGCTCCTTGGAATGAAAGCTATGACCAACCTAGGCAGCATATTAAAATGCAGATATATTACTTTGCCAACAAGGCCCATCTAGTCAAAGCTATTTTTTTTCCAGCTGTCGTCTATGGATGTCAGAGTTAAACCATAATGAAAGCTGAGAGCCAAAGAACTGATGCTTTTGAACTGTGGTGTTGGTGAAGACTCTTGAGAGTCCCTTGAACTACATGGAGATCAAACCTAAAGGAAATCAGTCCTGAACATTCATTGGAAGGACTGATGCTGAAACTGAAGCTCCAATACTTTGGCCACCTGATGTGAAGAACTGACTCATTGGAAAAGATCCTGATGCTGGGAAAGATCAAAGGCAAGTGGAGAAGGGAATGACAGAGGATGAGATGTTTGGATGGCATCACCGACTCAATAGACACGAGTTTTAGCAAGCTCCGGGAGTTGGTGATGGTCAGGGAAGCCTGGTGTTCTTCATTCCATGGGGTCACAAACAGTCAGATATGACTGAGTGATTGAACTGAACTTAATGTATTATCTCTGTTTGTTCTTTAGTTCTTCTATGGTTTTGTAGTCATTTCCTGCATCTTCTAAATATTTGTCTCCATTGTTTTCCAAGATCCTGGATCATCTTCACTATCATTATTCTGATTTTTTTTTTTTTTTTTTCCGGAAAGTTTGCCTATCTTCACTTCATTTGGTTGCTTTTCTGAGGATTTTTATCCCTTTGTCTAGGACAAAACCCTCTTATTTGTCATCCTGGTTAACTTTCTGTGATGTGGTTTTGGCTCTAGCCATGCAGGACTGTGATTCTTCACGTTTCCCTGTCTGCCCTGTAGTGGGTGAGGCTGAGAGGCTTGTATTAGCTTCCTGATGATCAAGGCCATGCTCAGTGAAACTTTAATACAATTATCCACTGATGGGTGGGGTTGTGCTCCCTCCTTGTTAATTGTCTGGCCTGAGGCACCCCAGCCATGGAGTCTATGGGCTTTATGGTAAGGTTAATGGCGACCTCTCAGGGGTCTTACACCAAGGGGCCCCTTCCAGGATTTTTGCTGCCAGTGCCTCTGTTCCCACAGTGAGACACTACCAATCTACGCCTCCACAGGAGATCCTCTAATACTAGCAGGTAAGTGTGCTTCAGTCTCCTGTGGGGTCACAGCTCCTTTCCCCTGGGTCTTGGTGTGCAGAAGATTTTGTTTGTGCCCTCCAAGAGTAGAGTTTCTGCTTCTCCCAATCCTATGGAGTTTCTGTAATAAAATCCCACTTGCCTTCAATGTAGGATTCCCTGAAAATTCCAAGTCCATTTGCTGAACCCCCAGGCCAGGAAGCCTGACATGAGGCTCAGAACCTTCACAAAAGTGGGAGAACTTCTTTGGTATTATTGTCATCCAAACTATGGGTCTGATCTGAAGGTATGGGATTTCAAGCTGGAGGAGTATGAAGATATGTGCTCTTCTCCTCTTACAAGAACTTCCCTGGTGGCTCAGATGGTAAAGCGTTTGCCTACAATTCAGGAGACCTGGGTTCGATCCCTGGGTTGGGAAAATCCCCTGCAGAAGGAAATGGCAACCCACTCCAGCACTCTTGCCTGGAAAATCCAATGGATGGAGGAGTCTGGTAGGCTACAGTCCATGGGGTCACAAAGAGTTGGACACAAGTGAGTGACTTCACTCACTCTTATTACAAGAGCACCGAAATTACAACTAGCTATTGGACAACCATTGGCAGTAGGATGCTGGAACCCACCAAAAAAATCAGATACCCCACATTCAAAGACAAAGAAGAAGTCACAATGAGATAGTCAGAGAGGTGCAAAAATATTGTGTTTCTATACATTAGCAATGAAAGAGCATAAAGCGTCAGTATAAAATGATCTCATTTACCATTGCATTGAAAAGAATAAAATACTTGGGAATAAACCTAAGGAGCCAAAACTCCCATACTCAGAAAACAGTAAGATATTGATGAATGAAATAAAAAATGACACAAACAGATGGAAAGATATACTATGTTCTTCGATTGGAAGAATCAACATTGTCAAAATGACTATAATACTGAAAGAAAACTACAGATTCTATTAAATTTCTATCAAATTATCAATGACAGTTTTTCACAGAAGTATAACAGAGAATCTTAAAATTTGTATGGAGATACAAGAAACCCCTAATATGCAGAGCAACCTTGAGAAAGAAAAATGGAGATGGAGGACTCTGTTTCCTGAATTTCAGACTATATTACAAAGCTAAAGTCAGTAAAACAATATGGTACTGACACAGAGGTATGAAATTATATCAGTGGAATGGAATTGAGACCACAGAAGTAACTCACACTTTTATGGTTAATTAATTTATGACAAATGAGGTAAGATCATATAATGGAGGAAAGACTGTGTCTTCAGTAAATGATGCTGGGAAAACTGGACAACTATTAAAATGCAAAAAAATGAAATTAGAAAATTATTTAACACCATACAGAAAAATAAAGTCAAAATGAATAAGATCTAAATTTAAGACTGTGTACTTTAAAACTCTTAAAGGAAGATATAGGCATAACACTCTTTGACATAAATCATGAGAATATATTTTTGGATCCACTTCCTAGGGTAATGGAAATAAAATTCATGTTGATGTATGGCAAAAACAACCATAATAGTGTCAAGTAACTATCCTCCAGTTATTTAAAATAAATCAATTTTTTAAAATTTTTAATTAAAAAATTAATTAAAAATTAAATGGGACCTATGTAAGCATAAAAGTGTTTGCCTAGCAAAAGAAACCATAATCAAAACACAAAGACAACCCACATATTGGGGGAAAATATTTGCTAACAATGAGATTCACAAGGAATTAATATCCAAAATATACAAATATCTCATAAAACTTAATATTAAAACAAAGCATGGGCAAAATATAAAAATATATTTCTCCAAAGAAAGCACAGAGATAGTCTGGGGTCACATGAGAAAGTGCTCAAAAATCACTAATTATTAGATAAATGCAAATAAAATCTTCAATCAGATAGCACCTAACACCAATCAGAATAGTCAACATCAAAAATTCTACAAGTAGTGTTTGGGCCTGGTGCACTGGGAAGACCCAGAGGAATCGGGTGGAGAGGGAGGTGGGAAGGGGATCGGGATGGGGAATACATGTAAGTCCAAGGCTGATTCATGTCAATGTATGACAAAATTAATTAGTCTCCAACTAATAAAAATAAATGAAAAAAAATAAAGTATATAATTTACATTAAAAAAAAAAGTCTACAAGTAATCATTGGTGGAGAGGATGTGGAGAAGGGGAATCCTCCTACAATGTTGGTGGAATTGTAAATCTGTACAAATACTACAGAGAACAGTACGGAATTTTCTTAAGAAACTAAAATAAAGATAACATATGATCCCACAATCCAACTCCTGGGAGTATATCCAAAGATAAACATGGTTTGAAAGGTTACAAGCATCCCAATGTTCATTGCCGTTATGTTTACAATAGTCAATACATGGAAGCAACCTTAATATCCACCAACAGATTAATAGAAAAACAAAATGTGGTGTATATATATATATATGTATATATGTGCTATGGGATATTACTCAGCAATTAAAAGTAATGAAATAACACGACCTGCATCAACAAGAATAGACCTTGCTATCATACTAAAGAAATTATTGTACTAAGTGAAGTAAGTCAGACAGAGAAAGACAAATCCCATACGATAGTGCTTATATGTAGAAACCTTAAAAAATGGTAAAAAAAAAAAAAATTAACTAAACTAACTTACAAAACAGAAAGCAATTTATAGACCTAGAGAACAACTTATGGTTACTCGGGGGAAAGGCTCAGGGGAGGCATAGATGGGGAGGTTGGGATTGACATGTACAACTACTATACTTTAAATATACAAACAACAAGGGTGTAATTTGTAGCACAGGATTCTCTGTTCAATACTTTGCAATACCCTAAGTGGGAAAAGAATTTGAAATTCTATATCTAAAAAATAGTGGATATATGTATATGTATAACTGATTCACTTCACTCTGCTTCATTGACTATGCTAAAACCTTTGACTGTGTGGATCACAACAAACTGGAAAACTCTTCAAATGATGGGAATATCAGACCACTTTACCAGCCTCCAGGCTTCCCTCTCGCTCAGCTGGTAAAGAAACCGCCCACAATGAGGGAGACCTGTGTTTGATCCCTGAGTTGGGAAGATCCCCTGGAGAAGGGAAAAGCTATCCACTCCAGTATTCTGGCCTGGAGAATTCCATGGACTGTATGGCCCATGGCATCACAAAGAGTCAGACACGACTGAGCGACTTTCACTTTTACCTGCCTCTTGAGAAATCTGTATGCAGGTAAAGAAGTAACAATTAGAACCAGATATGAAACAACAAACTGGGTCCAAATAGGGAAAATAGTACATCAAGGCCTTATATTGCTTCCCTGCTTATTTAACTTACACACAGGGTACATCATGCAAAATGCTTGACTGGATGAAGCACAAGCTGGAATCAAGATTGCTGGGAGAAATATCAATAACTTCAGCTATGCAGATGACAACACCCTTATGGCACAAAGCAAAGAGCAACTAAAGAGCCTCTTGATGAAGGTGAAATGGTAAAGTGAAAAAAAGGGCTTAAAAAGCAACATTCAAAAACGAAGATCATGGCATCTGGTCCCATCACTTCATAGCAAATAGACGGGGAAGCAATGGAAACAGTTTACTTTGGAATACATGGAAATAATAATAAATAAATTTATAAATAATAAATATTTATTGTAATAATAATAAATAAATGTACTTAGTTTCTTGGGCCAAAAATCACTGCAGATAGTGACTACAACCATGAAATTAAAAGACACATGCTTCATTGAAGAAAAGCTATGAAAAACCTAGACAGCATATTAAAAAGTAAAGACACTTTGCTGCCAAAGGTCCGTATATTCAAAGCTATGGTTTTTCCAGAAGTCATGTTCTTTATTGACTATGCCAAAGCCTTAAACTTTGTGGATCACAATAAACTGTGGAAAATTCTGAAAGTGATGGGCATACCAGACCACCTGACCTGCCTCTTGAGAAACCTGTAGGCAGATCAGGAAGCAACAGTTAGAACAGGACATGGAAAAACAGACTGGTTCCAAATAGGAAAAGGAGGGCGTCAAGGTTGTATATTGTCACCCTGCTTATTTAACTTATATGCAGAGTACATCATGAGAAACCCTGGGCTGGAAGAAGCACAAGCTGGAATTAAGATTGCCAGGATAAATATCAATAACCTCAGATATGTAGATGACACCACCCTTATGGATGAAAGTGAAGAACTACAGAACCTCTTGATGAAAGTGAAAGAGGAGAGTGATAAAGTTGGCTTAAAGCTCAACATTCAGAAAACTAAGATCATGGTATCTGGTCCTATCACTTCATGTCAAATGAATGGGGAAACAGTGGAAACAGTGGCTGAATTCATTTTTCTGGGCTCCAAAGTCACGCCAGATGATGATTGCAGTCATGAAATTAAAAGACACTTACTCCTTGGAAGGAAAGTTATGACCAACCTAGACAGCATATTAAAAAGCACAGATATTACTTTGCCAACAAAGGTCGTCTAGTCAAGGCTATGGTTTTTCCAGTGGTCATGTATGGATGTGAGAGTTGGAATATAAAGAAAGCTGAGCACTGAATAATTGATGCTTTTGAACTGTGGTGTTGGAGAAGACTCTTGAGATTCCCTTGGACTGCAAGGAGACCCAACCAGTCCATCCTAAAGGAGATCATCCTGGGTGTTCTTTGGAAGGATTGATGTTGAAGATGAAACTCCAATACTTTGGCCACCTGATGTGAAGAGCTGACTCATTGGAAAAGACCCTGATGCTGGGAAAGATTGAGGGCAGGAGGAGAAGGTGACGACAGAGGATGAGATGGCTGGATGGCATCACCGACTCAATGGACATGGGTTTGGGTGGACTCCGGGGGTTGGTGATGGACAGGGAGGCCCGGCATGGTGCAGTCATGGGGTCACAAAGAGTCGGACACGACTGAGCGACTGAACTGTACTGAAATGTATGGATGTGAGAGACCATAAAGAAGGCTGAGAGTCAAAAAGTTGATGTTTTCGAATTGTGGTTTTGGAGAAGACTCTTGAGAGTCCTTGGACTGCAAATAGATCAACTAGTCAATCCTAACAGAAATCAACCCTGAATATTCATTGGAAGGACTGATGCTGAAACTGAAGCTTCCTTACAGAAGGAAACCTCCCTAACTCATTCTATAAGGCCACCATCACCGAGATACCAAAACCAGACTAAGATGACACACACACAAAAAGAAAACTAGAGGCCAATATCACTGATGAATCAGATGCAAAAATTTTCAGCAAACTTATATTAAACAGAAATCAACAACACATTAAAAAGGTCACACAGCATGATCAAGTGGGTTTTATCCCATGGATTCAAGGATTCTTCAATATACATAAATCAATCAATGTGATACATCATATTAACAAATTGAAAGATAAAAGTCACGTGATCATCTAATTAGATGCAGAGAAAACATTTGAAACAATTCAACAACCATTTATGATAAAAACTCTCTGGAAAACAGGCATAGAAGAACATACCTCAACATAATTAAGGCCATATACAACAAATCCACAGAAAGTATTATTCTCAATGGTGAAAAACTGAAAGCATTTTATCTAAAATTAGGAAAAGACAAGGATGCTCACTCTCACCACTATTATTCAACACACTTTTGGAAGTCCTTGTCACAACAATCACAGAAGAAAAAGAAATAAAATTAATCCAGATTGGAAAAGAAGTAAAAATCAGTGTTTGCAGATGACATGATATCATACGTAGAAAACCCTAAGGTCGCCACCAGAAAATTGCCAAAGCTAATCAATGAATATAGTAAAGTCGCAGGATATAAAATTAAGAAAGCACTAGCATTCCTGCTGCTGTTGCTGCTGCTAAGTCACTTCAGTCATGACCGTCTCTTTGTGACCCAATGGACTGTAGCCTGCCTGGCTCCCCTGTCCATGGGATTCTCCAGGCAAGAATACTAGAGTGTGTTGCCCTCCTCCAGGGGATCTTCCCAACCCAGGTATCAAACCCGTTTCTCTTGTGTCTCTTTCATTGGCAGACAGGTTCTTTATCACTGTGGCCACCTGGGAAGCCTCAGCATAACTATACACTAAGATCATGGAATCTGGTCCCATCACTTCATGGCAAATAGATGGGGAAACAGTGGAAACAGTGTCAGACTTTATTTTGGGGGGCTCCAAAATCACTGCAGATGGTGATTGCAGCCATGAAATTAAAAGACGCTTACTCCTTGAAAGGAAAATTATGACTAACTTAGATATCATATTAAAAAGCAGAGACATTACTTTGCCAACAAAGGTCCATCTTGTCAAGGTTATGGTTTTTCCTTGGTCATGTATGAATGTGAGAATTGGACTGTGAAGAAAGCTGAGCACCAAAGAGTTGCTGCTTTTGAACTGTGGTGTTGGAGAAGACTCTTGAGAGTCCCTTGGACTGCAAGGAGATCCAACCAGCCCATCCTAAAGGAGATCATCCTTGGTGTTCATTGGAAGGACTGATCCTGAAACTGAAACTCCAATTCTTTGGCCAACTCATGTGAAGAGTTGACTCATTGGAAAAGACCCTGATGCTGGGAGAGATTGGGGGCAGGAGGAGAAGGGGCCAACAGAGGATGAGATGGCTGGATGGCATCACCGACTCAATGGACATGAGTTTGAGTAAACTCTGGAAGTTGGTGATGGACAGGGAAGCCTGGCATGCTGAGATTGATGGGATTGCAAAGAGTTGGGCACGGCTGAGAAACTGAACTGAATTGAGCAAGGAAAAACCTTAAAATGAAATTAAGGAAACAGCCCCATTCATCACTACAACAAAAATAATAAAATGCCTAGGAGTAAATCTACATAAAGAAACAGAAGACCTGTATGCAGAAAACTATAAAACACTGATGAAAGAAATCAAAGACAATGCAAACAGATGGAGAAATATACCATGTCCATGGATTGAAAGAATGGATATTTTGAAAATTACTCTACCACCAAAAACAATCTATAAATTCAATGCAATCTGTATCAAACTACCAATGATATTTTTCACAGAACTAGAACAAATACTTTCACAATTTGTATGGAAATGCGAAAAATCCCAAATAGCCAAAGGAATTTTGAGAAAGAAGAATGGAGCTGGAGGAATCAAGTTGCCTGACTTCAGACTATACTACAAAGCTACAACCATCAGGACAGTATGGTACTGGAACAAAAGCAGAAATAAAGAGCAATAGAACAAGATAGAAAGCCCAGATATAAACCCAGGCACCTTTGGGCATCTTATCTTTTACAAAGTAGGCAAGAATATACAATGGAGAAAAGATAGTCTCTTTAATAACTGGTGCTGGAAAAACTAGACAGCTACATGTGAAAGAAAGAAATTATAATACCTCCTAACACCATTCAGGGACTTCTTTTGTGGCTCAGATGGTAAACAGTCTGCCTGCAGTGCAGGAGACCTGGGATCGATCCCTGGGTCAGGAAGACCCTCTGCAGAAGGAAATAGCAAACCAGACCAGTATTCTTACCTGGAAAGTTCCATGGATGGAGGAGCCTGGTAGGCTACAGTCCATAGGGTTACAAACAGTTGGACATGACTGAGCGACTTCACTTTCTTTGGGCTTCACTTGTAGTGCAGAGGGTAAAGCATCTGCCTGCAATGTGGGAGACCTGGGTTCTATCCCCGGGTCAGGAAGATCCCCCAGAGAAGGAAATGGCAACTCACTCCACTACTCTTGCCTGGAAAATTCCATGGATGGAGGAGCCTTGTAGGCTACAGTCCATGAGATCACAAGGAGTCACACATGGCTGAGCGACTTCACTAACACCATTCACAAAAATAATCTCAAAATGGGTTAAAGATCTAAATGTAAGACTGTGTCCAAGTCTTGTGACTCCATGGACTGTAGTCTGCCAGGTTCCTCTGCCCATGGGACTTTCCAGGCAAGAATACTGGAGTGGATTTCCATTTACTTCTCCAGGGGATCTTCCCAACCCAGGAATCGAACCCAGGCAGGCAGATTCTTTACCAACTTAGCTATGAGGGAAGTTCAAAATGTAAGACCAGAAACTATGAAGCTCTTAGAGGAAAACATAGGCAGAAAACTCTGACATAAGTCACAGCAAAATTCCCTCTGACTCACCTCCTAGAGTAAAAGAAATTAAAACTGAAACAAACAAATGGGACCTAATGAAACTTAAAAACTTTTGCACAGAGAAAGAAACTACAAACAGTGAAAAGACAGCCCTCAGAATGGGAGAAAATAATAGCAGATGAAATAACTGACAAAGGATTAATCTCCAAATATACAAGCAGCTTATGCAGCTCAACATCAGAAAAACAATCCAATAAAGAAGTGGGCAGAAGATGTAATCATTTCTTCAAAGAAGATGTACAGGTGGTTAATAAACACATTAAAAAAAAGAACAACAATGCTCAGCACTGCTCATTACTAGAGAGCAAATCAAAACTACAGTGAGGTATAACCTCAAACCAATCAGAATAACTGTCATCAAAAAAATCTACAAACAATAATGCTGGAGAGGGTGTGGATAAAAAGGAAACTTCTTGCACTATCGGTGGGAATGCAAGTTGATACAGCCACTGAGGAAACCATAATTGAAAAGACACATGTACCCTAATGTTTGTCGTAGCTCTATTTATAATAGCTAGGACATGAAAGCACCGAGATGTCATTTGACAGATGAATGTTTAAAGAAGTTGTGGTACATATATACAATGGAATATTGCTCAGTTATAAAAAATTATTGTATTTAAGTCAGTGCTAATGAGGTGGGTGAACCTAGAGCCTATTATACAGAGTGAAGTAAATCAAAAAGAGAAAAACAAATATCATATATTAACACGTATATGTGGAATTTAGAAAGATGATGCTGATGAGCCTATTTGTAGAGAAGGAAAAGAGATGCAGACATAAAGAACAGACTTGTGGAAACAGTGGGGGAAAGAGAAGGTGGGACGAATTGAGAGGGTAGCATTGAAACATACATGTTATCATATGTAAAACAGATAGTGGGAATTTGCTGCATGACACACAGCTCAAATCCAATGCTCTCTGACAACCTATATGAGTGGGATGGGGTGGGAGGTGGGAGGTAGGAAACATATGTATGCCTATGGATGATTTATGTTGATGTATGGCAGAAACCAACAAAATATTGTAAAATAATTATCCTATTAAAATAAATTAATTAAATTAAAAAAAGAAAAGCATGTTTTAAAAGTTGTATGTAAAGAAAGTATTTATTTTGTGTCTATTGTGACATAGAGAGCAAAGGAAGAAAAAACTAGTGAAGAGGGACATGTCAGGTATGAATAGAACACAATGATTACATTTGTGAAAAATATTGAAGTGGAAAGTCAATGTGAAAGGTGCTAGAAAGAACTTTGGTCTTTATATATGTTATGTTGTTTTAGAGAGGACTATCATCTATTTGAATTTCTTAAGCCACTACATCTCAACCATAAATCATACCCCATTCAGCTCATCAAAATAAGCCCAAACACCCATAACTAGTAGTCTCAGCAATTGCGTGGGGTTCCAACATTCCAGATTTATTCTCAACTCACAAGTGACATTGCCTTTGTTCTTGGCTTTTTAGCCATGTTTCACATTCACAATTCATCAAGTACCTAGTATGAGTCAAAAACTGTAGAAGGCAATACAAATGATGAACTGGACAGAGCAGACACAGACACAATTTCTGCCTTCATATGGTTTTCAATTAGAAAAGCCAAATATAAAACAAATATTTACATAATTATTGAATTACAAATCTGATAAGTACTGCAAAGGTGAAATACAGGATAATTTAGCATATAATAGAAGGATCTAGCTTAGTCTAGAGAGAAGACAGGCTTCACTGAGGAAGTTGATATTGTAAGAATGTAGATAAATTAATCAGACCAAGATAAGAATAAGAAATTGCCAAGCTTAGAGACTGGTATACAAAGGTCTTGATATATTACAAAACGAAGAATAAAGCAAAGTACCTGAGAAAAACTGAAGGGGAAAAAAAATGTGGCTAGATATCAGCAAGTAAAAGCTTGATGTAAGAAAGTTTTATGGTAAGGGAAGTGTGGGTCAGACCATTCTAATCTTGGTTAAAGACTTCCGCCTTTCTTCTAAACACAATGGGGAGCCATTGAAAAGTTTTCACAGTAACACACTTTTAAAAGTTTACAATAGCTGTTTTGTGAAGAAGACAACAGCCTATTGTCATAGATCAGGTGACAAAAAAATTATGACTTAGGTGGTAGAAATGGAGATAGGAATGAAAGAATTCAAGAGGTTTGTAGGCAAGAGATGAGAACAAGGAAAGTATTTAAATATGTCTAATTTCTGGTTTGTTTAACCAATTGAATATATATGTGTTCGAAAACACTAGAAGAATTAACTCAGAGGAGAAAATAAACCATGAGTTCTATCTTGGTCATGTCTAATTTGAGGTGTTTGTGAAGTATTCAAGTGAAGATATCAGATAAACAGTTTTATATATGGTTTACATATATATTGATTACAAAATTAAAGGTAAGTTTAAGTCAGGGGAACTAAATTTGGGATTCATCAGCACATGGAGATAAATTTAAGTCATTTACACTTCTGTATCTGCCTCTGGTTCTCCTGTTTCCTTGGACCTTAGCCCTCAAACAGTTTGATTTTTCTCACCCCTTTGCATTTCTTCAGATAACTTCTCAGTCCAGCTCCCATGCTTTTGTGAAACCACACCCACAAGCTAGCTCTTGACTCCTGAAAAAGATGGGAAGGATGCTTTGGGCACTTTTCCTAGAATCTACCATATACCCCATCATCCGCATAGGTATATAATAGATGAGATCATGATCACATCTCATTGAGGCTTCTGGAAATGTGTACTACCTAGGATAACATTCTATAGTGCTACTTGATCCAACCTTTCCCAATCCCCCTTAGGAGAGATTAAAGGAAATCTTAGCAACATATTAGACTTTGCTCTGCTGTTACAGCTATAACTGGATATATGGATACATGGCTTGCTGCAGAGCTTTTACTAATATCTGAATTTTTGCATCACCTTCACAAGCCAATTTTAACAAGACTGAACATGTGGGATATATACCACCTTGTCTAAATCATAAAAATGGGCAAATGAAAGCATTTACAAATTTACCTCATGGAAATTGAAAAGAGATTGATGTTATTTGCTGCCTGAAGTACTCCCACTATCTTCTAACTGCTCAAGAACAGGATTTTTTAAAAGTTTTCAAGACTGTGCTTTAATCATTTGCCTGCATAAATCCTTATTTATTAACTGAAGATAGATTCTCACAAAACCGTAGGCTTGGGAAGTTCAAAGAGATAACAACTATACCACCTCTTCACAAATCTTGATAAAGGTAAGTTAAAGAGTTTTGAAATTGAGTTCCTAGACCACATCCTAGCTGAACAAGATTTTAATATGATGCTAAATGTTTATGATCTTGGATTGAGAAGCCCTCAATTAACAGAGCTCAATAGTTCCTGGAGTTCACAAGGTACTACTAATATCTCATCTCTCATTTCTGTACTGTCCCAAATAACCTTTTCAAAAATAAGAGTCTAATGCATACCATATCTATATCATCCCAAGGGTTTAAAATTATTCATTTTCATCATAATTCTGGCCTATCAAAGTAAATCCAAATTTCAGTGTAATGAAAACTTCCCAAAACTGTGGTTAGGCCAACTTGTCGCAAATTACCCCAGCATGACTTCTAGGCTTCCTATGTGGTGTACTGTTAAATAATCTGCCTGCCAATGTAGGAGACACAAGAGACACAAGTTCAATCCCTGAGTCAGGAAGATTCCCTAGAGTAGGCCACTCCAGTATTCTTTGCCTGGAAAATTCCATAGACAGAGGAGCCAGGTGGGCATAGTCCATGGGGTTTGAAAGAGTCAGACACGACTGAGCAACTGAGCACATTCACACACATGAATGACTTTTATAACCTGTGTATATTCCTTAAGAATGTGTCTACTGAGTGATATGACCTATGGTTTGTAGGAAGTATTGCTATATTAATGATCACAGTCACCTTTGAAACATGAGGATAAGACATGCCAAGGTATTCCTACCCCTGTTTTCTTGCTGCCATTTGCATGAAATATCTTTACCATCCCCCCACTTTCAGTCTGTGGAGTAAGTCCCTCGTAGGCAGCATATGGCAGAGTCTTTTTTATTTTTATTTTTTTAATCCAATCAGCCACCCTACATCTTTTGTTTGGAACGTTTAGTCCACTGATATGTAATTATTGATAGATACATTCTTACTGCCACTTTATTACTTGATTTCCAATTGTTTTTGTAGTTGCTCTTTTGGTTCCTTTCCATTTTGGTTTGTGCTTTTCTGTAGTTTCTTTCTTTTGGTTTTTATATACCTACTGTAGGTTTTTGATTTGCAGTTACCATGGAGTTCATATATGTTGCCTTATAACTATATCTACTTGTTTTAAACTCGTAGTCATTTAACTTCAAACATATTTTAAAAGATCTACATTTTTTTACTCTCCCCATATTGTGCTTTAACATCATATTTTGCATCTTCATGTTTATTCTTTCACTGTTTATTATAGTTAATAATTGCTCTTATAATTTTTCTCTTTTAATTTTTTTACTGGCTTGCTTAAATGGTTGATCTTCAGTCCTTACTATATATTTGTCTTTCCTGGGATTTTCCCCTTCCTACAGATTTTAGCTTCTCTTCCCCTTAGAGAAGATTCTTCAACATTATTTTAGGGTAGGTTTTTTTTATTGATGAACTCTCTGAGTTTCTACTTAACTGAAAAGTCCTTTATCTCTCCTTCTATTCTAAATTATAATCTTGCTATTTTGAATATCCTAGGTTGCATGCTTTTCCCTTTCTGCGTTTTGAATATGTCATGACACTCCCTTCTGGTGTGCAAATTTTCTGCAAATAAATCAACCAATAGCCTTATAAGGATCCCCTTGTATATGACTTTTCATTTTTCTATTGTATCTTTTATTATTTTCTCTTTTGCTTTAACTTTTGCCATTTTATTTATGTGTTCGGGTGTGTCTACTTAAGTTCATCTTTTTGGGACCTACTGTGTTTCCTGTGCCTAGATATCTGTTTGCTTCTTCAGATTTGGGATGCATTCATCTATAATTTCCTCAAATACATTTTCACTTCCCTTCCATGTCTCTTTTCCTTCTGAGACCTCTATAATGTGAATGTTGACATGCTTAAAATTATCTTAGATACTTCTTCAGTTGGCTTTCATTTTTAAATGTTTTTCAACTTGCTATTTGGATTAGGTGATTTCCACTCTATCTCCCAGATCACAAATGCATTGTTCTGTACCACATAGTCTTCTAGTTATTCCTTGTAGCATGTTATTTTTTTTTTTTAATTTTAGCTACTGAATTCTTTAGTTCTGATTAGGGTTTTGTTTATAGTTTTGAGATCCTCAGTGATTTGTTCATTGTTTACATCAATTCTTTCCCCTAATTCAGTTAACATGTGTATTACCATTATTTTTAATTCCTTATCTGGTAAATTACTTCTGTTTCATTATTTATTTTTTCAGATGTTTTCTCTTGACCTTTCAATTGAAAGTAGTTCTTCTACCTTTATATTTTGCTAAACTTTTTACACCTCTCAATTTATGTGAAAGAGTTACCTATTACATTCTTGAAAGGGTATTCTTGTATGGGAGCATCTCTATGCAGACTGCATGTGCCCAATGCCTTTGATAGGAGAACTGGTTTTGACATGAGTAGAAGTTGCTAACAAAAAGATGCTCAACATCACTCATTATCAGAGAAATGCAAATCAAAACCACAATGAGGTACCATTACACACCAGTCAGGATGGCTGTTATCTAAAAGTCTACAAGTAATAAATGCTGGAGAGGGTGTGGAGAAAAGGGAACCCTCTCACACTGTTGGTGGGAATGCAAACTAGTACAGCCACTATGGAAAACAGTGTGAAGATCCTTTAAAAACTGGAATTAGAACTGCCATATGACCCAGCAATCCCACTTCTGTGCATACACACCGAGGAAACCAGATATGAAAGAGACACATGCACCCCAATGTTCATTGCAGCACTATTTATAATAGCCAGGACATGGAAGCAACCTAGATGCCCATCAGCAGACGAATGGATGAGGAAGCTGTGGTACATATACACCATAGAATATTAGTCAGCCATTAAAAAGAATTCATTTGAATCAGTTCTAATGCGATGGATGAAACTGGAGCCCATTATACAGAGTGAAGTAAACCAGAAAGATAAAGACCAATACAGTATACTAACGCATATATATGGAATTTAGAAAGATGGTAATGATAACCCTATATGCAAAACAGAAGTTACATCTTTCTTTAGAGTGTGTTGATGGCTTTCAGCTTGGTATGAGGTGGGGCTGCAATGGAGAGACTTGAGACAGAGTTGGGAATTAAACCCGACCCCCCCCCCCCCCCACTCAATAACCTGCCCTATAGGTGGTGGGGTCTGATTTGAAGTTGCTGGAGCAGAAGCTCTAAGATTCATGCATGAGCTGCTTCTGCTCCTTTTCAGTGTGTACTTTTCCCTCTCCCTGAACCAGGATTCTTGCCCAGGAGTGGGGGGCAGAGGGAGAGTACTAATGCAATGGGGCCCATACTCAGACAATGGTCTGATGTGCTCTCTGTGCTGAGCTCCACTCAGATGCAGTCCTGAGTGCAATTACCCTTCTCCCCTCAGAGCTGATCACTTCCCCCAGCTTCCACCACCTCCTCTCTGTTATGGAATCTCAGCAGGGCAGGAAGGACCCATGTGGACTCTCAGCATAATTCTGAGCACAAGTTGTGATGGAGTGGCTGTGGCAGAGACTTTGGTGGCTTCTGAGATGCTACTTGAGTAAGCTCCAACAATGGTCACTGCCACCTCACCCAGGTTACAGCCCAGGACCAGGTTGCCTCTGCATTCCAGGGCTGCACTGCAACAGAGAGTGGATAGGACCATTGTATTCACTCAGCTTGGCTGGGAGCTTAGTGAGATAGTCACAGGAAACCTGGAAGCTGCTAGGGCAGATCTCTTTCTGCCCTGCCTCAAGCCAAGCCCCTTTGTCCCTCACAGCTGATCACTGTTCCCAGCCTCTATTGTTCCTATCTTGTTGTAGAATCACTCCACAGGGCAGGCAGGGCCCATTTGGAGTCTCAGCACATATCAGGGAGTGTGCTGTGGCAAAGCAGCTTCCATCAGAGATCTGGGAGTATTCTGAGGTGTCCCTTGAGTAAGCACCACCAATTGTCACCACAGCCCCATCCAGCCTCCACTGCAAGACTAGGTCACCTCTGTGTCCCACAATCAAGTCTTTTCCCCAGTCAAGGGCACACAAGATCCAGTGTTCTCTGTGACCTGGAGTGAGTGGGGCCAGAATCTCCACTTGTCTTGGGATGAGACACATGGAAAAGCTGTCACAGGAAACCCTGTAGCTACTAAGGTTGACCTCCTCTTGCCCTGCTTTGGGAGCTAGCCAGCACACATGTGCTCCTCAAGCACAGAGTCCAGGCTTCCCAAAGCCCTTATATTTTCCCCAGTGGCCCTCCAACCAGTCAAGAGGCTTGTCTTCTCTACATATAATCCCAGGACTAAGGCACCTAATCTGTGGCTAAAATTGCTAATTTTCCAGGGTAGGTGTTCACCCAAGTGATCTCCCTTTTCCTTAGTCCCTTCCCAGAGGCATTGTCCCAATATGATTGTTTTTCTTTCCTTCCTATCTGATTAGTTTGTATTTTTCTTATAGCTTTGATTGTACAGGAGTCTTTCTTTAGGTGTCCAATCAGTTTTCATTGAGAATTGCTCCACATGTAAATGTATTTTTGATGTGTTCATGGGGGTGGTTAGTTCCATGTCTTTTTACTCCATCATCTTGATCCCACCTCCAAATGACATGCATTTTTTTTTTTAGTGTTTAAATTACTACATGCATTTTTAATACAGAAAAAATGGAATCTTTGTGACTTTTACTACTAATTTTGAAGAACTCAGATATAGAAGAAGAAAGTGAGAATTACACAAGGTTGAGGAATGGTAAGCTAGAAGTAGTAGGTCAAGGAGTCAATATTTTACTGTGATAAGTTATTTCTTTGTGCTCTTTTAAAATAGCACCTTGCAATTAATAGAAAACAAATATTTGTTCAATGAGCAAACTAAAAGAAAAACCTATTAATATCACCTTATGAAGCCATTCAATTTAATAGTGACTTCTTTAAAGTCATAAAAGGACTTTTCAATTCACAGTAACTTGAAAGAGGCAGTTTTGTCACTTTCCTGAATTTTCCTAAGGTAACAAAATGTGTAATAACCCAGGCTTCTATAGTGCAAGCAAGTTTTAAATTTTGTTCTGTTTGTATATGTCAGGATAATAAAATATAAAATAAAAACAATGCCTACAATGATTCTTTCTGTGAGACTGGAAATAAGTGTGTTCTAATTTTTGAAGCATAATGACTATGTACTTTAAATACTTTATATAAAATCATAGCAGTCTTCTAAAAATATATTCTCTGAAAAACACTTATGCTCTCATTTTAGGACAGGGAGCTTAGGCATAAAGTATGCAAAGTTTGAGCCCTTTCTTCTATCCCAAGCAATGTATAAGTTCCTACTCAATATTTGATTAATACTGAAAAATCATGATAATCCTCACAGCAATGGCTTTATTAATCTTTTGTCATCTTTTCTGATCTGAATTCTGACAGTTCCATCTTGTGGTGAAAATCAGAATAGGTTCTGTGCAGTTGTATTTTTGCTTTGTTTTGCCTGTAGAAGTTCTGAAATAAAAACAAGTATAAAAATTAAAATTTAGAAACTTACCTATTTCAGAAGTGTTTGAATATACTTTACTTCCCTCAAGAAATTTATGGTCTGGTAGGAAAAATTTCACAGGTAGATATTTCTATATGATATGGAAATAATGCACAGAATAATTGTATAAAAAAGAACTTAATGAACCAGATTGCTATGATGGTGTGGGTAGTTACCCAGAGCCAGACATTATGGAGGGCAAAGTCAAGTGGGCCTTGAAAAGCACTGCTGTTAGAGCTAGTGGATGTGATGAAATACCAGCAGAATTATTAAAATCCCTAAATGGTGATCCCATCAAAGGTTTGCATTCATTATGTCTGCAAATTTGGAAGACCCAGCAGTGGCCACAGGACTGGAAAAGGGCAATCCTCATCCCAATTCCCAAGAAGGGTAATACCAAAGAATGTGTTAACCATCAGACAGTTACACTCATCTTCCATGCTAGTAAGGTCATGCATAAAATCTTGCATGCTAAGCTTCAGCATTATGTGAATCAAGAACTTCTAGATGGCCAAGCTGGGTTTAGAAAAGGAAGAGGAATGAAAGCAAGGGAATTAAATTTTAAAAAGACATTGATCTCTTTTTCATTGACTACGCTCAAGCCTTTGACTATGTGTATCACAACAAACTGTGGAAAGCTCTTAGAGAGATGGGAATACCAGACCATCTTACCTGTCTCCTGAGAAACCTGCATGTGGGTCAAGAAGCAACCATTAGATCCCGTATGAAACAAATGATTGGTACAAGTTTGAAAAATACATAAGACTGAGCTGTCTGCTGTCAACCTGTTTGTTTAACCTTTATGCTGAACACATCATGAAAAATGCTGGGTTGGATGATTTACAAGCTGGAATCAAGATACGTGGGAGAAACATCAACAACCACAGATATGCAGATGATACCACCCTAATGGCAGAAAGCAAAAAGGAACTAAAGAGCCTCTTGATGAGGGTAAAGGAGGAGAGTAAAAGAGCCGGCTTAAGACTACATATTAAAAAAATAAGAGAAACTAAGATCATGGCATCCAGCCCCAATACTTCATGGGAAATAGAAGGGGAAAAGGTGGAAGTAGTGACAGTTTTCCTCTTCTTGGGCTCCAGAACACTGCAGATAGCGACTGTAGTCATAAAATCAGAAGATGATTGCTTCTTGGCAGGAAAGCAATGACAAACTTAGGCAGTGTGGTTGAAAAGCAGAGACATTACTCTGCCAACAAAGGTCTGTATAGTCAAGGATATTGTGTTTCCAGTGGTCACATATGGTTGTGAGAGCTGGACTGTAAATAAGGCAGGACGCCAAAGAATCAATGCCTTTGAACTGTGATCCTGGAGAAGACTCCTGAAAGTCCCTTGGACAGCAAGGAAATCAAACCAGTCAATATTAAGAGAGATAAACCCTGAATATTCACTGGAAGGCTGACTCTGAAACTGAAGCTCCAGTATTTTGGTCATCTGATGCCTACAGATGACTAATTGGAAAATTTACTTATGCATGGTAAGATTGAGGGCAGAAGGGAGAAGAGGACATCAGATCATGAGATGGCTGGATGGCATCACCGATGCAATGAACTTGGGCAAACTCTGGGAGATGGTAAGGGACAGGGAGGCCTGGCTCGCTGCAGTCCATGGAGTCACAAAGAGTCGGACATGACTGGGCAGTGGGGCAACAACAACATGATTGATACTAAAAGAGAATGATAAAACCTCAAAACTAAAGTCAGAGATGGAGACTGAGATAAATATCAGATGCCAAAATTGAAAGCTAAATAAGGGTCAAATATCCAGATATTATGTTAGAGAGGAGCAATTGATAGAGATAGACAAAAAGAAAATAATGTGGAAATTTTCTAAAGATAATAAGAAGCTGATGAAATGGAATTGTGAAGGCAAGGGAAAGAGTTTAGATTTCCAATTGGCATGGAATTTTAAGTTCATTCTCTGAGACACTACTCTGTACCGAACATATAATAATTTTAGGTAAAATATAGAAAAAAATTAACAACATAATCAGGCCAAAAAGTAAAACATTATCTGTGAATCCTAAATTATATATATATATATATATATCAATGAGTAAAGCTAAAGCTATAATCTGCTGTTCTCTGGGCCCAAAATCAGGCAATCAATCTAGGAATGAATCTGCAAGAGTCCTGAGAGGTCAAAGTGTTTCAGGTAAGTTTATAAACTAAAGTTAGGCTTGCTGATTAAACCAAGATCTAGGACTGAGTCCTCCCACTCATGAAAGAAGTTTGAAGAGAGCCAGCAATCAGCTTATGGCAGATTATGTGAAGCAGCATATGTTGGGAGACTCAAGAACACAGACCACAGAATCATGAGCAGAAACTGAGTTAGGTTCCTGTAGACTTAATGATTGGATTCAAACTATGTCCAATATAAATGTGAGACAGCAGTCCTGAACCATCAATATATCATACATACTAGACACTACTAGTGTTTCACACTAATCTGACTTCATAATGCCAAACAGTGTGTTTCCTTACCAGATTTTATTTGGCATTTAAAATACTATTTGTCACCCATACAACAAACCAGAAATGCCAGAGAATTAATGTCCCCCAGAGTAGCCCTCAACCAATGCTTTGTGAAAATTGGTGGATAAATATTCCAGCTCCTTCATTCCTTTAGGAAGATAAGTCTAAGAAGGGTACTTTACACTGTATCTCATAATTTTCCAGAAAAATAAAGCTTCATTTGTCCAGAGTGATAATTTTCTTAATAATAAACCTTTTTGACTACTTTCATGTTTCTATCTCATCTTCACTACATTTACAGAAATTTCTTGTATCAACTTTAAAATAAATAGTTAAACTGAAATTATTGTTTCAGATTCTGAATCAATAGTAGGGCCCTACCTTAGTTACAGTAGTGCAAACTAAGACACATTGGTTTTGGAGTGAAGATACAAGAAGGCTGGGTGAAAGTAAGAGAAAAATGCTAGAAAAGGAGAGCTTGAGAGAAAATGAGGGAAAATATCTCCAATTCAAAAAGCAACAGACTATAAAATAAGTAATCTTAGACTATAAAATAAGTAAATTCACAGAGATGGATGAATAATATTTATAAGAAAAATAAAAGAAAAGCAGGCAGAATCAAAATAAGATATGATGAATATGAATACATTAGAAACTTTAAAAAGGAAAATTTTACTAATTGAAATAAAACTATGTCTGGCTCTTGAACAACAAGAGTTTATAATAGTTTCAGAAGAATAAAATAAGAAGATGAATAAAAGTGACATTTGAAGAGGTAAGAGTTAAAAATTTTGAGAATTGAAGATACATGAATTCTCAGACTCAAAATAGGTTCTATAAACTAAGCACATAAAGATACATTTACCTGCAGATGTATCAAACATATAACAACTTAGGAAACAATCTTAAAACCTAATGGAATTAAGTAGAACTTAAATTAAAATACCAATAATAATTACAGAGATAGTGCACGAAAAGAAAGTCTAAAAATTCAATCAACCCATAACTTTTATACAACTGATAATAGAGGCTCAAAATACAAAAAGTAAAACAGTGAAAATCTGACATTGACACATCTATGACCATGGTGCAAGATTTTAAAGTACCTCTACTAAAAACCAATAGCTTGAGCAGGTAAAAAATTAATTAGGATATAAAAGATTTGAATGTGAGAATAGGTATATTCAATAAAGGATCAAATTGGAAGGTACTAAGACTCCAGAGCATTCCAAGAATGTTTCAGCAAGACCAAGGTAGAGTCCTTGACTTGCATTTCCTTTTAGATGAATCCTGCCTGTATCAAAAGTGGATTGTCATTAGTTTCTCACATTTTTTTAATTTATTTATTACTGGCTAAGGGTAGCCCAGAGGAAACATGGCCTAAGTATTCAGACAGATGGCATAAATATGCCATGTATCTTTCAAAAGTTTTATGCTCTTTGCTTGTTAAATGCAATTATTGTGATACACAGAAAAACTGAGCAAGATCATCATCAGGTGAAAACTGATGATGGATTTCTACCACTCTAATAGAAATAAGTGGTACCTGGTAATCTAATGTATGTGGAGGTAGAAATGGCCCAAAGTTAAGAAGATATACATACTTCTAAGCAATGTACAGTGACCTACCGTCTTAGCCAGAGCTACTCCCGGTCATTGAGGAAGTACAGTGGGGGTACTGGTGCTGAACCATTCCTTCTCTTGGGGATTCCATATAGGCCTGTAAAACTTTATCAGAACTTCACTGTGATCTAAGCATCTTTTTGCCCAGTTCTTTCTTCCTTCTATTCTTTTACAGGTTTCATACTTGAATCATAAGTATCTTGAACCACAACACATGTTCCCTCCATTATTCATAGATGTTTCACAAGTAAATTTCTTGCACACATAATGCAGTCTTCACAGTTTCTCTCTAGAAGAATTGACATAGAGACCATGCCAAATACTATTCTAACTATGGACTACAAGTGTTTATCAGACTAACCCTTCAGCTGAGAAATAGAAAGGACCAATAATTTTAAATCCAGGAGTTGGTGATGGACAGGGATGCCCGGCAGGCTGCAAACCATGGATTCGCAAAGAGCCGGATATAACTGAGTGACTGAACTGGACTGAATACTTTAAAAAAAAATTACATGAAGGAATCAGAGAACTATCAGGAATATGATTCTGAACATATGATAAACATCTATAGGGAACATGCAGACCGTTTCACTTCTCAAGGCATTTTTTTTTCAATTTTCAATTCATAAGTGAGGCCAAGAGGTTGAGAGGCTGAGCAGAGATTTCCGACATCTGAAAGAATTGAAGCAAGAATTGTAGTTTGAGGCCGAGGAAGGTGGAAGGTTTTAGTTGAATCCTTTACGTGTGTATAATCAACATTAAGAGCAAAACCCAGAAATAAACAAGCTCTCTAAAAGACTAAAAGTCAGACTTCATTTAGCTAATCAGTAATTGGATTAGGATGGCAATCTTCCACTTTAACTGCCTAGCAGGAAAAAAAAAAAAGGTAAATATTTCCTCAAGAAGATATAATAAATACCCTCAAATTATCTCTACCAGTTTCCATACACAATATACAATATTCAAAAAGAAGCATATGATATAATGGATTTTTAAATTGACCAAAATACAAGAGAAAAATACTCAAAGGTACAGATCCACATGAGTTCCAGATATCAGAGTTATCAGAAAGAAACAAAACAAACAACAACAACAAAAACTATAAATAGTTTGTTCATAAAAAATTGTGGATAAGATATAGAATAGCAGCAAAGAAGTAAAATCAGTTTAAAAACATAATCAAATGTCAATACTAAATCTGAAGAACTAAAATTAAGTATTTTAATAGATGTGATTAACAGTATTTAGTGGAAAAGATAATTAGTAAAATGGAAGGCAACCTAAAGGCATAGATTAGCTGAATGAAAATAAAAACAAGATATATATATATATATATATATATATATATATATATATATATATATATATATATACTGCCTACAAGAGACCTCTTTCAGATCTAGGGACACACACAGACTGAAAGTAGGGGATGGACAAAGATATTCCATGCAAATGGAAATCAAAAGAAAGCTAGAATAGCAACACCCATATCAGGCAAATTAAACTTTAAAAAGACTGTTACAAGAGACAAAGAAAGACACTACATAAAGACCAAGAATCCATTCAAGAAGTATGTAGCAATTGTAAATATACATGCAGCCAACATAGGAGCACCTCAATATGTAAGGCAATACTAACCTCCATAAAAGGAGAAATCAACAGTAACACAATAAGAGTGGGAGAATGTAACATGTCACTTTCATCAATAGACATACCATCTAGAAAAAACTCAATAAGGAAACACAGGCCTTAAATGATTCATTAGGCCAGATGAACTTAACTGATATTTATAGAGCATTCAATCCAAAAGCAATAGAATGCACAAATCAGTGTGATACACCACATCAATAAATTGAACAATAAAAACCTTATGAGCATCTCAATAAATGCAGAAAAAGCTGAATTCAACACCAATTTATGACAAAATGCTCTCTATAAAATGGGCACAGAGGAAACATACCTCAACATAATAAAGACCATACATGACAAATGTACAGCTAACACCACATATAATGTTGGAACAAGACAAAGATGCTCACCCTCACCACTTTTATTCAACATACTTTTGGAAGTCTTAGCCACAGTAATCAGAGAAGAAAATAAATAAAACAAATCCAAATTAGAAAATAAGTAAAACTGTCACAGTTTGCAGATAACATGGTATACTATATATAGAGAAACCTAAAGAAGCTGAAGCTCCAATACTTTGGCCACATGATGCAAAGAACTGACTCACTGGAATAAAATGATGCTGGGAAATATTGAAGGCAGGAGGAAAAGAGGATGACAGAGGATTTGGTGGTTGGATGGCATCACTGACTCAGTGGACATGAGTTTGAACAAGCTCTGGGAGTTGGTAATGGACTGGGAAGCCTGGTGTGCTGCAGCCCATGGGATTGCAAAGAGTCAGACATGACTGAGCTACTGAACTGAACTGAAAGATGCTACAAGAAAGCTACCTGAACTCATCAATGCATCTAATAGGTTGCAGAATACAAAATTAGACACAGAAATATGTCACATTTCTATAGAGGAAATGAAAGTCAGAATGAAAGTTAGAAAAAGAAATTAAACAACCCCACTTACCAATGTATCAATATTAACATTATATCTAGGAATAAACCCACTTAAGTAGGAAAAATACCTATAATCCTAAAACCAACCACTTTACGAAAGAAATGAAAGATGACACAACCAGATGGAGAGATATACTATATACCAATTCTTCCAGTCTATGTTCTTGGACTGGAAGAATCAACATTGTTACAATTACTATACTACCCAAGGCAATCTACAGATCCAGTGCAATAACTGTCAAATTGTCAAGACATGGAGGCAACCTATCTAAATGTCCATCAATAGATGGGTAGATAAATAAGATGTAGTATAAATATAAAATGAAATGTTACTTGGCCATTAAAAAGAATGAAATAATGCCATTTGCAGCCACATGGATGAACCTGGAAATTATCATACCAAGTGAAGTATGTCAGATAGAGGAAATCAAATACTGTATGATATCACTTATATGCAGAATATAAAAAAATATGTTACATAATGAATATATTTGCAAAATGTAAAGAGATTCACAGATTTAGAGGATGAACTTATAGTTACCAGAGGTGGAAGTGTGGTGGGGAGGGATAGATTGGGGGTTTAGGATTGACATGTATATACTGTTATATTTAAAATAGACAACCAAGAAGGACATATTGTATAAAACAGGGAGATCTGCACAATATTCTGTAATAACTTAAATGGGAAGAATTTGAAAAAGAATAAATACATGTATATATTTTACACTGAATCTAATACAACATTGTTAACCATACATACCCCAATTTAAAATAAAAATTTTAGAAATAAAATAAAAAATAACAAATTTATAAACTTTTAGAAATTTATTTCTAAAAATCAAGTAAATATGTTAATTTTATAACTTTGAATACACAGTAATAATAATATTAATACAAATGATAGTAATAATATTAAGATATATTAAATACTGATGTATCAGACATTAAGCACTTCACATACACTATCATATTTAATCCTTACAACAATAACATTAGTCCAAGTAAAATTATTTTTCAGATAAATCAATTGAGATTTCAAGTAACAAAGTATATTGCCCAAAGTCATAAAACCAGTACCTGAGAGAGCTGGGATTTAAATTTAATCAGTCTGACCCTAGGCTCTATATTGTGAACTATTATGTTATACTGCCATTTAGTTAAGTCTTGGATCAGGAGTTGGTTCAAAATATGCCTAATTCATCCATATATTCCACGGCCAGACCCAAATACATATATATATATATATATATTTGCTACCATTATTTTTATTCAGTCATATAATAGCATCACTAATGACCTTTTATTTTGGAACTAAATTATAATAGAGCTTGGTGTTCATTATTGATATCCACTCATGTTTGAGAATCTCAGTGGACAGACCATGAACTATGATAGCTCTTTCTGTGAGACAGGCTATGTTAGTTTGTAAGTGCTCTAATACCACCTCTTCCACTAAAGAAGAAACTGGAAAAATATTTTCTTGCACACTAAGCTTCAGCTCTATGACAAAGGAAACAGCTGACCTTTGACCCAAGGTTAACAAGTCCATACCATGATATATTCAGGGATATCAGATAGTTTTATAAATCAACTCCAGCTTCAGCATGCTCAGTAGCTCACATTACTCACTCTTGCTATAGAGAATAACCTAGTAAATCAGTTCATTCATTCAAACATTCTTGTTTTTATCATAGAATTTTTGAGGACCTACACTGAACGTATTTGAATTCTGATTCTTTGGATTAGTTATCTACTTTTCCTTATTTATCAATTACTTCATTTTTAAATGGGGCATAATGATAGTAAGCATAGTGTTAGTCACTTAGTTGTGTCTGACTGTTTGTGACCCCGCGAACTGTATCCCACCAGACTCCTCTGTCCATAGAATTCTCCAGGCAAAATACTGAAGTGGGTTGCCATTCCCCTCTCCAGGAGATCTTTCTGACCCAGGGATCAAGCCCAGGCCTCCTGCACAGCAAGCAGATCCTTTAGTGTCTGAGTCACCAGGGGAGCCCATAATGATAATTGCATCAAAGGGATTATGAGAATTACATGAGATAAAGTAAAATGTTTAAAATGGTTACTGAATATATACTAAAAAAATTACATCATGTTACTTATTATATCAATACCATTATTACTCATTACTACACAGTAGGCTATTGCCAGGTACTGGAGACAGAGTGGTAAACAAGACAATCATAGCCCACTATTTTAAGGAATTTAGAATCTAGCTCACAAATATTATATACATTGAAGCCAAACACAAACTGCCTTCTTCCCCAATTCTCACTTTCTACTAATGGAATTCCTACTTAGAAAATCCAGGAGAGCTGGAAGATGGCAGAAGAATAGGATGGGGAGACCACTTTCTCCCCCACAAATTCATCAACATATCATTTGAACGCTGAGCAAACTCCACAAAACAACTTCTGATCGCTAGCAGAGGACATCAAACACCCAGAAAAGCAGCCCATTGTCTTCGAAAAGAAGTAGGACAAAATATAAAAGATAAAAAGAGAGACAATAGAATTAGGGACGGAAATCCATCCTGGGAAGGGAGTCTTAATAGAGGAAGTTTCCAAATACCAAGAAACCCTCTCACTAGCAGGTCTGGGGGAAGTTTTCGAATCTCAGAGGGCAACCTAACTGGGAGGAAAAATAATTAAAACCCACAGATTACATGCCTAAAAACAACTCCCAGCAGAAAAGTACCCCAGACGCTCGCATCTGCCACCAGCAAGTGGGGGCTGAACAGAGAGGAGTGGGTGGTGGCATTGCTTAGGGTAAGGACTGGGCCTGAAAGCCCTGAGGGCAATCTGAGGGAGCTAACAAGAGATAGCAACTTAAACTGTGGGATAGCAAGAGAGAGAGAATTAACTTGGGAAAAGCCCTAAACTTAGGCACTACCCGCCCATTCCCAGAACAAAGGACTGAGTGAATACCAGAGAAGAGCTAGCCTGCTGCGGACTGGCCCATCCCCCACCAGAGGCAGGAGGCAGGGGGGAGGGGAAAGGGGCAAACTCGGCCCCAGAGACGGCATCCCCTACCAAACTGCAAATAGGCTTCCAGTCTCTAACCAGACTTCCTGAGATTCTGGATGGTTGACATCCACTGGGAGGGTTGCAGCCAGAAATAAGCTCTCCAGAAGATACACAAGGCACACCCAAACTGCGCGCCTGGAAACTGAGGCTGGGGCCGTGGAGGGAATAATGCACACTGCACCTGTGGAGAGTGTGCTCATCAAGCTCCTGTGTGCTCCTCAACCTCCTGGTTGCCTGAGCTGCTCAGGTGGGGAAGGCACAAAACACAGGTCCAACTGAGTCTGCGCCTTTGTGGAGTACCCAAAAACCTGAACCTGAGTGGCTTAGGCCTTGGAAGTGCACACAACTCAGGGTCCACTCCCTGTAGAGAAACCTTGAGCCTGATCATTGTAGACAGGGAAAGCACACATGCCATGAGTAGGGGCAAACTCAGTGTGGCCGGAACTCTGTGAATCCTCCCCACACACGCCAGTGATACTTGTCTGCAGTGCCCCTCCCTCCACATAGCAGGACTGAACAAGCAAACCTAAACAAGAGACCACCTCCGCCCCCTTGTGTCAGGGCGGAAACTAGACACTGAAGAGACCTGCAAACAGAAGCCAAATAAACAAAGGGAACCACTTTAGAAGTGAGAGGTGCAACAGATTAAAATCCCTGTAGTTAACACCAACTACACCGGAAGGGGCCTATAGATATTGAGGAGTGTAAGCTGGAACAAGGAGCTATCTGAAACTGAACCAAACCCACACTGCCCAAAAGAGCTCCAGAGAAATTCCTAGATATATGATATATTTTTACTGTTATTTTTTAATTAAGAAAAAAAATTTCTCTTTTTTTTTAAAGCCCCCTATTACTCCTCTATTACTCCTTAATTTTCATTTTTATAACCCACTGTAACCTGGCAAAAAAAATAGACCCTATTTTAAAGCAAACTTCATATATATTTCTTAAATTTTTTGTTTCTGTATTTTTTAATATTGTATTTTTAAGAGTCTAACCTCTACTCTAGATTTTTAATCTTTGTTTTTCAGTATTTGATGTCAATTTTGGACATTTAAGAATCCAACTTTCAGCACTGATTTTCACTCAGGAGTGTGATTACTGGTTTGATCACTCTCTGCCCCTTTTGACTCTCCTTATTTTCCCTCAGATCACCTCTATTTCCTCCCTCCCCTTTCTCTTCTCAATCCAATTCTGTGAATCTTTGTGGGTGTTCTGGGCTATGGAGAACATTAGGGAACAGAGTACTGAATAGATCTGTCTCTCTTCTCTTGAATCCCCCTTTTTCTTCTCCTGCTCACCTCTATCTCCTTCCTTGCTCTCCTCTTCTTCATGTAACTCTGTGAACCTCTCTGGGTTTCCCTCACTGTGTAGAATCCTTTCACCATTAACCTAAAAGTTTTATCATCAGTGCTGTATGGATGGAGAAGTCTTGAGGCTACTGGAAGAATAAGACTGAAATCCAGAGGCAAGAGGCTTAAGCCTGAAACCTAGAACACCAGAGAACTCATGACTCCAGGGAACATTAATTAAAAAGAGATCATCCAAAAGCCTCCATACCTACACTGAAACCAACCACCACCCAAGAGCCAATAAGTTTCAGACCAAGACATACCAAGCAAATTCTCCAGCAACACAGGAACATAGCCCTGAGCATCAATATACAGGCTGCCAAAAGTCACACCAATCCCATAAACACATCTCAAAACTCACTACTGGACACTCCATTGCACTCCAGAGAGAAGAAATCCAGCTCCACCCACCAAAACACCAACACAAGCGTCCCTAACCAGCAAACCTCAAAAAGCCAAATGTCTGGGTCCACCCACTTGGAGAAACCTCCACAATAAAAAGGAACCACAGACTACCAGAATACAGAAAGGCCACCCCAAACACAGAAATCTAAATAAGATGAAAAGGCAGAGAAATACCCAGAAGGTAAAGGGATGTGAAAAATGCCCGCCAAGCCAAACAAAAAGGGAGGAGATAGGGAATCTACCTGAAAAACAATTTAGAATAATGATAATAAAAAATGATCCAAAATCTTGAAAACAAAATAGAGTTACAGATAAATAGCCTGGAGACAAGGATTGAGAAGATGCAAGAAATGCTTAACAAGGACCTGGAAGAAATAAAATAAATAAATAAATAAATAAATAAATAAATAAATAAATAAACAAATAAATAAAAATGCATTATTCATTTTCAATTGATGCTTTTTTATTTCTTCCAGGTAAAGTAATTAGCTTCCAACTAATAAAAATAAATGGAAGTTAATTACTTATTTAATTAAAAATAAAAACAAAAATCACATTTTGATGAAAAATATTAAAAAAATAAATGAATAATGCAATAAATGAGATAAAAAAACACTCTGGAGGGAACCAACAGTAGAATAACGGAGGCAGAAGATAGGATAAGTGAGGTAGAAGATAAAACGGTGGAAATAAATGAAGCAGAGAGGAAGAAAGAAAAAAAAAAGAATTAAAAGAAATGAGGACAGCCTCAGGGACCTCTGGGACAATGTGAAATGCCCCAACATTCGAATCATAAGAGACCCAGAAGAAGAAGACAGAAAGAAAGGCCATGATAAAATACTTGAAGAGATAATAGCTGAAAAGTTCCCCAAAATGGGGAAGGAAACAGTGACACAAGTCCAAAAAAACCAGAGAACCCCAAACAGGATAAACTCAAGGCAAAACACCCCAAGACACATATTAATCAAATTAACAAAGATCAAACACAAATAACAAATATTAAAGGCAGCAAGGGAGAAACAACAAATAACCCACAAAGGTATTCTCATAAGGATAACAGCTGATCTTTCAATAGAAACTCTTCAGGCCAGAAGGGAATGGCAGGACATACTTAAAGTAATGAAAGAGAATGACCTACAAACTGGATTACTATACCCAGCAAGGATCTCATTCAGATATGAAGGAGAATTCAAAAGCTTTACAGACAAGCAGAAGTTGAGAGAATTCAAGACCACCAAACCAGCTCTTCAACATATGCTAAAGGATCTTCTCTAGACAGGAAACACAGAAAGGTTGTAGAGACGCAAACCCAAAACAACAAAGCAAATGGCAATGGAAATATTCTTATCAATAATTACCTTAAATGTAAATGGGTTGAATGCCCCAACCAAAAGACAAAGATTGGCTGAATGGATACAAAAGCAAGACCCCTATATATGCTGTCTACAAGAGACCCACCTCAAAACAAGGGACACATACAGACTAAAAGTGAATGGCTGGAAAAAATTATTTCACGCAAATGGAGACCAAAAGAAAGCAGGAGTCGCAATATTCATATGAGATAAAATAGACTTTAAAATAAAGTCTGTGAAAAGAGACAAAGAAGGACACTACATAATGAACAAAGGATCAAACCAAGAAGAGGATATAACAATTACAAATATATATGTACCCAACAGAGAAGCACTGCAATATGTAAGGCAAATGGTAATAAGAATGAAAGGGGAAATTAGCAATAACACAATAATAGTGGGAGACTTTAATACCCCACTCACACGTATTGATCTATCAACTAAACAGAAAATTAACAAGGAAACACAAAGTTTAAATGACACAATTGTTCAGCTAGTCCTAATTGATATCTATTGGACATTTCACCCCAAAACAATCAATTTCACCTTTTTCTCAAGTGCACACGGGACCTTCTCCAGAATAGATCAAATCCTGGGCTATAAGTGTAGCCCTGGTAATATCAAAATATTTTAAATCATTCCAAGCATCTTTTCTGACCACAATGCAGTAAGATGAGATCTCAATTACAGGAAAACAAAAGAAACAAACAAAAAAAACTATTAAAAATTCCAACATATGGAGGCTAAATAACATGCTTCTGAAAAACCAATAAATCATAGAAAAAAGTAAAAAAGAAATAAAAAATATGCATAGAAATGAATGAAAACAACCCAAACCTATGGGACACTGTAAAATCAGTGCTAAGGGGAAGGATCATAGCAATACAGGCTTACCTCAAGAAACAAGATAAAAGTCAAATAATTAACCTAACTTTAAACCTAAAGCAACTTGGAGAATGAAGAAATGAAGAACCCCAGGGTTAGTAGAAGGAAAGAAATCTTAAAAATTAGGGCAGAAATAAATGCAAAAGAAACTAAAGAGACCATAGCAAAAATCAACAAAGCTAAAAGTTGGTTTTTTGAAAAGGTAAATAAAATTGACAAACCGTTAGCCAGACCCATCAAGAAACAAAGGGAGAAGAACCAAATCAACAAAATTAGAAATGAAAATGGAGAGAACACAGCAGACAACACTGAAATACAAAGGATCATAACAGACTACTACCAGCAGCTATATACCAATAAAATGAACAGCTTAGACGAAATGGACAAATTCTTAGAAAAGTATAACTTTCCAAAACTGAACCAGGAAGAAATAGAAGATCTTAACAGACCCATCACAAGCACAGAAATCGAAACTGCAATCAGAAATCTTCCAGCAAACAAAAGCTGAGGACCAGATGGCTTCACAGCTTAATTCTACTAAAAATTTAGAGAAGAGCTAACACCTATCTTACTCAAACTCTTCCAGAAAATTGCAAAAGAAGGCAAACTTCCAAACTCATTCTATGAGGCCACCATCACCCTAAATCCAAAACCAGACAAAGGTGTCACAAAAAAAGAAAACTACAGGCCAATATCACTAATGAACATAGATGAAAAATCTTTAACAAAATTCTAGCAAACAGAATCCAACAACATATTAAAAAGATCATACATCATGACCAAGTGGGCTCTATGCCAAGAATGCAAGGATTCTTTAATATTCACAAATCAAACAATGTAGTACATCACATTAACAAATTGAAAGATAAAAACCATATGATTATCTCAATAGATGCAGAGAAAGCCTTTGACAAAATTCAACATCCATTTATGATAAAAACTCTCCAGAAAGCAGGAATAGAAGGAACATACCTCAACATAATAAAAGCTATATATGGCAAACTCACAGCAGACATTATCCTCAATGGTGAAAAATTGAAAGCATTTCCCTTAAAGTCTGGAACAAAACAACGGTGTCCACTCTCACCACTATTATTCAACATAATTTTGGAGGTGTTGGCCACAGCAATCAGAGCAGAAAAAAAAAATAAATAAAAGGAATCCAGATAAGAAAAGAAGAAGTGAAACTCTCACTATTTGCAGACGACATGATCCTCTACATAGAAAACCCTAAAGACTCTACCAGAAAATTACTAGAGCTAATCAATGAACACAGTAATGTTGAAGGATACAAAATTAGCACACAGAAATCCCTTGAATTTGTATATGCTAACAATGAGAAAACAGAAAGAGAAATTAAGGAAACAATACCATTCACCATTGCAACAAAAAGAATAAGATACTTAGGAGTATATCTACCTAAAGAAACAAAAGACCTATACATAGAAAACTATAAAACACTGATGAAAGAAATCAAAGAGGACACAAATAGATGGAGAAATATGCCATGTTCATGGATTGGAAGAATCAATATTGTGAAAATGAGTATACTACCCAAAGCAATCTATAGATTTGATGCAATCCCTATCAAGCTACCAACAGTATTCTTCATAGAACTAGAACAAATAATTTCACATTTTGTATGGAAATACAAAAAAACCTCGAATAGCCAAAGCAATCTTGAGAAAGAAGAATGGAACTGAAGGAATCAACCTGCCTGACTTAAGGCTCTACTACAAAGCCACAGTCATCGAAACAGTATGGTACTGGCACAAAGACAGAAATATATACATCAATGGAACAAAATAGAAAGCCCAGAGATAAACCCACGTACCTATGGACATCTTAGCTTTGACATAGGAGGCAAGGATATACAACGGAACAAAAGACACTTCTTCAACAAATGGTGCTGGAAACTGGTCAACCACTTGTAAAAGAATGAAACTAGAACACTTTCTAACACCATACACAAAAATAAACTCTAAATGGATTAAATATCTAAATGTAAGACCAGAAACTATAAAACCCCTAGAGGAGAACATAGGCAAAACACTCTCCGACAGAAATCACAGCAGGATCCTCTATGACCCACCTCCCAGAATATTAGAAATAAAAGCAAAAATAAACAAATGTGACCTAATTAAACTTAAAAGCTTTTGCACAACAAAGGAAACTATAAGCAAGGTGAAAAGAGAGTCTTCAGATGGGAAAAAATAATAGCAAACGAAGCAACAGACAAAGGATTAATCTCAAAAATATACAAGCAACTCCTGCAGCTCAATTCCAAATAAATAAGTGATCCAATCAAAAAATGGGCCAAAGAACTAAACAGACATTTCTCCAACGAAGACATACAAATGGCTAACAAACACATGAAAAGATGCTCAACATCACTCATTATCAGAGAAATGCAAATCAAAACCACAATGAGGTACCATTACATGCCAGTCAGGATGGCTGCTATCCAAAAGTCCACAAGCAATAAATGCTGGAGAGGGTGTGGAGAAAAGGGAACCCTCTTACACTGTTGGTGGGAATGCAAACTAGTACAGCCACTATGGAGAACAGTGTGGAGATTCCTTTAAAAAACTGGAAATAGAACTGCCATATACACACTGAGGAAACCAGATCTGAAAGAGACACGTGCACCCCAGTATTCACTGCAGCACTATTTATAATAGCCAGAGCATGGAAGCAACCTAGACGCCCATCAGCAGACGAATGGATAAGGAAGCTATGGTACATATACACTATGGAATATTACTCAGCCATTAAAAAGAATTTATTTGAATCATTCTAATGAGATGGATGAAACTGGGGCCCATCATACTGAGTGAAGTAAGCCAGAAAGATAAAGACCAATACAGTAAACTAACACACACACACACACACACACACACACACACACACACACACAAACACACACATATATATATACATGGAATTTAAAAAGATGGTAATGATAACCTTATATGCAAAACAGAAAGAGAGACGCAGATGTACAGAACAGACTTTTGGACTCTGTGGGAGAAGGCAAAGGTGGGATGTTCTGAAAGAATAGCACTGAAACAAGTATATTATCAAAGGTGAAACAGATCACCAGCCCACGTTGGATGCATGAGACAAGTGCTCAGGGCTGGTGAACTGGGAAGACCCAGAGGGATGGGATGGGGAGGGAGGCGGGAGGGGGGATCAGGATAGGGAACACATGTATATCCATGTCTGATTCATGTCATTGTATGAGAAAAGCCACTACAATATTGTAAAGTAATTAGCCTCCAACTAATAAAAATAAATGAAAAAAAAAGAAAGAAAGAAAGAAACAGTGAGCTGGAGGCCAGCTCTACAAAGGGCCTATAAAAAAAAAGAAGAAAGAAAAGAAAGAAAGAAAAGAAAAAAAGAAAAGAAAAAGAAAAAAAGAAAAGAAAATCCAAACGTTTGACTTAAGCTCCATATTTTGCCACTAACATTGCCTAAGGGAATTCAGGGCTCCCTTTCTACATATATTCTTCCCTCATGTCCACCCTAAATCAGTATGGTAGCTATCAGGTGATAGAAAATATAGCCCTAAGCCAAGAGTATTAATGAATAGTTTATTTGGTACACAGTTCCCAAGGCACTGCTATATAGCCATATATAATTCTAGTCTTTAAACTGAGGTCTTCCACTACTGTATCAATAATAATTTTTGACAAGGGTAAATTCGACTTTCCACTTCCCCTGGTAAGGCCTGCCTACTAAGAAGAAATTGATTAAAAAAAATAAATAAAAAGGAAAAGTTCATGTAATCCTGTTTCTAGTACAGGGAAGAAAAGCTTCCAAATAAGAATTAATTACAACAGAAGAACTAGAATAAAGAGAAAACAACGTTAAATATACCTCTTTTTGAGACTGATCAGAGTCACTTTGAGAAAGACTTTGTTGCAGGCTCTTGTGTCTGCGAATGAGGATTTCCTTTACTTGTTCTGTTGTTCCTCTTTCTCCTGGAAGGGTATACCTGTTATATGTTGGAGCCTGGTCAAAATACACAACACAGAAGTTTCATAATTGAAGCACCATGAATATGAACATTAATGAATAAACTCAATATATATATTAATAAAATCAACATAATTGTTATTGTGTAAAATATATTAGAGTTTATCAAAGAAGTTCAAGAATATATGAAATTTATTTTATCTTTTTTTATAATCCTGCATTAAGCTAAAGATTTGAGGCGTATTTATCATCTAAACATATTCAAAATTTCTACAGGTAAAGAGACTGTAAAAATGTAACAGAACAAAAGATTACATTTAACCTCATTTAAATTATATTTAAATTGCTCATCAACTTCTTGATGAAGGTGAAAGGTGAGAGTGAAAAAGCTGGCTTAAAACTCATCATTCAAAAAACTAAGATCATGGCATCCATTCCCATTACTTCACAGCAAATAGTTGGAGAAACAATAGAAACAGTGAAAGATTTTATTTTCTTTGGCTCCAAAATCACTGCAGATGACAACTGCAGCCGTGAGATTTTTAAAAAAAAAAAAAGCACTTGCTCCTTGGAAGAAAAGCTGTAATAAACCTCGGCAGTGTATTAGAAAGCAGAGACATCACTTTGCCAACAAAAGTTCATATAGTCAAAGCTATAGTTTTTCTAGTAGTCAGGTATGGACGTGAGAGTTGGACCATAAAGATGCATGAGGACCGATGAATTGATACTTTCAAGCTGTGGTGCTGGAGAAGACTCTTGAACGTCACTTGGACAGGCAAGAAGATCAAAATAGTCAATCCTAAAGGAAATCAGTCCTGAATATTCATTGGAAAGACTGATGCTGAAGCTGAAACTCCAATACTTTGGCCCCTTGATTTGAGGAGCCAACTCATTGGAAAAGACCCTAATTCTGGGAAAGACTGAGTTTTGTAAAAGGGGTTGATAGAGGATGAGATGGTTGGATGGCATCACTGACTCAATGGACATGACTTTGAGCCAGCTCTGGGAAATAGAGGACAGGGAAGCCTGGTGTGCTGCAGTCCATGGAATCACAGAGTTAGACACAACTGAGTAACTGAACAACAGCAACAACAAACAATGTTTATTTTATAATCATATCACCTTTTAGAGATTTCGATGCAACAACAAACAATGTTTATTTTATAATCATATCACATTTTAGAGATTTCGATGATACTTTTGAAACTGAGTATATATCCCAATTTTGGTGACAGAATTACATCACCATTAGAAAATATATTTTTACTTTTTCAAAAGGAAAAAAAATGAATACAAACTACCTCTAATTAAAAATCCATTACCTTTAGATGGAAGGAAAAAACAGTGTAGGAGGAAATAGCAATGAAGTCTAGACTTATCTGAATGTATCCTGCACTATACATTAAACAGTTGAACTAAAAAATATTTTACATAATTTAAAAAAAAAAATGAAAAGGAAAAAAAAAAGAAGACAAAACTGAGTTCCAGCCAAGACAGAGTAACAGAGATCATATTTATCCTATCTCCTGAAGTAAAGCATTAGATAAAACTATAGCAGAAACAGAAGCAGAAAAGATAAAGAGATGGCAAGAATACACAAAACTATACAAACAAGGGGTCAATGACCCAGATAACCACTATGATGTGGTCATTCACCTAGCACCAAACATCCTGGATTGTGAAGTCAAGTGGCCTGAGGACGTAATACTATAAACAAAGCGAATGGTGGTGATGGAATTCCAGCTAAACTATTTCAAATCCTGAAAGACAATGCTGTGAAAGTGCTGCACTCAATATGCCAGAACATTTGGAAAACTCATCAGTGGCCACAGTACCAGAAAAGGTCAGTTTTCATTCCAATCCCAAAGAAGGGTAAGGTCAAAGAATGTTTAGGCTACCATACAACTGCACTTGTTTCACATGGTGAAAAGTTTATGCTCAAAATCCTTCAAGCTAGGCTTCAGAAGTATGTGAACCAAGAACCAATATGTACAAGTTGGCTTTAGAAAAGGCAGAGGAACCAGAGATCAAATTGCCAACATCCATTGGATCATAGAAAAAGCAAGGGGATTCCAGAAGAGTATCTACTTCTCTTTTATGGACTATGCTAAAGCCTTTGACTGTGTGAATAAAAAATAAAAAAAATAAAAAAACTGTGGAAAATTCGTAAAGAGAAGGGGATACCAGACCACCTTACCTGTTTCCTGAGAAACCTGTATGAAGTTCAAGAAGCAACAGTGAGAACCAGACATGGAAAAACAGACTGGTTCCAAATTGTGAAAGGAGTATGACAACACTGCATATTGCCACCCTGCTTATTTAACCTCTGTGCAGAGTACAGAAGGACAGGGTTTCTATGGTGGTTCAGTGGGTAACGAATCCACCTGAGATGCAGGACACCCTGGTTTGATCCCTGGGTCAGGAAGATCCCCTGGAGAAGAAAATGGCAATCCACTCCAGTATTCTTGCCTGGAGAATCTCATGGACAGAGTACCCTAGCAGGCTATAGTCCATGGGGTCACAAAGAGTTAGACACTGCTATTGCTGCTGCTAAGTCACATCAGTCGTGTCTGACTCTATGTGACCCCATAGACGGCAGCCTACCAGGCTCCGCCGTCCCTGGGGCGTAGACACTACTGAGTGACTAAAACTTTCACTTTCATGCAGATTATATCATGTGGCATGCTGGGCTGAATGAATCACAATTTGGAATCAAGATAAGTGCGAGAAACATCAACAACCTCAGATACAGAGATGACACCACCCTTATGGCAAAAAATGAAGAGGAAACTAAAGAGTCTCTTGATGAGGGTGAAAGAGGAGAGTGAAAAACCTGGCTTAAAACTCAACATTCAAAAAACTAAGATCACGCCATCTTGTCCCATAACTTCCTGAAAAATAGGAGAAAAAGTGGAAGCAGTGGCAGATTTTATTTTCTTTGGCTCTAAAATCACTGCAAATGGTGACTGCGGCCATGAAATTAAAAGAAGAAAAGCTATGACAAACTAGACAGCATATTAAAAACAGACATCGTTTTCCCAACAAAGGTTCCTATAGTTAAAGCTATGGTTTTTAAGCTGTCATGTACAGATGTGAGATTTAGGGTGACTAAATAATAATGAAGGGTGACTGTTGAAGAATAGATGCTTTTGAATTATGGTGCTGGAGAAGACTCTTGAGAGTCTCTTGAACTGCAAGATCAAACCAGTCAATCCTAAAGGAAATCAACCCTGAATATTCATTGGAAGGACTGATGCTGAAGTTGAAGCTCCAAAACTTTGACTACCTGACTAGAAGAGCTGATTCAATGGAAAAGGCCCTGATGCTGAGAAACATTGAAGGTAAAAGGAGAAGGGGGTGGCAGAGGGTGAGATGGTTTGATAGCATCATTGACTCAATGGACATGAGTTTAAGCAAACTCTTAAAGACAGTGAAGTACTGAGAAGTCTGGTGTGCTGCAGTTCAGGGGTTTCCAAAGAGTTGGACATGACTTAGAGATTGAAAATCAACAAATAGGGAAAAAAAAAAAAAAAAAGATGAGCAAAACACTAAATCAAGCTATGGAAGAGAGTGAAGCCAGAAAAATGGGCAACTAAGGAGATAATGCTTGAAATTGCCTCAGCTAATTGCCTTGGGAGAGCTCTCATGCCCTGATGCAGGGAAAGGAAGCCTGCAATAAGGTGGGTCATTTCACAATGATAAAACAGTCCATCCTGGAGTGATGCCAGCAAATATGGCAGAAAAGGACATCCCTAGTCCTTGACCTCTACAGAAACAGTAATTGTTAGTTATCCACAGAGGAGAATGCCGTTGAGAGAATTCCAAATTCCAGGGGAGAGGTTACAGCACAATAGTAGAGCACCAAAAAATGAGAAAAATGCATCCAAAGAGGGTAAGGAAAAAAGCTTTACTTTTTTAGGAGTTTTACTTTTTTTCATATTGCTCTTCCCCAAAATCAGCATAGCACATTTCTAAGGACATATAATGTTTGTAATTTTTCCAGTGAGGGAAAGAGAAACTGAAGGGGACTTTGAACTTTGCTAACTTTGAGAGAAATGCCTCAGAGGCCCATTTCTGTTCATGCAGAACACTGGAGGAATTAGTACAGGTAGACTACTTAGAGACACCTAGAAAAAAAGTAAAAGGTGCAGGGGAATCTCAGCTGGAAACATTCACAGATCTGAAACGTTATTCTGCAGTCTCTGACAGCTATATGGCAAGATGACAGCCCCTAACAGCAACCTCATCTGACCACAGAACAGTGCCACCCAGACCTACCCAAAACAGGAGGTTTCCAGTAGCTTAGCCCAACACTGGAGTACCACCTGCAGCCTTATCCAAAAGAGGTCCCTATAAGCTGACCCATGAAACTGCAGTCAATCCAGTCTACTACACCCAAATTTGGAACTAAGCCAACCACCCCTGCCTGACCATGGAGCCCTAAGTGTGGCATCCGCAAAGCCCAGAGCCTGCCAGTTGACCCAATGCAACTCTAGAGCCCAACTAGCCCCTCTTGGGTATAGAGCCAAGCCAGTAGGCTCTGCCTATCCACAATGCCTACCCATTCCTTGAAGTCCTGCCTTCAGCCCCTGACTGATAGTAGAATCCTGCCAACAACTCAGACATACCACTGTTAGGAGTCAACGTCTGAGCATAGATTCTAGCAACAGGCCCATCAGATCCACAGAAACTGACAGCAATTCTCTGCTACTAGCAGACCCTGGAAGAAGTCACTGCCTGTTTATGGTCATAGTCAGTTTATATTCCCAGAATCCAAGTATCTGCTGATTAATGACTGTCTTGTTCTCCTGAAGTCAGCCTGTAAGGGTAGAAGAGGTGATCATATCTTCAAATGCGCAAAAGGAAACTCAAGGGTCACAAAGAATCAGGGAAGCATGATATTACCAAAGGAAGCTAATAAGTCTCCAACAAATAATCCTACAGAAATGGAGGTCAAAGAACTACTCTGATAAATAATTCAAAATAATAATCTTTAAAAAGTTCAGTGAACTCAAAGAACACAGGGGGAAAAAAATGCATGAACAGTTCAAAATTAAATTTTATGTAAAGAAAAGAAACCATGGCTGGGGAGAGGTGGATACAGAAATCCAAGAGCTGAATAATTACTGAATAGAAAATTTAAGTACCATGGTTCATATATAAATTTCATTCAAGCAAAAAAACAATTCTTGAACTTGAAGCCAATTCATTTCAGATTACATAATCAGAGGAACAAGAGGAAAAAGAATGAAGAAAGCCTATAAGACTTTCAGAGACCATCAAGTACCAGAAGTAAATAAGAAAAAATATAAAAGCTTATTAAAATAAGCTACTGTAAGATAAAATGATGCCTGAAATATATAAATATTGAGAGAAAATGGACATCATATTCAGATGAACCCCCAAATATGTTAAACCTGAAGAGGTCTATATATTACTAAATTGTCAAAAGTCAGAGACAAAGAGAATTTTTAAAGTAACATGAGAAAAATGACTCATCACAAATTTAGGAAAACCGCTGATAGAATATATACATTTTTCTCTGCAAAAATCTTGCAGACCAGGAGAAAGTGGAATAATCAAAGTATTGAAAGAAAAATAACCACAAAATAAGTATACTGTAAATGACAAAACTGTTCTTCAAAAATAGGAGAGATAAATATCTTTCTAAAACAAACAAAAATTGGAGTTTGTCACCATCAGACCTGCTCTACAAGAAGTGCAAAAGGGAGTTATTCAAATGGAAATGAATAGTTCTTCCAATTGAAATGAGTACTTCAAAATGAAATGAACATCTGTGGTCAAATATTGACTCCTAGTAGTGTCCCATGGTATATCAGAGTTGATGGCAGGATTCTGCTGTCAGTCAGGGAGTGAAGGCAGGACTTCAGCACTGAGTGAGTTAGCTGGATGAATTGCCTGATCAGGTGTGGACATTGGCAGAAATTTTCATATTTCAGCAAAATGAAAGGATATAAAGGTATAAATATACCATTGCAACAAAAAAGAATAAAATAATACCTAGGAATAAACCCACCTAAGGAGACAAAAGAGTTGCATACAGAAAACTATAAAATACTGATCAAAGAAATCAAGGACAACATAAACAGATGGAGGGATATTCCATGCTGCTGGGTTGGAAGGATCCATGTGAAATGTGGATGACTGTGAAATGACTGTATTATGTGAAATGACTGTGAAATGGATGTGAAAATGACTATATTACCAAATACAATCTGCAGATTCAATGAAAACCCTATCAAATTACCAATGGCATTTTTCCCAGAACTAGAACAACAAAAAAAATTTCACAGTTTGAATGGAAACACAAAAGACGAATACCTTGAGAACGAAGAATGGAGCTGGAGGAATCAACTTAGTTGATTTCAGACTATACTACAAAGCAACAGTCAGCAAGACAGTATGGTACTGGCACAAAAACATAAGTATAGACCCATGGAACAAAGTAGAAAACCAAGAGATAAACACACACACCTATGGGAACTTTATCTTTGACAAAGGATGCAAGAATATACAAAGATAATGTGTCCATAGGTGTCTGGTTTGTCTCTGGGTTTTCCATCTTGTTCCATTGGTCTATAGTTCTGTATTTGTGCCACTGTCTTGATGATTGTAACACTGTAGTGTTGACTGAAATCAGGTAAGTTGTGGCAAACCACTCCAGTATTCTTGCCTGGAAAATTCCATGGATAAAGGAACCTGGTGGACTACAGTTCATGGGATCGCAAAGAGTCAGACACAAATGAGCAACTAACACTTCTTTACTTTCAATAAGTGGTGCTGGGAGAACTGGATAACTATGTGTAAAAGAATGAAATTAGAACACTTTCTTACACCATACACAAGCATAAACTCAAAATGAATTAAATACCTAAATATAATACCAGAAACTATAAAATTCTTAGAAGAAAATATAGGCATAACACTGTATGACATAAATCATAGCAAGATCTTTTATGACCCACCTCCTATAGAAATGGAAATAAAAACAAAAATAAATAAGTGGGGCTTAATTAAATTTAAAAGCTTTTTCACAGTAAAGGAAACTATAAACAAAGTGAAATGACAACACTCAGAATTGGAGAAAATAATAGCAAATGAAACAACTGATGAAAGATTAGTTTACAAAATATACAAGCAGCTCATACAACTGAATACCAGAAAAACAAACAACTCAATCAAAATGTGGGCAAAAGACCTAAACAGATTTCTCCAAAGAAGACATACAGATGGCCAACAAACACATGAAAAGATGCTCAATATCACTCATTATTAGAGAAATACAAATCAAAATTACAATGAGTTATCACTTCACACTGGTCTGAATGGCCATCCTCAAAAAAATCCACAAACAACAAGTGCTGGAGTCGGTGTGGAGAAAAGGAACCCTCTTGCACTGCTGATGGGACTGTAAGTTGATACAGCCACTATGGAAGCAGTATGGAGTTTCCTTAAAAAAAACTGACAATTAAATAGAGAATGTTATAAGACTTTCCTATGAGTAACAAGTTTGAGTGACTTAAACACTGATTTGTCATTTCATTTACCCTACTAATATTTCTGTGACATATATAGGGGAAAAGTTCATTTGGAATTATAAAAAGAAGTGTATATAGATTTATTCCATTTGTTTGATGAATAAAGTAGTATGTATTGAATAATAATCTTACCACTCTCCTGATCCTATAAAGGTTTGTAGCCAGTAGGTCTTGAATATTATCCATAGTGTCTTGATCCTGATGTGCTGGGGATGGGACTGACTTGGCTGTTCCATGATGGCGGCTGAAAAAAAGGTACCTGGATTCATTATAGGCATTCACCACATAAATATACTATTTTCATAAATGCATTCATCAAAGCTAAAATATCAATATATGCATTACAAAGATTATTTGAAAGACTAATGAGGCTGGGATGGAGAGGGAGACTCAATGAAAAGAAGAAATATGAACCTTAAGGGTAACTAATTCAGACATTCAGGGACTTTATACTTCTAAGTCAGTTTATCTTAATATTGGGCTAAAAATATTTCAAAGGACAGTTCTGTTTGTGAGTACTAATTTTTTTATAATCTGTACCCGTGTTCACTCTATACACAACCAAACAAGTATGTATAAATCATTGACAATGTTTCTTCAAAATGGCTTTAATAAAGATATAGATTGAATATCTGCTGAACTTTAAGTTAAAGTACTTATTCACTCATTATTCAAGGAAAACTGCAGATCAATTTAATTATGATAGCTGAGGCTAGCTATCAAAATTATGCTGTTTCATAGTAGCATTTCAAATGGCTTTTGAGGCTTTTCTTTTATTTCCATTTTAAGTAGTTCAGTAGCATTATATATATTCACAGCTCTTACAACAATCACCACCATTTATCATTAGAACTTTTTGATCTTTCCCAGCTGACAGTCTGTACCCATTAAACAATAACTCCTGATTCTCACCTTTCTCTAGTTCTGGAAACCACCATTCTACTTTCTGTTTATGAACTTGCCTATGTTAGGTACCCATGATGGTGTAAAGGGACATGCATTCATCTTTTCCTGTGAGAACTCCAGAATCACTGCTGAACAATTATGGACAGGAGATTGTTGGACCGCACCACAAAAAGGTACCCCATGTCCAAGAGCAAAAGAGAAGCCCTAACAAGATTGTAGAAGGGGCAGAATTGCATTTAGAATAGAACCCCATATTTGCCAGAAACACTTGGAGGACACAAACAAAACCTTGTGCACACCAGGAACTAGAGACTCCACAGAGACTGAGCCAGACCTGCCTTTGAGTGTTTCAGTGTCTCCTGCAGGCACACGGGTCAGCAGTGGCCTGTCGCAGGGACAGGGTCTCTGGCTGCATCAGGCCTGAGAGGCATGGCATATAGCATAAGTCCCCTGGATGAGGTCGCCATTAGCCTCACCATGCAGCCATTGAGCAGATGGCCCACAAACTGGAAGCAATTATACCAAAGAAGTTCTCTCACTGTTATAAAAGTACCAGGACCCATGACAGATTCCCCAACCTGGGGATCTGACAAAGGGGTGAGAAGTCCCAGGGAATTTGTCTTAGGAGGCCAGTGGAATTTGATTACAGATCTTCTACAGGACTGGGAAAACAGACTCTTGGAGGACATAAACAAAACCTTGTTCACACCAGGGCCCAGGAGAAAGGAGCAGTGACCTCAAAGACTGAGCGTGGCTTGCCTGTGAGTGTGCAGGAATCTCCAGCAGTGGCATGGGTCAACAGAGGCCTGCTGTGGGGTCAGGGGCACTGAATACAGCAGTGCTGGCATAAATTCTTTGAAGGAGGTCACTGTTACCCCTATCATAGTTTGGTCTCAGGCCAAAGAATAGAAGGGAACACAGACCTGTCCATCAACAGAAAATTGGATTAAAGATTTACTGAGCATGGCCTCGCCCATCAGAACAAGACCCAGATTTCCCCACATCAGTCCATCCCATCAGGAAGCTTCTACAAGCCTCTTATCTTTACCCATCAGAGGGCAGATGGAATGAAAATCACAATCACAGAAAAATAACCAAACTGATCATATGGATCACAGCCTTGTCTAACTCAATGAAATATGAGCCATGTCGTGTACAGCCAGCCAAGATGGACAGGTCACGGTGGATACTTCTGACAAAATGTGGTCCTCTGGAAAAGGGAATGGCAAACCACTTCAATATTCTTGCCTTGAGAACCCCATGAACAATATGAAAAGTCAAAAAGATACGGCACTAGTGGGTAGGTAGCCAATTTACTACTGGAAAGCTATGGTTTTTCAAGTAGGCATGTATGGAAATGAGAGCAGGACTATAAAGAAAGCTAAACAATGAAAAATTGATGTTTTTGAACTGTGGTGTTGGAGAAGACTCTTGAGAGTCCCTTGGACTACAAGGAGATCAAACCAGTCAATCTTAAAGGAAATCAATCCTGAATGTTCATTGGAAGGACTGATGCTGAAGCTGAAACTTCAGTACTTTGGCCACCTGATGTGAAGAACTGACTCATTGGAAAAGACCCTGATGCTAGGAAAGATTGAAGGTGGGGTGAAGGAGACAACAGAGGATGAAATGGTTGGATGGTATCACTGACTCAATGGACATGAGTTTGAGCAAGCTCTGATAGTTGGTAATCGACAAGGAAGCCTGGCATGCTGCCGTCCTTGGGGTTGCAAAGAGTCAGACATGACTGGGTGACTGAACTGAACTGAAGAGTGGAGAAATCACTCCAGAAAAAATGAAAAGATAGGACCAAAACAAAAGCCATCCCAGTTGTAGAGGTGACTGCTGATGGAAATAAAGTTCTATGTTTAAAGAACAACATTGCATAAGAACCTGGAATGTTAGGTCATGAATAAAGATAAATTGGAAGTGGTCAAACAAGAGATGGCAAGAGTGAACATTGATATTTTAAGAATCAATTAACTAAAATGATCCAGAATGGGCAAATTTAATTCAGATGACCATTATACGTACTACTGTGGGCAAGAATCCCTTAGAGGAAATGGAGTAGGCTTCATAGTCAACAAAAGATTCTGAGATGCAGTACTTGGGTGCAATCTCAAGTCAAAGTATGGCAAAACCAATAGCATGTTGTAAAGTTAAAAAAAAAAAAAAAAGAACAACAGAATGATCTCTGTTAATTTCCAGGCAAACCATTCAATACCACCATAACTCAAGACTATGCCCCAACCACTAATGCCAAAAAAGCTGAACAGTCCTATGATGACCTACAAGACCTTCTAGAACTAACACCAAAAAAAAAAAAAAAAAGTGTCCTTTTCATCATAGTGGACTGGAATGCAAAACTAGGACGTCAAGAGATATCTGGAGTAACAGGAAAGTTTAGCCTGGAATACAAAGTGAAGCAGGTCAAAGGCTAAAAGGGTTTTGCCAAGAGAACACACTGGTCATAGAAAATACTCTCTTCCAACAACACACGAGAAGACCTGGACATCACCAGATGGTTAATACCGAATTCTTATTGATTATACTCTAACCTCAGATATGCAGATGACACCAACCTTATGGCAGAAATGAAGAGATATTAAGAACAGATGGCAAGAATACACAGAAAAAAACTACACAAAAAAGTTCTTAATGACACAGATAACCACAATGGTGCAATCACTCACCTAGAGCCAGGCATCCTGGAGTGTGAAGTCAAGTGGGCCTCAAGAAGCATCACTATGAACAAAACTAGTGGAGGTGATGGAATTCCAGTTGAGCTATTTCAAATACTAAAAGATGATGCTGTTAAACTGCTACACTCAATATGCCAGCACATTTGGAAAGCTCACCAGTGGCCACAGGACTGGAAAATGTCAGTTTTCATTCCAATCCCAAAGAACGGCAATGGCAAAGATTGTTCAAGGTACCACACAATTGTGCTTATCTCACAAGTTAGCAAAACAATACTCAAAATTCTACAAGCTAGTCTTCAACAGTACATGAATCAAAAACTTCCAGATGTTCAAGCTGGATTTAGGAAAGGCAGAGGAATCAGAGATCAAAGTGCCAACATCCAATGAATCATAGAAAAAGCAAGAGAATTCCAGAAAAGCATATATTTCTGCTTTATTGACTATGCCAAAGCCTTTCATTGTATGGATTGACACAAACTGTGGAAAATTCTTAAAGAGATGGGAATAGCAGACCACTTTACCTGCCTCATGGGAAATCTACATGGAGGTCAAGGATCAATGGTTAGAACCGGACATGGGACACCAGACTGTTTCCAAATTGGAAAGGAGTACACAAAGATGTCTATTGTCACCTTGCTTATTTAACTTACATGAAGAATATATCATGTGAAATGCCAGGCTTGGATGAAGCACAAGCTGGAATCAAGATCACTGGGAGGAATATAAATAGCCTCAGATATGCAGATGACACCATTCTTAAGCCAGAAAGTGAAGAGGAACTTAAGAGACTCTTGATGAAGGTGAAAGAGGAGAGTGAAAAAGCTGGCATAAAATTCAACATTCAAAAAACTAAAATCGTGGCAACTAGTCCCAACACTTCCTGGCAAATAGATGGGGAAACAATGGAAACAGTGACAGACTTTATTTTCTTGGGCTCCATAATTACTGCACATTGTGAATGCAGTCATGAAATTAAAAGAAGATTGTTCCTTGGAAGAAAATCTATGGCTAACTTAGTGTATTAAATGTCAGAGATGTTACTTTGCTGACAGAGATTTGTCTAGTCAAAGCTGTTGTTTTTCCAGTAGTCATGTATACATTGAGAGTTGGACCATATAGAAAGCTGAGCACTGAAGGATTGATGCTTTTGAACTGTGGTGTTGGAGAAGACTCTTGAGAGTCCCTTGGACTGCAAGGAGATCAAACCTGCCAATCTTAAAGGAAATCAGTCCTGAATATTCATTGGAAGGACTCATGCTGAAGCTAAAGCTCCAATACTTTGGCCACCTGGTGGGAAGAACTGACTCACTGGAAAAGACTCTGAAGCAGGGAAAGACTGAGGGCAGGAGGAGAAGGGGTTGACAGAGGATGAGATGGTTGGATGGATGGCATCACTGACTCAATGCCCATGAGTTTGAGTAAGCTCTGGGAATTGGTGATGGACCGGGAAGCCTGGTGTGCTGCAGTCCATGGGGTCACAGAGTAGGACACAAATGAGTGACTGAACTCAACTGAACTGAGCCAAAAATGGAGAAGCTCTTCATGTCAACAAAACAAGACTGGGAGCTTACTGTGGCTCAGATCATGAACTCCCTATTTCCAAATTCATAGTTACATTTAAAGAAGAAGGGAAAAACACTAGACCATTCAGGTAGAACCTAAATCAAATCCCTTACAATTGTACAGTGACAAATAGATTCAAAGGATTAGATCTGATAGACAGAGTGCCTGAAGAACTATTGACAGAGGTTAATGACAATGTACAGGAGGCTGTGATCAAAACCTTCCCAAAGAAAAAGAAATGTGAAAAGGAAAAATGGTTGTCTGAGGAGGCCTTACAAATAGCTGAGAAAAGAAGAGAAACTAAAGGCAAAGAAGGAAAGGAAAGATATACCCATCTGAATGTAGAGTTCCAAAGAATAGCAAGGAGAGGTAAGAAAGCCTTACTTAATTGATCAATGTAAAGCAATAGAGGAAAACAATAAAATGGGAAAAACAAAGTTCTTCTTAAGAAAATTAGAGATACCAAGGGAATATTTCATGCAAAGATGGGCACAATAAAGGACAGAAACGATATGGACCTAACAGAAGCAGCAGATATTAAGAAGAGATGGTGACAATATACAGAAGAACTATACAAAAAAGATCCTAATGACACAGATAATCATGATGGTGTGATCACTCACCTAGAGTCAGACTTCCTGGAGTGCAAAGTCAAATGGCCCTTAGGACGCATCACTGTGAATAAAGCTAGTGAAGGTGATGGAATTATAGTTGAGCTAGTTCAAATTCTAAAAAATGTGTATGTATATAATGTATTTACCACAATTTGTGTATTCATTCATCAACGGCCACTTAGGTCACCTCCACATTCTGCCTATTGTAAGTAATGCTTCTATGAACAAAGGCATACAAATATCTGTTCAAGTCTCTGCTTTCACTTCTTTTGGGTAAATAACCAGAAGTGGAATTGCTAGATCATATGGTAATTTTATGTTTAAATTTCTTGAAGAATCACTGTATCATCTTCCATAGAGGCTGCACCTGTTTACATCCCCAACAGGATGCCAATCCCAACACAATCTGGCTGACACATGTTATTTTCTGTCCAATACTTGGTATTTTCTGTATTTTTTTTAACAGCCAATCTAATGGCTCTGAAGTATCTTGAGATTTTAAAGTATGCTACCAGACTTTATTTTTTTGGGCTCCAAAATCACTGCAGATGGTGACTGCAACCATGAAATTAAAAGATGCTTACTCCTTGGAAGGAAAGTTGTGACCAACCTAGATAGCATATTAAAAAGCAGAGACATTGCTTTGCCAACAAAGGTCCATCTAGTCAAGGCTATCGTTTTTCTAGTGGTCATGTATGGATGTGAGAGTTGGACTGTGAAGAAAGCTGAGTGCCGAAAAATTGATGCTTTTGAACTATGGTGTTGGAGAAGACTCTTGAGAGTCCCTTGGACTGCAAGGGGATCCAACCAGTCCATCCTGAAGGAGATCAGTCCTGGGTGTTCGTTGGAAGGACTGATGCTGAAACTGAAACGCCAATACTTTGGCCACCTCATGAGAAGAGTTGACTTATTGGAAAAGACCCTGATGCCGGGAGGGATTGGAGGCAGGAGGAGAAAGGGACGACAGAGGATGAGATGTCTGGATGGCATCACCGACTCGATGAACTTGAGTTTGAGTAAACTCCGGGAGTTGGTGATAGACAGGGAGGCCTAACGTGCTGTGATTCATGAGGTCGCAAAGAGTCGGACACGACTGAGTGACTGAACTGAACTGAACTGAACCATCTAACAAGAATTGCCTTCTCCTATATAAACAAACTTACAATATTTTTATAACAATTGTGCAATTGAAGCTTTAGTCTCCATTCAAATTCAGAAATATATTATCTTTAGTAAAGGCTTATAAATCACTAAAAGGTTTGCATATTTCTTATCCTAATATTAATGCCAGATTTATATTACTATTTCAAATGGAAATGTCAATATTTTTGAAGTCATTTCAGACAGTGATGTGAGCCTATTTGTGTGATTTACATAAAATAGAATTTACACTTAGAGTCCTGAATTAATCAGAATTGCTATGTATACTATTCAAATACATCAAATTTATTTAGCTCTTAATTGTGTTTTGGTTATTTTACCTGGCTTAAAAGAAAAAATATCAATATTCCTAAATAAGTCCAAAGCCTGATCTATTCAAGAGTCTATGGCGTAAAAATTGTTGCCCATCTACCTTCCCCTTCCTATAGCCAGCCACCTCTACTTAACACAGAAGATTCAACTGAGACAATAGTGGCAATACTTTATAGCAGAAAATACTTCAGTAGGTCGTCTGGTGCAGTTCACTTTAAAAAAGCAAGTCATAAACTCAACAATGAAAACAAAATGTGGTATTCTAATTAATAATCTCTGAAAACAAAAAGTATTTTGTACTATATCAAAATATAGTATTCCAGTGTTTATTTCCTAAATTACTGTTGAGAAAAACATCGCTTAACTTTGGTCAACAGTTTGGAACCCAGAGGACTCCCATTCTTACACTGTGGAGTTTGAGATTTTTCTGTTTTTCTTAAGTTCTGTTTTGCTTTTGATTTTGACGATTTCCTTTCCTCAATGGATTTAAGGTTTTTCCCTAAAATTAATGTATACATAACCAAAAATATACAACAATATAAAGAATAACACAAAAATCAAGGAATCTCATTACCTAGAGAAAATGACAATTAACACTTGATGTATACATTTTTAGAATTTTTATGTACACATACAGATGCAGGTATATTTTCTATAAAAGTGATAATGCTACACTTTCATTTTTCAGTATTCTGATTCTAATCAATATTATGTCCTGGATATAGTTCCATGTCAGTACATACCATTTATATCTAAGGGCTATAATAATGTTCTAGCCAATTACTATTAAACAATGGCTAAACATCGAGGCCTCAACTTCTGAATGTAAAATAGAGAAATGATCTATCCACTGGTGAAATGCATTCCTGTCAAATCTGCACTTGCTGATTAAGAATGATGGGCCTTAGGGTAAGATAGTCAATTATTTTGTCCTATACTAAATATGCAACTACAGTTGCCTCATACCTGTTAAAACAAATTATTCTTGAAGGATCTTAACAATCTATAAAGAATTAATAAAAGAACCTCCACCCTCCTCAAAATTTCGTGATGCAGGAAAGCATCAATTCCTACTCAGCACCAAATACAGTTAATAATTATTCATAGTAACATAATTTTCTTTCCTTATTTCTTTCCCTTTGTTTTATTTTCCCTTTTCAAGATCTATCTACTCTCTCCTAACAATTACCTAAAGACCTACAGCAAAGAAATCTCCAAATTATATTTTCTCCATTTGTTTTCTTCAGCAAAATAAAAAAGGAAAACTAAATACCTTTTAGCACTCAGTTCAGTCCTTAATCAACAAAAGCTAATGGTAAATTATTTTACCTAATATGAGTCTTTATTTATTTTTTTCACTTATTTTTATTAATTGGAGGCTAATTACTTTACAATATTGCAGTGGTTTTTGTCATACATTGACATGAATCAGCCATGGATTTACGTGTATTCCCCATCCCGATCCCCGCTCCCACTTCCCTCTCTACCCAATCCCTCTGGGTCTTCCAGTGCACCAGGCCCGAGCACTTGTTTCATGCACCCAACCTGGGCTGGTGAATGAGATGGATGAAACTGGAGCCCATTATACAGAGTGAAGTAAGCCAGAAAGATAAAGACCATTACAGTATATTAACACATATATATGGAATTTAGAAAGATGGTAATGATAACCCTATATGCAAATCCAACATGAGTCTTTAAATAAAATAAAAATGCAAACATATATTTCTTAAAAAGAGACAACATTTCTAAACTCTTAGAAGCTGAAATTTCATAGACAATATATTCCATTAAGCTTTGTTCACCACTGTTTGCTAAACAATGCAGCCTGTGCTACTCAAACATCCTCAGTTTTACTGAGTTCTTTTTCATATTTTCCCAGGAAGTGATTCAAGGAAAGATGATTGCACTTTAAAGGGATAGAACTTTAAATAATTCTGCAATTCTTGTGTGATATTTCACTAAACCAATGAAAACACAGACACACACATGCATAAATACATGCATGCACTGCACATATGCATAAAGACACACATGCACACACTTACAGCAAAGATGTACTAGATGGTGTGTGTATTAACTGGCCTGCTTCTGCTAGCTCAATTGCATGTTTTCTTTCAAGCTTTTCATAAAGAAGCACAATGCTTGATCTGGACTGATCATATTCTCTGAGCAAAATCTTCTGCAGATACTTGCTGTTCAAATACTCCAATCTGTTCAAGAAGTAAATAAAATAAAAATTCCAGGAAATTAGTGCCATTTATTTCAGGAATTTTTATGCTATAGTTAGAAGGTCCCAGAACTGGTTCATCCACTGCCTATTTCATATGTAACTTGTTTAAATGGAAATTTTATTCTAAGGTGTAAATAGAAGAAAAAAAACTTATAAGAAATTTTAATTTCAAATGTCTTTATTCGGAAATTGCAGCTTTAGGATTATCCCACTATCATCAACCAAGCCAAGGGAAATATAGACTTATGAAGAAAAAATATTTACACCAAAGACAGAAGTATTGGCTATATAGGGTCTATATTTCAGAGAAGGCCACTGAAATATAGTTTATTTCAATGAATGGGAAAAGGACTGGAACACCAGTGTTAAATATTTGCTTAAGGAACCTGAATTTAAACTCACACAGTAAACTCACAAAATGAAAAATAAACCATGTTAAACTACAGTTTCACAACACTTGAGTGAAAATACCAGCTAAATATAGATTTATAGGCAATAAGTTCACATTAAAAAAATTCAGCACAATCTTGAATAGTTCCCTGAAGTCTATTTCTTTTTTAAATGTTTACATACTTTAAAGTCACTTTCTGATGCTCCAGGAGTTTAAAGCCACCTTGACTCTAGGCTCAAGCCGTCAACATGAAATTTGCTCAGGAAGAGAGTCAATATCAGAAAAACAAAACTTTACGATGTTAAATAGCAATTTTTGCCAATGAAAAAAATGGACCCAGAAATTTATGGGGCATGGTAGAGATTCTGCTTTAGAGGAAGAGGATATTTGTATACAACAGGTGAGAGCAAAGGGAGAAGGAAAGGAGGTGACCTAAATCTGTGTAAGTATAAAGTCTTCGAAGTGTGTGTGTAGCTCTCCTACCAACAAAAGTCACTGCATAAAACCACATGGAACATACTTAAACAGAGAGCCAGGTAATTAGCTCAAATTGTTTATTGTAAAAAAAAAATTGTGCTAGGCTGTTTGTATTATTAGAAAGGGCAAGACAGTAACTGTAGGGGCTTCCCTGGTGGTTCATATGATAAAGAATCTACCTCCAGTGCAGGAGATCCATATTTGATCCCTGGGTCAGGAAGATACCCTGGAAAAGGGAATGGCAATCCACTCCAGTATTCTTGCCTGGAGAATTCCCATGAGCAGAGGAGCCTGGTGGGCTATAGTCCATTGGGTCACAAGGAGTCAGACATGACTGAGAGACTAACACACACAAACATGTCCCAATCATGGTTTATCATGGTTTACATCCCTTCTCTATGATCAAAAGCATGCATCCAAATCAAACATGGAAAAAATGATTTTTGTTAGATCCTTTGCATTTACAAGAAGGATAAATGGATATTTCCTTATCAGAGTTTAAAATTAACTTTCTTTGAGGATGAACAGTAGTAAAATTTCACTTGGTTCTCTGATCTTAACTTCACCATAGAAGCCATCTCTCCTTTAATGTGGCATAAAAGGATATTGACAAAGTATCGACCCTACTGCTTGTGCCGTGTTTGCTGCTAAAGCCGTATTTGTTTTTTTACACAGCTCCTGCAAGGAATCTAGGCTGAAGCAGCAAATTTTAATATGTGTTGCTACCAGGGTACTTATGAATAGGTCTTAATTTAGAATAGTTTAAATATTTGTATTTAAAATATCAGACTAGATTTAATATCAGCATTAAAATTATCCCTTTCACAATTCACTCAGTCATTCACTTCTTTATTTAAAAATATTTATCAGGTACCTATTATGTAGGGTTTTCCAGGTGGCGCTAGAAGTAAAGAACCTGCCTGTCAATGAAGGAGACATAAGACATGGACTCGACCCGTGGGTCAGTAAGATCCCCTGGAGGAGGGCACAGCAGCCCACTCCAGTATTCTTTCCTGAAGAATCCCATGGACAGAGGAGCCTGGCGGGCTACAGTCCATAGGGTCGCAAAGAGTTGGACAGGAATGAAGTGACTTAGCATGCACACATGCACACCTATTATGTAGAAGGAACTTTTCTAAGTGCTACAGTTACATAACTTAACAATGCAAACAAGGTCTCTGTCCTTTTGCCACTTATATTTTAGTTGGAGAGAAACTTATAAGAATGATATATTTTATATGAATTATATTTTTAAAATTAAAATAAAATATCATTTAATAAATAAAAGACGTTAAAATATCAGATAATTACAGTACATTGATATAATACAGAATGAATATTAAGGGAATAACTCTTTGAGGAAATGAAATTTTAGCCAAGGCTTAAATGACATGAAGGTACTAGGCATGCAAAAATCAAGTAAAAGAGAATTTCAGGCAACAGGAACATTACACAAAGGCTTTAAGGTAACACTGTGCTGAACTGAATGTGTTAGTAAAGACATGACTACAGTATGGTATATGGCAGAGAGTACAGAAAGAGATGTGGAAGGAAGCTAACAGTAGTTAGAATTGTAAACTGAGGTATAAAAAAGTTTGGATATGTTTTAAGTGACAAAATATTAGAGACTTTATTTAGGATAGTAACATGATTTGAAGTAAAATCACTTTCTCTGGAACTGTGCATAATACCCCCCCACCCCCACCCCAGGAAGGTCTGAGAATTTTATGACACACTATTTAGTTTTAAGGTCCGGACTTAGGGTTGGTCATATCCTTCATGATAAGAAAAAGAAAGATCTTTGTTTCTTTAGCTGTCATCATTTTTTAAACATGTGAATGAGTAAATCTCAACTATTCCTAACAGAAACATACAGAAAGATACACAGGCTCATTTCCATTTTTCTATGCATGTATTCAAGCATATTTTTGGCAAATCCTCACTTGTCTTTCCAGTAATATTGTCCCCAGTGTCCTGATATATCTTCTATGCCAGCCAGCAAATGATCAAAGAACTGAAATAAAACAAAACATGTGTCTAAATATATAGTATACATGAGGAACTTGGTTAGTTAATGCTTAAGGATCTCCTAAAACCATATTCAAAATTGTTGATTTCATCTGAGTTGCTTGTTTTTTTTAATCCTAAACTCTTTTCAGGGTAACCATAAAAAGGAGCATCTATATTTATAAATGTGAATGTTTGCAATAATTCTAGCACAAGCATTAGAGAGTCTCCATTTAAAATAGAAAATACACACATTAATCAGTATCATACGATAAATTCATTCAATTACCAAAGTCTAGGCCTGGTAAAGTTAAAGAAATAAAAGATGTAAAAGCATAATTCTTGCTTCTGAAAGATATAGAACCGAACTGGAGAGGCAAGACCAAAGCACATACATGGTAATTCAGTTTAAACTTGGCATGTGTATATGGATAAATGCAGCAAGAAAAGGAATATTTAGGAAAGAAATTAAAAAAAGGTGAATTTAGAGAAGGCTTATATGAAAATGTGCAGTGTGAGCTTGCCCTAGAAGAAATGGGGTTACATATGGAAAAAATAAATCATTCTTGTAATGGGAATATCATGAGTAACATATATGGAGAAAATAAGGAAATTTATAAAAGATTTATGAAAAAAGAAGGTTGGATAGATGTAGATCATGGGTGGGGAAAGAAAGCAGTTAAAAAGGACTTTAAGTGCTAAGATTAAAAGTTTAATTTGACATAACATCACAAAAAATAAACTGAATATATTTATAAAGAAATAATAAACCCAATTTGAGTAATATTATATTGATACAAAATATCTTCATGAACTTTTCAAAAATGGCAGTGCCATGAAAAGTAACAAAAAGTTGAAAAATATTGTTAGATTAAAGGTAACTGAAAGGATATAACAACTAAATGCAATGCGTGATCCTAGATGAGGAGAAAATACTTTAAAATATTGGGACATTTGGAAAAAATTTGAATATGTAATTAAATTAGATAACACTATTGTTAAACTTTCTGAATTTGATAAACAGTTGTGATTATGTACTAGAATGTCCTTTTACTTAAAAATATTAACACATGCTGAAGCATTTAGAAGTGAATAGTCAGGATGTCTGCAACCTAGTTTCAAATCATTCAGCAAATGACAGTAATAATATATACCAATATAGACAGAGAGTGGTAAAACAAATGTGGCAAATGTAACAGGGAGTCAAGGTAAAGGGTATATACATATTCATTGAATTATGTTTGAAATCTGTACACTTGACATCTTTAAAATAAAAAGTTGGAAAAGGAAATAGAATTTGACTTGGTCCTATAAATTGGCTGTATTATATTTTATCAATATAATATATATTATGCAATTATTAAAACTCATCCATATGGTTAGAATAATGGCAAAAATATGATTTTCCCTAAAAATAACCTAAAAATGTCTTTCAAGTATAATAAAATTATCAACATATGCTTATTTTACAACCTGGGAAATTAGAAATTAAAATTTGAAAGAAGAATGTAATCAGCTAAGCTAATCATGTTTACCTGTACACGTTCTTAGGCACATGCATGCACTTTAGCACTGAAGCTAAGTCGCTTCAGTCTTGTCCAGCTCTTTGCAACCCTATAGACCATAGCCCATCAGGCTCCTCTGTCCATTGATTTCTCCAGGCAAGAATACCATAGTCGCTTGTCATTCCCTTCTCCAGGGAATCTTCCCACCCCAGGGATTGAACCCATGTCTCTTATGTCTTCTGCACTGGCAGGTGGGTTCCCTACCACTAGGGCCACTGGGAAGCCCTCTTAGGCACATAATTATTAATAAAACAAGTATTTTACATATAAAAGTCATTATATGTGCAGAAACTACATCCCAGAAAATTATGGTCTGTTCCATATTGAAGTTAGAGGTAAGGTGGACACACAAGCCCTTCCCTTTGACTAAAATTCCCAAAATGTTTCCATATTAATAAAAATAAGAATATCTTGATAGCGTCTTTAACATTCTCTATATTTCAATATTCCTATGGCTACATTCTATAAAAGCCCACCAAAGATGAGCAAAAAACAATTCTATTTCTACAGGAAGACAAAACCAAGTGATAGAGTTCACATCTTTAAATTTCTCTGATCTTCTTCTTACTTCTAATGTAGAAATAAGGCACTTTTGTCTAAACTCTGGGTAATTTTGAAACTCTATGTCAAAGAGTATATTTTGCAATTTGCATATGGAAATATTTAACTTTCTCAATCCTTGGTTGTATATTAAAAACTCCACCAAAGGCTAAAGTATCCCAAGAAAAATTTCCCAACTACATAAAGATTACAAGGTCAGTTTGTAAGCAATTGCTTTATAATACCAAACAAAAAATCAATTCAGCTACTGGATAATTTAGTCTAGTATTAAGAATTAATATGTTAAACCCAAAACACTTATAATCATAATTTACAGTAAAAAAAATCATAATTCATAAGTTATTCAACCTGGATAGGCCTTCAGAGATCATGTAAACAGCCATTCAAATTTACTGATTAGGAAACTGAGTGCACAAAAATGTTAAAAGACTTCCCTAAGATAATGTGGGAAGCCAGATAGTAACAGAGTGAAAGGTTGCTGCTGCAAGCCTTGTGTTACATCAGGATTCATGACCTCCAGAGAAGAGGATTTCTATTGGGGGTCAGAGATGAGGCTTGACTACTTGGAGTTATTTGTGCAGCAAAGTTTTATTAAAGCATAACAGACATAGGGAAAGCTTCTGACATAGAGATCAGAAAGGAACAGAAAGAGCGCCCCATTGCTAGCTTTTGGCAAGGTGTTTTATGGTTGTAAGAAAGCTATTAATCAGATAAGAGAGATGCTTCAAGGCTGAGGGAGTTTCACCAGGCCCCTTTCCCACAATATGCATTTTTGAGATAGGATAGTACCATGTCAACCCCTGGCCATAAAACAAGTGACATGAATACTGGTTTGTTGAGCTATTATCAGCCCAAGGTTTGAGAAAAGAAAAGGTCTTAGGCAGAACCATTTTGAAGAAAGGCAGATTCCAAAGCTGATGCTTTGTTTCATTAACATAGCTTAAGAAAAACATTTCCATAAGAAAAATACATTGGTTAGCTCAAGACAGAACCGGGTGTCTTCAACACAGAATTAAAAGAAGCATCTTTTAATTTTGTGCATAGAAGGAAAAAAAAAATGTCTGCCACTGGGCTTCCCTGGTGGCTCAGCTGGTAAAATATTCCCCCTGCAATGTGGGAAACCTTGGTTGGGAGGGTCTCCTGGAGAAGGGAACAGGCTACCCACTCCAGTATTCTGGCCTGGAGAATTCCATGAACTGTATAGGCTGTGGGGTCACAAAGAGTTGGACATGACTGAGTGACTTTCACTTTCACTTGCAGTTTATTTCCTCCTGCTACTTGGTGATCTCTAGCTTTCCTACCTGTTACCCTCTCGAGAGCAAATACTAACATTCAGACTTTCATTGTTCTTATCACTTACCAAAAGAATTGATTGATTGATTTTCAAATTACAGATTGTTACAACATAGCAAATGAGTGCATGCATGTGTGCTCAGTCGCTTCAGTCATGTCTGACTCCTTGCAACCCTATGGACTGCAGCCCACCAGTCTTCTCAGTCCATGGAATTCTCCAGGCAAGAATACTGGAGTAGGTTGTCATGCCCTCCTCCAGGGGAATTTCCCAACCCAGGGATTGAACACACATCTTCTGCATCTCCTGCATTGCAGGCAGATTCTTTACCCATTGAGCCACCTAGGAAGCCCAATATAACAAACACCTATTCAGAAAATCGCAACTCCTTTTATTAGAGAAATTCAAGTATAAGAAGATTTAACACGTAAAGATCTAATATGCAAGGGTTAGTTCCAGTCAACAAGATGGCATACATGATGTATAGACATCTTACCCGAATGAGAATTTGTTCACTCACAGTTGGAGAGGTCTCTCCTCTTTTTGTCACATCTAATAAGTCAACAAGAGGACGAATAGTCATTCCCTACAAAATGAAAAACAAAAAACTGAATTTCTTTCATATGAAATTAGTGCTTGAATATTTATTTCCCTGGTGTGTCTCTGTGTGTGTCTATGTGTGGGTGCATATGCACAGGTATCTTAATCTGCCCATGATAAAAATTTAGAACATTTTCTTGAAATTCAGATGGATCATTGGTCTAACACTAGAGGGAAGTGCTGTGATTTTCCCTCATAAAGATCAATCAGGAATATATATTGTGGACAAAAATGTGAGTCATTTAAAAAAAAAAAAACTGAAAAAATTCTACCACTATATTTCAAAATCAGAAAGTACTTAAATCACAGAGCCAAAATGCTGCAAGAGATTTTCGTTTCAATTATTGACAAATACCTCAGATATATACTTCTGTCTTTATTATTCATCATCCCTGGATAAGAGAATGGCAAAGGAGCCCAGTGGGCTATAGTCTATGGAGTCACAAAGAGTTGGACATAACTGAGTAAATTAACACACAATGAGAATAAGCTTGCAAAAGAGACAGAGAAAGAGAAACCAGAGAAGTAAGAGGAGAATCAGAAAGTCAGTTGTCACAAATCACAAAAAAGAATATTTCAAAGAGGTGGGAGTTTGACTCGTGGATTCCCTGGGAAAGCTCAAGTGAAGTGAGAATGACAAATGACCATTAGTAACCTTAATAAAAAAGATGGGAGAAACAAAGTTTTATGTAGGCAAGAGAGAACATTACTTTAGTGTAGTTGTAGTGTGTTTTAAATAGGAATTGCTTGAGCCTGTTTAAAGTTGATGGGAAGAATCTACTTGAGAACAGTGTAAATATACATGAGAGAAAATAAATGACTGAAAACACAAGGCAAAAAAAGGAATAGATTACAGAGGATAGCTTGAGATAGGAGACTCAGCTCTGTTATAAGAAAAAGAAAGAAGAGGTTAGGAACAGATACAGTTATGTTGGGAAGTTAAGGGCACTTCTGTGGATGACTACTGTAAGCCAAGTTGCTCTTTTCAGAGTTCTCTTTACTTAGTTTTGTTTTGTCTTTTTAAACCAAGTATGGTTGAATGCAAAGTAAGAGAAGAAGATGAGATTTGCCCTGGCATCTACACTTGGAAACAAGGACTTTAAGAAAGAGTTATGAACTGAAGTAAGAAATATGAAGTTGAATATGGAAAAACCTGGCTTGAAATAAACAACAAAATCTACTGCTTTCAAATGAACTTCCACACTACTTAGTCACTTTCAAAATACTTTGTAAAAGCATTCCCATGAGGTTTCTATTTTTACCTTATTTCAAAAATGTGGAAAGAAGCAGCTAATAATTTTCATTAATGTTAAGGTTGAAACTTAAAAGAATCTCAGGAGTGTCCTAGTTCTTCATCAACTCTTCAGCACTTCTGAATGACAAAAATACCTTACCATGGCCCTGACTGCTTTAACACACCAAATGAGCATGCCACCGCAAAAGCCTCCTCTCCAATTTAGAGCTATGCAATTTTTTGTAAATGCATCTCAGTTGCCCAAAGTCAGGTGATTATATTATTCACACGGTTTTCACAAATAATTGTATGCAATTCCTGCTTTTTAGATGATATTTCAGTTATGCAATTCCACTAAATTCATTCTGACATTTAAAAAATCAGCATACAGTGCTTTTATGGGTTATAACTACATCCGTTAACAGTATTTATCACAGCAAAAAGCCTCCTACCATGATCTGTCTCATGACCTGTCTTTGAAAGGTTGACTCCATGTTTGCATTTTTAAACCCTTTTACATGACTCTCCATCTTCATTTAACTTAATTCATTCTATTCAGTCTACCATGGATAGGTCAAAATTAATGCTTTTAAAATAAAGGTGTCAAACCAACCTGACTCAGTGACATATCCTCTTATAACCCATTTTACGTATTTTGTACTATTATACTCTGGTCTTTTAAAGATGTAGAATAGTTGAGAGACAAAATTTTATTGTTTATGTTTAAATCTCTGTAGTAAATAATATATGGTTAAATGAAGCTTGAGTAAATCAATAAAAATCACGGTTTAAAAAATGGTCTTGATTTCAAACCTCTACTACAAATGTACATAATGTATATTCATATGTCAAATTAACTTTTATTTACTATTTATTCATTTATTTCCTTACTTCAGATATTTATTGCTCATTTCATTGGAGCCACACTAGTAGACTGAGTATATAAGAGTGAATAATTCATATTTATTTCCTGCATTCATGGAATTCACTTTAGCAAGGAGACAGACATCACCGAAGTGGAGAAGATAATGAATAAGATTATTGTTGCCGTATTTTGGTTGCTAAGTTGCGTCCAACTCTTTTGCGACCCCATAGACAGTATCCAACCAAGTTCCTCTGCCCATTGGATTTCGCAGGCAAGACTGCTGAATGGGTTGCCATTTCCTTCCCCAGAGGATCTTCCCAACCCAGAAATCAAACTCACATCTCCTTCATTAGCAGATGGATTCTTTACCACTGAGCCCCTTGGAGAAGGAAATGGCAACCCACTCCAGTATTCTTGCCTGGGAAATTCCATTGACAGAGGAGCCTGGCAAGCTACAGTCCATGGAGTGGAAAGAGTTGAACACAACTTAATGACAAAAAAAAAAAAAAGATAGAAGATAGATATACTGATATGTATTATCAGTTCAGTTCAGCTCAGTAGCTCAGTCGTGTCCAACTCTTTCTGACCCTATGAATCACAGCACGCCAGGCCTCCCTGTCCATCACAAACTCCCGGAGTTTACTCAAACTCATGCCCATCGAGTCGGTGATGCCATCTAATCATCTCATCCTCTGTCATCCCCTTCTCCTCCTGCTCCCAATCCCTCCCAGCATCAGGGTTTTTTCCAGTGAGTCAACTCTTCGCATGAGGTGGCCAAAGTATTGGAGTTTCAGCTGCAGCATCAGTCCTTCTAATGAACACCCAGGACTTATCTCCTTTAGGATGGACTGGTTGGATCTCCTTGCAGTCCAAGGGACTCTCAAGAGTCTTCTCCAACATCACAGTTTAAAAGAATCAATTCTTCTGCACTCAGCTTTCTTCACAGTCCAACTCTCACATCTATACATGACCACTGGAAAAACCATATCCTTGACTAGACGGATCTTTGTTAGCAAAGTAATGTCTCCACTTTTTTAATATGCTATCTAGGTTATTCATAACTTTCCTCCCAAGGAGTAAGCGTCTTTTAATTTCATGGCTACAATCACCATCTGCAGTGATTTTGAAGCCCCAAAAAATGAAGTCTGACACTGTTTTTCACTGTTTCCTCATCGATTTCCCATGAAGTGATGGGACCAGATTCAATGATCTTAGTTTTCTGAATGTTGAGCTTTAAGCCAACGTTTTCACTCTCCTCCTTCACTATCATCAAGAGGCTTTTTAGTTCCTCTTCACTTTCTGCCATAAACGTGGTGTCATCTGAATATATGAGGTTATTGATATTTCTCCTGGCAATCTTGATTCCAGCTATGCTTCTTCCATCCCAGTGTTTCTCATGATGTACTCTGCATATAAGTTAAACAATCAGAGTGACAATATACAGCCTTGATGTACTCCTTTTCCTATTTGGAACCAGTGTGTTGTTCCATGTCCAGTTTTAACTCTTCCTTCTTTACCTGCATATAGGTTTCTCAAGAGGCAGGTCAGGTGGTCTGGTATTCCCATCTGTTCCAGAATTTTCCACAGTTTATTGTGATCCCCACAGTCAAAGGTTTTGGCATAGTCAATAACGCAGAAATAGATGTTTTTCTGGAACTCTCTTGCTTTTTCGATGATCCAGTGGATGTTGGCAATTTGATCTCTGGTTCCTCTGCCTTTTCTAAAACCAGTTTGAACATCTGGATGTTCACAGTTCATGTATTGTTGAAGCCTGGCTTGGGGAATTTTGAGCATTACTTTACTGGTGTGTGAGATGAGTGCAATTGTGTGGTTGTTTGAGCATTAGTTGGCATTGTCTTCCTTTGGGGTCAGAATGAAAACTGACTATTTCCAGTCCTGTGGCCACTGCTGAGTTTTCCAAATTTGCTGGCATATTGACTACAGCACTTTCACAGCATCATCTTTCAGGATTTGAAATAGCTCAACTGGAATTCCATCATATCCACTAGCTTTGATCGTAGTGATGCTTCCTAAGGTCCACTTGACTTCACATTCCAGGATGTCTGGCTCTAGGTGAGTGATCACACCATTGTGATTATCTGGGTCATGAAGATATTTTTTGTACAGTTCTTCTGTGTATTCTTGCCACCTTTTCCTAAAATCTTCTGCTTCTGTTAGGTCCATAATTTTTTGTCCTTTATTGAACCCATAATTGCATGAAATGTTCCCTTGGTATCTCTAATTTTCTTGAAAAGATCTCTAGTCTTTCCATTCTGTTGTTTTCCCCTATATCTTTGCATTGATCACTGAGGAAGGCTTTCTTATCTCTGCTTGCTATTCTTTGGAACTTTGCATTCAAATGAGAATATCTTTCCCTTTCTCCTTTTCTTTTTGCTTCTCTTCTTTTCGCAGCTATTTGTAAGGCCTCCTCAGACAACCATTTTGCCTTTTTGCATTTCTTTTCCATGAGGATGGTCTTGATCCCTGCCTCCTGTACAATGTCACAAATCTCCATCCATAGTTCATCAGACACTCTGTCTGTCAGATCTAGTCCCTTAAATATATTTCTCACTTCCATGTGTAGTCATAAGGGATTTGATTTAGGTCATACCTGAATGGTCTAGTATTTTTCCCTACTTTCTTCAATTTCAGTCTGAATTTGGCAATAAGGAGTTCATGATTAGAGTCACAGTCAGGTCCTGGTCTTGTTTTTGCTGACTCTATAGAGCTTCTCCATCTTTGGCTGCAAAGAATATAATCAATCTGATTTCGGTGTTAACCATTTGGTGATGTCCATGTGTAGAGTCTTCTCTTGTGTTGTTGGAAGAGGGTGTTTGCTATGACCAGTGCATTCTTTTGGCAAAACTCTACTAGCCTTTGCCCTGCTTCATTCCATACTCCAAGGCCAAATTTGCCTGTTACTCCAGGTATTTTGACTTCCTACTTTTGCATTCCAGTCCCCTGTAATGAAAAGGACATCTTTTGGGGGTGTTAGTTCTAAAAGGTCTTGGAGGTCTTCATAGATCCGTTCAACTTCAGCTTCTTCAGCATTACTGGTTGGGGCATAGGCTTGGATTACCATGCTATTGAATGGTTTGCCTTGGAAATGAACAGAGATCATTTTTTCATATTTGAGATTGCAGCCAAGTACTGCATTTGGGACTCTTTTGTTGACCAAGATGGCTACTCCAGTTCTTCTAAGGAATTCCTGCCCACAGTAGTAGATACAATGGTCATCTGAGTTAAATTCACACATTCCAGTCCATTTTATTTCGCTGATTCCTAGAATATTGACATTCACTCTTGCCATCTCCTGTTTGACCATTTCCAATTTGCCTTGATTCGTGGACCTGACATTCCAGGTTCCTATGCAATATTCCTCTTTACAGCATTGGACCTTGCTTCTATCACCAGTCACATCCACAATGAGTACTCTTTTTACTTTGGCTCTATCCCTTCAGTCTTTCTGGAGTTATTTCTCCACTGATCTCCAGTAGCATATTGGTCACCTACTGACCTGAGGAGTTCCTCTTTCAGTATCCTGTCATTTTGCCTTTTCCTACTATTCATGGAGTTCTCAAGGCAACAATCCTGAAGTGGTTTGCCATTCCCTTCTCCAGTGGACCATTAGACAAGACTGTGTTCCATGTGATCAGATTGGCTAGTTTTCTGTGATTATGGTTTTAGTGTGTCTGCCCTCTGATGCCTTCTCACAACACCTACCATCTTACTTGGGTTTCTCTTACCTTGGAAATTCTATGAAAGTGTTCAAAACAATAAGCCCAAAATGGAGACGTTTATACTAAGCCCCACAACATCAAACCAAGGCTTAATTTAATTAGTTTCTTCTCTCCCAGAAATGAAATCAAACACACTTAACATAGAGTGGCCTGGGAATTCTTCTCTGAGGAAGCTGTACATAGTTGAAGATTAAAGGATAAAAGGAAGATGGACATGCAAGGAACTTGGGAGATAGTGTTTTGGGGAGAGTGAATGACATTTTGGAAAAAGCTCAAGTTGAGAAAAAGTTTGTCAAGTTTGATGCAGTTCAGGACGCTTAAAACACAGGGAACAAGATGGAGAATGGCCACAAAACATGGGGCTTCAAAGGTAGACATGAGCCATATTTATTAGAGAGAGCTTATAGTCATGCTAAGTGTTTTGGAATTTATTAAAAGTTAAAAAAGAACCAATAAAAGAATTTCGGAAGGTATGTAATACAATTTGTGCTTTAAAAATATTGCTTTTGATTCTGTGGGGATAATAGATTGAAAGAGGAAAGGAAAATGGAAAATTTTAAGGCAGTTCTGGAAACGTGATAGCAACTTGGACTAAAATGATGGCATTGGTAATAGAGAATAACACAAAGATTCCACAAGAAGATAGGTATGAGAATACTCATGAAAATACCATTTTTAAAATTAAAAAATAAAACCTTTATCAACTGAAAGGACAATTAATAAATAAATGTGTATATATTCATAAAATGTAGTATTGTAAAGCACTGAATATTAATGAGCTACAGCTACTCACAACTATATAAATAAATCTTAGTAATAAAATGTTAATAGACAAAAAATTCTAGAAGGCTATATGCATAACATGGTTAGATGAGATGGCGAGAGGATGAGATGATTGGATGGCATCACCAACATGATGGACATGAGTTTGAATAGGCTCTGGGAGCTGGTGATGGACAGGGAAGCCTGGCATGCCACAGTCCGTGGGGTTTTAAAGAGTCAGACATGACTGAGCTGAATTGAACTGAACATGCAAAACATGCATATACACACCCCCATATAGAGACTTTTTATAAGGTTAAAAAATAATTTAAACTGATCATTATATTATTTGTGTGTGTGCCTATGTGTATAATATGTGATTTCAAAAAGCATTTTTTAAAAAAGAAGAGAATAATAAATGATTTATTCAGGATATCAGCCACCTGTAAAAAGAGAGAGAGAGATGAAAGAAAATAGGATAGTGCATTGCATGGATTATTATTAACTTTATCAGGTTTAGTGTTGGGCTCACATCTGTTAGAAGTATTGAGTGATTGAATGAATGAATAAATGAATGCTAAGAGTTGGACACAACTAAGCGACTAACACTTTCACTTTCTTACAACAGGCTTCCCAGGTGGCTCAGACCATGAAGAATCCGCCTGCAATGCAGGAGACCTGATTCAATCCGTGGGTTGGGAAGTTCCCCTGAAAAAGGAAATGGCAATCCACTCCAGTATTCTTGCCTGAAAAATTCCATGGACATAGGAGTCTGGCAGGCTACAGTCCACGGGGTCACAAAGAGTCAGATATGACTGAGCAACTAACACTTTCTCTTTCTTTCATTGGGTCAATGATTTAAATTGGTGTCTGTGTCATGAATCAAAATATATTATTAATACAACTTTCTATATCTAGACATATTTTAAAATCAAGTACATATATTAAAGATATATTTTGGAATTAGAAACCACAGGGCTTGATGTGAGGGATAAGTAGAAGGAAATAATCAAATATGTATTATACATTTCTGTAGAATGTCTTTGTAAATGGGTAGATGTCAGTGTCATTTACTAAGATAGAAGAAAAACAGATAAGAATCAGATTTATCCTCTGTAGACATATTGGCTGTGTGGACAAAAAATAAATACTACCTGCCATTCTCATAAAAAATGAATGTTTCCTGCCATCAGCCATTGCAGCCATCCTCAAAGTTATACCCTTAGGGGAATTCAGAATGGAGAAAAACAGGACACTGCCCCTGGAAAGTTGAGATGCATATCTAAGGAATAATTTCAATGCACTCATTCTCTTGCATCTTCCCATATATAGAAAAACACTGAAATCATTAACTTGAGATGTTTGGTTTTTGTAATTAGCAACGTTTTGATGCTTGACAACATGCTTTTTTTTTTTCCCAGCAAAAACTCCTATGTATCCTGGCTCCACTCTTACCATTTTTTAACACTTTCTCATAGGTATCTGAGATGCTGTTTACCAGGCTATAGTCCTCAGTGAGCTCTCTGAATAAAACATAACTCACAATTTTTAGGCTTTTTTTTTCTTTTTTTACAGTTCACAACTTTGATCTTCTTGTGAGACATCCAAGTGGAAATATAATGTAATAGTTCAATGCAAATATCTAGACCTCAGAGTAGATAGCTGAGCTGGAGACATTTAGAAGTCACCAGAGTTTATATTATACTTGAAGCCATGAAAATGGATATAAACATCTAATGAAAAAGTATAGTGAGAATTGAATGTCCATGACATAATACTGGAGAACTCTCATATTTAGAGACCCAACAGAAAAGTATCATCCAGCAAATTCCCAGAAAGACAGAAACACTAGGAGGGTATGATGCTAAGAAAAGCAAAAAAGTAAGCATTTCAAGAAAGAAGTAGTAAACTGTTTGAAACTCTGCTGACAAGTTTTATAATGTTAGAACAAAAGAATTGTCCTAACTTGGGATTTTGGAGGTCTCCTGCACTGCAGGCAGATTCTTCACTATCTGAATTACCAGGGAAGCCCTTTCAGAAGCCAGCAGCGACCTTTTGGCAAGAATAATTTTGGTGGAACAGTGAGGGCAGAATCCAAATTGTAGTTAAGTGGAACTGAAAAACTGACACGATATGTGAAGATAACTTGTGTGTTCAGTCATAATGATAATAACAATATAATCTTATAAATACAAAGTCTTTTAAACTTATATTATTATTTAATCGTTATAACAAAACCACCCTAAAAGATAAGTCCTGTATCCTCTTTCTACAAAAAAAAAAAAAAAAATGCTGAGTAATCATTTAAATGTCTGAGATTAGAAAGCTCATCTGGAATGAAGTTGTGATTAGCAATCAGGTCTTCTGATTTTGACTTTAGTACTCCTTTCCCCTCAAGAATAATGGGGTAAAAATGGCCAAATCAAAATATCTCCAGAATATATCCAGTATATCACAGAAAAAAAAAAAGACATGTTATACTGATAGTGGGCCAGGCACTCATTTACCTGAAGTGTATCATGACAATTTTATCAATGTCTAAGAAGCAAAATATATTGTAGTTTTGCTCTTTTCTCCCCAATGGGTCTTCATTCTCAAACAAAAATTAAATCTCTGCAAATATTTTCACCACTAGATGGTACTAGAATAACATGAGAAGTTCTCCATTGTACAATTTGTCTACAACTGCAATCATCCAACAACATCCCTCCAAAACAGCTGATCTCCCCAATTAGGGTCTTAAATAGATTATAGTGCTAATAGATGGGAAAATACAAATGTCAAATGATGAAGTCTCTAGGAGTAAGATGCATTTGAATACTTGGAGGAAATGTAAAATCAAAGGAGAATATTAGAGAGCTTCTCTGGTGACTCAGACAGTCAAGAGTCTGCCTGCAATGCAGGAGACCCGGGTTCAAACTCTGGGTTGGGAAGATGTCCTGGAGAAGGAAATGCAAACCCACTCCAGTATTCTTGCCTGGAGAATTCCATGGACAGAGGAGCCCAGTGAGCCCCAGGCCATGGGGTTGCAAAGAGCCAAACATGACAAAATAACTAACATTTCATTTCATTTCATGACTATTATTGATAAGTTATCAGAGATATTAGGTAAGAATTCTAAAACATATAGGAATTGTAAGTTTATTCTTTAAAATGACTTTGTATTTTGAAGTAACATTGTGCTACCTGACACATATTAAAGTGAAAATCAGTTAATCAGATAAAAGTATAATTTTATTTGGGACAGGTTTAATAAAATTCATTAAGTTTTAAATAAAATTTATAAGCGTTCAATCTTAGTCAGTCATTTACAAACAAAATAAAACATTCAAAGCCTAAGGAATTATCTCACCCACCCTAGAGAAATAATTATTTTAAAGAGAAGCCTGCCAAATTCACATCTTCTGACTTGTCTTCTCCCACTACACATACACACACACACACACACACACACACATCCACCATCATTACTCTAGTTAAAACATTTTAGCTAAAATTTGAAATACTATCTCATTAAGTTGCTGAATAGGTTTTCAGATACTTTTTTCCAATATTCTTTTGGCCAGCTGTATAAAATCAAACTGCAGTAAATTGGGGATTAAAGAAGAATAATGATATGGACAAGATAAAGAGAAAATTCAAGAGAAAAGCTTCTTTAGAATTAAATTCTTAAAGTATTTCACTTATTTTCTCCTTTGCACTCAACCCCAACCTTATCTTTTTAAGTAGCTAAAATGCAGTACTTGTTGTAAAACTATTGTTGTCAGCTACTTAAATAAATGGCACCTTCATCCATTCTCCTATTGCTTTAAAAAGAAATATCTCAGCTTTGGCAAATGTTCTGTTTAAGTTATGGTAAAGACTATTTCACACGCTATAATTGTCTCTCCTAAATATAACTCAGTTCAAGACCTAGAAAGAGAACGTTGGTCCATTCATATCCATCTAAGTGGAAGATTTCAAATTGTACTATTTTGTTTTGTTTACCTGAACAATAACAGTAAAGAGGATAACAACTGTGGTTGTTGCAATGAAGAGCTTCTTTCTGGAAAACTCTGGGAGCAGAAAAACAAGGGAGAAACAGATTGCTCCCCTCAGTCCTCCATAGGCTATAATAAACTGGTCCTTTCTGGTGACTGTATTCACATGACATTTGTTCACGAAGAAAGTCAGCACAAGAACTCCTAAATTTTTCAATAAGAAGAATGCTTGAGTAATTAATCAACAGAAGGAAATGCTACAAATAAAATAGTGTTAAACTAGATTAAAATTCTAAGGATTTGTGATGAATAACTTAAAAGCCTAAATGAACCAAACTATTAAAAGGTTTACTTCCTCAGAGAGCTTTCTTTAAACAGATACATTTTATTTTGTTTGTGTTTTGGTTTTTCCTTTGATTCTTCTCAGTTTTTTAGAATGAAAGCAGTGCATTTCTCTTTTTTAGGTCTATGTGGACTAATCCAGGGCATTCTGCAAAAGTAGTCTCTACAAACAGAATATAATATTTCTCTTCAGTCTTATAAATGCTAGTGAGCAGACCCAACTAGTGAACTAAATGTTAAGTAATGTGACCTGTGTTGGTTTTAATCTTTAATGAGCCAGGATTCCATATTCCTCAAGGCTTCAAAAACAAGTTTTGTTTTTTGTTTTTTTTTTCCCCTGTCACCCAGAATCTAGAGTTCTGAGACTCAAGTCTTAACCAAAGATTTTTACTTCTCACATTTGTTGGTAATCTCAAAAATAGCCTTAACCTCAAAAGAAATATTTTCTCGTGTACCAGTATTATTTTGAAGGGCACCAGTTAAAACTTTATCCCACAGATCTTACTCCCAGTGATTATGTTTTGAGTATCTTATTGTGAATGGGTTTAGCAGATAATTTACTTCAAGACCAGAAAGGCAAAAATCCTTGCCAAGAGGGCTGAAAGTGGAGATTCTTACTAAAATTTGAGCTGAAATAAGTTGGCCAGCAGACAATTTAGCCAAAATTGATTTGTTTGGAAAAAATATCATATCCTCTTCATTGTAGTATGGTATCGGCAATTTGGAGAGACATAGGAGTAGTCTTGCAGCCTCTTTATATGACTAAGAATCTTGGTTCATTTTTCTATTTTTAAAAATATTTTAATTCAATTGATTTATTTTAAACAGTGCCAGAAAATGAAAGCACAGTAAAACTATTAGATCCGTCATAATTAAATTAAAATAAATGAGAACTAAATCCACTGAAAGTTTAAGATCTTTTAATTATCTTTTAAAAACTGTCTCTTTAGCTCTTTTAATTTTCTTTCATACTACTACAAAAGCAAAGGTAGCTTTTAGAGAAAAATACAAATATGCAAAGGAAGCATATAGCACCTATATTCCCACCCATCCAGAGAAAAGAATTCCTAAGACTTTGGATAAAATCTTCCAAAGCCACACATGACTGCTTATATTATTATTTTTCTAATAATAACTGCTTTATCTACACTTGAACATTTAAGATGTTCCAATGCTGCCTAAATATATGTAATAAAATTTCTGATCACTCTTACTCTGTATAATTACCAAACTCAAGGCTAGTGACATTATATTTGAGGCCAAATTATCATTTTGATTAAATAGAAATTCATCCAGCATATTTTGAGTCAAATTGCATTTTGGACAACTGAAGTGAATTGCTTCAGTCATATTGACATTGTCAGAATGCTAACTTTATAATTTTATTATTCATCCTATGTGTATTCCCAAACCAAAGGAATGAGAATATTCTAATGAAACCTTCTAATTTAACAGAATTACAAAAAATTACACATCACTTAATATAGCTAAAATCCAAAGGGGGAAAAAAAACATGGCCTCCTATGGCCTGAATTCAGCTCATCATTCCTCTATTTAGGCAAAAAATTAACCTAAATCGTGATGTCAGGCTTAAAAAAGTGCGGATACTTCATTGATTTATGTTAAAGATCTTTTCCTTTTCTCTTCTCATACCAGAGGTAGTGATTATCTACACATTATAATTTATAAATAAACTGTTATTGAACAGAGGATTTGTTTCATCTCATGAATTTTCACATGAAGTTTCAAAAGGGAGGGGATATATGTATACCTATTGTTGATTCATGTTGAGGTATGACAGAAAACAGCAAAATTCTTTAAAGCAATTATCCTTCAATAAAAAATTAATTAAAAAAGCTACATATACAAATCTACAGAAATCCTGGTATTCATCTTTAATGTTTCCTCTTAGGCCTTAAAATTTTACTACTCTTTTTTTCAGGTGAAATATAGTTGATTTATAGTGCTGTGTTATTTTCTAGTGCACAGTAAAGTGATTCACTTATACATATATATATTCTTTTTCATATCCTTTTCCATTATGGTTTATTATATGACATTGAATATAATTATCTGTACTATACAGTAGGATGCTGTTGTTTATCTATTTTATATTTAGTAGTTTGTATCTGTTAATCCCAAACTCATGATTTATTCTTCTTCCCTCCCTTTTCCCCTTTGATAACCATAGATCTTTTTTTATGTCTGTGAGTCTGTTTCATAAATAAGTTCATTTGTATCACATTTTAAATTCTACATATAAGTGATATCATATGATATAAATTTAGTATGATATAAACATACTAAACAGTATGATAACCTCTAAGTTCATCCATGTTACTGCAAATAGTATTCATTTTTTTTAATGGCTGAGCAGTATTCCATTGTATACATGCACCAAATTTTCTTTATCCATCCATCTGTCAATAGACATTTATGTTGCTTCTATGTCTTGGCCATTATAAATAGTGCTGCAATGAACATTGTGGTGCATGTAACTTTTTGAATTTTGGTTTTCTCCAGATATATGCCTAGAAGTGGGATTGCTGGATCATATGATAGCTCTGTTTTTACATTTCTAAGGAAACTTCGTATAACTCTCCATTGTAGCTGTACCAATTTACATTACCACCAACAGTGATTGAGAGCTCCCTTTTCTCAATCCCCTCTCCAGTATTTGTTATCTGTAGATTTTTAATGATGGTCATTTTGACCAACGTGAAATGCTATCTCATTGTAGTTTTAATTTGTATTTCTCTAATAATTAGCATTCACTGACTCAATGGACATGAATTTGAGCAAACTCAGGGAGATAGTGGAGAACAGAGGAACCTGGTGTGCTGCAGTCCATGGGGTGGCAAAGAGTTGGACACAACTCAATGACTAAACAACAATAATTAGCAATGTTGAGCATCTTTTCATGTGCCTATTGTCCATCTGTATGTCTTCTTTGGAGAAATGTCTATTTAGGTTTTCTGCCCATTTTTTGATTGAATTGTTTTTTGTCATTAAGTTATATAAGCCATTTGCATATTTTGGAAATTAATCCTTTGTCAGTCACACTGTTTGCAAACATTTTCTCCCATTCCATAGATTGTCTTTTTGTTCATGGTTTCTTTTGCTATGCAAAAGCCTCTAAATTTGATTTAGTCCCAGTCATTTATTTCTGCTTTTATTTCTATTGCTTTGAGAGACTGTAGGTCTTAACAGTTTATAGGAAAATATTTTCACTTATTCTTGGAATTTTTGTTTCCATCAGCTATTTTTTTTTCCATCAGCTATTTTTTATAGCACATGAGCACAAAGTAGATGTTTTGTTCAATTTTATTTAAAAAGACACTTATATTTAAAAATATTTTATAACTCTAGTGAGATTTTCCAGTGGGATCAGAATAAATTAGAAATTGCCTTCTGTGAACTTGCATGACATTTAGCTTATAGTTTCACTGTTCATGCCAACCTAGATATATTTCAGCAGATAATAAAGCATACCCTGGTCAGTCTTATTATTCATTCTTAAAATTATAAACAAATTCCCTAATGTGTCCCTAAGTGTTGCTAGGGTAATTTTCATAGTCTCCAAAGAAAGGTCTACAATGATTCTGTTCATGTGTTGGGGAGGTGGAAAATAGAGATAGAAATGTCAAAAAATATGATAAACTATAAACTGAGTTCTTATATACACTACAACGTGTAAGATTAAAGAGACAGCTTAGTTTAAGTAACAATGAAGCTGTGATGTTTCCAAGATGAAAAATATGCTTACATGTGTATTTCACTTCAGTACCAGTGGAGTATATATATATTTTTTAATGTAAACACTGGATTAGAAGAGGGTTTTTATGCCTGTGTGGGTACTCAGTCACTTCCAACTCCTTGTGACCTCATGGACTACAGGCAGCCAGGCTCCTCCATCCATGGAATTTTCCAGACAGAAACACTGGAGTGGGTTGCATTTCCTACTCCAGGGATCTTCCCTACCTAAGGATCAAACCCAGGTCTTTTGCACCTCCTGCATTGGAGGCAGATCCTTTACTACTGGTGCCACCTGGGAAGCCCAATAATAACAATACTAAAGGCTAATGTTTACTGAGAATTTATGATGTACCAGGCTGTATGCTAAACTCTTTGATTACATTATATCATTTAATTCTCACAATAGTTGGCAAAAGTTTATAGTGTTAACCATTCTCATTTTACAGTTAAGGACTGTTACTCCTAGCATGATTATATGATTTTTTTCAAAGTCAAAAAGCTATGTAGTGAAGCTAGAATTTGAACTCAATCTGATTTTAGAGCCAGTTTATTAACCTTGCTATTATGGAACCCCTGCATAAATGAGGGATAGAAAACAGTCTATTTATGAGAAGTAAAGCAAATAAAGCATATTGGAATTTTAAATTTCTTGTTTCTAATGCAATCTCAAAACAAGCTGACACATTTTATATAAAAAAAAATCAATATTTACCATACCTAATGCTCTCCAAATAAGACAGAAAATGACAGTGAAACAAATGTAAGGCCAATTCCATTCGTGGTTATTTCCAATGGTAGAAACACCAAGGAAGATGAAGATAAGAGTATCACTAACGCTGCTCCACATCTTCATGAAGTACTTGATAGTTGTATGGGATTTCTGAGAAATGTTAGCTTCCACATAACGTTTCATGCTCATAGCACAGGCAATAACTCTAAAGAAGAGGAAAAAATGTGTAAGAGTAAATATTTGCATTTAACTTTAAGGGAAAGTGGTCACACAAATGTTGAAGACTATATTAGGATCTCTTACTCTAGATGCCTTACTTCATTCCAGAACATAAAAAACATGCCATTTCCCCAGAATTTATACAATAACATTTATAAGACAATCAAATGCTTAATTTTCAAAATAAATGACAGCTTCTGTGTCCTTTTGTGTGCTGAGAGTAATGTGTCTGCTTTATCGTCTTTAACATTGTCTAATCAGTCAGTCATTCAGTGTTTAGTCACTCAGTTTTGTCCGACTCTTTGCAAAGCCATGGACCCTAGCTTGCAAGGCTCCTCTGTCCGTGGGATTCTCCAGGCAGGAATACTGGAATGGGTAACCATTCCCTTCTCCAGGGGATCTTCCTGAACCAGGGCTCAGACCCAGGCCTCTCTCATTGCAGGCAAATTCTTTACAGTCTGAGCCACCAGGGAAGCCCATTGCCTAATCAGTCCTCTTTAAATAGGGTTGCCCTGACAGGTTCTAATAATTAGTTGGCAGTAAATACGCTAAAAGGCAAGGGCTAATATGAGAAATAATACATACTTGTAGCCTCTAAAGCTCTACTGTTATAAATAAAGCAATTTTTGATAGTCAGGGAGTGCTTTACTGTTTTATTCTATTCACTATGCTTTCAAGATTATGTTGTTATATTCCTGTTGAATGATCTTTTCCAAGCCTTACCCTAGAGTATTTCATTGCACCATTCAATCCTCCAAAATGATTTATTGCCTGCAAGACTGCCTTCCCACTCTTATTCATTTAAGGGTCAGATATTTAGATATTTTCTTAACAACTGGGGAGCAGGGAAGGGGAAAAAACATTGTATATGTTTTTAATTGCTCTATTTTCATTTTACTCTGAACTACTTTAGGTAAATAGGCTTGGTTAACTAGTAAATTACCAGTCTTTTAAAATGTAATAGACAACTATATGCTGTCAATCTTTTGTAGAATTTTGCTTTCAGTTATATTTCTTTGTGCAAATTTTGAAGGCAAAAACTGAGTTCCTGTATAAGTGTAGGTGTCTCATGAATGACCAGTTTCATTTGACTAGTGAAAAATTATTTTTTATATTTTAAAACAATTCCTGGATAATATTTGAAATATCTAAAATAATTGGGAATCAAAAGCTTTAAGTGAACTGTCAAGTGCTAATTAATCTCAAGAGAATGTATTCCCTTAATACTTTCACTATGTTTAATAATTTTTTTTCTAAAAATAGCATTTGGTTACTTGATAAGTATCATAAATTTCTTGTTTTCCAACTTGTTACATACAGGTTTCATTCTCATATCCTATTCTGTTAAAAAAAAGAAACAAGAAAAGAAAGCAGCTCGGTAGCCAAAAATGTCCATTCTTGTGGGTCAATTTGTGATTCTTTGAGAGAAATGGAATAATGAAAACCTCAAAGAGTAAGATTTACATAGAGGATGAACTGAAATTTCTGAAATACTACATGCTGTCTGGTGTCTTTCAGCACAAGAAAGTTCTTCATTAGCATCTTTGAGTATCTTAGGGTTGGTAACTAATTAAAATATTACCCAGAATATATTATTGCCAACTTACATGTACTATCACCACATCTAAAGCAATTCATAGTTGATAAAATGCTTAATATTTACTGAAAGGTATGGTGAATTGTGTGATTTCCCCCCCAAACAAGTCCTTACTCTAAATCACTTTATGATCTTAAGAAACAAAACATCACTCTGACAGTACATATATTAAGTTAGAAATACAATTTGCATATAAACTATTTTCAAAGATAAATTGTATTTTTCTTTCTAGTCTGTTTTCTACCATGTTGTTGTTCAGTCACTCAGTCATGTCCGACTTTCTGACCCCATGGGCCACAGCACAAAAGCCTTCCCTGTCCTTCATCATCTCCTGGAATTTGCTCAAACTCATGTCCATTGAGTTAGTGATGCCATCCAACCATCTCGACCTCTGTCACCCCCTATCCTCCTTCCTTTAATCTTTCTCAGCACCAGGGTCTTTTCCAATGAGTCAGTTCTTTGCATCAGGTGGCTAAAGTCATGGAGCTTCAGATTCAGCATCAGTACCTCCAATAAATACTTAGGGTTTATTTTCTTTAGGATTGATTGGTTTGATCCCCTTGCTGTCCAAGGGACTCTCAAGGGTCTTCTCCAACACCACAGTTCAAAAGCATCAATTCTTTGGTGCTCAACCTTCTTTATGGTCCAACTCTCACATTCATACTTGACTACTGGACAAGTTATAGGTTTGACTATATGGACCTTTGTCAGCAAAGCAATGCCTTTGCTTTCTAATATGCTAAACAAAATAGCAGAGTAGAAGGATGTGTGCTAATCTTCTCCATTGAGGACTCCAAAATTGCAACTCACTGCTGAACAACCATTTACAAACTGTTGGGTCCCACCAAAAAAAAAAAAAAAAAACACCCCACGTTCAAGGGCAAAGGAGAAGCCCCAACAAGATTGTAAGAGGGGTGACATAGCAATTAGAATCAAACTCCATACCCACCAGAGATGCTCAGAAGGCTCAAATAAAACCTTATGTAGACCAGGATGCAGGGACCTCACAAGAGACTGATCCAGACATGCCCTTGAGTGTTTAAGTGTCTCTTGCAGAGGCATGGGTCACGAGTAGCCTGCCACAGGGACAGGGGCACTGGCTGCAGCAGACCTGAAAGTCATTGTGTGTGAGACCCACCATAGAGCCCCCAAGCAGACAACCCACAAACTGGAAAACAATCATACCAGTTAAGTTCTGTTGTGAAATTTCTAGGGCCCACAACAGATTTCACAACCTGGGGATCTGGCAAAGGGACTGAGAAGCCCCAGGGAATTTGACTTTGAATGCCAGTGGGATTTGATTATAAAACTTCCAGAGGACTGGGGAAACAGACCCTTTGAAGGCACAAACAAAACCTTGTGCACACCAGGACCCAGGAGAAAGAAGCAGTGACCCCACAAGAGACTGAGCTTGGCTTGCCTGTGAGTGTCCAGGAATCTCCAGCAGTGGCATGGGTCGACAGAGGCCTGCTGTGGGGTCAGGGGCACTGAATACAACAGTCCTGGCATAATACCTTTTGAATGATGTCACCATTACTGCCATTGTCTCTACCATAGTTTGGCTTCAGACCAAACTACAGGAAGGGAACACAGCCCCACCCATCAACAGAAAATTGGATTAAAGATTTACTAATCATGGCCCTGCCCATCAGAGCCAGACACAGATTCCCCCACAGCTAGTCCCTTCCATCAGGAAGCTTTCACAAGTCTTTTATCCTTATCCATCAGAAGACAGACAAAATTGAAACAATCAAAGAAAACTAACTAAGCTGATTGCTTTGATTATAGCTTTGTCTAACTCAATGAAACTATGAGCCATGCCATGTAGGGCCACCCAAGATAGGCGGGTCATGGCGGAGAGTTCTTACAAAACATGGCCTGGAGAAGGGAATGGCAAACCACTTCAGTATTCTTGCCTTGAGGACCCCATGAACAGGATGAAAAGGCAAAAAGATATGACACTGAGAGATGAACTCCCTAGGTCAGTAGGTGCACAATATGCTACCGGAGCAGAGTGGAAAAATGACTCCAGAAAGAATGAAGGGATGGAGGCAAAGCAAAAACCACACCCTGTTGTGGATGTGACTGATGATAGAAATAAAGTCCAATTCTGTAAAGAACAATATTGCATACAAACCTGGAATCTTAGATGTATGAAGTACAGTAAATTGGAAGTGGCCAAACAGGAGATGGCAAAAGTGAACATCAACATTTTAGGATTCAGTGAATTAAAATGAACCAGAATGGGTGAATTTATCTGATGACATTATATCGATTACTGTGGGCAGGAATCCCTTAAAAGAAATGGAGCATCCCTCATAGTCAACAAAAGAGTCAGAAATGCAGTACTTGGGTCCAATCTCAAAAATGATAGAATGATATATGTTCGTTTCAAAGGCAAACCATTCAGTATCACAGTAATCCAAGTCTATGCCCCAACCACTAATGCCAAAGAAGCTGAAGTTGAATGGTTCTATGAAAATCTAGGAGACTTTCTAGAACTAACAACAGCAAAAAAGATGTCCTTTTCTTCATAGGGGACTGGAAGGTAGCAGTAGGATGTCAAGAGGTACCTGGAGTAGCAGGCAAGTTTGGCCTTGGAGTACAAAATAAAGCAGGGCAAAGGCTAACAGAGTTTTGACAAGAGAGTGAACTGGTCATAGCAAACACTCTCTTCTAACAACACAAGAGAAGACTCTACACATGGACATCAGCAGAAAGTCAATACTGAAATCAGATTGTTTATATTCTTTGAAGCCGAAAATGGAGAAGCTCTACACTGTCAGCCAAAAAAGACAGGGAGCTCACTACGGCTCAGAGCATGAACACCTTATTGCAAAATTCAGACTAAAATTGAAGAAAGTACGGAAAATGACTAGGCCATTCAGGTATGAATTAAATCAAATTCCTTCTGGTTATACAGTGGAAGTGACAAACAGATTCAAGGGATTAGATCTGATAGAGTGCCTGAAGAACTATGGACAGAGGTCCATAACATTGTACAGGATGTGGTGATCAAGACCATACCCCCCAAAAATAAATGCAAAAAGGCAAAATGGTAGTCTGAGGAGGCCTTACAAAGAGCTGATTAAAGAAGAGAAGTGAAAGGCAAAGGAGAAAAGGAAAGACATACCCATCTGAATGCAGATTTCCAAAGGAAAGCAAAGAGAGACAAGATAGCCTTTTTAAGTTAACAATGCAAATAAATAGAGGGAAAAAATAGAGATCTCTTCAAGAAAATTGGAGGTACCAAGGGAACATTTCATGCAAAAATGGACACAATAAAGGACAGAAACAGTAAGGACATAACAGAAGCAGAAAATATTAAGAAGAGTGGGCAAGAATACACGGAAAAATTATCAAAAAATATTTTAATGACTCAGAAAACCCACAATGGTGTGGTCACTCACCTAGTGCCAGACATCTTGGAGTATAAAGTCAAGTGGGCCTTAGGAAGCATCACTACAAGCAAAACTAGTGAAAATGATGGAATTTCAGCTGGGCTATTTCAAATCCTAAAAGATGATGCTGTGAAAGTGTTTCACTCAATATACCAGAAAATTTGGAAAACTCAGCAGAGGCCACAGGATTGGGAATGGTCAATCCCAAAGAAGACCAATGCCAAAGAATATTCAAATTACTGCACAATTTCTCTCATTTCATATGCTAGCAAGGCCATGCTCAAAATATTTCAAGCTAAGCTTCAATAGCACATGGACCAAGAACCTACAGATATACAAGCTGGATTTAGAAAAGACAGAGGAACCAGAGATCAAATTGCCAACATTCATTGGATCATAGAAAAAGCAAGAGAATTCCAGAAAAACATCTACTTCTGCTTTGTTGAGTACACTATAGCCTTTGACTCTGTAGATCACAACAAACTGTGGGAAATTCTAAAAGAGATGGGAATACAATACCACCTTACCTGCCTCCTTCAAAACCTGTATGCAGGTCAAGAAGCAAAAGTGAGAATAAGACATCAAATGCCAGGCTGGTTCCAAATTGTGAAAAGAGTACATCAAGACTGTATATTATCACCTTGCTTGTTTAACTTATACACAGAGTACATCATGAGAAATGCCGAGGTGGATGAAGCACAAGCTGGAATCAAGATTTACAGGAGAAATATAAATAACCTCAGATATGCAGATGACACCTTCCTAATGGCATAAAATGGAGAGGAATTAAAAAGCCTCTTGAAGAATAGTAAAGAGTGAAAAAGTTGGCTTAAAAGTCAACATTCAAAAACCAAAGATCATGGCATCCAGTCCCATCACTTCATAACAATTAGATGAGGAAACAATGGAAACAGTGGCATACTTTATTTTCTTGGGCTCCAAAATCACTGTGGACAGTGATTGAAGCCATGAAATTAAAAGACACTTATTGCTTGGGAAAAAAGCTATGCACACCTAGACAGTGTATTAAAAAACAGAGACATCACTTTGCCTACAAATGTCCATATAGTCAAGTGTTAGTTGCTCAGTCGTGTCCGACTCTTTGCAACCCAACAGACTGTAGTTTGCCAGTGCACAAAAAAAGTTATGTTTACTTTGTACTATAATATATTACATATGCAACAGTATTATTTATAAAAATCAGTTGTACATGTCTTAATTTTAAAAGCTGTTATTGCTAAAAATACTAGCCATCAACTGAGCCTTCAGTGAGTTGTAATCTTTCTGTTAGTGGAGAGTTCAAAATATTGCAAGAATTACCAAAATGTGACACAGAGACATGAAGTGAGCAAATGCTTTTAGATCAATGGTGCCGATAGACTTGCCCAATGCAGGATTGTCACAAACCTTCAATTTGTAAAATATGCAATACCTGCAAACTGCAATAGAGTGAAGCACAATAAAATGAGATATGCCTTCACTAGACTCAAACAATTTCAGGTATGTTTTACTTCCTACACTCTGCATACCTTATGGTTTCCCTTTACATAACAAACTCTATATGGGGCAATAGTAAATTGCTATAAAACTGTTATAACTATTCACCTCTCTATGTAATGGCTAGGACTAGAATCTACAATCTAAAACTTGTATCAGAAAAGAACCATGCAAATCCATGGCTGATTCATGTCAATGTATGGCAAAAACCACTACAATATTGTAAAGTAATTAGCCTCCAACTAATAAAAATAATTGGGAAAAAAAAGAAAAGAACCATGTCAAATCTTTACCAGTAATAATCAGATATGGTTCCTGTAGTTCTCCACGCAAAACAAATGAAGCCTGCCTACATAAACTACATTTGTGTTCTTGTAGTTTGGTACTCCTCAAAAGCTAATTTGGCAATAATTTGCATCTACTTTATAAGGTTCCCTATCCCTATTTCTTTGATTTATTTTCCCTTCACTATCAGCTGTCACCCAACAGACTTTTGATCAGCCCTTTTTACTCTTTACTTCTTTCTATTTTCATTTTAAAACTCCAAAATTTTCTTTCGGCAAAATATTTTAAAAAGAGAGAGGAATAGTATTTTTTGAAGTAAAGTCACTTATTAATAAATTTCTAACAATAGTTTGTTCTTCAAAAAAATACTATGATAAGGATTTTAAAGAAAGATCAGTTTTATTTTTAGATCACTTATTAAACTATTAATTTCAATCACTTATCTGCTTTCACCCTTACAATATACAGTATTGAAGTATTGGCAAGCTCTAATAATTAAAAGGGAGTTTTATCTCTGTACACAAATTTTGTATGTAGCACCTAGCACTGTAACTTGGGTTATTACGCACTTAATTTACCTGTCAAATTGTAAGCAGCTCTTTGCAAAAAACAGATTTTTGCAGGGAGTAGCTCTTTGCAAGAGTTCCTTTGTTTCATCACTTTAGCAGCTATATTTTAACTTAGCTTTTATACCAGGTGCCCCCTACTTCATTAATCTCTGGCCCAAGCATATCTCTCAAATCTTTTGATCACATAATGCCTTGACTTATTTGTTGATTCTTTTCTTAGACTGGAAAAATAAAATGAAGAATAATTAACTGATTAGTAGATCTTTTCCCCAGTTACTGAATGAATGAGATAGCATCTAAAGAAAGATCACACAGAGTCAGCAAGTCTGCACACGGTGAAAGATGATGAAGGCTCTCATCCCATCGTGAAATGATTAACTGTGATTAGCTTCCCTTTTAAAAACTTTCATGACTAGAGCAGAATCTTTGGAATCGGTTCTGGGACACAAGTCTGCCTTCTCCCCAGGTTGCCAGCCTCCTGAATAGAGTGAACTTTCCTTTTCCAACCAACACTTTTGTCCCCAGTACCGACTTTCAAGATGCAAGCAGCTGAACCTCAGTTTGGTAACAAAGATTTAATGAGTAGCTGGTTAAAAATTGTCTTCACTATTTAACTAGTTAATATGAATCAGAAACTATGCAATATCTACATGGAACTCTGCTCAGTGTTATGTGCAGCTTGGAGGAGAGGGGAGTTTGGGGGAGAATATATACATGTGGATGCATGGCTAGGTCCCTTTGCTGTTCACCTAAAACTATCACAACATTGCTAATTGGCTATACCACAATACAAAGTTAAAAAAAAGAAACTGCAATATCTAATGGCATTAAAGATTAAAAGAAATTATTATGGAAAACAAAACAAGGAAGCTGGCAGGGAATGCTACAGGCTCTAGGTCTTCAGTGCTGATAAAGTCATGAAGCCAACCTCCTCTTCTAACTTTTCTACCCTCCAGTACTGAGAATATAGGAGCTCATAAGTACTTGTCTGTTTTTTTTTTTTTTTAAGTGTATCTCAGGGACAATGAAAAAAGTTTGACTGGAATTCATTTTAACCTGAGAGAGCCCTCACTCGATGTGATTATTTCCACTCCAGTCCCAGTGCAGTAGTCAGTAATGAAGCTAAGTGAGAAAATGATAGTATGCCTTTATGAAAAGTGTTTGAGATACTAATTGATTCAACTATATCTAAAAGCATCTCCATGTATCAAGAACCAATCAAAACCAAGAATTCTTTGTTTCCATAAGCTTCTATAATAAAACGTTTGGGGGAATATCTTCATGATGGTTTCATAATAATGTTAAAATTTATAAAATATCTAGAAGTTAAATCTTCCTTTGAAAGGATGAAATGCAAAAATTGTACTTTATCACAAAACAAAATAATTCAAATGGCTTGTGAAAATTATGTTTCTCTTTAGTCTCATCCCAGTATATAAAAAGCAAAAGAAATAATGATCTTTAACGGTCTGGCTATTATTCCTACAACAATCTCTCTTTTGCCTTTTAACTAATTTCATATGGTATTTGATATGGTTTGATATTTACATAACAGTTACAAAATTACCAGCCTTCATCCACTATTTATTGTTTCACATCTTAGAGTTGTCACTCCAAGAGCACAAAAATGACAACTGAACCTTTTAATAGAATAGTATGGCTTTTGGTCTCAAAGTGATTACAAAATAAGTTGAAGCAAAAAAGAAAAAAGAAAGAAAAAGAAAAACTGGCTGAATGTGAATATATTTAATATTGCTGAACTGTACACTTAAAATAGTTAAGATGGTAAATTTTATGTTATGTAATTTTTGCCACAATTAACTTTTTTAAATTGGCTGAACTTTGTGTAGAATCATTTTCTTTAGGAACTCTTTAAAAGTAGATGAGACTCTGATTTGTTGAGATAACTTAGTTATACTCCTGTGTGAAAAATTCAAATATGTAATCATGCACACATCTCTTGGTCTTTCTGGACATCAGTTTCCTCAGCTGAAAAATGAGGGGGTTATATGAAATTATCTTTAAGTTTCCTTCTAGCTGTAAAGTTTGTTTTAATGTTGTACTTTTTTTCTAATTTTGAAGAAGAATAAATAAGAAGTGCATTTCACTCTGAAAAGTGGACAAAACAAGCATCAAGTATTATCAGTAGATAACTAAAATCAGATAAATCTCTGAATGTATTGTGGCTATGCTGATACATTAAAGCAATAAATGTAGCAATTAATGATTTACATGTAAATAATTTCATTAAGTTTGAGAAGAGTGAGGAAATGAGAATTTTTGTGCTTTTATACGAGTGAAGTTTTAATCTTTGAATGGATTTAGACTTTGGATCAATGTAAAATGTATATTATTTTGTCCTGTTCAAATCTAATTTTAATCAGGTTGCTGTTACGTCTTGAGAAAAGAAAAAAATATTATAGCAACGGGTTTAAACCCATAGCTTCACCATGCCCCCAGCAAATATCAGCAGTTGCATTGGGTTGTAATTCTTAGATAATTCATAAATAATTCAATTTAAGTAAAAAAAAAAAACCTTCTAGTGAAGTATAAAATTTGCCTAGTATAACAAGTTAAAATAAGTCCAGTGTTTTTCAGTGTATGGAGAAAAGAAAGCTGCCATGGCTTAGAAAGAAATGACCTTTATATGTCTTTGCAGAGAGAAGCCACTCTATACTGGTGAAAGACCACCATCATGTTGTACTCAACCTGAATACAGTCATGGCCCCAATGACCTAAAAGAAATAGAACCAGCCAGTTCCATAATTAAACCTAACCCTTTCCCTTCTTTATAGTGGATTTCTTATCATGCTTTTTAAATGCCAAAATACATAGAAAAAAAAACCTGGAAAAATGTCCACTAGAATATTGCTTATGGTTATCTTTACATATTTGGCTAGATGTTTTTTAATTCTGCCCATTTTGTGAATATTTTGCAATGAATATGAATAATTTATAAGAAAAAAATGAAACCACTTTCCAAAGTTACATAGTGTGACTCATACACAGCTAGCAGCAGCACTATAAGTTACCAGTTCCATGTGTGCCTGGCATAAAGAGAAAATCCGGTAGGCAGAAATGAGTAAGATTTCTTCTTATTACAGTTAATAGAGTATAAGGCTCACATATTCTCAAGGATGAAGAGAAAATAGAATACAACCATATAATATACCATTTACTGAGTTCTTGTCATGGGCCAGGTACTTTGTTAAGCCCTTTACATCTAATTTTTGATACAACACATTCATGGAGCTATTAAGTATTAATAGTAGAGCTGAGACTTCACCCAGATCTGTTTAATTTCAAACCCTATGGTCTTAATCACTATCCTATGCTACCTACTGTCCTCCAAATTTACCTCAGTTTAAAAAACAAATGACCCTCATCATACCAAAAGTAATTTAATTATAATGAATGGTGAGCTATATTTTCAAACACAAAAACATGAATGTGTTAGTTTTACAATAACTATTTCATTTATTGAAATATATTCTGGAACCCCTTCATTCCAAAATCTCCAGAATTTATCTATCAAATAATAGTTGCTGTTTCTGGGACTTGATCTCAAGAATAAAAAAAAAAAAGCAAAAAACAAATAAAACACAAACTAAAAGAATAGAAACACAAATAGTAGATAATGATTATCTGTCACACAAAACCATGCACAGGTCTCTGTTGTACTTTGCATTTCCAAGGAATTAGATATGAGCATGATACAAACTGTCTACAAACATTCATTTATGAACGAAATGCATTTCAAAAGTCTATATTTAGAATTTGAAAGCATCAGTGTTATGAATTACAGTTGTATTCACAGACCATCACACAAAATCTATTTAATCTAGAACATAGCTCTTAATAATAAGTGGTAGCAAACTGACTTACACATCCTGTGAACTAGAGGTCCTGTAGTGCTGGGGGTAGAAGTTTTTCCTTTGGTTATAATGGATGGAACAATTTTTTTAATTATAAATGTATTTGTTTTAATTGGAGGCTAATTATTTTACAATATTTTAGTGGCTTTTGCCATACAACGACGTGAATCAGCCATGGGTGTACATGTGTCCCCCATCCTGAAACCCCTCCTACCTCCCTCCGCATCACATTCCTATGGGTTGTCCCATTGCACTGGATTTGAGTGCCCTGTTCCATACATCAAACTTGGACTGGTCATCTGTTTCACATATGGTAATATACACGTTTCAATGCTATTCTCTCAAATCATCCCACTCTGGCCTTCTCCCACAGAGTTCCAAAGTCTGTTCTTTATATGTGTCTCTTTTGCTGTCTCGCATTTAGGGTCACCATTACCATCTTTCTAAATCCCATATATATGTGTTAATATATTGTATTGATGTTTCTCTTTCTGATATACTTCACTCTGTATAATAGGCCCCAGTGTCATCCACATCATTAGAACTGTTTCAAATCTGTTTTTTTAATAGCTGAGTAATATTCCATAGTGTGTATGTGCCACAACTTTCTTATCCATTCACCTGCCGATGAACATCTAGGTTGCTTCCACGTCCTAGCTATCATGGACAGTGCTGTGATGAACATTGGGATACATTTGTCTCTTTCAGTCCTGGTTTCCTCAGTGTGTATGCCCAGAAGTGGGATTGCTGGGTCATATGTCAGTTCTGTTCCAAGTTTTTTAAGGTATCTCCACACTGTTCTCCATAGTGGCTATACAAGTTTGCATTCCCACCAACAGTGTAAAAATGTTCCCTTTTCTCCACACCCTCTCCAGCATTTATTGTTTGTAGACTTTTTGATAGCAGCCATTCTAACCGGCATGAGATGGTACCTCACTGTGGTTTTGATTTTCATTTCTCTGATAATGAGTGATGTTAAACATCATTTCATGTTTGTTAACCATTTGTATGTCTTCTTTGGAGAAATGCCTATTTAGTTCTTTGGCCCTTTTTTTTATTGGGTTGTTTATTTTTCTGGTATTGAACTGCATGAGCTGCTTGTATATTTTTTAGATTAATTCCTTGCCAGTTGCTTCATTTGCTATTATTTTCTCCCATTCTGAAGGCTGTCTTTTACCATGTTTACAGTTTCCTTCACTGTGCAAAAGCTTTTAAGTTTAATTATGTCCATTTCTTTATTTTTGCTTTTATTTCCATTACTCTGGGAGGTGGGTCATAGAGGATCCTACTGTGATTTATGTCAGAGAGTGTTTTGCCTATGTTTTCCTCTGGGAGTTTTATAGTTTCTGGTCTTACATTTATATCTTTAATCCATTTTGAGGCTACAGTCCATGAGGTCACAGAGTCATACATGACTGAACAACTAACACTTTCACTTTTTAAGACATTGGGGTCTGCGGTCAGACACATGAGTAAGTGAATCCCTGTTCTATAGTTGCCAGGGGGCATAACCTTAGGCAAATTATTTAATCCTTCTAAACTTGAGTTTTCTGATCTGTAAAATGGGCAAAATAAATGCCTAACTGATCCAGTTGCCATGAGAATTAAACAAGAAAAGAAATAAGCATAATGTACGTATGTAAAGCAATCAGTATAATGTCTGATATACTGGATGTGCTCAATGAATATTAGCTAATATTTGTGAGGGAGAAACATTAATAAATGAGTAGCCATGACACAAGGCAGATGTGACTGGAGTTAAGACAAAGTTGCAAATAAATTTCTATGACTGATACAGTCTTCAGGAAGAAGTGATTCAGGTCTTTGAGGAATTAGTATAATTTGAGCAACTTGAGATTTGTTGGAGGGGGATACATTGAGTAGGAACATTCACTTGATTGTACAAAATATTTTTTTGGTTATTTTTCCCTAGAGGAACTCATTAGTTTATGAGTACTTATTTTCTGAAAAAATATTTTCCATAAAAAGTGTCACTCAAAAAGAATTTGCAGTTTTGCAATTTTTATTTATCTTGACTTACGTGGTTGGCACTTTAGTTTTTTAGAGATTTATTTACTGAAATGTCACAGAGAATAAAAAATTTGATTTTTCAAAATAATTATTTTTAATTGCTTTGGCTTTCTGGATTGCTATGCAGGCTTATAATTCTTTAAAAACAAATCTATTAGACTAATCACGTGTATCTTTAAGGCTAAAGAATCATTATTAAAATATAATCAAAGGGAAAACATTTAATTGACATCTTACATTTCTCAATTCAACTTAGATTTGTTTGATTTAAAGAGAAAAAGTGATACATCTAGAGGAGATATAGTTCTTTGCTGACTTTGTCAGGAGAAGTCCATGGACAGAGGAATCTGGCAGGTTACAGTCCATAAGGTCACATACAGTCCATAGGGTCACAAAAAAAAGGGAAAGTGAAAGTCACTCAGGCATGTCTGACTCTTTGTGACCCCACGGACTATACAATCTGTGGAATTCTCTAGGCCAGAATACTGGAGTGGGTAGCCTTTCCTTTCATCAGGGGATCTTCCCAACACAGGGATCAAACTCAGGTCTCCTGCATTGCAGGTGGGTTCTTTACCAGCTGAGCCGCAAGGGAAGGCCAAGAAAACTGGGGTGGGTAGCCTATCACTTTTCCAGGGGAATCTTCCAACCCAGGAATTGAACTGGAGTCTTCTGCATTGCAGGTGGATTCTTTACCAACTGAGACATCAGGGAAGCCTGGAGTCACAGAGTTGGGAACAACTAAAACAACTTAACACAGCACAGCACACAAGAATTCATGAACCACACTTTGAATATTTTAGGCCTATATTGGTTGCTCAGAAGGTAAAGAATCTTCCTACCAAAGCAGGAGACATAAGAGATGTAGTTGCAACCCCTGGCTTGGGAAGGTCCCCAAAAATCCCCCTGGGTTGAGTGGCTATTTCCATTCAAGGGAAGAAAGGAATGGTTACTTCCTCCAGTCTCTGAGTGGTCACAAAAGTCTAACATGAAGTGACTAACACTCTCTCTTCACTTCATATCACTGTGAAGCATTTCACACATTCCCTTAGGCTATTTTAGTCCCTTTGTGCAGAAGTCACAGCAATGCATAAACTCTTGCAGTCATGCACAGGCAAAAATCTAACACCTAAATAAGATGTAAAAATAAAAATCATAGATTATTTCCAAGTCTTTTCTCTCTTAATATAATTAGCCTTATTGATGAACTCAATAAAATTTCTTTTTAAGACTAAACTCTGAATTTTAAAGGTTTGACTATTGATTGCCTTATGAGTAAAAAAGTTTCTTAGTAGGTAAATTCTAGAATAAAATGTCATGTCTGTCATAGACTCATTACAGATCTTCAGGGAATTAATTTTACCTTCTTCCTTAAGTATGAAATACTTAAAGCCATTTTCTCACTTCCTTGATCCATTTCTCTATAGGTCAGGTTGTTTATGAGTCATAAAAACATGATCAATACAAGTACTTTCTTTTACAGAAGTGGTCTCATGATGTCTCATCTAAAATTTCCCTAGTCATTTATGTGTTCATGTGTGTATTCATTCAAAAATAAACAATTGAGTCCCTACTGTGTGCAAGTCTCTCTACAGATCTTGCTTCTTATATCATTCTCAGCACAAAAGCACTGGTTCTTTCCTGAGAACATTGTTGGCATTGAAATTTCAAAACTGAGTAAGCTGGGTAGCCCAGAGAAGTTTTGCTAAAGACAGCTAACAGAACCTATTCTATTTCAGTCTTGGAAATTTTGAATTAAAACAGTGGAACTGGTAAGTAGAAACATTTTCATGATTCCCAATTCAATTGTTTGCTCTAATATCAGTGGTTAAATGTACAAGTATCCTTTCTGTTACTCCAAGTGACAAAGGTGTATAGGCTTGATACATTTCAAAAGAAATAGAAAGAAAATGACATTTTAAAGAAATTCTTTGATTCTATTAATATTTGATATCTTTAAAGAATATTCTCAGACTAATAGTATCAACCACAAAAATATAACATGGACTGTATCTATAATATTTTATTTTATTTATGTACATATTTTGAGCTAGGACTTCACTTTAAATCTAGGTTTAGTATTTAAAGTGTCCAACTAGGCTAGAAAGTAATTAGAAGGTACTTATCTGGAATCTATAGATAATGAAGACCACAGTTGAAAAAATCCATCTGTTGTGTCAGTTGGTTAAGGAAAAAAAAAAAAAAAAAAACTCTTTCCAAAAGTGAAAGAGAACTATGCTCCACAGGCATAGAGTTTTAGCATTTGAGCAAACAAAAAGAAATTTCTATTAGATTCCAACAGTTTTGAGAGTGAAGGGAAGTTATAATACAATATATAAGCTTCATTATATAGAGCATTTTTGTGCAGAATTGATTACACTTTCTTTGATAGAGCATTATTATATTGTGAAAACAATAAGTTATGGAATTACCAACTGGTACAGCTCAAACTCTATAGAACTGGAGCCTTAAGCTAGAACATCCCTAAGTTCTAACACCTTAGCTTTATAGCTCATATCAAATGCATGAAAATAACTTTAATGTATTTTTATTATCATAAAAATAGTATTTGTCATTATGTAAAAACTTATTTCTAAATCTTCATGTTCTATAGTGTCTCTTTCTACAAAATTTAGAAAGTTGTTTTTTTCATGACAGGGTGAAGAAAACAGTATATAAAAAGAATGCCCCCCCCCCCAAAAAAAAAGGAATGCCCTTTGAGTATTTTAGCTATAATTATTAATTTTTATTAGAATGGAAAATAGCTTTGTAGAAGCTACTGAATAGAAATCACAAACAAGCTAATTGCACAAATAATTTTGTGTAGAGAACATAAATCTGTATTTGAATATGCTTTACCATCTGGGCCACCAGGGAAGCTATACAATATAAGGGTGAAAGATGAGAAATTAATTGCTCTGCTATTTTCTACACTATAACCTTGTTATAATACTATCTACTATTTGCAACCCCATGAACTATAAAATCCATAGAATTATCCAGGCCAGAACATTGGAGTGGATAGCCATTCCCTTCTCCAGGGGATCTTCCTAACCCAGGGATTGAACTTAGGTCTCCCACATTGCAGGTGGATTCTTTTCCATCTGAACCACCAGGAAAGCAATACTATACACAGGGCCAACAAATGGTGCACTTTGTTAATTGTATATAGAAATTATTTGTCTCCTCTGCCAAATAGTGATGTCAATCTGACATCTAAAACAATGCCAATATATTTTGGAGATTAATTTAAAAATAACAATGCCTACTATTTTCTGAGATTCTCAAAAACAATATTAGGCAGTCATAGCTGTCTGACCCAACCAAAGTTAATTAAAAAACACTGTTCTCCACCTATGCTGATAGGCAAAAATAGCAAACAATCTTTTGAATGAAATACAGAACAATTTGAAGCTCAGAGAAGCAAACTCACATTTGTCAAGTTTTTAAAAAATGTAACAAAATACAATGGTGATAAAAAAAAACATATTATCAAGTGTCTAATACAAATCTAGACTTGAATATTCATCTCAAAGAATCACTAACAACTGTTAACTTATAATACAAATATGCCTACATATATTAAATTTTCTATATTTAATAAAATTAAATTATATTTAATTTTATATATTTAATAAAAATTAAATTATATTTAATTTTCTATAAATTTATATATATGATATAATAAAATTTAATATATTATAAATAAATTGACACTTTTATAAATAAATAAATTTGGTAATTTATAAAATAAATTTATATAGCAATTGGTACTTCTGTTGAGCAGATTTTCTTTTATGAAAAAATTCTAAAGTAGGAGGCCACATAATATAACAAAATCTACTTTAAGATACCAGTAAATGTGTACTTATTGACTTCAAAAACAATGAATTATTGAAAAGGAACAAAAATGAGTCCTATAATGGATGCAATATACCACTGTTAAAAGCACCCATCATTAAGACTGGATGCTTTATGCTTTAAGGCTAAGAATAGTCTTCAACCTCACAATTCTAATAGATTTTAATTACTTTTCTCACAGTAAAATTGCATCCTCATTTCCATTTCAACAACAACAACAAAGAAAATCGATGATATTGACCATTCTAAGAATCAGTAATCCTTCAGGCAGAACTTGATACACAGCTCATTTATGAAAAAAAAAATGACTAATGATTGACTGAGTGTTAAGTGTTTTGTGCTACATTTTCATATTGGATAATGCCACAAAATGAAAGGAAGGGAAAATCTTCCCAAAGTGACATTGTGACTATGATTATACTTTTGTTTCATGCTTAACACAGTGATTCAATCAATAAATAACTACATAATGTCTAAAATTTGCTTTTTATATATTTAAATAGTCATTCAGTTGATATGCTATTTCATTTTATTACAATCATTCTGTAATGTAGATATTATCATCTACTTTTAACAGATAGAGAAACTGAAACTCAGAAGGTTTTGGAGGAGGTTTTCTATTTCCATCACAAAAAAAATAATTTTTTCAAATGTATTTAATATTTAAAATCTATGATTTGACAGTTGAATTATCAGTTTGTTCATTTTATTACAAGTTCAAATATCATCATTATTTGGTCACTTATGTGACCTAAATTTTGGAGTTCCATTTCTTAATCCAGTATTTTCAGCCTAATTAATTTTCCAATTAATACAATATCTTAGGAAAACATTTTCTCAAATACTTTAAACCATACTTGTGCTCTTCTTTTCCAACTACATCCAAAACAATTTCACTTTAAGTAAGACAAGGTTTTGCATATAACACAAAGTTTATAAAGATATATATATTTAAAGGATATTTACACAAGTACCTTTTAAAATAACAAAAATGCATATAAAGTGTTAGCCTAAGATGGTCTGAATTAATCATTTAATTATTTTGTTAAACTGCCTCTGTAAAAATAAAGGAAGGTCTTTTTTCCAATACCCTTAGCAGTCAAAAGAAACAAGATTGTCAGATATAACCCTGAAAGATTCTCATATTCTTAATCCAAAATAAAATATATTAGCATCATAAGAAAGTTAAGAATCAGGAGAGTTTCAGAGGAAGCAAGTAATTCTGACAACATTGTTTTCCCTGTTTCTTTCTTTCAGTACTCAACACAGTTATGGCAATACTCACCACACTGTCAAGTTCTTTTAAAGTGCAGGGTGCTCAAAATAAGAAGTCACTTAAATGATACTATATTAAAACCTTGGAAAATGTCTTAGATTAAAAGAATTTAAATTGCCCCATCCAATTCCTTTTTTGACTTTTTTCTACATGTCTTTCATTAATAGTAATACAAACAAAGACAATTTAAAACACAAACTACAAAAAAAGCAAAGACAATTTAAAACAAACTACATCTCTCAACAAATTAAAATGCAATCACCCAGACAGATGCTAGATAGAATCCTTGCTTTCAACCTAGAACATTTTATTTAAAACAGACTAACTTCAATCACCATTTTATGACATTTCTTATGTACAATAAGCCCTTTGAGAACCAAGAGTAACCTAAAGTTAAATGGCATTAGTTCTAAAGAACTTAATTTTGGCAAAAACCATCACAATATTGTAAAGTAATTAGCCTCCAATTAAAATAAATAATCTGTGTTTAAAAATAAATCAATCTTTTCTTTTTTCTTTTTCTCTTTGAGTTTTCAGAAAACGTGTCATTTGAAAAAATTAATTCATTCCATGTATTTTAAAAACATAGAATGGAGTGGTCTATCTAAACCCTAGCGCAAAAGCATTTAGGTGTTAATACTTACCATTTGTGCATTTAGCCTTATAAGCTAGATATGAGGTACTGTCATCATTGGTTAAATGTCAGTGATAGAAAAATATAGCATATGCTATATGGTTTACAAAACAAGTCATAAAGATGTTTGTTATGGCAGAAAATCCATCTATATAAGAGCTAATGCCAAGCTTATTTATATAGTGTGCTATTTAATTACTTACCACTGGAATGTTACTGGGTCCAGATACATTAATCCATTAGGAGAATGATTCTCCCCTGTAAAAAGAGGAGTGCTCTAGGTAGCCTCATGCCAAATTCTTAGCATTTTTGTTATGCAATGAGAGTCATACTGACCCCCAATCCCAACACAGGCAAGGTAGTTGAGATGTAGCCATTTAATCTCCACAGGGAGTCCATGAGCTTGACAACGATAACACTTGCAGTCCTATGACTAAGTGATTATTAAAGGTAACAGGAAAACCTTTAAGAACATAAATGGAGGGTCACCTTCCATATTTAGGAAATGCAATTTCCTAGATTTCTAGTGGAAAATAAGAATCAATTCCTAAGAGAAATTCAATAGGTCAAAGATGTGTCCAGATACTTACGCCACAATACCTGAGAGATGGAACATTTCAGCTGTCAGGTAGGAGAGATAACTGTATAAGAAGACAAAGAGAGGTTCGATGACCCGGATGGTCTTGGTAAAGCGTGTGGTAAAGGCAGCAATCATGCCAAACAAGAGCCCAATGAAAATGCCTCCTATTCCAACCAAAAAAAACTTTCCTATCCCAGCCAAAATGTCCAATGGTTTGATAGATGGCATTTCAGAGAAAGATTTGAACAGCTTATAGAGCACCTGTATTAAAAAAAAAAAAAAGAATAGAGTGAATTTACCAATCAGGAAAGTCTCAACTTATGCCCTATATATCCTTCTAAATTGAAGTTTCTCAACTTTGAAGTTCTTCAACTCTCCATTTCCTTCCCAATATGAGTTCCTAGAAAGCTTCCTTATATCAAAAGATATTTCTACAGGTCAGGATGCATGATTCTGTTTGAAAATTGTCTGATGGGCTGTGAATATATCCGTCATGGCTAAAATATTCTTGTAACATGACTAGGAAGACTGTGACCTCTAGAAGGAATACCCTAATTTTCTCTTAATAAACTGATAAAGGTTAGCATTTTTATTTTCGAAAATATATTAATGGTGAGTAAATCATATTCTCTAAACTCATAACCTCATTCCTTGGACTAAACTGTTCAATCATGGGCTAAACCAGAATTAAATTATTATTTAAATTTCAAGGGTGAGCATAAGGGAACCTAATTAATTACCATGAAAAGTCATTCCTGGGATACTTACAACAGTAACAGCATCATTAAGGAGGGATTCTCCAAACACCAAAATGTGAAGCTTTTCATTCACATGAATTTCTTCAAATACAGAGAGTACAGCCACAGGATCTACCGCAGCAATCAAACTACCAAACCAAAGGTTATGGAGCAATGACACATCTTCAAGGTTGAAGAGCTTCACCTGACATATGCCATAGAGGGAAAGGCCTATTCCAAATGCATTCCACATCGTTCCAACTACAGCATACAACAGAATGGTTCCTATGTTTTCAAAAAATGGCCGACTGGGCATAAAATATCCTGCATCAAGGACTATTGGAGGAAGTAAATACAAGAAAAATATATCACTGTTCATGACTGGTGGGGATTTGTCATTTAAACTGTAAATTAGTCCTCCCATGATGAGACCTACAAATATCAAAAGGCAGCTTTCAGGTACAACTGAGGGTATCTTATTATAGAGGTGAAATCCTAGAAAAGAGAAAAAAAAGATAGGCTAATAAATGTCTTTATTATCAATCATCTCTTTATGTCAGCCTTCTTGCCAAGTCTCATGATTTCAGGAAGATAGTCTCTCAGTCATTTTACATTTTAATAATGACTTAATAAAGATGCCGAGGCACTAGTGGAGACACCTTCCTTTACAATGGAAAATATTTACTAATAGAATTAAAATATTCACAATTAACAGCAAGTTTATTCATATGCCCACTGAATCATTTTCAAATATGAGTATGTATTTTAAAATAGAAACAACACATTTATCAGCTTGCAATGTTCTTCTGCTCTTCTCATGATCATAGTAAAAAAGACATCAGAAACTTAAAAATATAGAAATGACAACCATAATTCAAATTTCTGCTTTAAATAATAAGAGTTTAAAAGGGATTTAGTAATCATAACTGATTCTTCATTGATAAGGAATCATAATTATTTATAAGGAAACTGAGGCCAAAGAAGTGAAGCTACTTTTCATGGCTGAACAGTAAGTATGTGGTGGAGCTGGGATGACAACCCAGACAGGTATCTTGACTTTTAGCTCAATGTTCATTTAATTATCCCAAACTGTCACTTAGTATGATTGACAGATATGGGCTTACATTAATGCATACTACTGAATTATCAAAATACAACCCCAATTATAAAGTTTGTTTCTCATAGAATGATATGACTTTCTTCCCATTAGGGAAATACAGCCATCTCTAGCCACCTACATAGCAGCAGTTCTCTGTTTTATCCTGTATTCTTTTTCCTCTGCCCACCTTATATTCCACATCACCATGCTCTAGCTTACATGAAGCCTACAGAAAATGACTGTATCATCAATTCTCTCTATTATAGAAAGGATCTTAATGATCATCTGAGCTAATCCATTCCTTCCTGTCTAATCCAGTCCTCACCAATACACTGCTGAGATCCCTTTCTAATATATTTGTTAGTTAATTTGACTACAATTTTTTCAAGGATTGAGGGTAGTTTTTACAATAATCCCCTAGCACATTGCTAGCACATAGAAATAGCTCAACAGATACTTATCAAATAAATAATAAACACATTTTAGAAAAGAAAGCCAGTTGGTTCCTATGCTAGACTTTTCAAAGTCTTTTTCAAAAGTGTTTTCACATAAATGCTTCTATTTGATTCTCTCATCAAACCAACAGCAAAGTGTTAGTCACTCAGTCGTGTCCAACTCTTAGACCTCACAGACTGTAGCCCATCAGGCTCCTCTGTCCATGGAATTCTCCAGGCAAGAATATTGGAGTGGATTGCCATTCCCTTCTCCAGGGGATCTTCCTGACCCAGGGATCTAACCCAGATCTGCTGCATGGCAGGCAGACTCTTTATCATCTGAGCCACCAGGGAAGCCCATCATACCAGCATAGCAATGTAAATGCTGTTATTTTCATATTAGAAATGATAAATATGAGACAAAGAAGTACTTTACTTATCTAACACATATATATTGATCGTCTATGTGCCAGGCACTGGCTCCTAATTTGAGCAAATATTAAATAGCTCATAGTAATCTTATCTTTCCACTAAACCATAATGTGTCCTTCTTTATCCTCTACAGAATCACTTATTTTCTCTAGTTATTGAAATAATTTGAAAACCTCTCATGGGAAGGATGGGGCCTTATTCATCACTGTAGCCCCTGGCCCCAGTATAATTCTTCACACATAAAATGTGTTTAAAAAAAGTGTTGAATGATTGCTAACAAGTAATACTTTTTAAATTTTTATTTTATTTTATATATGTATTTTTTTATTTTTGGTTAGCTTTTTAAATTTACATTCTCTTACAAGGTCACAGAAAAAAATTATCTGTCAGTGATTGTTCAATAAATTCCTACTTTAACAAATGGGAATGGAAGACTATTGGGAAGTTCCTTTGCCCTACAATCTTGAAATTAGCATTTAATTAGACTATTTAATACAGTCAACATATCTAATAATACAAAAATAATTTAAAAGAATCTGCACCTTAATAACTTTAATTATTAACATTAATAATTTAAAAGAATACACAAATGCTCTTTATTATCACCCAAGACAGTATGTACTTCTAATCAAGGAGGCATGAAATGAGCATTCTAGTTTCGGTTCGTTGAACTTCACAAAGGATTTTCTCTTCCTGGGCCTCAGATTTCTTATCTACAAAATAAAGGAGTTGGATAAGAATGATTTCTAAGGGTTTTTCCAGCTCTGACAACCTATCATGCTATGAATCATGGATTTTTTGTGTTATCATTAAATAATATATTTCATGAGTGGTAAAGCTTTAGTATATAAAGTCACTTAAATAAAACTTTGTAATGCTGAACATGATTTATTTTAGAAGAAATTCATTTTAAAATAAAATTCTATAGACTTTGATGTTTTGCTGACATTGCTTTTGTTCTGAACCTACGAAAATGATAACCTGATCATAAATACTTTTAACACCATCCAGGCAAAGGTCTGATAAATTATTAAAGAACATAAAAGGAAAAATGAAATAAATCCCTTTAAGAGAATCATAATGCTAGAAATTCAGGGTGTTAGTAAAGTTGAGGTAGTTAAAACATAACAGTTCTTTTCTTGTGGATTAGGTCTTAGTTTGTGTTTTCTCTTAAATTCGGAGTAATAGCATAAAGGCTTACCTTTTTAAAAATAAAAAACGAACTTGTCCCACTTTGTTACTACCTGACAATGATAGCAAGCATCCTATGAGTAAAAAAAGCTGTCTAAAGACTCAGATCAGTTAGAATCATTCTATACTCTGTTCTCCCTTTTAAAATTATGCTTTGTCTGCTCAACCCTTGAACAACTGGGACCCTTTGCAGTCTAAGTCCCTTTGCTGGGCCTATTCCTGCCTCCTCCCACTGGGAGACCACCAATATTTGAACATGATCACTGCAAGAAGGTTTGAGCTATGAAGATAAAGATCACTTTGGCAGAACACAGGAGGCAGATATTCCAGTTTGCCTTTCTCTGGTCTATTAGGAAAAGGGTCCCTTTCTTAACATCTGGAAAAGCCCTGAGATCCCCCCGCCCACTCCCTGCCCCACTGTCCCTATTAAGCAACTCCCTGGGAAAGCCTCGGGAAATTCCTCACTTACCTATCTTTGCCAGAGAGGCTAACATAATCCAGAGTGTGATCTCAAAAGGAATCTGCACATGCTGGTAATCCAGGGAGAAGAGGAGTGTGTGAGCAGACACCACCGAAGCATTATCCTGAATTCTTTTGGATCCCCAGCTGCCATTTTCTGCCCTCAGGTTCCAATAATGCAGCATACTATTCCCAGAGGTTCCCAGAAGCTGGGAGCAGAGCTGACCCAGCAGTAGAGGCAACAGGATCCCCAGCCTGTGAGCCATCACCAGCTCTTCCAGCTGTGCTTGCTTAAGTATTTAATCTCCTCTCCAACTGCAGCTGCTCACAAATGTGGTTTGCTGTTCTTGACCCTTAGTCTCCCTGGCTAGTATTTAATGATCAGTGAAAATTTCAGCAGCTCCCTGGAGTCCCAGAAGAGAAATGCTGGGCTGTGATGCCCTGGAATGAAATTAGAGCCTGAGCCAGTAAAGGGAGGAAACTGGAACAAATTCATTGATTGACATAGAAAAGTCCTAACTTCCAGGGGAAGAAAACTACTGGAACTGGATTCTGGCCACTTAGGAATCTATTTTCTTACTATAAGTTAACTCCAATTCATAAAGGATATGGAAAACTATTCAAGAAGAATTCCTAAATCTCCAAAAACTATCAAGGACTGTGCATAAGAGAACCTTAACTAGGATGCCAAATTCAAGCTGCCTCTTGGGCAAAACTCTAAACTTAGAGCTCCTGTTTCCACAGAGAGAGGTGAAGGGGTTGACAAACATAAATCATCTGCTCCTAAAAGTTCCAGGAGAAAAACATTTTCTTTAATGTGAATAAGGGTCCTAGTACTTAAGAGCAGGATACAAGTACTATTTTTTTAACCATAATTCCTATCTTCAATGGGATATCTTTCAATAGAACTTCTAGAAAAAGGACACGAACTTTCTGCTCCCACTTCTACTCCATGTAAATTATGCCTATTTTACTTGTTAATCAATTTTCTCAGGTTTCACCATGAAAAACATGTACTGGTTCCTTATAACCTTAGTGAGATTTCACCAGAGAGACTGACTTACCAAATAGTTACATTTCTCTTTGTATCATTGTGCCCTTTTCATTTTTATTATCCTCCAATTTAGCATGATTTTAAACCTGATGTCTTCCTTTCTGTTGTTTTCCTTTGTCAAACTCTTTATATAGATGTGGTAAATAGATTACCAAATGAAATGGCATCACAAATGTAATGCTGACTACATGTTTGCCTGTGGCAACTGAGAAAATATGCAATTAAAAGTGGAAAGTGATGAAAGTTTTCCCTTATTAAAATATGAGAAAGTCATTTTCTGTCTTACATAAGTAAACATGATTTTTATGCTAACTGAACAGCTCATTTGTGGACTATTGAACACATGGCCATTGAATACAGAGGGTATCTTCTACAGAGGACAGCCTTTTTCCTAACATTCAGAACCTTTCCTGATTTCCCCTTTACTCAGGAACTGGATCTTCCTGACTGTTGAATTCTGACCCCCAAGTATTCAGTCTAGCTACTCCTCTAGCTCCTAGTAGATAGAAATGAGGGTTCTGGATTGGGAGATCCCTTCCAATGCTGTGTTAGCAAGCAGGGCCTCTTCTCCCCTCTTCTGAGGCATTAAGGGTGGAAGAGGTTACTACTCTAACCTGGGCTTGACATCTCTTCAATCCTCCTGTTGCTCACCCCACCCATCCTACATTCGTTCGTTTGTTCTTCTAACAGAATTTATTCCTATAATGAGGCTGTGTATTTTGCTATCCATGGTTTGTATTGTTTCTTGAAAGTTTTTTTAACAAGATGCTAAAACTAAAATAAATAAATAAATAATAAAGAAACATGCAGATTGACCAGAAGTAAATAATGGCCATGTTAAAAGTAAAGATTAACTCTGGACTCCTGTTCCTGGACATCAATGCTGGTATTTCTTTGATGATAAGATTTCCTTCCCAGGTGCCAAAGTCATAGTGACTCACTGTGTATGTGCTGATCTGTGTTTTTTGAAACCTTAAAGGAATGCATTCCTGGCATGTTTAACGTTCTTTGTTCTGAAGATATATAAAATTGTACTGAAAACCATGCTTCTCCAGAGAATTTCCCCAGAGTTATCTGAGAGGCTATCTTCTGAGCTAGAGTTCTCAGTTTGGCTCAACTAAAATTATTTTCTATTTCTATTATGGATTGCTTGTTGATTATTTTCATCAACAAATGTATCGTGTTATTAGTTTCAGAGAAAGAATAGAGCCAGTCTAAAAACAGGAAAGGGCTTCTCCAGGGGCTCAGTGGTAAGGAATCTGCCTGTGATTCAGGAGCCACAGAAGATGCGGGTTTGATCCCTGGGTGGGAAAGATCCCCTAGAGGGGGGCGTGGCAACCCACTCCAGCATTCTTGCCTGGAGAATCCTACAAACAGAGGAGCCTGGTGGGCTACAGTCCATAGAGTCACAAAGAGTCAGACACTACTGAAGCAACTGAGCATGCACGCATGAACAACAGAAGGAAAAGGTTTATGCGATACCTGTTTGAGTTCTTTCCCTGAGTTTTCAGTGCTAAGCATCCACACCACACTGTCCATATAGTTAAGAGTTACTACGAATAATTTACATATGAATCCTGTGGCATGTTGAAAAAATGATGAATTTTCTCTGATTACTATAGTATTTTTGAACTACATCTTTGTATTTGTCCCATAATATTGTAAAATCATTTATAAGTATTATCTCTTTCCTATAAATATTTTGTATTTTTGCCCTCTGAAATTAAATAGACCAGAACAGATCACTATTTTCTCAGGGTAAAAGCATTGCTTTGTACATATTGCTAATAGAAAGACATATGTTTACATAGCAATGTTTGCAATAAGTATGCAATTAAAAAAATCATGGAGGATGTTAATGAGTCTATTTTAGAGTGATGTACACTTCGAGCATTATGGCAAATATAGATATTTGTGATACCAAAGAAAAGTATTTTTCTTGTTTTTGTATGCTCAGAATACAGCAGAATTATACAGTAAAAGTGGGTAAATGATTTCCTGGTAAATTCTTGTTTTAATAATAGTCACACTTGCCTTTCTGATAGAAAGCAAAAATTACATATACATAGGCACACATAGAAAAAGAGGAAGGAAGGAAGGGAAGGAGGAAAGAAGAAATGAAGGCTGAGATAAGTAAATAAATATTTCACAAGACAGGATGTGGGACTACTACCATAGTTAACTACTCATGGAGAACACAGGTAATTAAAGTATGGGAGCCCGAGGCTATTAGATAAATCAATGACCCATTTTTCCTTAGTTGCCTAACACCATTTAAGCTAACAACTAATGATAAATCAATGACCCATTTTTCAACAAAAAGGGAATAATTTGAAGACACAAACTCACCAATATATATGATTTTAATATGTCAACGAGCAGTCTTCTTGAAGATAAATCTATTTTTTAAGTGGGGCATAAATTAAAAATCTTGAAAACTTAAAATTTAATTTCCCTGTAAATTTCTCCATCTGCAATTTTATTTATCATCATCCTATACACAGCATTTAGCTATTTACTTTATTTTCAGATCAAAGATTGCAAATTTGACACTAACCATTATAGGTGTCTCAGTGGTAAAGAATCTACTTGTCAATGCAAGAGAAGCAGGAAACATGGGTTTGATCCCTGGGTCAGGAAGATCTCCTGAAGTAAGAAATGGCAACCTGCTGCAGTATTCTTTCCTGGAGAATTCCATGGAGAGAGGAGTCTGGCAGACTATAGTCCATGGGATCACAAAGAATCAGATATGACTGAGCACACACTAACACACTATTCTTAGTAATTATTTTCCAGGTTTCCACTAGACCAAGTTCTGGAGTAATCTTATGGACATGAGTTTGAGCAAGCTCCAGGAGATGGTGAAGGACAGAGAAGCCTGGTGTTCTGCAATTCATGCGGTCATAAAGAGTTGGACACGACTGAGCTACTGAACAACAATAACAACTCAATATTGGTGTCTGAAATTATCAAGTCTAGCCTTTTATAGAAGAGACACATAATGTGATTTTAGGATCTATGGAAGTTTATTCCCAGAAAAGCACCTCTCCATTCTTTTCTCTTTTTATTGAAGTATAATTTATATTTAATAAAATGTACAGTTCTTAAATGTTCAACTTGATGTTTTGACAAAATTTATATTTAATAAAATGCACAGTTTTTAAACGTTCAGCTTCATGTTTTGGCAATTTACATACACCTTTATAACTACCACCCAAAGAAGATATTGAACCTTCGTCTCATGCTACTTCTCAGCATATCCTCACATTAACACACAAACAAGCACCATTCTTTTCTCAATATAGATTACTTTTTGTCTATTCTTGAACTGTATATGAATTAAATAAAATAGTATGTACTGTCTTGTGTCTGGCTTCTTTCAATCAGCATGGTAATTAGTGATGTTGTTATGCACATCAGTAGTTTAGTACTTTTTAATGCCAAGTGGTGTTTTACTGTAAAATATATCACAATTTATCTATTCTTATGTTGATGGACATTTGGGTTATTACTAGTTTTGGTTATTGTGGAAAAGGTTGCTATGAATATTGGTGAACAAGTTTTGGTTGATGAATTTTTTTTTTCTTTTTTTTCATTTTGAAGGGATAATTGTCTATGCATGTAATTGGTAGATATTTCCTTCCTTTTAAAAATACAAGACAAATATTTAATTCTATAGTCCATTATTATTAAGACTTATATAGTGTAAATCTGTTGGAGAAGGCAATGGCACCCCACTCCAGTACTCTTGCCTGGAAAATTCCATGGTTGCAGGAGCCTGGTAGGCTGCACTCCATGGGGTCGCTAAGAGTCGGACACGACTGAGCAACTTCAATTTCATTTTTCATTTTCATGCTTTGGGGAAGGAAATGGCAACCCACTCCAGTAATCTTACCTGGAGAATCCCAGGGACGGGGGAGCCTGGAGGGCTGCTGTCTATGGGGTCGCACAGAGTCAGACACGACTGAAGTGACTTAGCAGTAGCAGCAGCAGTGCAAATCTGTAAAGAAGGTAATTGTTAACTTAAATTCATGATATAAGATAAATTATTGAACTCAGAAGATTTGGTAAATATAAAAGATCAACAAACTATGAATTAGGAGACTGGAGTCTAGTCTCACCATTAGGTCCTAGTTTGATGACCTTAGCCAGTTTACTTAACCTTTGTGAACTTCTATTTACTCCTTTTCAAAAATAATGTTTAGAGTCCAAAATCATTTGTGTCTTGTATGCACTTTTTATACTATGTGGGTATAGAACTTCATGCTGTAGACATGAGGTATAACACTAATACCCTGCAATCAAGAAACTTATGATTTAGAGAGGAAAATAGGCACATAAACAACTAAGGTCATTAGAATATAATAAGTGAGGTTCATTCAACAATACATATACAACCAATAGCTGTCTATCGAGTGTCCATTATGCATTTGCTGCTAGGTACTGGGCATATGATGCTAAATACTTTCAATATAGGTTTGGCCTTTGTGGTACAGACTAATGAGAGATACAAATTAAAAATCCAATCCTAATGCAATACAATTAGATCCTGGGGGAGTACAAAACACATGAGAGCACAGAATCAAGGTTCTTAATCCAGACTAAAGAAAGAAAGACTGAAAAAATGTCCTGGGGAAAAAAATCTTAACTGAGACTCATAGGAGGAAAAGTTGGAGATAGCTAAAAAAAAAAAAAAAAATGGATAAGATTCACTGTCAAAGCAAAATAGAGACATAAGCAACCAGAGAAAGATCATGGCAAATTCCGGGAATGGGGAAAAAAAAAAAAAAGTGAATGCATCTTAAATAAGAGGTACTGTGGAATGAAAATATCTCCTGCCCTATTAATAAATAAGAAATGTCACAGCCATCAGCAATTTCCAGCCTCCAAATGCGAACGAGGCTTCCCAAACTGCTATCCAGGGGTTGCTGCCACCCCCTGACAGTGATTGCTCAGGGGCTGGGGGAATGCAAGAGGTGAACAAGGGAACAGGACTGGCCCCAGGTAGCTGAAATGCATATGAAAGGAATGAATTTTGATGAGCCCAGAGGCTTACATTTTCCCATACCTAGCATGCTAAATTCCTTAACTTGATACCTGATCTTGATGTTCAGGCTACCTACTCCCTTTGTTGGAAACTTGTTTATAGTCTGACTTACCCTCCTACCTCCTTGGAGCAGTTTTCTCAGAGCTACTGAGATGCTGTCTTCAGGCTCAGATCCTAAACATTCCCATCAAATAAAATAACTCTTTACTTTCAGGTTGTGACTATAATTTTTTAGTCGACAGTATGAATAAAGACTGCAGAAGGGCATGGCAAACCACTTGAGTATTCTTGCCTGGAAAATCCCATGGACAGAAGAGCCTGGTGTGCCATGGGTTCTCTTAGAGTCGGACATGACTGAAGCAACTTAACACAGCACATGACTAAAAACATTGAGACCTATTGAGAAATGGCGACAACTTGAAATAGATATGACTAGGAAAACATAAAGTTGACAGATTAGAAAGATTAACAACAACAAGAAGCTACTACTACCCCTAGGCTGAAGAGAGAAGATGGAAACTTATCAGTATGGCCAGAACGATCTGGCAGAAGCTAAAACATTAGCAGTCATGTTCACTTGTTGCAGAAACCAGTACTCGAGAAACCAAGTACCACACACGGAGAGTTGGAGAACTCAGCTTTTTTATGCCAGAGGGCCCAGAGGAGTTAACACTCCAAGATCTGAGCCCTAAACACAGGGGTCACAGAGTTTTTAATACATGGAAAGGCATGATTAAGCAGGTCTGCAGGGGCTGGGCAATTGTGAAGAGCAGGGAAAGGGTGAGTGAGATAAGCTCCAGTTCCTAGTATTGTGAGTCTCCACTTTCTGAGACTACATGATTTATGTGATCCAGACTTTGCAAGGAACAAGCTGACTTACAGAGGCAGAAGGAGCAGGAGGTTATATAAAATTTTAACTTTTCCTCTTCACACTGAGTCACGAACAGCTGCTATCAGAGACCTCCAAAAGGAAAATAGAGAAAGAGGAATACTCTGTACCTTCTCTTCTCTCTCTTCAAACACCCATCAGAACCTACAGTTAATACGAGTCCACCAGGAAGCCTGCATATACAGGAGTCTCAGAAACACAACCTAGAGGAGTCTTCCCACTGAAAACAATGTCGAAGAATGAACCTGAGAGAATACAGGTCCAATTCTGACATACAGTTCTAACTCAGTTCAGTTGCTCAGTCATGTTCCGCTATTCGTCTACCCCATGGACTGGAGCAAGCCAAGCTTCCCTGTCTATCACCAACTCCCAGAGCTTCCTCAAACTCATGTCCATCGAGTTGGTAATGTCATCCAACCATCTCATCCTCTGCTGTCCCCTACTCCTCCTGCTTTCAGTCTTCTCCAGAATCAGGGCCTTTTTCAGTGAGTCAGTTCATCATATCAAGTGGTCAAAGTATTGGAGTTTCAGCTTCAGCATCAGTCCTTCCGATGAATATTCAAGACTGATTTCCTTTCTGATCACCTGGTTTGATCTCTTTGCAATCTAATGGACTCTCAAGAGTCTTCACCAACACCACAGTTCAAAAGCATCCATTCTTTGGTGCTCAGCTTTCTTTATAGTCCAACTCTCATATCCATACAAGACTACTGGAAAAACCATAGCTTTGACTAGATGGACCTATGTTTGAAAAGTAATGCTTCTGCTTTTTATTTTTTTTTTTCATTTATTTTTATTAGTTGGAGACTAATTATTTCACAACATTGCAGTGGGTTTTGTCATACATTGACATGAATCAGCCATGGACTTTCATGTATTCTTCATCCCGATCCCCCCTCACACCTCCCTCTCCACCCGGTTCCTCTGGGTCTTCCCAGTGCACCAGGCCCGAGCACTTGTCTCATGCATCCAACCTGGACTGCTGATCTGTTTCACCCTAGATAATATACATGCTGTTCTCTTGAAACATCCCACCCTCGCTTTCTCCCACAGAGTCCAAAAGTCTGTTCTGTACATCTGTGTCTCTTTTTCTGTTTTGCATATAGGGTTATCATTACAATCTTTCTAAATTCCATATATATGTGTTAGTATACTGTATTGGAATGTATCTTTCTGGCTTACTTCACTCTGCATAATGGGCTCCAGTTTCATCCATCTCATTAGAACTGATTCAAATGAATTCTTTTTAATGGCTGAGTAATATTCCATGGTGTATATGTATCACAGCTTCCTTATCCATTCATCTGCTGATGGGCATCTAGGTTGCTTCCATGTCCTGGCTATTATAGACAGTGCTATGATGAACATTGGGGTGCATGTGTCTCTTTCAGATCTGGTTTCCTCAGTGTGTATGCCCAGAAGTGGTATTGCTGGGTCATATGGCAGTTCTATTTCCAGCTTTTTAAGAAATCTCCACACTGTTTTCCATAGTGGCTGTACTAGTTTGCATTCCCACCAACAGTGTAAGAGGGTTCCCTTTTCTCCACACCCTCTCCAGCATTTATTGCTTGTAGACTTTTGGATAGCAGCCATCCTGACTGGCATGTAATGGTACCTCATTGTGGTTTTGATTTGCATTTCTCTGATAATGAGTGATGTTGAGCATCTTTTCATGTGTTTGTTAGCCATCTGCATGTCTTCTTTGGAGAAATGTCTGTTTAGTTCTTTGGCCTATTTTTTGATTGGGTCATTTATTTTTCTGGAGTTGAGCTGGAGGAGTTGCTTGAATATTTTTGAGATTAATCCTTTGTCTGTTGCTTCATTTGCTATTATTATTCTCCCAGTATGAGGGCTGTCTTTTCACCTTACTGATAGTTTCCTTTGTTGTGAAAAAGCTTTTAAGTTTAATTAGGTCGCCTTTGTTTATTTTTCCTTTTATTTCCAATATTCTGGGAGGTGGGTCATAGAGGATCCTGCTGTGATTCATGTCAGAGAGTGTTTTGCCTATGTTCTCCTGTAGGAGTTTTATAATTTCTGGTCTTACATTTAGATCCTTAATCCATTTTGAGTTTATTTTTGTGTATGGTGTTAGAAAGTGTTCTAGTTCCATTCTTTTACAAGTGGTTGACCAGTTTCCCCAGCACCACTTGTTAAAGAGGTTATCTTTTTTTCCATTGTATATCCTTGCCTCCTATGTCAAAGATAAGGTGTCCATAGGTTCGTGGATTTATCTCCAGGCTTTCTATTCTGTTCCATTGATCTATATTTCTGTCTTTGTGCCAGTACCATACTGTCTTGATGACTGTGGCTTTGTAGCAGAGACTGAAATCAGGCAGGTTGATTCCTCCAGTTCCATTCTTCTTCCTCAAGATTACTTTGGCTATTCGAGGTTTTTTGTATTTCCATACAAATTGTGAAATTATTTGTTCTAGTTCTGTGAAAAATACCGTTGGTAGTTTGATAGGGATTGCATTGAATGTATAGATTGCTTTGGGTAGAGTAGCCATCTTGACAATATTGATTCTTCCAATCCATGAACATGGTATGTTTCTTCATCTGTTTGTGTCCTCTTTGATTTCTTTCATCAGTGTTTTATAGTTTTCTATATATAGGTCTTTTGTTTCTTTAGGTAGATGTACTCCTAAGTATTTTATTCTTTATGTTGCAATAGTGAATGGTATTGTTTCCTTAATTTCTCTTTCTGTTTTTTCATTGTTAGTGTATAAGAATGCAAGGGATTTCTGTGTGTTAATTTTATATCCTGCAACTTGACTGTATTCATTGATTAGCTCTAGTAATTTTCTGGTAGAGTCTTTAAGGTTTTCTATGTAGAGGATCATGTCATCTGCAAACAGAGAGAGTTTCACTTCTTCTTTTCCTATCTGGATTCCTTTTACTTCTTTTCCTGCTCTGATTGCTGTGGCTAAAACTTCCAACACTATGTTGAATAGTAGTGGTGAGAGTGGGCACCCTTGTCTTGTTCCTGATTTCAGGGGAAATGCTTTCAATTTTTCACCATTGAGGGTGATGCTTGCTGTGGGTTTGTCATATATAGCTTTTATTATGTTGAGCTATATTCCTTCTATTCCTGCTTTCTGGAGACTTTTAATCATAAATGAGTGTTGAATTTTGTCAATAGCTTTCTCTGCATCTATTGAGATAACCATGTGGTTTTTATCTTTCAGTTTGTTAATGTAGTGCATTACATTGGTTGATTTTTGGATATTAAAGAATCCTTGCATTCCTGGGATAAAGCCCACTTGATCATAGTATATGATTTTTTTTAATATGTTGTTGGATTCTGTTTGCTAGAATTTTGTTAAGGAGTTTTACATCTATGTTCATCAGTGATATTGGCCTGTAGTTTTCTTTTATTGTGGCATCTTTGTCTGGTTTTGGAATTAGGGTGATGGTGGCCTCATAGAATGAGTTTGGAAGTTTACCTTCTTTTGCAATTTTCTGGAAGAGTTTGAGTAAGATAGGTGTTAGCTCTTCTCTAAATTTTTGGTAGAATTCAGCTGTGAAGCCATCTGGTCCTGGGCTTTTGTTTGCTGGAATATTTCTGATTACAGTTTCGATTTCCTTGCTTGTGATGGCTATGTTAAGATCTATTTCTTCCTGGTTCAGTTTTGGAAATTTATACTTTTCTAAGAATTTTCCATTTCTTCCAAGTTGTTCATTTTATTGGCATAGAGCTGCTGGTAGTCGTCTCTTATGATCCTTTGTATTTCAGTGTTGTCTGTTGTGATCTCTCCATTTTCATTTCTAATTTTGTTAATTTGGTTCTTCTCTCTTTGTTTCTTAATGACTCTTGCTAATGGTTTGTCAATTTTGTTTATTTTTTCAAAAAACCATCTTTTAGCTTTGTTGATTTTTGCTATGGTCTCTTTAGTTTCTTTTGCATTTATTTCTGCCCTCATTTTTAAGATTTCTTTCCTTCTACTAACCCTGGGGATCTTCATTTCTTCCTCCTCTAATTGCTTTCGGTGTAGAGTTAGGTTATTTCTTTGGCTTTTTTCTTGTTTCTTAATGTAAGTCTGTAATGCTATGAACCTTCCCCTTAGCACTGCTTTTACAGTGTCCCATAGGTTTTGGGTTGTTGTGTTTTCATTTTCATTCATTTCTATGCATATTTTGATTTCTTCTATGATTTGTTGGTTATTCAGAAGCATGCTATTTATCCTCCATATGTCTGAATTTTTAACAATTTTTTTCCTGTAATTGAGATCTAATCTTACTGCACTGTGGTCAGAAAAGGAATGATTTCAAATTTTTTTGAATTTTCCAAGACCAGATTTATGGCCCAGGATGTGATCTATTCTGGAGAAGGTTCCGTGTGCACTTGAGAAAAAGGTGAAGTTGTTTGTTTTGGGGTGAAATGTCCTATAGATATAAATTGGGTCTAGCTGGTCCATTGTGTCTTTTAAGGTTTGTGTCTCCTTGTTAATTTTCTGTTTAGTTGATCGATCCATAGTTGTGAGTGGGGTATTAAAGACTTCCACTATTATTTTGTTACTTTTAATTTCCTTTTTCATACTCGTTAGCATTTGCCGTACATATTGTGGTGCTCCTATGTTGGGTGCATATATATTTATAATTGTTATCTCCTCTTCTTGGACTGATCCTTTGATCATTATGTAGTGTCCATCTTTGTCTCTTTTCACATCCTTTATTTGAAAGTCTATTTTATCTGATATGAGTATTGCAACTCCTGCTTTCTTTTGGTCTTCGTTTGCATGAAATATTTTTTTCCAGCCCTTCACATTTAGTCTGTATGTGTCCCTTGTTTTGAGGTGGGTCTCTTGTAGACAGCATATATAAGGGTCTTATTTTTGTATCCCTTCAGCCAATCTTTGTCTTTTGGTTGGGGCATTCAACCCATTTACATTTAAGGTAATTATTGATAGGTGTGGTCCCGTTGCCATTTACTTTGTTGTTTGGGGTTCACATTTATACAACCTTTCTGCATTTCCTGTCTAGAGAAGATCCTTTAACATTTGTTGAAGAACTAGTTTGGTGGTGCTGAATTCTCTCAGCTTTTGCTTGTCTGTAAAGCTTTTGAGTTCTCCTTCATATCTGAATGAGATCCTTGCTGGGTCCAGTAATCTAGGTTGTAGGTTATTCTCTTTCATTACCTTAAGTATGTCCTGCCATTCCCTTCTGGCCTGGAGGGTTTCTATTGATAGATCAGCTGTTATCCTTATGGGAATCCCTTTGTGGGTTATTTGTTGTTTCTCCCTTGCTGCTTTTAATATTTGTTCTTTCTGTTTGATCTTTGTTAATTTGATTAATATGTGTCTTGGGGTGTTTTGCCTTGGGTTTATCCTGTTTGGGACTCTCTGGGTTTCTTGGACTTGGGTGGCTATTTCCTTCCCCACTTTATGGAAGTTTTCAGCTATTATCTCCTTGAGTATTTTCTCATGGGCTTTCTTTTTGTCTTCTTCTTCTGGGACTCCTATGATTCGAATGTTGGGGCATTTCACATTGTCCCAGAGGTCCCTGAGGTTGTCCTCGTTTCTTTTGATTTTTTTTTTCTTTTTTCCTCTCTGCTTCATTTATTTCCACCATTTTATCTTCTACCTCACTTATCCCATTTTCTGTCTCCATTATTCTACTCATGGTTCCCTCCAGAGTGTTTTTTATCTCCTTTATTGCATTATTAATTTTTAATTGACTCTTTTTTATTTCTTCTAGGTCTTTAGTAAAAATTCCTTGCATCTTTTCAATCTTTGTCTCCAGGCTATTTATCTGTAACTCCGTTTTGTTTTCAAGATTTTGGATCATTTTTATTATCATTATTCTAAATTCTTTTTCAGGTAGATTCCCTATTTTCTCCTATTTTGTTTGACTTGGTGGGCATTTTTCATGTTCCTTTACCTGTTGGGTATTTCTCTGCCTTTTCATCTTGTTTAGATTGCTGTGTCTGGAGTAGGCTTTCTGTATTCTGGAGGTCTGTGATTCCTTTTTATTGTGGAGGTTTTACCCAGTGGGTGGGGTTGGACGGTTGGCTTGTCAAGGTTTCCTAGTTAGGAAAGCTTGCATCGGTGTTCTGGTGTGTGTAACTTTATTTCTTTTCTCTGGAGTGCAATGGAGTGCCCAGTAATGAGTATTGAGATGTGTCTATGTGTTAGGTGTGACATTGGGCAGCCTGTATGTTGACGTTCAGGGCCATCTTCCTGCATTGCCTCAGAATTTACGTGGTATGTCTTGCTCTAAAACTTATTGGCTTTTGGGTGGTGGTTGGTTTCAGTGTAGGTATGGAGGCTTTTGGACAGTCTCTTATTACTTAAAGTTCCATGTAGTCAGGAGTTTTCTGGTGTTCTCAGGTTTTGGGATTAAGTCTCCTGTCTCTGGATTTCAGTTTTATTCTTCCAGTAGTCTCAAGACTTCTCCAACTATACAGCACTGATAATAAAACTTCTAGGTTAGTGGCAAAAAGATTCTCCCCCATGAGGGACACCCAGAGAGGTTCACAGAGTTACATGAAGAGGAGGAGAAGGAGGAGGGAGATAGAGATGAGCAGGAGGAGAAAAAGAGGACTCAAGAGGAGAGAGACAGATCTACACAGTTGTCTGTTCCCAGAGTGTTCTCCCTAGCCCAGACACCCACAAAGATTCACAGAATTGGATTGGGAAAAGAAGGGGAAAGGAGGAAATAGAGGTATTCTGAGGTAGAAAACGGAGATTCAAAATTGGGAGAGAATAATCAACACACTCCTGAATAAAAATGGGAACTGAATATTGGATTCTTTTTTTTTTCCATTTATTTTTATTAGTTGGAGGCTAATTACTTTACATCATTGCAGTGGATTTTGTCATACATTGAAATGAATTAGCCATGGATTTACATGTATTCCCTATCCCGGTCCCCCCTCCCACCTCCCTCTCCACCAGATCCCTCTGGGTCTTCCCAGTGCACCAGGCCCGAGCACTTGTCTCATGCACCCAACCTGGGCTGGTGATCTGTTTCACCCTAGATAATATACATGTTTCGATGCTGTTCTCTTGAAACATCCCACCCTCGCCTTCTCCCACAGAGTCCACAAGTCTGTTCTATACATCTGAGTCTCTTTTTCTTTTTTTGCATATAGGGTTATCGTTACCATCTTTCTAAATTCCATATATATGTGTTAGTATACTGTAATGGTCTTTATCTTTCTGGCTTACTTCGCTCTGTATAATGGGCTCCAGTTTCACCCATCTCATTAGAACTGCTGATGGGCATCTGGGTTGCTTCCATGGCCTGGCTATGATAAACAGTGCTGCGATGAACATTGGGGTGCACGTATCTCTTTCGGATCTGGTTTCCTCAGTGTCTATGCCTAGAAGTGGGATTGCTGGGTCATATGGCAGATCTATTTCCAGCTTTTTAAGGAATCTCCACACTGTTCTCCATATGGCTGTACTAATTTGCATTCCCACCAACAGTGTAAGAGGGTTCCCTTTTCTCCACACCCTCTCCTGCATTTATTGCTTGTAGACATTTGGATAGCAGCCATCCTGACTGGCATGTAATGGTACCTCATTGTGCTTTTGATTTGCATTTCTCTGATAATGAGTGATGTTGAGCATCTTTTCATGTGTTTGTTAGCCATCCGTATGTCTTCCTTGGAGAAATGTCTGTTTAGTTCTTTGGCCCATTTTTTTGATTGGGTCATTTATTTTTCTGGAATTGAGCTGCAGGAGTTGCTTGTATATTTTTGAGATTAATCCTTTGTCTGTTGCTTCATTTGCTATTATTTTCTCCCTATCTGAGGGCTGTCTTTTCACCTTGCTTATAGTTTCCTTTGTTGTGCAAAAGCTTTTAAGTTTCATTAGGTCCCATTTGTTTATTTTTGCTTTTATTTCTAAAATTCTGGGATGTGGGTCATAGAGGATCCTGCTGTGATTAATTTCGGAGAGTGTTTTGCCTATGTTCTCCTCTAGGAGTTTTATAGTTTCCGGTCTTACATTTAGATCTTTAATCCATTTTGAGTTTATTTTTTTATATGATGTTAGAAAGTGTTCTAGTTTCATTCTTTTACAGGTGGTTGACCAGTTTTCCCAGCACCACTTTTTAAAGAGGTTGTCTTTTTTCCATTGTATATCCTTGCCTCCTTTGTCGAAGATAAGGTGACCATGGGTTCGTGGATTTATCTCTGGGCTTTCTATTCTGTTCCATTGATCTATATTTCTATCTTTGTGCCAGTACCATACTGTCTTGATGACTGTGGCTTTGTAGTATAGTCTGAAGTCAGGCAGGTTGATTCCTCCAGTTCCATTCTTCTTTCTCAAGGTTACTTTGGCTCTTCGAGGTTTTTTGTATTTCCATACAAATTGTGAAATTATTTGTTCTAGTTCTGTGAAAAATACCGTTGGTAGTTTGATAGGGATTGCATTGAATCTATAGTTTGCTTTGGGTAGTATAGCCATTTTGACAATATTGATTCTTCCAATCCATGAAAACGGTATATTTCTCCATCTGTTTGTGTCCTCTTTGATTTCTTTCATCAGTGTTTTATAGTTTTCTATCTATAGGTCTTTTGTTTCTTTAGGTAGATATACTCCTAAGTATTTTATTCTTTTTGTTGCAGTGGTGAATGGTATCGTTTCCTTAATTTCTCTTTCTGTTTTCTCTTTGTTAGTGTATAGGAAAGCAAGAGATTTCTGTGTGTTAATTTTATATCCTGCAACTTTACTGTATTCATTGATTAGCTCTAGTAATTTTCTGGTAGAGTCTTTAGGGTTTTCTATGTAGAGGATCATGTCATCTGCGCAACACAGACTTTAAAAGACACAATGGGCCAGTCAGGCCTAATTGATATCTATAGGACATTTCACATGAAAAAAAATGAATTTCACCTTCTCCTAAAGTACACAGAGAACATTCACCAGGATAAATCATATCCTGGGTCATAAATCTATAATTGGTAAATTCCAAAAAATTGAAATCATTTCAAGCATCTTTTCTGATCAGAGTATGGTAAGATTAGATGTCAATTACAGGGAAAAAAAACTATTCAAAATACAAATATATGAGGGCAGTCTTTTCACCTTGCTTATAGTTTCCTTTGTTGTGCAAAAGCTTTTAAGTTTCATTAGGTTCCATTTGTTTATTTTTGCTTTTATTTCCAATATCCTGGAGGTGGGTCATAGATGGTCCTGCTGTGATTTATGTTGGAGAGTGTTTTGCCTATGTTCTCCTCTAGGAGTTTTATATTTTCTGGTCTTACATTTAGATCTTTAATCCATTCTGAGTTTATTTTTGTGTATGGTGTTAGAAAGTGTTCTAGTTTCATTCTTTTACAAGTGGTTGACCAGTTTTCCCAGCACCACTTGTTAAAGAGGTTGTCTTTTTTCCATTGTATATCCTTGCCTCCTTTGTCGAAGATAAGGTGTCCATAAGTTCGTGGATTTATCTCTGGGCTTTCTATTCTGTTCCACTGATCTATATTTCTGTCTTTGTGCCAGTACCATACTCTCTTGATGACTGTGGCTTTGTAGTGTAGTCTAAAGTCAGGCAGGTTGATTCCTCCAGTTCCATTCTTCTTTCTGAAGGTAATTAGCCTCCAACTAATAAAAATAAATGAAAGAAAAATAAGGAAAAAAATACCAAAACAAATATATGGAGGCTAAACTACACGCTTCTGAATAATCAATAAATCATAGAACAAATCAAAAAAGAAATGAAAATACACATAGAAACAAATGAAAATGACAGCACCAGAAGCCAAAACCTATGTGATTCAGTAAAATCAGTGTTAAGGGGAAGGTTCATTTTTTTTTTTTTTTACATTCTCTTTTTTCATTTATTTTTATTAGTTGGAGGCTAATTACTTTACAATATTGTAGTGGTTTTTGTCATACATTGTCATGAATCAGCCATGGAAGGGGAAGGTTCAGAGCAGTACAAGCTTACATCTATAAACAAGAGAAAAAACAAATAAATAACCTAATTTTACATCTAAATCAAATAGAAAAATAAGAAAGGAAAAGCCCCAGGGTTAGTAGAAGGAAAGAAATCATTAAAATTAGGGCAGAAATAAATGAAAAAGAAACAAAGGAGACTATAGCAAAAATCAACAATACTAAACTCTGATTCGTTGAGAAGATAAATAAAAGAGACAAACATTAGCCGGAATCATCAAGAAAAAAAGGGAGCAGAATCAATTTAACACAATTAGAAATGAAAATGGAGAAAATCACGACAACACAGAAATACAAAGGTTAATAAGAGACTGACATCAGAAACTATATGAAAGAGACTGACATCAGAAACCATATGACAATAAAATAGATTACTGGGAAGAAATGGATCAATTCTTAGAAAAGTATAACCTTCCAAAACTGAACCAGGAAGAAATAGAAAATCTTAACAGACCCATCACAAGCATGGAAATTGAAACTGTAATAAAAAATCATCTAGCAAACAAAAGCAAGAACCAGATGTTTTCACAGGTGAATTCTACCAAAAATTTAGAGAAGAGCTAACACCCATCCTACTCAAACTCTTCCAGAAAATTGCAGTGGAAGGTAAACTGCCAAACTCATTCTATGGGGCCACCATCACCCTAATACCAAAACCAGAAAAAGATGTCACAAAAACAGAAAACTACAGGTCCATATCACTGATGAACATAAATGCAAAAAATCCTCAGAAAATTCAAGCAAACAGAATCTAACAACATACCCAAAAGATGATACATCATGACCAAGTGGGCTTTATCCCAGGGTTGAAAGCATTTTTCAGTATTCACAAATCAATCTGTGATAAGCCACATTAACAAATTGAAAGATAAAAAACATGTGATTATCTCAATAGATATAGAGAAAGCCTTGACAAAATTCAACATCCATTTATGATAAAAACCTTCCAGAAAGCAGGCATAGAAGGAACATACCTAAACATAATAAAAGCCACACATGATAAACGCACAGCAAACATTATCCTCAATGGTGAAAAATTGAAAGCATTTTCCCTAAAGTCAGGAACAAGACAAAGGTGCCCATTCTCATCACTAGTATTCTATATAGTTTTGGAAATTTTAGCCACAGCAATCAGAGAAGAAAAGGAAGTAAAACAATCTAGATGGGAAAAAAGAAGTAAAACACTCACTGTTTACAGATTTCATGATCCTCTACATAGAAAATCCTAAAGACACCACCAGAAAATTACTCGAGCTAATTAATAAATATAGTAAGTTGTAGGTTATAAAATTAATACACAGAAATCCCTTGCATTCCTATACACTGAGAAAAGAGAAAGAGTAATTAAGGAGCAATTTCATTCACCATCACAGTGAAAATAATAAAATACTTAAGAACAAATCTACCTAAAGAAACAAAAGACCTATATATAGAAAACTATAAAACACTGATGAAAGAAATCAAAGATGACACAATAGATGGTGAAATATACTATGTTTATTGATCAGAAGAATCAATATAATGAAAATGAGTAGGCTACACAAAACAATCTATAGATTCAATGCAATACCTATCAAGCTAGCAATGGTATTTTTCACAGAGTTAGAACAGATAATCCCACAATTTGTATGGAAATACAAATGCTTCCTCTTCAAGAAGATTTATAGAAAATGATTTCAGATATATACAAGTTTCTGACTTTTAGAACATAATATTGAACTGAGCAAAAAATTGAAGAATCCTAATGACAAACCTAATGATTTCATAAATCTGTTAACAAACATGATTAGTTACAGAGAACTGAGTAAACTGGTAAATATGTTTGCAACTTTTATGGTTTCATTCTAAAAGGATTACTGGTTTAAATCTCTATTTTTCAGCTATAAGGAAGACCTTCTCCTTCAATTAAATATGACTGTTAATGCTTTTGTAGACTGTACATTTTGAAACATTTATCTTTTATTCTCTACCTGGTTGATCCTGTCAGCAACATATACTTGTCTCCAAGATTAATCCATGCATAAGTATGCATGGCATAGAACGAAAGAGCAGATAGCTCATTAAGTCAGCTTTGGCTTTATTGGTCATTCATTTCCTGCAACTGGATTACAATTTGTTATATTAATCATTGTTTGAATTTGTTCTTTGTTTTCAAATTGTGCTCTGTATCTCCTTGTTGAACTATGTATTACTTATATCCTGTTTAATTTATAATATTGTTGTCTTTTGAAGTAACTAATGTGTAATTAGGCCTCCAACAAAACTTCCATGATAAACACTTTAAGGAAATCACATTTAAAACATAACATAATTGTTGTAGTGTGATTCTAGATATTGGACCTTGCTTCTATCACCAGTCCCATCAACAAATAGGTATTGTTTTTTCTTTGGCTCCATCCCTTTATTCTTTCTGGAGTTATTTCTCCACTGATCTCCAGTAGCATTTTGGGTACCTACTGACCTGGGGAGTTCCTCTTTCAGTATCCTATCATTTTGCCTTCTCACACTGTTCATGAGGTTTTCAAGGCAAGAATACTGAAGTGGTTTGCCATTCCCTTCTCCAGTGGATCACTGTTGGGGTCCTTTAATGGACCGGAACCTGGTGGTATGGAGATGACGATAAGAAAGTAAAAGAGAGAAAGAGAGAGAGAGACAAAAAAAGACACGGGGACCTAAGCTCTAATGGAGAAAAGGTGTTTAATTATTTTTCTATGAATATATACAGGCTACAGTACAAGAAACTTTTTTCGGTAATGATAGAGTTCAGCAAACCAAACGTACAGCAACCGCTACCAAGGGAACAAGGAGTAATGTTAGTCACAAGGTCAGGAGACAATCCATATCTCAAGAAAGGGGAATGGGACTAAGCAGTTTTGTCTTAAAGAGAATGTTTACTAAAGGAGACCCAAGCCTGCCTCACACAATGACCTCAGTCCCTGGGAGCAGCATGCTGTTCTGCTTGAAGAGGGACAAAGGACTCATGAGAGACAGCACGTAGGAATCAACCCATCAAATATTCCCTGACAGACCACATTCTGTCAGACTTCTCCACCATGATCCGTCTATCTTGGGTTGCCCCACAAGGCATGGCTTAGTTTCATTGAGTTAGACAAGACTGTGGTCCTGTGATCAGATTGGCTAGTTTCTGTGGTTATGATTTTACTGTGTCTGCCCTCTGATGCCCTCTCGCAACACCTACCATCTTACTTGGGTTCCTCTTACCTTGGATGTGGGGTATCTCTTCACAGCTGCTCCATAAAAGCACAGCTGCTACTCCTTACCTTGGAGGAGGAGTATCTTCACACAGCCGCCCATCCTGACTTGTAAAGAGCAATATTGAATAGGAACCTGGAAGGTTAGGTCCATGAATCAAGGCAAATTGGAAGTGGTCAAACAGGAGATGGCAAGAGTGAATATTGACATTCTAGGAACCAGCAAACTAAAATGGACTGGAATGGGTGAATTTAACTCAGATGACCATTATATTTACTATTGTGGGCAGGAATCCCTTAGAAGAAATGGAGTAGCCATCATAGTCAACAGAAGAGTCTGAAATGCAGTACTTGGATGCAATGTCAAAAATGACAGAATGATCTCTGTTCATTTCCAAGGCAAACCATTTAATATCACGGTAATCCAAGCCTATGCCCCAACCAGTAATGCTGAAGAAGCTGAAGTTGAGCGGTAATATGAAGACCTACAAGGTCTTTTGGAACTAACACCCAAAAAAGAGATCCTTTTCATTATAGGAGACTGGAATGCAAAAGTAGGAAGTCAAAACACCTGGAGTAACAGGCAAATTTGGCCTTGGAGTACAGAATGAAGCAGGGCAAAGGCTAATAGAGTTTTGCCAAGAGAATGCACTGGTCATAGCAAGCACCCTCTTACAACAACACAAGAGAAGACTCTACACATGGACATCACCAGATGGTCAAAACCAAAATCAGATTGATTATATTCTTTGCAACCAAAGAAGGAGAAGCTCTATACAGTCAGCGAAAACAAGACCGGGAGCTGACTATGGCTCAGATCATGAACTCCTTATTGTCAAGTTCAGACTTAAACTGAAGAAAGTAGGGATAACCACTAGACGACTCAGGTATGACCTAAATCAAATCCTTTTGACTATACAGTGGAAGTGAGAAATAGATTTAAGGGACTAGATCTGATAGACAGGGAGCCTGATGAACTATGGATGGAGGTTCATGACATTGTACAGGAGACAGGGATCAAGACCATCCCCATGGAAAAGAAATGAAAAAAGGCAAAATGATTGTCTGAGGAGGCCTTACAAATAGCTGTGAAATGAAGAGAAGTGAAAAGCAAAGGAGAAAAGGAAAGATATTCCCATTTGAATGCAGAGTACCAAAGAATAGCAAGGAGAGATAAGAAAGCCTTCCTCAGCGATCAATGTAAAGAAATAAAGGAAAACATTAGAATGGGAAAGACTACAGATCTCTTCAGGAAAATTAGAGATATCAAGGGAACATTTCATGCAAAAATGGGCTCAATAAAGGTCAGAAATGCTAGGGACCTAACAGAAGCAGAAGATATTAAGAAGAGGTGGCAAGAATACACAGAAGAACTGTACAAAAAATATCTTCACGACCCAGATAATCACAATGGTGTGATCACTCACCTAGAGCCAGACATCCTGGAATGTGAAGTCAGGTGGGCCTTAGAAAGCATCACTACGAACAAAGCTAGTGGATGTGATGGAATTCCAGTTGAGCTATTTCAGATCCTGAAAGATGATGCTGTGAAAGTGCTGCACTCAATATGCCATCAAATTTGGAAAACTCAGCAGTGGCCACAGGACTGGAAAAGGTCAGTTTTCATTCCAGTCCCAAAGAAAGGCAATCCCAAAGAATGCTCAAACTACCACACAATTGAACTCATCTCACACGCTAGTAAAGTAATACTCAAAATTCTCCAAGCCAGGCTTCAGCAATACATGAACTTCCAGATGTTTAAGCTGGTTTTATAAAAGGAAGAGGAACCAGAAATCAAATTGCCAATATCCGCTGGATCATTGAAAAAGCTAGAGAATTCCAGAAAAATATCTATTTCTTCTTTATTGACTATGCCAAAGCCTTCCACTGTGTGGATCACAATAAACTGTGGAACATCCTGAAAGAAATCGGAATAACAGACCACATGACCTTCCTCTTGAGAATCCTGCATGCAGGTCAGGAAGCAACAGTTAGAACTGGACATGGAAAAATATACCGGTTCCAAATAGGAAAAGGAGTATGTCAAGGCTGTATATTGTCACCCTGCTTATTTAACTTATATGCAGAGTGCATCATGAGAAATGCTGGGCTGGGAGAAGCACAAGCTGGAATCAAGAATGCTGGGAGGAATATTAATAACCTTAGATATGCAGATGACACCTCCCTTATGGCAGAAAGTGAAGAGGAACTAAAAAGCCTCTTGATGAAAGTAAAAGAAGAGAGTGAAAAAGTTGGCCTAAAGCTTAACATTCAGAAATTTAACATCATGGCATCTGGTCCTATCACCTCATGGGAAATAGATGGGGAGACAGTGGAAACAGTGTCATAATTTTTTTTTGGAGGGGGGGCTCCGAAATCACTGCAGATGGTGATTGCAGCCATGAAATTAAAAGATGCTTACTCCTTGGAAGGAAAGTTGTGATCAACCTAGACAGCATATTAAAAAGCAGAGACACTACTTTGCCAACAAAAGTCCATTTAGTCAAGGCTATCGTTTTTCTAGTGGTCATGTATGGATGTGAGAGTTGGACTGTGAAGAAAGCTGAGAGCTGAAAAATTCATGCTTTTGAACTGTAGTGTTGGAGAAGACTCTTGAGAGCCCCTTGGAATACAAGGAGATCCAATCAGTCCATCCTAAAGGAGATAAGTCCTGGGTGTTCATTGGAAGGACTGATGCTGAAGCTGAAACTCCAGTACTTTGGCCACCTCATGCGAAGGGTTGACTCATTGGAAAAGACCCTGATGGTGGGAGGGATTGGGAGCAGGAGGAGAAGGAGACGACAGAGGATGAGATGCCTGGATGGCATCACTGACTCGATGCGCATGAGTTTGAGTATACTCTGGGAACTTGTAATGGATAGGGAGGCCTGGAGTGCTGTGATTCATGGGGTCGCAAAGAGTCGGACACGACTGAGTGACTGAACTGAACTGATTCTAGATATGAGAAAAAACAAGGGAAAATGTCTCCTGCATTGTAGTTATAATCCAGAGAATTTTTAGTTGTTGATGAGGCATGGTATAAACCCTAACACCTGGAGTGGCCTATCAAGAATGCTTGCTTGAATGAGGATGAGACTCCCAGTGCTGTGAGACAAAAGTTGATCATGAAATGCTTCCCAAATATTGGTGAAATGCATGACCAAGAGGGGAAGACCTGAGGAATGGAGTCAGCAATTGCAGCCCTTCAGCATGAGCCAGTGAACCCTGAAGAAGGGGAATGCCTGCCACCTGGTAGTCATTGGCTTCAGCTACTCCCTATGCTGAACCCCGAGGAAACTGAGAATGCAGCATTACAGGCCCCAGATGGCTGAGGTACACACCAAGGAAATAATTTTAATGAGCCCTGACTCTTGCATCTTCCCATACATAGAAAAGTGCTAAATTTCTTAACTTGAGATGCTGTCTCGTGGATTTGAAATTCAATATTTCTAAGTCTACAAGTGTAAAATAGACACTTACCAAAAGAGGAACACAATGAAAACAAATCTCAACATTTGAAAAACTGGCAATGGTGGTGGAAACTCCCAGAAAGATCCATCTGACTAAGCAAAACCGTCTTTCACCCTTTGATCCACAAGATTGTGGAATGGACTTTGACAGTGGAGAATTGTTACCAGGAAGAAGCCAGTTCTGACCCTGCTGCAGAGAAGAAGCCAATTCTGACTCCATGTTGGAAACTGTTTCTCTGATTTGTTTTTTTTTGTTGCTTTTGTTATTATAATCATACATAACGGCATGCTTCAAAGGAACCCAGCCCCTCTGCCTAATTAAATTAAAGTGCCTTTGTTCAGCTTATAAAGAGATAATCTGACACTACCCACCTGTGAAAAGAAGAGATTAACACACTCATTCCAAAGACTGACCACTCCTTTGGATATGTTTTGCAAGACTGAACACTCTTTCACTTTACTTTCTCACTGCCTCTTCCTCTCTATTCTGCATTTTGACTTTAGTTCCTCATTGCTTCTTTCACTCTGACTCTACAAAAGAACATGGCATCCAGACCCCAACAAGATGGTTATTTTGAGGCACTAGGCTGCCAACTTCTCAGTCAGCTGATTTTCCAAATAAGGTAGTATCCCTTGCCTCAACACCTCGTCTCTCAGATTCATTGGCCTGTCATGAAGTGAGCAGAGCAAGCTTAGACTTGGTAAAAGTTTGAAGTGCTTCCCCAGCTTTGATGCATGTTCTTACACACACACATCCACATATCTACACACTCAGAATCACACTTTTTTTTTTATTGATAGCATCTGTCTTATAAAAGTGATCAGTATCAGAAAATCCCTGCCTGTACTTTTCAGAATCCTTTTGTTATACCAAGAGATAGTTCTGCATGGAGAAATTACTCTCTCCTAATTAAATAGAATGAAACAATCCATTACTTCCAGAAATAGAAAAGGAGAGGAAATTGATAAGAAGTCAGCTATAAGGGCATATCCCAGACATGGGAATGGACAGACACTGGAATATCCCTAAAGCAATAGGCTTTCTCAAGAATTCACAAAGAGGAATAACCATGGAGAATATATTTGAATTTTGGCACATGACACATCATGAGAGCATTCGGTGATCAGTTATTAATACAATGGGTCAGTCCAGTAAGGCATATTTTCTTCTTCTCTCCTCCCCTTTAAACACCAATCATCTTGCATGAGCTAGAGGCACCAAGCAAGCAGGTGTCAATTACAAATTGGCACTTACCAAGAGCATTGCCAATGACTGAACAACAAAGGAATTTGCCATCTGCCTCTTCGGATATTGAACCTCATGCTGCTATAGCTGTTGACCTTCAACAATCCCTGAGGGAGTTCAGGGTGGAGCGAGGCACTCTGTGCTCCAGGAAATCTGATGGGACAGGTCTTTAGATAGTTGGATGGTTTTAGGAACAGATTTTATGATCTGAATCCTTGCATCTCCTCATATCTAGAGAAGCAATAAATCCCTTTATGGTGACATTAGATCCTCATAACTAACAAAAACCATTTTGTAAAATAAGTGCTTCATGGTATTGAACTCCCCCTTTGCCAAAACCTTATATATTGACTTTCCCCAAAGGCTGCTTTGGAGCAGTCTCTCAGAGATATCTGAGATGCTGCTTCCCAAGCTGCAGTCCTCATTTTGCCCTAAATAAACCTGGGGCAAGTTGTACATATTTTTTTAGTCAACAGAGGGTAGAAAGGCATAAAAAGGATGTTAAAGAAATAGGAAAGAAGCCATCCACACATAACCTCCCCTCTACCATCACTTCTCACTGCAGGCTTCCAACCATGAGTCATATCCAACTATAAGCAGAGAGAGAGATTAAAAATACAGTAATAGACTACATTGCTATTTGTAATACTTAAAATTAGACTGTTTATCCCTGAAAGTGACCAGAAAAACAATGAGATATGCCGAAGGTATAAACCATAAGCAGAATATGAATGTTCTACAGAGCCCAGGTAAAAGCTCACGTTAGGGTTAGGCTTAGAGTTTCATTACTTGTTAATAACAATGATAATAAAATAGAAGAAAAATAGAGCAAAAAAGAAACCTCAGTCAACCTAACAAAGACTGCCAACAATGATTTAAAATAATAGGAAAAAACTCTAGAAACTGGAAAAAAAAGACACAAAATAAGATACAGAAATAGGTCTAAATATAATCATCATAATAGCAATGTAAGTGAGGTAAATTCATTATTAAATGGCAGATGCTCTCAGATTGGGATTGCTAAATCCAGCTCTATTTTCTTAACAAGAGATAAAACTCAAATAAATTACATAGAAAAAAATATACATGCAAACAGATTTAAAAATGAAAAGAGATGTGCATGTGAAAAGTCACAGCCCAACTCAGTGGAGAGCTCTGGATGGATTAAAACTTCCACTGTTGGTGGCATCCCACACTGAGTAGAAGTGACCAGGGCCTCGTGCTTCTGTCACCTCAGCTCAGTCATTCACTAGGGGCTCCCTGACCCCAACACTGAGCCCCAGTAGCTCACCAGCTTCTCAAGGCTGAGCTGCTAAATTCCTCCAGCACGATATCTGAGTGTGCATGTGGGGACTGCAGCAGACCATGGAATAGTACTCAGAGTAAAGCCACTGTCATCAGAATAACAAGGTGTTTGTGTCAGAATGAAGTCCAAGTCAGTGGGCAGAATAAAGAACAACAAACAACATTGATACTGGACAAGACAATCGATACTGTCTCCTTTGCTGTCTCGCATATAGGGTCATCATTAGCATTTTTCTAAATTCCATGTATATATGCATTAATATACTCTACTGGTGTATCTCTTTCTGACTTACTTCACTCTGTATAATAGGCTCAAGTTTCATCCACCTCAATAGAACTGATTCAAATGTTCTTTTTAACAGCTGAGTAATATTCCATTGTGTATATGTACCACTGCTTTCTTATCCATTTGTCTGCCAATGAACATCTAGGTTGCTTCCATGTCCTAGCTACTGTAAACAATGTTGCAATGAACATTGGTGTACATGTGTCTCTTTCAATTCTGGTTTCTTCAGTGTGAACAGCCAGCAGTAGGAATGCTGGGTTATATGGCACTGCTATTTCCAGGTTTTTAAAGGAATCTCCACACTTTTCTCCATCGTGATTGTACTAGTGTGTGTAGATGTTTAGATAGCAACCACTCTGACCAGGGTGATATGGTACCACACTGTGGTTTTTATTTACATTTCTCTGATAATGAGTGATGTTGAGCATCTTTTCATGTGTTTGTTAGACAACAGTACGTCTTCTTTGGAGAAATGTCTGCTTAGTTCTTTGCCCCATTCTTTGTTTGGGTCGTTTATTTATTTTTATATTGAGCTGCACAAGCCGCTTTTATATTTTTGAGATTAATTCTTTGTTAGTTGTTTCATTTGCTATTATTTTCTCCCATTCTGAAGGCTGTCTTTTCACCTTTTTTTAGCTTCCTTCACTGTGCAAAAGTTTTTAATCTTAATTAGATCCCATTTGTTTATTTATGTTTTTACTTCCAGTATCCTGCGAAGAGGGTCACAGAGGATCTTACTGTGATTTATGGCAGAGAATATTTTGCCTATGTTTTCCTCTAGGAGTTCTGTAGTTTCTGATCTTACATTTAGATCTTTAATCCATTTTGAGTTTATTTTTGTGTATGGTGTTAGAAAGTGTTCTAATTTCATTCTTTTACAAGTGATTGACCAGTTTTCCCAGCACAACATGTTAAAGAGACTTTCTTTTCTCCATTGTATGTCTTGCCTCCTTCGTCAAAGATAAGGTGTCCATATGTGTCCATATGTGTGTGGATTTAACTCTGGGCTTTCTATTTTGTTCCATTGATCTATATTTCTGTCTTTGTGCAAGTACAATAATATCTTAATGATGGTAGCTTTGTTGTATAGTCTAAAGTTAGGCAGGTGAATTCCTCCAGTTTCATTCTTCTTCTTAATGATTGTTTTGGCTATTCGAGGTTTTTTTGTATTTCCATAAAATTGGGAGACTATTTGTTGTAGTTCTGTGAAAAATACCATTGGTAGCTTGATAGGGATTGCATTGAATCTGTATTGCTTTGGGTAGTATACTTATTTTCACTATATTGATTCTTCAGATTCATGAACGTGGTATAATTCTCCATCTATTTGTGTCAACCTTGATCTCTTTCATCAGTGTTTTACAGTTTTCTATATATAGATCTTTTGTTTCTTTAGCTGGATTTATTTCTAAGTATTTTATTCTATTCATCACAATGGTGATTGGGATTGTTTCCTTAATTTCTCTTTCTGTTTTCTCATTGTTATTGTATTGTATTGTGTTGCAATGCAAGGGATTTCTGTGCGTTAATTTTATATCCTACAACTTTACTATATTCATTGATCAGCTCTAGTAATTTTCTGGTGGTGTCTTTAGCATTTTCTATGTAGAGGATCATATTATCTGTAAATAGTGAGAGTTTTATTTCTTCTTTTCCAATCTGGATTGCTTTTATTTATTTTCCTTCTCTGATTGCTATACCTAAAAAATTAATATGTTGAATAGTGGTGAGAGTAGGCACCATTGTCTTGTTCCTGACTTTAGGGGAAATGTTTTCAATTTTTCACCATTAAGGATAATGTTTCCTGTGGGTTTGTCATATATGGCTTTTACTATGTTGAGGTATCTTCCTTCTATGACTACTTTCCTGCGAGTTTTGATCATAAATGGATGTTGAATTTTGTCAAAGACTTTCTTGGCATCTATTGAAATAATCATATGGCTTTTATCTTTTGATTTGTTAATGTGGTGTATCACATTGATTGATTTGTGAATAATGAAGAATCCTTGTATCCCTGAGATAAAGCCCACTTGGTTAGGATACATGGTTTTTTAATATGTTATCGGATTCTGTTTGCTAGAAATTTATTGAGGATTTTTACATCTATGTTCATCAGTGATATGGGCCTTTGGCTTTCTTTCTTTGTGACATCTTTGTCTGGTTTTGGTATTAGGGTGATGATGGCCTCATAGAATAAATTTGGTAGTTTACCTCCCTCTGCAATTTTCTGGAAGAGTTGAGTAGGATAGGTGTTAACTCTTCTCTAAATTTTTGGTAGAATTCACCTTTGAAGACATCTGGTCCTGGGTTTTTATTTGTTGGAAATTTTTTATTAGTTTTTATTTCTGTGCTTGTGATGGGTATGTTAAGTTTTTCTATTTCTTCCTGGTTCAGTTTTGGAAGGTTATACTTTTCAAAGAATTCATCCATTTTTTCCAAGTTGTCCATTTCATTGGCATACACTTGCTGATACTAGTCTCTTATGATTCTTTGTATTTCTGTGTTGTCTGTTGTGATTTCTCCATTTTCATTTCTAATTTTGTTGATTTGATTCTTCTCCCTTTTGTACTTGACGAGTCTAGCTAATGGTTTGTCTAATTTATTTATCTTCTTGAGGAACCAGCTTTCAGTATTGTTGATTATTGCTATAGTCTCCTGTGTTTCTTTTTCATTTATTTCTGACATATGTTTTATTGTTTCTTTCCTTCTACTAACCCTGGCGCTCTTCATTTCTTCTTTCTCTAGTTGCTTTATGTGTAAAGTTAGGTTATCCATTTGATTTTCCTCTTGTTTTTTGAGGTAAGCTTGCATTACTATGAACCTTCCCCGTAGCACTTCTTGTACTGAATCCCATAGGTTTTGGGTTGTTGTGTTTTCATTATCATTTGTTTCTATGCATGTTTTAATTTCCTTTTTTAATTTATTCCATGATTTTCTGGTTATTCAGAAGCATGCTGTAGCCTCCATATGTTTATATTTCTAATAGCATTTTTCCTGTAGTTGACATCTAATCTTAGCATAGTGTGATCAGAAAAGATGCTTGAAATAATTTCAATTTTGTTTTAATTTAACAGGGAAGATTTATGGCCCAGGATGTGATCTATCCTTGAAAACGTTCTGTGTGCACTTGAGAAAATGTTGAAATTCATCGTTTTGGGGTGAAATGTCCTATAGATATCAATTAGAGCTAACAGGTCCATTTAATCATTTAAAGTATGTGTTTCCTTGCTACTTTTCTGTTTGGTTGATTTATCCATAGTTGTGAGTATTGTATTAAAGTCTCCTACTATTACTGTGTTACTGTTAATTCCCCTTTTCATACTTGTTGGCATTTGCCTTATGTATTGAGGTGCTCCTATGTTGGGTGCATATATATTTATAATTGTTATATCTTCTTCTTGGATTGATCCCTTTTCTTTATGTAGTGTTCTTCTTTGTCTTTTTTTTTAATGGCATTTATTTCAAAGTCTATTTTCTTTGATATGAGTATTGCTACTCCTGCTTTCTTTTGGTCTCCATTTGCATCAAATATCTTTTTTCAGCCCTTCACTTCCACTCTGTATATGTCCCTTGGTTTGAGGTGGGTATCTTGTAGACAGCCTATATAGGGGTTTTGTTTTTTTATCCATTCAGGCAGGCTTTGTCTTTTTGTTGGGGCATTCAACCCATTTACATTTAAGGTAATTATTAGTAAGTATGATCCTGTTGCCATTTACTTTGTTGCTTTGCTTTTGAGTTTATAAACTTTCTCTGTTTCCTGTCTAGAGAAGATCCTTTAGCATTTGTTGAAGAGCTGGTTTGGTGGTGCTAAATTGTCTCAGCTTTTGCTTTTCTGTAAAGCTTTTGATTTCTCCTTCATATTGGAATATTATCCTTGCTGGATATAGTAATCTGGGCTGTAGTTTGTTGTTGTTGTTGTTATTGTTTAATTTTTATTTTTAATTTTAATTGGAGGCTAATTACTTTACAATATTGTGGTGGTTTTTGTCATACATTCACATGAGTCAGCCATGGGTGTACATGTGTTCCCCATCCTGACCCTCCTTCCTACCTCACTCCCCACCTCACCCCTTGGGTTCATCCCAGTGCACCAGCCTTGAGCACCTTGGCTCATGTATCAAACCTGGACTGGTGATCTATTTGGCATAAGATAATATACATGTTTCATTGCTATTCTCTCAAATCATCCCACCCTTGCCTTTTCCCACAGAGTCCAACAGTCTGTTCTTTACATCTGTGTCTCTTTTCTGTCTCGCATATAAGGTCATCATTATCATCTTTCTAAATTCCATATGTATACACATATGTGTGTGTGTGTTAATATAACCTATTGGTGTATCTTTTTCTGACTTACTTCACTCTGTATAAAAGTATCCAGTTTCATCCACCTCAATAGAACTGATTCAAATGTGTTCTTTTTAACAGCTGAATAATATTCGTTTTTAATATGCATTTTCTCTTTCATCACTTTAGGAATGGCCTGCCATTCCTTTATGGCCTGAAGAGCTTTTATTGAATGATCAGTTGTCATACTTATGGGAATCCCCTTGTGTGTTATTTGTTGCTTTTTCCTTGCTGCTTTTAATATTTGCTCTTTGTATTTGATCTTAGTGAATTTGATTAATATGTGTCTTGGGGTGTATTGCCTTGGGTTTATCCTGCTTGGGACTATCCGGGTCTTTTGAACTTGGGTGGCTATTTCCTTCCCCATTTTAGTGAAGTTTTCAATTATTATCTCCTCAAGTATTTCCCATGCCTTTTTTTTTTTTTTTTCTTCTGAGACTGCTATGATTCAAATGCTGAGGTGTTTAACATTGTCCCAGAGGTCTCTGAGGTTGCCCTCATTTCTTTTAATTCTTTTTTTTTTTTCCTTTCTGCTTCATTAATTTCTACCATTCTATCTTCCACCTCATGTATCCTATCTTCTGCCTCAGTTACTCTACTCTTGGTTACCTGCAGAGTGCTTTTGATCTCAGTTATTGCATTATTCATTATTGATTGACTTTTTTATTTCTTCTAAGTCCTTGTTAAACATTTCTTGCATCTTCTCAATCCTTGTCTCTAGTCTATTTATCTGTCACTCCATTTGTTTTCAAGATTTTTGATCACTTTCACTATCACTATTCTGAATTCTTTTTCAGGTAGACTCCCTATCTCCTATTTTGTTTGGTTTGATGGGCATTTATCATGCTCCTTTAGCTGCTGAATATTTATCTGCCTTTTCATTTTGTTTAGATCACTTTGTTTGGGGTGGGCTTTCTTTAGGCTGGAAGTTTGTGTTATTTATTTATTTATTTATTTATTTATTTATTTATTTATTTATTTTGTGGTGGTTCCTCCCTGTCGGTGGGATTGGACTAGTGACTTGTCAAGGTTTCCTGGTTAGGGAAGCTTCCATTTGTTTTCTGGTGGATGGGCCTGGATCTCTTTGGAGTGCAATGTAGTGTCCAGTAGTAAGTGTTGGTTTTCTATAGGTTTGGTGTGACTTTGGGAAGCCTGTATTTTAATGCTCAGGTCTCTGTTTTTATGTTGCTGGAGAATTAGCATGGTATTTCTTGCTCTGGAACTTGTTGGCTCTTGGGTGGGGCTTGATTTCTGTGTAGGTATGGAGGCTTTTAGATGAGCTGTTGTTGATTAATGTTCTCAGGAGTCTGGAGTTCTCTGATGTTTTCAAGTTTTTGATTTAAGCCTCCTCCCTATGGCTCAGTTTTATTCTAACAGTAGGCTCAATAATTCTCCATCCGTACAGCATAGATGATAAAACATCTAGGTTAATGGTGAAACAACTCTCCACAGCGAGGGACACCCAGAGAGTTTCACAGAGTTACATGGAGAAGAGAAGAGGGAGGAAGGAGATAGAGGTGACCAGGAGGAGAAGAGGGGGAGCCGAAAGGGGAGAGACCAATCTAGGTAGTAATCATTTCCCTGTGTGCTGTCCACAGTCTGGAACACCCATAGAGATTCACAGAGTTAAGTAGAGGAAAGTAGCGGGAGGGAGAAGATAGAGGTAACCTGGAAGAGAAAAGGGAGTGTCAAAAGGGGAGAGAGCAATCAAGCCATTAATCACACCCCTAAGTGAAAATGGGTACTGAAGATTAGATTCTTAAAGGTAAAAAATTGATAACAAATACAAAAAAGCAAAGATTAAAAATCTCAAGTAGAGGTAGACTCTCAAAGATACTATATTAAAAATACAAAACAAAATCAATCACAAAAATTATATGTATATATATATGTGTGTGTGTGTGTATATATATATATATGTCTACTTTAAAAACAGGTTCAGTTCAGTTCAGTTCAGTTCACTCACTAAGTCGTGTCCAACTCTTTGCGACCCCATGAATCACAGCACGCCAGGCCACCCTGTCCATCACAAACTCTCAGGACTTACTCAAACTCATGCCCATCGAGTCAGTGATGCCATCCAGCCATCTCATCCTCTGTTGTCTCCTTTTCCTCCTGACCACAATCCCTCCCACCATCAGGGTCTTTTCCAATGAGTCAACTCTTCGCATGAGGTGGCCAAAGTACTGGAGTTTCAGCTTCAGCCTCAGTCATTCCAATGAACACCCAGGACTGATCTCCTTGAGGATGGACTGGTTGGATCTCCTTGCAGTCCAAGGGACTCTCAAGAGTCTTCTCCAACACTACAGCTCAAAAGCATCAATTTTTCAGCGCTCAACTCTCTTTACAGTCTAACTCTCACATCCATACATGACCACTGGAAAAACCATAGCCTTGACCAGAAGGACCTTTGTTGGCAAGGTAATGTCTTTGCTTTTTAATATGCTATCTAGGTTGGTCATAACCTTCCTTCCAAAGAGTAAGCGTCTTTTAATTTCATGGCTGCAGTCACCATCTGCAGTGATTTTGGAGCCCCCCAAAAATGAAGTCTGACACTGTTTCCACTGTCTCCCCATCTGTTTCCCATGAGGTGATGGAACCAGGTGCCATGATCTTAGTTTTCTGAATGTTAATCTTTAAACCAATAGTAGGTTTAAAAATTAAAATTAGGAGTCTAATAAAGAACTTAAATTTAAAAAAATATTAAAAAAGTAATTATAGTAAAAATATATCTAGGAATTTATCTGAAGTTGTTTTGGGCAATGTGGCCTCAGTACAGTTTCAGTTAGTTCCATTTTCCAGCTTGTACTTGTTTTCAAAGTGTATAGGCTCCCTCCAATGCTTAGTCAATGTTAACTACAGGGTTTTAATCTGTTGCATCTGCCACTTCCAGAGCAGTTCCCTCTTCTTTTTTTATTTTGGCTTTCTCTGTTTGCAAGTCTCTTCAGTGTCTAATTTCCTCCCTGATACAAGGGGCCAAAGGTGGTCACTTATTTAGGCTCACTTGTTCAGTTGTGTTGTGGGGAGGGAAGGACACAGCAAAAAATATTGCTGGTGTGTGTGTGGGGGGTGTTCCCAGTGTATGGACCACATTGGGTTTGCCCCAGCTCACAGCATGTGTTTTCTGGCTCTACACTGCTCAAACTCCAGGGTAGTTTGCAGGGCCACACAGTACCCTGTCCAAAGTGAGCCTTGCATTTTATGCACTTCCCAGGGCTAGGATGCTCAGGTTCAGGATTTTGTGTACTCTGCAAGGGCACAGACTCAGTTGGGCATTTGTTTTGTGCCCTTCCCAGGTCCGAGCAGCTCAGTAGGCTAGGTGTTTGGCGAGTACACTGTCCTGGGTGGGCCATGCATCTTAATCACCTCCCCTGTCCCAGCTACTACATTTCCCCCATGTGCTATGAGAGCACTGTCCCAGGTATACCATGTGTCTCCTCTGGGGAGCTGAGCTCAGGCTGTGACCCTGCTGGCAGATGCTAACCGTACAGGATCCCAGGAAGACTTGGTTAGCAACTGGGAGCCTGTTTACAATGTGCTGAAGGATACCAGTCTAAGGCAGAGATTGCCTCTTGCCTTTTGGCTCTGTCTGTCACACGCCTGCCTCTCTGCCTTCAGCAGGGGAAAGGGCCCTGTTAGCAGCCAGCTAGGAGATCCAACCAGTCCATCCTAAAGGAGATAAGTCCTGGGTGTTCATTGAAAGCACTGATGCTGAAACTGAAATTCCATTACTTTGGCCACCTCATGCAAAGAGTTGACTCATTGGAAAAGACCCTGATGCTGGGAGGGATTGGGGGCAGGAGGAGAAGGGGACGACAGAGGATGAGATGGCTGGATGGCATCACCGTCTTGATGGACATGAGTTTGAGTAAACTCCGGGAGTTGGTGATGGACAGGGAGGCCTGGAGTGCTGCGATTCATGGGGTTGCAAAGAGTCAGACACGACTGAGCGACTGAACTGAACTGAACTGAACTGAACTAAGCTGTCCATTGGTATTCGCTCAACCCTTTCTTCTTTGAGCTGCCTGGCTGCTCGTTAATGCCTTTCAAGGGAAAATTCTCTTTTCTTCCCCCCTCTGGAGATGTCACAGTTTGGGTTGCTATCTCATGTTAGCTCCCTCAGATTGTCCTCAGGGCATTCAAGCCTGGTCCTTACCCTAAGCACCAATGACGCAGTCCATGCCTCCCTGTCCAGCCCTCACTTGCTGATGGCAGAGGCAAGCATCTGGGCTACTTTTCCTCTGTGAGTTGCAGTTAGTCGCATATTCTGTAGCACTTTTCTCTCCCAGTTACGTTGCTCTCTGAGATTCCAAAACTCCCCCCGGACCTGCCTCTGAGAGAATTTCCTACTGTTTGGAAACTTCTTCATGACTCCCTCCCCAGGATGGGTCTCTGTCCCTAATTCTTTTGTCTCTCTCTTTTTTAGTGTTTTATATTTTGTACTACCTCATTTTGAAGAGAATGGGTTGCCTTTCTGGGTGTCTAGTGTCCTCCACCAGTATTCAGAAGTTGTTTTGTGAAAGTTGCTCAGCATTCAAATGATCTTTTGATGAATTTGTGGGGAAGAAAGTGGTCTCCCTATACTATTCCTCTACCATCTTGGGTGTTCATGGAGTTTTCAATCAGTATGTTTGAAACCATCCATTAAATATGATGAAGATCATAAAACTCTGTCTCTGAAGACACTAAATGAGCAAAACCTGTAAGGAGACTTTTTCAATGTCACAATTGTGTCTGATGATGTAAAGTTCAGAGCACACAGATATATCATTGCCCCCTGTGGTACCTATTTTAGAAAGCCTTTCAATAAACTTGAGGTTGATATCTCTTCAGTAATAGAAACAGATTTTGTCCATTCTGATATATTTGAAGAGGTCTTGAATTATATGTAAATGGCAAAGGTTTCTGTAGAAAATAAAAATGTTACCTTAATGATGTCATCAGGTCAGATTCTTGGTATCTGATTTTTGGATACTGTTCTCAGAAGTTGGACGTGTCCAGTCCCAGCAAAAATAATGACCAATCCAAAAGCAAGTACATTTATGGCTCTCAGAGCATATATTCAATTGGTGCATGTTGTAGAAGGGAAAATTGGAAATTAAATGGAACTATATGACTTTGGTCATGTCAATCTGTAAGACACATCAGTAAAAGGGTATTATGCTCTGTTTTTTGTTTTTGCTTTTGCCTTGTTTTTCTGTTGTGGGGTTTTTCTGTTTTGTTTTGTTTTTTTTGGTGATGTGGCTTAAATGCAATAGTTTCTTTTTTGGGACATATTTCTGCCAATTAAAGACTAGAAGGGCACAAAATTTTTTTAATACCATAGAGAAGATGCATAAAAATATCTTCTGATGTTTTGTAGCCATAACTAAATTATGGTTAAAAATGTGCACTATTGTGAAAAGGAGCAAAGTAGGTTTGGGTTTTTTTTGTTGTTTGTTTCTTTTACTTTGTTTTTAAAGAGATTAAAATGTTTCTGGATAAGGAGTAGCTTCTCCAAAGTGTCCATCATTCTGTGTAGAAGCTTAAATATGTAATGTAACCAAACTCCAGTATTAAAAATCTCTCATGTTATTTTTCTTTATACAAAGCAAGATAACGGCATATAACACTGCCATTACATGGCAAAATGTTTGCTACCTTAGTTTAAAAACAATCTTTAAAACGAAAGACTTGCTTCAAGGTGTTCTTAAATAGCAGTGATTCAAAATTTTAAAAAAGGTATAATTGCACTAACCTCCCAGCTGCTCTGATTCTGTATTTGTGGTACTTGTGACTACATTTTCTCAAATATAGTTAGATTTAAGCTGCTATGTTTTGTTTTTTTAGTAATCACTACTATATCATGTCTTTTACTCTGTTTATAATATCATGTATTTTCTTAAAGGTATAGGTATCAGATCAAACCTCCTCTTGTGCTCATGCAACTAAAAGCTAAAATATACAGAATTTACAAATGATTGCATGGGGCTATGTTTATATGTGTGATTAACAGGGTTTGTCATGATTAATATAATAATTCAGAAGTGTCAGTTTTGAAGAGAATAGTTGTCAAATTTACTATCACAAAACTTTTAATTAAGGAATATCATTTATTATCAAGCTTAGCAAATTTATAACACTATTTCTGTCACTAATTATTTGAAGCTTTTACTGCTAAAATTTTAACCTATGTTTCAAGTAGAAACTGATTTAACCCAAGTAATGCAGCTTTGATTTTCAGCATTTGTTGTTTTGCTATTTTTACAAAACAGCATTGATTGAAGCAAGTCTTGGTTTTACTAAGGTAGGATAGCATTTGCTATTGGTAAAGAGAATAAATACACTTAATTTTCACAATACATTGTTATATGTTCCCCAGTTGTTGTTAGTGGGGACTAAGATACTGTAATAATATTTTTTAAAGTTTACATCCAGAGAGGCAGTCATTCATGATGGTTTTGTGCCAGCTGTTTTTAGGGTTTTGGATTACATTATAGATATTTAGAATTATTACCCTGTGACTTACGTAGGAAACCTAATATGCTGAGTATCTGGCACTTGAAATCCTGCTTTTATTGCTGGAGGCCCACATCTGTGGTTGACCTCTGTTGTTGTTTTTAAAAAAAATAAATAAAAATTTAAAAATCTGTGCAATAAAAAAAACAAAAAAACAAAAGCAAGTAGTACCTCAAGATCAATTGTCCCATTAGAGATGCTGCTGACACTCAGGATGAAGACATGGAGGAACTCAGAGACCAGGACAACAGTCCCTCCAAAGACACAGTAGAAGGCTTCCCCCCTCCCTGCCCCCCGCAAGTTAGAAGGACAGTAAGTTGCCCACGCCGATGTGCAGAGTCCAGGAAGCAATCTTGAAAGAGCTGGGGAGCGAGGAGTAGGGCAAGTTAACAGCTACCAACAGGAATTCAAATCCATGGAAACCCCTGAGTCCAAGGATCTGGGATCCCAGACCCCCCAATGCCTTAACATTTAATGATGAGATGAGAAAAGTGAAGTATGAACAGACTCCAGGCAGGACCATAGCTGCCAGCAACACAAAGTTCGAGAACCTACTGGATGACCATCACCAGGAACAGATCACCTGCCAGGCCTGTGGGAAGACGTTTTCAGATGAGGGCTGGCTGAGGAAGCTCAAAAAGTTGCATGTGGCCAACCAGCCCTTTGTCTGCAAGATGTGCACCAAAGGCTTCACCACCAAGGCACACATGAAGAAGCATCTGAAGACCCATGCAGGCTACAAGCCCTACAGCTGTAAGGTGTGCAGCAAATTGTTCATCCATGCTCCAGACTTAAAGAAGCATGTGAGGGTTCACAGCAAGGAGAGGTGCCTCCTCTGTTACATACACAACAAAGACTTCAAGAACAAGTCCCACCTCAAGGACCATGAACACAATGACAAGAAGCCCTTCGTGTGTGGCTTCTGAGCCAAGGCTTTCACCAAGGTGTTTGATCTGAAGCAGCAAGAGAACAATGTGCCCAACGAGAGGAAGAAGGTCACCCCCAGTGCCACGCAGTGTGCCATGGCCATAGAGGCCAAGCAGTAGCTGGAGGCATCACCTGCAGCTAGGGTCAGGGGACTGGGATGTTTGTGGCAGGAATGCTCAGTTTGCATCCTCATCCATAAATGCCAGCTACTGCATTTTGGTGGAAACTTCCAGAGCATTGTACTTGCTGAACTTCAGGCAGTGCTTGGTTGAGTGTTTTGAAAGTTTTGCAAGGAAATACACTTCACTGTCCAGTCTTGTGTCTAGTACTCATGTTACCAGTAAGCACCTGCTCCCTCTTTTCATGATTTCTGGTTTTAATTTGAGAACTCCTGTGTCCAGTTCAAGAAGTGAGTCCCTTTTTAAAATTTCTCTCTCCATCTTCTGCACCAAAGAGAGCATTGTATACAATGATAATTGAGTGAATGGATTTGCTGATCATCACCATTCTATGTGATATAGGGCCACAAAAGCATTATTAAGAATTTTAGCAAAAGTACTTCATGTAGACACAGAAAATATGGGTGAGTCGTTGACCAAGACCACTGTGTCCACAGATACGAAAAAAAGTTCTGAAAATGCAAAGAATAAAAGAAAAATTTTAAAAATGAAAAGGAATATAACAATATTAATATCTGGCAAAAGAGATTCAAGAAAAAACCTCTTTGATATAAAGTTGGAGGTGACATTGATTTTAAAGGACCTGACATATTCGATAAGATGGAAGCTTAAGGAGGCTGAGATGATACATGGAATTCTGGCCTAAATCAATCTGACAGTGGAGCCAGAGATTCTATGGACCCATGTCACTGTTATTTCTGCAGTCCATTCATAATAACTGGTTTGGAGTATTCAATATCTGGCAGAAATATTATATTGGATCCCCTTCCAATGTAAAAGCAGCCTAGTGACTGGCAGTCATCACTGAACTTTCGATGTAGTAGTATATTGCACTTGGAAATACTGTTCTTACCCATTTATCAAGACATTTAAAAGGCACAGTTTTGAGTAAGGTTAGGAGCAGTAAAAAAGGTTGTTTTAATTACTTCCCATTCATCCCCATTGGTGAGGAACACCCTAGAATTATGGCATTGGTCAAACACACAACAACTGGACAGAGGAAATTAACAGCAGTTTAAGAGTCATATATACTCACAGTCCAAAGAAGGAGGATATCATATGTCACATAATACTACCTGTGTGCTTAAACTTGAGTTAACAAGAAAAGGCTGCATAAGGCAGGCTTTATAGTGTCAAGAGAGTAGGGCGTTGCCTAGTTTTTGTCAGAACATGAAATTGACTTGTTTGGATAATTATGGCTGGCAGACAGTCCAGGTTCAATGCATGAGACAGGGTGCTTGGTGCTGGTGCACTGGGATGACCCAGAGGGATGGGATGGGGAGGGAGGTGGGAGGGATGTTCAGGATGGGGAACACATATACACCCATGGTGGATTCATGTCAATGTATGGCAAAACCACTGCAATATTGTAAAGAAATTAGCCTCCAATTAAAATAAATAAATTTACATGTAAATTTTTGCCATACTTTGACATGAATCAACCATGGATTTGCATGTGTTCCCCATCCTGAACCCCCCTCCCACCACCCACCCCATCCCATCCCTCTGGGTCATCCCAGTGCACTCCTGGGCATACACACCAAGGAAAACAGAACTGAGAGACACGTGTACCCCAATGTCCATCGCAGCACTGTTTATAATAGCCAGGACATGGAAGCAACTTAGATAATTTTTATTCATCCTTCAAGTTGCAATTCAGATGTCATTTTCTCCAGGATATTAAATTGTACTAAATAGCCCGCCTCAATGTCCCATATTACACCATGCATCTATCACTGTATTTTATTTGCTATATTGAAAGAATTTTTAGTCTTTACTCTTTTCCATACTATACTGTGAGCTCCTTCTGGGGAATACCTTCTTAATATATAGATCCTTTGTTCTTAGCATTGTGGCTGGAAAATAGCAATTTTTATCAATATTTATTGAACTAAATATTTAAATGACTCCCTACTCCAGACATACACTCTACCATCACCTTCAATATGCACTGTATTCTACTCTTCATTAACTACTTTCTCTTTTCTAGACTTGGAATGTAGAGTATCACAAGCTTCTAGAGCAAAAACTCACAAGCAGAAAACTTTCCTGGGGCAAGTACCAGGGTACAAAATCTTAAACTTCAATTGACAAATTCCCAGAGGGTCAGTGTGGACATGTCTAAAATTTTAAAACTCTGGAAGGGCAGTTACAAAGCGTTCTCATGCTTTAATTCTAGAAGGTCTACCGTGTTCTCACAGTGAATATAGAAGAAGAGAGAAATTCCTTTTGTGTTTCTTATAGTGGGGAAGGGAAAAATAGTCATTTTGAAATACACCAGAGCATTTTGTTCTTTTAAACAAAACCTGCCCTCAGGATAAACTATTTTACCAAAGCCTAAGCTATTAGGAGCCCAACTGACCTGGGGGGAGCTCAAGTCCTCTCTAGCCTTACACACACAAACACACACAAGGCCTTCAACTCCTGTCCATGCTAGTTATCCTTCCCCACCTAAGAAGGCGAAGAAACTGATAAATATTTGTGAGATGCATAGACCAGAAACACACGTTCACTGAAAGACCTAATCATAGAGTTAAAGACTGCTTCCCCCGTCCTATACCTTACCACTCTACCACCAAAAACACATTTGCCACCATGTCTTAACCCTAGTATATCATATCTGGCTTTCAAAAAATTAAAAGACATACTAAAAGACCATAAACACAGTTTGAAAAGAGAGAACAAGCATAAGAACCAAGCTCAGATGTGGCAAGGATGTTGAAATTATCAGACTGAGACCTGAAAACTACTACTACTATTTTGATAAGGAGGCTAAAGAAAAACAGTAGACAACATGAAAACATAGATAGACAGTATAAGCAGAAGGATTAAAATTCAAAGAAACAGTCAAAATTATAGAGACAAAAAATAGAAATGAAATATGCCTTTAGTGGGCTAATTAATAATGGGCACAGTTGAGGAAAAATAGTCTCTGAATTTGGCAGACATTTTTGCAGCAGGAACTTCCAAAACTAAAAAGCAAAAGCACAAAGACTGAATAAAATGGAACAGAGTGTCCAGGAAATGTAAGACAGGCACAAAAAAACGTATCACATATACAACAGGAATAAAAGAAGGATAATATAGAAAATAACAGATTTCTAAAAACAATAATGAAGAATGAATAAATAAGAATAGTGAATGAGTATTAATGTCATACATTAATTCAAAAATCCATGAAGCCCAGAGAATAACAAGGAGGATATGTGTTAAAAAACCTGCAACTGGACATAGCCTATTCAAACTGCAGAAAGTCAAAGATAAAGAAAGATCTAGAAAGAAGCCAGAGGAATAAAGCATCTTACCTATATAGGAGCAAATTTTTTAAAAAAAGAGAGTGTAGCAAAATACCTAAAGTGTTGAGAGAAAACATACACACGAAACTAAAATTCTGTATTTTGCAACATTATTCTTGAAAAGTGAAGAAGAAATAATTTCTTTCACAAATAAAAATTGAGAGAATCTGTTGCCAGCACACATGTTTTGCAAGAAATCTTTTTTCTTTTTTTATAATATAAATTTATGTATTTTAATTGGAGGCTAATTACTTCAGAGAGAATAAAATAATATATGTCAGAAACTCAGATTTATATAAAGAAAGAAAGGGAATTGGAGAAGGAATAGAAGAAAACCTTTTTTCTTATTCTTAATTGATCTAATGGATAATAGCTTGTGCAAAATAATAATAATGCCAATATATTCAGCTTTCTATGCTTATGTATATTTATATACTTATATATGTTTATGTATAAATAAATGAATAATAACAATGATGCCGAAAATGGGAAGGCAGAAATAGGAATATTTTTAAGTGAAAAAAAGTATAACTGATATGTTAAGAAAAGAAAGTAAATGGAATTATACAAAATTTTCAATTAAAACTCACAAAAGGCAGAAAAAGCATGAAAAATAAAAATAAAGAACAAAGGGAAAAAATAGAAAACAATATTAAACATGGTAAATATTGATAAAGACATATCAATAATCATTTTAATGTTAAGGGTCTAACACACTAATTAAATGGCAGACTGTGAGAGTGGGCTACAAATATATGCAACTAAAAACAGAGCATCAAATATGCAATAAAAAAGCTGATAAAACTTCAAGGAGAAGTAGAAAAATTCACTGTTGTAGTTAAAGACTTCAACGTTCCTCTAACAGAAATGAGCTGATCCAGAAAGCTGAAAATCAGTAGGGACATAGTTGAATTCCACAGCACCATTAATCAACAGAATATAAGTAGCATCTATAGACTGTTGCACCCAAAAACAGCAGAATAAACATTCATCTAAAATTCACATGGGACAATTGCTAGAGGAACTTTTCTAGGTGATAAACAATAGAGAAGAAAACAAGAGGAAGGGAAGAAAAAAATCTGTAAAAACAAATTAAGAAAATGACAATAGGAATGTACATATCAATAATTACCTTAAATGTGAATGGACTAAATGCTCCAATGGAAAAACACAGACTGTTTGAATGGATACAAAAGCAAACCCATATATATACTGTCTACAAGAGAACCACTTCAGACCTAGGGATACATACAGACAAAAAGAGAGGGGAAGAAAATGATACCATGCAAATGGAAATAAAAAGAAAGTTGGAGTAGCAATATTCATATTAAACAAAATAAACATTAAATACTTTAATGAGAGACTAGGAAAGACACTACATAATTATTGAAGTATCCAAGATATAATAACAATTGTTAATAAAAATACACAGCCATTTTTGCAAATACATTTTTTCTATTTTTGTTCATACTTTTACAAATAGAAAATCATTTTTACACACTAAAAAACTAATAAAAATAAATAATAAAAATTTAAAAAATATGAGCACATCAATACGTAAAGCAAATATTAACAACCATAAACATAGAGATCAATAGTAATGCAATGACAATGGGGGACTTTAACACCCCACTTTCATCAATGGATGCATCATCCAGACAGAAAATTAATAAGGAATCACAAGCTTTAAATGACACATTAGATCAGATAGGAAATTGATATATTTATAAGACATTCCATTTGAAAGCAGCTGAATACATGTTTTTTCAAGTGCACATGGAACATTCTCCAGGACAGATAACATTTGAGTCATAAATCAAGCCTCAATAAATTTAGAAAATTGAAATTGTATTAAACATCTTTTCCAAACACAACACTATGAGATTAGAAATCAATCACAGGAAAAAAAAATCTTTAAAAAGCACAGACACATGGAGGTTAAACAATATCCTACTAAATAACCAATGGATCACTGAAGAAGTCAAAGAGGAAGCAAAAAATACCTAGTAACAAATTACAACAAAAACAAGATGATGCAAAATGCACGAGATGTGGCAAAAGCATTTTTAAGAGGGAAGTTTATAGCAATACAATCTTACTTCAAGAAGGAAGAAAAACCTCAAATACACAACCTAACCTTACAACTAAAGCACTTAGAGAAAGAAGAACAACAGGTGAATTCTGCAAAACATTTAGAGAGAACTAACACGTATTACCCTGAAGCTACTGCAAAAATTTCAGATGAAGGAAAACTTAATGCATGCTATCATCACCTCCCTGTTACCAAAACCAGACAATGACATCATAAAAGAAGAAAAGTACAGGACAATATCGCTGATGAACATAGATGCAAAAATTCTCTACAAAATACTGGCAAACAGAATCCAACAGCACATTAAAACCATCATACACCATGATCAAGTGGGATTTATCCCAAGGATGCAAGGGTTCTTCAACATATACAAATCAATCAATGTGGTACAACACATTGAAAAATTGAAGAATAAAAATCATATGATAATCTTAATAGATACAGAAATCTTTTGACAAAATTCAGCACACATTTATGACAAAAGCTCCAAAAAGTGGGCGTAGAAGGAACCTACCTTAACATAATAAAGGCCATATTCAACAAATGTACAGCAAGTATCATTCTCAGTGGTGCAAAACTGAAAACATTTCCCTTAAAATAAGGAAAAAAATAAAGATGTGCACTCTCGCTACTATTATTCAGCATGGATTTGGAAATCCTAGGTATGACCAAGAAGAAAAAGAAATGAAAGGAACTCAAACTGGAAAAGAATAAGCAAAACTCTCACTGTTCACAGATGACACAGTATACATAGAAAATTGTAGAAATCACCAGAAAACTACTAAAGGTTATCAAGGAATTTGGTAAAGTTTTAGGATATAAGATTAGTACACAGAAATCTCTTATATTCCTATACACTAACAATGAAAAATCAGAAAGAGTAATTAAGAAAACAATCCCATTTACCATTGCAACAATAATAATAAAATAGCTGGGAATAAACTTACCAAAGGATACAAAAGACCTACACTCACTTTCACTTTTAAGGATACAAAGGACCTGTGCTCAGAAAACTATAAGATACTGATGAAAGAAATCAATGATGATACAAACAGATGGAAAAACATACAATGTTCTTTTATTGTAAGAAACAATATTGTGAAAAATGACTATACTACATAGTCATGTGAAAATGATTATACTGTAGTATATTACTATACTAATATTCATAAGAAGGACTGATGCTGAAGCTGAAACTCTAATACTTTGGCCACCTGATGCAAAGAACTGACTCATTGGGAAAGACCCTGATACTGGAAAAGATTGAAGACAGGAGAAGGGGACGACAGAGGGCAAGATGGCTGGATGGCATCACCAATGTGATGGACATGAGTTTGAGTAGGCTCTGGGAGTTGGTGATGGACAGGGAAGCCTGGTGTACTGCAGTCCATGGGGTCACCAAGAGTCGGACACGACTGAGCAACTGAGCTGAGCTGAATCTACAGATACAATGCAACCCTTATCAAATTACCAATATCATTTGTCACAGAATTAGAACAAAATATTTTACAACTTGTATGAAAACACAAAAGACCCTGAATAGCCAAAGCAATCTTGAAAAAGAAAAATGGAACTGGATGAATCAGACTCCCTGACTTCTGACCATGCTGCAAAGCTAAAGTAATTAAGACAGTATGGTACTGGCACAAATACAGAAAAAAATAGATCAGTGGAACAGGACAGAAATCCAGAGACAAATATGTACACCAATGATCATTTAAACTATGATGAAAGAGGCAAGAGGCAATACTATACAATGAAGAGCAAAATGTGTCTTCAAAAGGTGGTGCTTGGAGAACTGGATAGCTGCTTGTAAAAGAAAAAAATAGCACTCTAGAACATCATAGACAAAAATGAACTCAAAATGGATTATAAATATAAATATAAGGCCAGAAGCTATAAAACTCAGAGAAGAAAACATAAGCAAAACACTCTTTGACATAAATTGCGGCAATATCTTTTTTGACCCACTTCCTAGAGAGATGAAATAAAAGTAAACATAAGAAAATGGGACCTGTAAGTAAAAGCTTTTAAACAGCAAAGGAAACCATAAACAATATAAAAAGACAACCCTCAGAATGGGAGAAAATATTTGCAAATGATGTGATCAATAAGTGATTAATCTCAAAAATCTGCAGTTTATTCAGCTCGATATCAATAAAAGAAACAACCCAATCAAAAAGTGAGCAGAAAAAAGTGAACAGAATACCTAAATAGATATTTCTCCAAAGAAGGCGTACAGATGGCCAAGAGGAACATGAAAACATACTCAACCTCTTTTCAATAATACATCTCTAATTATCAGAGAGACACAAAACAAAACTACAATGAGATATCACCTCATCCCAGTCACAATTCAGTTCAGTTCAATTGCTCAGTCGTGTCTGACTCTTTGCGACCCCGTGAATCGCAGCACACCAGGCCTCCCTGTCCATCACAAACTCCCAGAGTTTACTCAAACTAATGTCCATTGAGTCAGTAATGCTATCCAGCCACCTCATCCTCTGTCATCCCCTTCTCCTCCTGCCCCCAATCCCTCCCAGCATCAGGGTATTTTCCAATGAGTCAACTCTTCACAGGAGGTGGCCAAAGTACTGGAGTTTCAGTTTCAGCATCAGTCCTTCCAATGAACACCCAGGACTGATCTCCTTTAGGATGGACTGATTGGATCTTCTTGCAGTCCAAGGGACTCTCAAGAGTTCTCCAACACCACAGTTCAAAAGCATCAATTCTTCGGCGCTCAGCTTTCTTCACAGTCCAACTCTTACATCCATACATGACCACTGGAAACACCATAACCTTGACTAGATGGACCTTTCTTGGCAAAGTAATGTCTCTGCCTTTTAATATGCTACCTAGGCTGGTCATAACTTTCCTTCCAAGGAGTAAGCATCTTTTAATTTAATGGCTGCAATCACCATCTGCAGTGATTTTGGAGCCCCCCAAAATTAAGTCTGACACTGTTTCCACTGTTTCCCCATCTATTTCCCATTAAGTGATGGGACCAGATGCCATGATCTTAGTTTTCTGAATGTTGAGCTTTAAGCCAACTTTTTCACTCTCCTCTTTCACTTTCATCAAGAGGCTGTTTAGGTCCTCTTCACTTTATGCCATAAGGGTGGTGTCATCTGCATATCTGAGATTATTGAGATTTCTTCCTGCAATCTTGATTCCAGCTTGTGCTTCCTCCAGCCCAGCATTTCTCATGATGTACTCTACATATAATTTAAGTAAGCAGGGTGACAATATACAGCCTTGACATACTCCTTTTCCTATTTGGAACCAGTCTGTTGTTCCATGTCCCATTCTAACTGTTGCTTCCTGAATTGCATATAGGTTTCTCAAGAGGCAGGTCAGGTGGTCTGGTATTCCCATCTTTTTCAGAATTTTCCACAGTTTATTGTAATCCACACAGTCAAAGGCTTTGGCATCGTCAATAAAGCAGAAATAGATGTGTATTTGTTTGTTTGTTTGTTCTGAAACTCTCTTGCTTTTCTGATGATCCAGTGGATGTTGGCAGTTTGATCTCTGGTTCCTCTGCCTTTTCTAAAACCAGCTTGAACATCTGGAAGTTCACAGTTCACGTATTGCTGAAGCCTGGCTTGGAGAATTTTGAGCACTACTTTACAAGTGTGTGAGATGAGTTCAATTGTGCAGTAGTTTGAACATTCTTTGGGATTGCTTTTCTTAGGGCTTGAAATGAAAACTGACCTTTTCCAGTCCTGTGGCCACTGCTGAGCTTTCCAAATTTGCTAACATATTGAGTCCAGCACTTTCACAGCATCATCTTTCAGGATTTGAAATAGCTCAACTGTTATCACCTCCACTAGCTTTGTTCATAGTGATGCTTTCTAAGGCCCACCTGACTTCATATTCCAGGATGTCTGACTCTAGGTGAGTGATCACACCATCATGATTATCTGGGTGGTGAAGATATTTTTTGTACATTTCTTGGGGTCTAGGTTGGTGGCCGAGAGGAGCAACCCCACCATCCAAGGAGCAGCGAATGCGTGGTTGCAGGAGTGCCGAGATGAGCTACTCCATACTCAGCATCAGAAGGAGTGGCTGTGAGGACATACCTCTCGTCCAAGGTAAGGAGCAGCGGCTGCACTTTGCTAGAGCAGCCATGAAGAGATATCCCGTGTCCAAGGTAAGAGAAATCCAAGTAAGAGGGTAGGTGTTGTGAGAGGGCATCAGAGGGCAGACACACTGAAACCTTAATCACAGAAAACTAGCCAATCTGATCACACGGACCACAGCTTTGTCTAACTCAATGAAACTAAGTCATGCCCTGTGGGGCCACCCAAGACAGATGGGTCATGGTGGAGAGATCTGACAGAATGTGGAGAAGGGAATGGCAAACCACTTCAGTATTCTTGCCTTGAGAACCCCATCAACAGTATGAGAAGGCAAAATGATAGTATACTGAAAGAGGAACTCCCCAGGTCGATAGGTGCCCAACATGCTACTGGAGATCAGTGGAGAAATAACTCCAGAAAGAATGAAGGGATGGAGCCAAAGCAAAAGCAATACCGAGTTATGGATGTGACTGGTGATAGAAGCAAGGTCCAATGCTGTAAAGAGCAATATTGCATAGGAACCTGGAATATTAGGTCCATGAATCAAGGCAAATTGGAAGTGGTCAAACAGGAGACAGCAAGAGTGAATGTTGACATTTTAGGAATCAGTGAACTAAAGTGGACTGGAATGGGTGAATTTAACTCAGATGACCATTATATCTACTACTGTGGGCAGGAATCCCTTAGAAGAAATGGAGTAACCATCATGGTCAACAAGAGTCCAAAATGCAGAACTTGGATGCAATGTCAAAAATGACAGAATGATCTCTGTTCGTTTCCAAGGCAAACCATTCAATATCACGGTAATCCAAACCTATACCCCAACCAGTAATGCTGAAGAGGCTGAAGTTGAATGATTCTATGAAGACCTATGAGACCTTTTAGAACTAACACCGAAAAAGGATGTACTTTTCATTATAGGGGACTAGAATGCAAAAGTAGGAGGTCAAGAAACACCTGGACTAACAGGCAAATTTGGCCTTGGAGTACAGAATGAAGCAGGGCAAAGGCTAATAGAGTTTTGCCAAGAGAATGCACTGGTCATAGCAAGCACCCTCTTACAACAACACAAGAGAAGACTCTACACATGGATATCACCAGATGGTCAACACTGAAATCAGATTGATTATATTTTTTGCAGCCAAATATGAGAAGCTCTATATTGTTACACTTAATTGATACCTATAGTACATTTCATCCCAAAATGATGAATTTCAACTTTTTCTCAAGTGCACATGTGAAACGTTCTCCAGGATTGATGACATCCTGGGCCGTAAATCTGGCCTTGGTAAATTTAAAAAATATTGAAATCATTTCAAGCATCTTTCCGTATTAAAAGTGGTAAGAATAAATATCAACTACAGGAAAAAAAAACTATTAATAATACAAACATATGGAGTCTAAACAACATGCTACTGAATAATCAACAAATCACAGAAGAAATCAGAAAGGAAATAAAATATGCATATAAACAAATGAAAATAAAAACACGACAAGTCAAAACCTATGGGATTCAGCAAAAACAGTGTTAAGGGGAAGGTTCATAGCAGTACAAGATTACCTCTAGAAACAAGAGAAAAGTCAAATAAATAACCTAACTTTACACCTGAAACAACTAGAAAAAGAAGAAATGAAGAACCCCAGGGTGAGTAGAGGAAACAAATTACAAATATTAGGGAAGAAATAAATGAAAAAGAAACAACAGAGACTACAACAAAAATCAACAAAACTAAATGCTGGTTCTATTAGATGATAAATAGACAAACCATTAGTCAGACCCATCAAGAAAAAAAAAAAAGGGAGAAGAATCAATTCAACAAAATTAGAAATGAAAATGGAGAAATCACAACAGACCACACATAAATGCCAAGGATCATAAGAAACTACTATCAGCAACTATATGACAATAAAATGGACAATTTGGAAGAAACGAATGAATTCTTAGGAAAGTACAACCTTCTAAAACTGAACCAGGAAGAAAAAGAAAATTTTAACAGACCCATCAGAAGCATGGAAATCGAAACTGTAATAAAAAATCATCCAACAAACAAAAGCCCAGGACCAGAAATCTTCACAGGGAAATTCTACCAAGAATTTGGAGAAGAGCTAACACTTATCCTACTCAAACTCTTCCAGAAAATTGCAGAGGAAGGTAAACTGACAAATTTATTCAATGTGGCCACCATCACCCTAATACCAAAACCAGACAAAGATGACACACAAAAAAGAAAACTACAGGCCAATATCACTGATAAACACAGATGCAAAAATATTCAACAAAATCCGAGGAAACAGAATCTGACAACATATTTAAAGTATCATACATCATGAGCAAGTAGTCTTTATCCCAGGGATGAAGGATGATTCCATATGCACAAATCACTCAATGGGATACACTAAATTAACAAATTGAAAGATAAAAACCGTATGATTATCTCAATAGATGCAGAGAAAGCCTTTGACAAAATTCAACAATGATTTATAATAAAAACCCTCCAGAAAGCAGTCATAGAAGGAACATACCTCAACATAATAAAAGTCATATATGAAAAACCCACAGCAAACTTTATCCTCAGTAGTGGAAAACTGAAAACATTTCCCCTAAACTCAGGAACAAGACAAGGGTGCCCTCTCTCACCAATATATTCAACATAGTTTTGAAAGTTTTAGCCACAACAATCAGAGCAGAAAAAGAAATAAAAGGAATAAAGATTGGAAAAGAAATAAAAGGAATCCAAAATGGAAAAGAAGAAGTAAAGCTCTCACTGTTTGCAGATGACATAATCCTCAACATAGAAAACACTTAAGACACCACCAGAAAATTACTAGAGCCAATCAATGATTATACTAATGTTGCAGATTAGAAAATTAATACACATAGTCCCTTGCATTCCTATACACTAACAATGGGAAGACAGAAAGAGAAATTAAGGAAATAATCTTATTCACCTTTGTGATGAAAAGAATAAAATAGTTAGGAATAAATATACCTAAAGAAACAAAATACCTGCATATAGAAAACTATAAAACACTAATGAAACAAATCAAAGATGATACAAATAGATGGAAAAATATACCATGTTCATGGAGCAGAAGAATCAATATAGTGAAAATGTGTGTACTACCCAAAGAAATCTACAGGTTCAATGCAATCCCTATCAAGCTACCAACAGTATCTTTCACAGAAGTAGAACAAATAATTTCACAGTTTGTGTGGAAATACAAAAGGCCTCAAAGAGCCAAATCAATCTTTACAAAGAATGGGACTGGAGAAATCAACCTGCCTGACTTCAGTCTATACTACAAAGCTACAGTTATCAAGACATTATAGTACTTGCACAAAAATAGAAATATAGATCAGAGGAACAAAATCGGAAGCCCAGAGATAAGTCCACACACCTATGGACACCTTATCGTTGACAAAGGAGGAAAAAAATTACACTGAAGGAAAGACAATCTCTTTAACAAGTGGTGCTGGGAAAACTGGTCAACCACATGTAAAATAATGAAACTAGATTACTTTCTAACACCATACACAAAAATTAACTCAAAATGGATTAAAGATCTAAATGTAAGAACAGAAACTTTAAAACTCCTAGGGAAAAGCATAGGCAAAACATTTTCTGACATAAATCACAGCAAGATCCTCTATGACCCACCTCCAAGAATAATGGAAATAAAAACAAAATTACGCAAATAGGACACACTTAAGCTTAAAAACTTTTTCACAGCAAAAGAAACTATAAGCAAGGTGAAAAGACAACCTTCAAAACTGGAGAAAATAATAGCAAATGAATCAACTGTCAAAAAATTAATCTCAAAAATATACAAGCAGCTCATGCAGCTCAATACCAGAAAAATAAATGATCCAATCAAAAAATGGACCAAAGAACTAAACAGACATTTCTCCAAGGAGGACATACAGATGACTAACAAACACATGAAAAGATGCTCAAAATAACTCATTATCAGAGAAGTGCAAATCAAAACCACAATGAGGTACCATCTCACCCTGGTCAGAATGACTGCTATCAAAAAGTTTACAAACAATAAATGCTTGAGAACGTGTGGAGAAAGGGGGACCCTCTTACACTGTTGGTGGCAATGCAAACTAGTACACCCACTATGGAGAACAGTGTGGGGACTTCTTAAAAAAACTGTAAATAGAGATGCCATTTGACCCACCAATCCCACTCCTGGGCATTCACGCCTAGCAAACAAGAATTGAAAGAGACACGTGTACCCCAGTGTTCATCACAGCACTGTTTACAATAGCTAGGACATGGAAGCAACCTAGATGTCCATCGGCAGATGAGTGGATAAGAAAGTTGTGGTACATATACAGAATGGAATATTACTCAGCTATGAAATGAATGTGTTTGAATCAGTGCTAATGAGGCGTATGAAACTGGAGCCTATGATACAGAGTGAAGTAAGTCAGAAAAACACCAATATATTATAGTAATGCATATATACAGAATTTAGAAATATGGTAACAATGACCCAATATGTGAGACATAAAAAGAGACATGGAGATAAAATCAGACTTTTGAACTCTGTGGGAGAAGGCAAGGGTGGTATGATTTGAGAGAACCGCATTGAAACATGTATATTACCACATGTGAAATAGATGACCAGTCCAAGTTCGATACATGGAAATGGGCACTCAAATCCAGTTCACTAGAACAATCCAGAGGGATGGGATAGGGAGGTGGGATGGGCATTTGGGATGGGAGACACATGTACACTCGTGGCTGATTCATGTCAATGTATGGCAAAGACCACCACAATATTGTAAAGTAATTAGCCTCCAATTGAAATTAACTAAATAAAACAGAAGAAAAAGGGGGTATATATGACAATAATGAACTTTCAACTGTGCCAATTAAGTGCACAATGCAGGCTGAAGTCTAACTGTTATTCAGTGGCTCAGCTATGTCCTACTCTTTGAAGACCAATGTCAGTCTTCCTTGTCCTTCACCATCTCCCAGAGGTTGGTCAAACTCATGTCCATTGAGACAATGATGCCATCCAAGCATCTCATCCTCTGTTGTCCCCTTCTCCTGCCTTCAGTCTTTCCCAGCATCAGGGTCTTTTCTAATGAGTCAGCTCTTCCTATCAGGTTGTCAAAGTATTGTAATTGCAGCTTCAGCATCCGTCCTTCCAATGAATAGTCGAGATTGTTTCCCTTTAGAATTGAGTGGTTTGATCTCCTGCTATCCAGATGACTCTCAAGAGTCTTCTCCAACACCACAGTTCAAAAGCATCAATTCTTCAGTGCTCAGTCTTCTTTATGGTCCAACTCTCACACCCATACATGACTACTGGAAAAACCATAGCTTGACTATACAGACCTTTGTTGGCAAAGTAATATCTCTGCTTTTTAATACACAGCCTAGTTTTGTCATAGCTTTTCTTCCAAGGAGCAAGAATCTTACAATTTCATGGCTGTGGTCATCATCTGCAGTGATTTTGGAGCCCAGGAAAATAAAGTCTGTCACAGTTTCCACTGTTTCCCCATCTATTTGCCATGAAGTGTTGGGACCGGATGCCATGATCTTAGTTTTTTTTTTTTTTTTTTTTTTTTTTTACTGTGGAGTTTTAAGTAAGCTTTTTCACTCTCTTCTTTCACCTTCATCAAGAGGCTTTTTAGTTCCTCTTAGCTTTCTGCCATAAGGGTGGTATCATCTGTCTATCTGAGGTTATTGATATTTCTCCCGGAGAACTTAATTCCTGCTTGTTCTTCATCCAGCCTGGCATTTCACATGATGTACTCTGCATATAAGTTAAATAAGCAGGGTGACTCTATACAGCCTTGACTTACACCTTTCCCAATTTGGAAAGTGAAAGTGAAAGTTGATTAGTAGTGTCTGACTCTTTGTGTCCCCTTGAAATTCTCCAGGCCAGAATACTAGCATGGGTAGCCATTCCCTTCTCCTAGGGATCTTCCCAACCCAAGGATTGAACCCAGGTCTCCCACACTGGAACCAGTCTGTTGTTCCATGTCCAGTCCTAACAATTACTTCTTGACCTGCATACTGGTTTCTCAGGAGGTAGGTAAGGTAGTCTAGAATCCCCATCCCTTGAAGAAATTTCCACAATTTGTTGTGATCCACACAGTTAAAGGCTTTAGTGTAGTCAGTGAGGCAGAAGTAGTTGTTTTTCTGGAATTATCTTGCTTTTTCTATGATCCAATGTATGTTGTCAATTTGAAGGTTAACTGACCCCTGTTCAATTCCTAAACATTAAAGAAAGCTAGCTTGAAAAAATAATATGTATATCTCTTCAGAATTCTGACACTGAGGTAATAAATCCTAAATTAACAAAGAATCTGCCTGTAATACAGGAGACCCGGTGCATTTCCTGGGTTAGGAAGATCTGCTGGAGAAGGGATAGGCTACCAACTCAAGTATTCTTGGGCTTCCCTTGTGGCTCAGCTGGTGAAGGATCTACCTGCAATACAGGAGAGCGGGTTTGATATCTGGGTTGGAAGGAGTCCCTGGAGAAGGGAAAGACTACCCATTCCATTATTTTGGCCTGGAGAATTCCATGGACTGTATAGTCCATGGAATCACAAAGAGTCAGACAGGACTGAGAGACTTTCACTTTCAAGAGAACCTGATTTTCTCTCACTGTGCCTTCAAACCAGAGTAGCCAAGATCAATTATCTTATCTACACCATCTCTAATTTCTGAAACTAAGAAAAAAATAGTGGATGAAGGCTTTTAACAATTTTTCTTATTCCAACTGTCATTTAAAACAAACGGGTTTTAGTTTGCAATATCTGATTCATTACTAAATTTAGAAAATGAAGCTATAAGATCTCTCATTGTGTCTATGTGTTTATGTATGCATAATCTCTATTTTACCTTTGAATGATACTATCAGAAATTAATTTTCAAATGAAATCTACTTAATCAGATTAAAGGAAATTAAGAACTTATATTAACTATCAAAATATATAGAAGATAACTGGCTAGAATTAATTTCAGGTTCATGTGAACTGGGAAATATTCAAAAATTAATATGTGGCATTAATGTTTGAGATTGTTGATCTAATTAATATAGACATCTTTTTTTCCATTTATTTTTATTAGTTGGAGGCTAATTACTTTACAACATTGCAGTGGTTTTTGTCATACGTTGAAATGAATTAGCCATGGATTTACATGTATTCCCCATCCCGCTCCCCCCTCCCACCTCCCTCTCCACCCCATCCCTCTGGGTCTTCCCAGTGCACCAGGCCCGAGCACTTGTCTCATGCATCCAACCTGGGCGGGTGATCTGTTTCACCCTAGATATACATGTTTCGATGCTGTTCTCTTGAAACATCCCACCCTTGCCTTCTCCCACAGAGTCCACAGGTCTGTTCTATACATCTGAGTCTCTTTTTCTGTTTTGCATATAGGGTTATCGTTACCATCTTTCTAAATTCCATATATATGTGTTAGTATACTGTAATGGTCTTTATCTTTCTGGCTTAGAGAGGGTGTGGAGAAAAGGGAACCCTCTTACACTGTTGGTGGGAATGCAAATTAGTACAGCCACTATGGAAAATAGTGTAGAGATTCCTTAAAAAGCTGGAAATAGAACTGCCATATGACCCAGTAATATAGACATCTTAAGAGTCATCAACAGTAAGTATAATATTTTCATTACACCTAGATTTAATATAAGTTAAATCTTGTTATATGTACAGCAAATTTGTCAGCAAGGAAAGTAACTTGATGTGAAGAAATATTTAAGGACAGAAAATGTAAATACAACTTATAAATAAAATTTATTAAGAATAGTTATGGGGGGTGGTTCTAACATAGCAGAGGAATAGGACAGGGAGATCACTTTATCCCCCACAAATTCATCAAAAGATCATCTGAATGGTGAGCAAATTTCAGAGAACAACTTCTGAACACTGGGAGAGGACAGCAGGCATCCAGAAAGACAGTCCATTCTCTTCAAAAGGAGGTAGAACAAAATATAAAAGACAAAAAGTGAGACAAAAGAGTTATGGAGGGAGACCTGTCCTGGGGAGAGAGTAGTGAAGGAGTAGAAGTTTCCAAATAGCAGGAAATCCTCTTACTGGTGGGTTTGCAGGGAGTTTTAGAATCCCAGAGGGAAGCATAACCGAGAGGAAAACACACACACACACACACACAGACATACACACACAGAATATGCACCTAACCACAACTCCCAGTGGAGAAGTAGCCCAGACGCTCACATCTGCCACCAGTGAATGGGAACTGCACAGGGAGGCACAGGTTGCATGCTTAGGGTAAGGACCTGGCCTCAATGCCATGAGGACAATATGAGTGAGCTAGCATGAGATAGCAACCCAAACTGTGGGATAGCAAGAGAGAGGAAAAGAGAGAGAGAGAGAGAGAGAGAGAGAGAGAGAGAGAGAGAGAGAGAACTTTCCCCTGAAAAGCTCTAACCTAAGGCACAGCCTGGCCTGCTCATAGAACAAAGGATTGAGAGAAAACCAAAGGAGAGCTAGCCAGCTGTGGGTCAGCCCCTCAACTCACAGGAGCAAGAGAGGCAGGTGTGCGACAGCAAAGGCCGGAAGGCAAGGGGCAATCTGAGCCCCAGAGATGGCATCCTCCACCAAACTGTGAGCAGGCTCCCTTTTGATTACCATGTCTTCCTGGGAACCTGGACAGTTGATATCTGACAGGAGGATCACAGCCTAATATCAGCTCCCCAGAGGAGACATCTGGCACACCTGAGAGGGTGCTCTTGTAGCACACCCAGGAAACCAAGCAGCCAGGAGTGGGGAGGTGATTAAGATGCATGGCCCACCTGGGACAGTGTGCTCAATAAGCGCCTGGTCACCAGAGCTGCTCAGACTTGGGAAGGGCACAAAATGCCTTTGTGGAGTACACAAGAACCTGAACCTGAGCAGCTTAGACCCTAGAAGTGCACAAAAGGCAGGGTCCACTCTGGACAGTGCACTTCAGAACACCCTGGAGCCTGAGCAGTGTAGCTGGGAAATCACACACCACCTTGAGCTGAGTCAAACCCATACATTGTGTGGTCCATACATTGCGAGCAATCCCCACACGTGCCAGTGATATTTGATTGCAGTGTTCCTCCTTCTCCATGGCACAACTGAACAAGTGGGCCTAAATAAGTGACCGCCTTCGTCCCCTTGTGTCAGGGGGGAAATTAGACCCTGAAGAGACTTTCAAACAGAGGAAGCCAAAATGAACAAAGAAGTGGGAACCACTCTGGAATTGATAGGTGAAACAGATTGAAACCCTGTAGTTCGCATTGGCTAAGCATTGGAAGGGGCTTATAGACCTGGGGAAGAAGTATAAGCTGGAACAAGCAACTATCTGAAACTGAACTGACCCCACACTGCCCTCAACAGCTACAGATAAATTACTAGATATATTGTTACTATTAGCATTTTAAAATATTTCTTAATTGTTATTTATTTTGAGTTCTTTATTACTCCTTTAATTTTATTTTTATAACCCACTATTACCTTGCAAAAAAAAGGAGATCCTATTTTTAAAGCAAATTTCATATATATATATATATATATATATATATATATAATGCTTTTTGTGATTTATTTTGTTTTGTATTTTTAATATTATATTTTTGAGAGTCTAATATCTACTCTAGATTTTTAATCTTTGCTTTTTGGTATTTGTTATCAGTTTTTCACCTTTGAGAATCTAATCTTCAGTACCTGTTTTTACTTGGGGGCCTGATTACTGGTTCGATTTCTTTTCACCTTTTGACTCTTCCTTTTCTCCACCAGGTCACCTCTATTTCCTCCATAACCCTTATCTTCTCTACTTAACTCTATGAATTTCTCTGGGTGTTCTGGGCTGTGGAGAACACTCAGGGAACTGATCACTGGCTAGATTGGTCTCTCCCCTTTTGACACCCCCTCTTCTCCTCCTGTTCACCTCTATCACACTCCTTCCTCTTCTCTACACCATGCAACTCTGGGAACCTCTCTGGGTGTCCCTCACTGTAGAGAATCTTTTCACCATTAACCTAGATGTTTTATCATCAGTACTGTGTGGACAGAGAAATCTTGAGGCTACTGTAAGAATAAGACCAAAAGCCAGAGGCAGGAGGCTTAAATCCAAAACTTTAGAACACCAGAAAACTCCTGATTCCGGGGAACATTAATCGACAAGAGGTCATCCAAAAGCACCCAAACCTACACTCAACAAGCTCCACCAGAGAGCCAACAAGTTCCATAACAAGACATACCATGCTAACTCTCCAGTATCTCAGGAACATAACCCTGAGCATTAAAATATAGGCTTCCTTAAGTCACAGCAAACCCATAGACACCCCAAAACTCACTACTGGACACTTAATTGCACTCCAGAGAGAAGAGATCCAGCTTCACCCACCATAACACAGACACAAGCTTCCCCAACTAGGAAATCTTGACAGCCATTAGTCAAAACCCCACCCACAGGGAGAAACCTCCACAATAAAGAGGAACCACAAACTGCAAGAATACAGGAAGACCACCCCAAACACAGCAATGAAAAGGCAGAGAAATATTCAGCAAGTAAAGTAACATGATAAATGCCCACTAAACCAAACAAAAGAGGAGGAGATAGGGAGTCTACCTGAAAAATAATTCACAATAATGATAGTAAAGATGATCTAAAATCTTGAAAACAAAAAGGACTAACAGATAAATAGATTAGAGACAAGGATTGAGAAGATGCAAGAAATCTTTAACAAGGTCCTAGAAAAAGTAAAAAAGAGTCAGTTAATAATGAATAATGCAGTAATTGAGATCAAAAGCACTCTGGAGGTAACCAAGAGTAGAATAACTGAGGCAGAAGATAGGATAAGTGAGGTGAAAGATAGACTGATGGAAATAAATGAAGCAGAGAGGAAAAAAGAAAAAGGAATTAAAAGAAATGAGGACAATCTCAGAGATGTCTGGGACAATGTGAAATGCTCCAACATACAAATCATAGGAGTCCCAGAAGAAGAAGACAAAAAAGAAGGGAATGGGAACATATTTGAGGAGATAGTAGTTCAAAACTTCCCTAAAAGGGAGAAGGAAATAGCCACCCAAGGCCAAGAAACCCAGAGTCCCAAATAAGATAAACGTAGGGTGAAACACCACAAGACACATATTAACAAATTAATGAGGATCAAACACAAAGAACAAGTATTAATAGCTGCAAGGGAAAAGTAACAAATAACTCCCAAGGAGATCCCCATAAGAATAACAGCAGATCTTTCGATGGAAAACGTTCAGGCCAGAAGGAAATGGCAGGACATACCTAAAGTGATGAAAGAGAAAAACCTATAATGCAGAATACTACACCCAGAAAGAATCTCATTCAAATATGAAGGACAAATCAAAGCTTTACAGACAAGAAAAAGCTGAGAATTCAGTGCCACCAAACTATCTCTTCAACAAATGCTGAAGGATCTTGTCTAGACAGGAAACAGAAAAGTTTTATAAACTTGAACCCAAAACAACAAAGTAAATGACAATAAGATTATACTTATCAATAATTACCCTAAATGTAAATGGGTTGAATGCCCCAACCAAAAGATAAAGACTGTCTGAATGGATATGAAAACAAACCCCCTATATATTCTGTATACAAAAGACCCACCTCAAATCAAGGGACACGTACAGACTGAAAGTGAAGGGCTGGAAAAAGATATTTCATGCAAATGGAGAAAAAAACAAAGAAGGAGTAGCAATATCCATATCAGATAAAATAAACTTTGAAATAAAAGTCATGAAAAGAGAAAAAGAAGGACACTACATAATGATTAAATGATTAATTCAAGAAGAAGATGTAACAATTTTAAATTGCCATACAATTGTTCATACATATATGAACGCAACATAGGAGCACCACAATATGTATGGCAAATGCTAGCAAGTATGAAAAGGGAAATTAACATTAACACAATATTAGTGGGAGGCTTTAATACCACACTCACACCTATGGATAGATCAATCAAACATAAAATTATCTAGGAAACAAAAACTTTAAATGATGCAATGAAAGAAACTATAAGCAAGTTGAAAAGACAGCCTTCAGAATGGGAGAAAATAATAGCAAGTGAAGTAGCTGGCAAAGAATTAATCTCAAAAATATACAAGCAGCTCATGAAGCTCAATTCCAGAAAAATAAACGACCCAATCAAAAATGGGCCAAAGAACTAAACAGAAATTTCTGCAAAGAAGATATACAAATGTTTAGCAAACACATGAAAAGATGCTCAACATCACTCATTGTCAGAGAAATTCAAGTCAAAGCCACAATTAGGTACCATCTCACACTGGTCAGAATAAGTTCAGTTCAGTCACTCAGTCGTGTCCGACTCTTTGTGACCCCATGAACCACAGCACGCCAGGCCTCCCTGTCCATCACCAACTCCTGGAGTCCACCCAAACCTATGTCCATGGAGTTGGTGATGCCATTAAACCTCTGTCGTCCCCTTCTCCTCCTGCCCTCAATCTTTTCCAGCATCAGGGTCTTTTCAAATGAGTCAGTTCTTTGCATCAGGTGGCCAAAGTATTGGAGCTCCAGCTTCAACATCAGTCCTTCCAAAGAACACCCAGGACTGATCTGCGTTAGGATGGACTGGTTGGATCTCCTTGCAGTCCAAGGGACTCTCAAGAGTCACCTCCAACACCACAGCTCAAAAGCATCAATTCTTCAGGGCTCAGCTTTATTTATGGTTCAACTCTCACATCCATACATGAACTCTGAGAAAACCATAGCCTTGACTAGACAGACCTTTTTTGCCAAAGTAATGTCTCTGCTTTTTAATATTCTGTCTAAGTTGGTCATAACTTTCCTTCCAAGGAGTAACCGTCTTTTAACTTCATGGCTGCAATCACCATCTGCAGTGATTTTGGAGTCCAGACAAATAAAGTTAGCCACTGTTTCCACTGTTTCCCCATCTATTTGCCATGAAGTGATGGGACCAGATGCCATGATCTTAGTTTTCTGAATGTTGAGCTTTAAGCCAACTTTTTCACTCTCCTCTTTCACTTTCATCAAGAGGATCGTTAGTTCCTCTTCACTTTCTGCCACAAGGGTGGTGTCATCTGCATATCTGAGGTTATTGATATTTTTCCTGGAAATCTTGATTTCAGCCTGTGCTTCCTCCAGCCCAGCGTTTTTCATGGTGTACTCTGCATATAAGTTAAATAAGCAGACACTCTTGACGTACTCCCTTTCCTATTTGGAACCAGTCTGTTGTTCCATGTCCAGTTCTAACTGTTGCTTCCTGACCTGCATATAGGTTTCTCAAGAGGCAGGTCAGGTAGTCTGGTATTCCCATCTCTCCCAGAATTTTCCACAGTTTATTGTGATCCACACAGTCAAAGGCTTTGACATAGTCAATAAAGCAGAAATAGATGTTTTTCTGGAACTCTCTTGCTTTTTTGATGATCCACCGGATGTTGGCAATTTGATCTCTGGTTCTTCTGCCTTTTCTAAAACCAGCTTGTACATCTATCTGGAAGTTCATGATTCATGTATTGCTGAAGTTTGGCTTGGAGAATTTTAAGCATTACTTTACTAGCGTGTGAGATGAATGCAACTGTGCAGTACTTTGAGCATTCTTTGGCATTGCCTTTCTTTGGGATTGGAATGAAAGCTGACCTTTTCCAGTCCTGTGGCCACTGCTGAATTTTCCAAATTTGCTGGTATTTTGAGTGAAGCACTATCACAGCATCATCTTTCAGGATTTGAAATAGCTCAACTGGTCAGAATTGCTGCTATCAAAGTCTACAAACAACAAATCCTGGAGAGGTTGTGGAGAAAAAGGAACTCTCTTGCACTGTTGGTGAGAATGCAAACTAGTACAACCATTAGGCAGAACAGTGTGGAGATTCCTGAAAAAAAAAAAAAGCTGGAAATAGAACTGCCATACGACCCAGCAATCCCACTGCTGGGCATACATCCTGAGGAAACTAGAATTAAAAGATACACATGTGCCCCAATGTTCATCATAGTACTGTTTACAATAGCTAGGACATGGAAGCAACCTAGATGTCCATCGGCAGGCAAATAGATAAGAAAGTTTTGGTACATACACACAATGCAGTATTACTCAAATATTAAAAGAATGCATTTGCATCAGTTCTAATGAGGTGAATGAAACTGGAACCTATTATACAGAGTGAAGTAAGTCAGAAAAAAAAATACCAATACAGTATATTAACGCATATATGTGCAATTTAGAAAGATGGTAACAATGACCGTATATGTGAGACATCAAAAGAGATAGAGATATAAAGAACAGACCTTTGGACTCTGTGGGAGAAGGTGAGCATGGGATGATTTGAGAGAATAGCATTGAAACATGTATGTGAAATAGATCACCAGTCTAGATTTGATGCATGAGACAGGGTGCTCAGGGCTGGTGCACTGGGATGACTCTGAAGGATGGGATGGGGAGGGAGGTGGGAGAGGGGTTCAAGATGGTGGACACATGTACACTCATGGCTGATTCATGTCAGTGTATGGCAAAAAAAAAAAGCCTACCATATTGTAAAGTATTTTGCCTCCAATTAAAATAAATTAATCATTTTTTTAAAAGAATATTTATGCTTTAGCAATGTTTATCTAAAATAGCCTCTCAAGGTTTTGGTAACCTGAATTTCTTGAGTTATGTTGAATTAAATGATGGAAGTTTATTGGTCATTTCCAAATAAAATAATAAATTTAAACACAAATTACTGAACACTCGCTTCCTCTTGCATAAAAACCAAAGACATTTTGGACTATTAATGAATACAATTGGTGACACACTGAAATATTTTCTATAAAAAAGCACCTTCTTACAGAAATTATTGTTAAGATTTATGTTCACCAATCTACATATTGTTGATTTAAAGGGTAGTTCATGGTTACTTAAGGAAAGGAGTATGTATATAAAGGGTAGTTCATGGTTACTTAAGGAAAGGAGTATGTATGTTATCAGTAAAGAAGGTATGAGAAATGGAATTGCATTTTATCAAGGAAAAATAAATAGGTTTGACTTACAACTGGCTGTTTCTGAATAGAAAAAATAAAAAGATGCTATAGAAAGTGGTGAAAGTTTTCTGGAAACTGGACCCCGAGAAGAGGTTTTTTTTTTTTTTAATTTAATTTATTGACATTAATAGAAGGCTAATTTCTTTACAGTAGTTTAGTAGGTTTTGTCATACATCAACATCAATCAGCCATGGGTGTACATGTGTCCTCCCATCCTGAACCCCACTCTCATCCCACCTCCCTCCCCACCCCATCCCTCTGGTTTGTCACAGAGCACCAGCTTTGAGCGTCCTGCTTCATGCATGGAACTTGCACTGGTCATCTCTTTTATATATGGTAATATACATGTTTCAATGCTATCATCTCAAATTGTCCTATCCTCTCCTTCTCTGACATAGTCCAAATATCTGTTCTTGACATCTGTGTCTCTTTTGCTATCTTGCACATAGAGTCATCATTACCATCTTTCTACACTCCATATATATGCATTAATATGCTGTATTGGTGTTTTTCTGACTTACTTCACTCTCTATAATAGGCTCTAGTTTCATCTACCTCATTAGAACTGACTCAAATATGTTCCATTTTATAGCTGAGTAATACTCCATTGTGTATATGTGCCACAACTTAGATAGAGGTGACCTGGAGGAGAAAGGGGAGAATCAAAAGGGGAGAGAGCAATGAAACCAGTAATCAAATCCCCAAGTGAAAATGGATACTCAAGATTATATCCTTAAAGGTACAAAATTGGTAGCAAATATCAAAAAGCAAAGATTAATAACTTAGAATAGAGGCTAGACTCTCAAAAATACAATGCAAAAAATACAAACAAAATCAATCACAAATTTTTTTAAAATATATATGGAATTTTTTAGAAAATAGGATTTCTTTTGAAAGACTATAAAAATGAAAGTTAAGAGAATAATAAAGAACTGATTTTTTATAATTAAAAATTATAATAGTAAAAGTATATCTGGGAATTCCTCTGGAGCTGTTGTGGGCAGTGTGGGGTCAGTTCAGTGTCAGATAGTCCTTTGTTCCAGCTTGTACTTTTTCTCAAGTTCTATAGGTGCCCTTCAAATGCACAGTCTCAGTATTAAGTGCTTAGTATTAAAACCCAGTATTAAATGGGTTTTAATCTGTTGCACCTGTCACTTCCATTGGGGATCCCCCTTCTTTGTTTTTTTCTTTTTTCTCTTTGTTTATTTTTGCTTTCTCTGTCTGTAAGTCTCTTCAGTGTCTAATTTCCACCCTGATACAAGGGAGCAAAGATGTCCACTTATTTATGCTCACCTGTTCAGTTGCATTCTGGAGAGGGAGTGACAATGCAAACAAATACCACTGGCATGTGTGGGGATTGCTCACAATGGGTGGACCACACTGGGTTTGCCACAACCCAAGGCAGCGTGTACCTCCCAGGTCCACACTGCTCAGGCTTCAGGGTGCTCTGCAGGGGCACTGTCCCAGGTGGGCCCTGCATTTTGTGAAATTCCTTGGACTAAGCCATTCAGGTTCTCAGGTGCTCCACAGGGGCACAGACCCAGATGGGCTGTGTTTTTTGTGCCCTTCCCAGGTCCAGAGCATCTCAGGCAACTGGGTGCTTGGCAAACGCACTGCCCCAGGTGCGCTGTGTGTCTTCCTCACCTCCTCAGTCTCAGCTGCTCAGTTTCCCTGGTGTGACACTATAGCACAGTCCCAGGTATGCTGTGTGTCTCTTCTGGGGAGCTGATCTCAGACTGAAACACTTCTGGCAGATGCCAACTATCCACGGTTTCAGGAAGACGTGGTTAGCAAATGGGAGCCTGCTCACAGTTTGGTGGAAGATGTGGTCTCTGGGGCCAGGACTGCAGCAGCCCCTTGCCTTTTAGCTCTGGCTGTTGCAGGCCTGTCTCTCTGCCTCCAGGGAGGGAGGGCCATATATGGCAGCCATCTTGCTCTCCTTTGACATTCCCTCAATCCTTTGATTTGTGAGTGCACAAGGGGTCACCATGCAGAGTGAGAGCATTTCATGGGAAAGGTCTTTTTTTTCTTTTTGTCTCTCTGGTGATCCCACTATTTGGGTTGCTATCTCAAATTAGTGCCCTCAGATTGTCCTCAGGGCATTCAGGCCTGGTCCTTACCCTAAGGACTGATGATCCAGTCCATGCCTCCCCGCCCAGCTCCCACTCACTGATGATGGACGCAAAGGTCTGGGCCACTTCTCCACTGGAAGTTGCAGTTAGGCATATATTCTGTGGTTTGTTGCTGTTATTGTTTTTTTCTCCTGCTTATGCTGCCCTCTGAGATTCCTAAACTCTCCACAGACACACCTGTGAGACGGTTTCCTATTGTATGGAAACTTTTCCTCTTTCATGACTCCCTTCCAGGATGGGTCTCCATCCCTAAATCTTTTTCTCTGTTTCCATCTTTTGTACTTGGTCCTACTTCCTTTTGAAGAGATTGGACTGCTTTCTGTGTGCCTGGTGTCCTCTGCCAGTGTTCAGAAGTTGTTCTGTGGAAGTTGCTCAACATTCAAATGATCTTTTGATGAATGTGTGGGGGAGAAAATGGTCTCCCCATCCTGTTCTTCCACCATCTTGGGACCACGAGAAGAGAGTTTTGTGCTCAGTAAAGTTTGACTAAGTTTAAAATAAATTTAATTGAGTAAATTAATTTTAAAAGTAAACTGGTACAAAACTTGAATATGGCTTTTCTCTCTAAGAGGACACATTTTCTTAAGATGTTGAACTACCTTTGATAACAGATTTTAAGTTTGTTACCTTTTAAGTGTTCTGTATTTGTTTTTGAAATCTTTTATTGTTACTTTAAGTAATTAACTATTGTTTCACAGTGATCTATGATCCTATCTGACTAAGTGTTCTAAACTCTTTTGATATTTATTTACAAAACTTACAAAATCAAGATTTAATGAAGTCCTTTGACTGCTAGCTAACTTTGGGATGCTTCAAAGAGGCCTTGAAACATCCAAAAGAGAGATAACAACTTAGTTGGTCTCATTGTTATATTAAATTACACAGAAAGCATTGTCATTGTGAAATTAATAAATTTTCTTAAGTTATATTGTATAATAAATAGTATTAGTAGAGATATCCTAGAAATTATATCAAATTCCTTAAAATCTGGTATGTCCTGGTATGACATTATCAGTCATCATACTAGTCATTATCTTAAAGTGTTGTATGTAACAGCAGTAACCAACTTTCTTTGTCAATTGCATTGTAATCAGGTTTTAAACATGCCTTCTTAGGTCTTTTGTAGTTCTAAACAGTTATGGTTTTATTCTGATGACTCTGCTTCTTTGTCAAGAAGATTTATGTAAAGGACCTTTGAATAAATACCAGTTTCTGATTTTCAGACTGTAATGCTGAACTGGGAAAGGAATTAAATAATTATACTGGGAAAATTGATGGTTCCATAAAACTGTTGACAAAACGATTCATTGCCTAAGACTGAGTAAACTGGTAAGTATGGTTATAAATTTTATGGTTTCTATCTGAGAAATTACTGATTTAAATCTGTATTTTCAAGGTATAGGGAAATCTTTCCCTCAAACTAATTATGACTCATAGTAATTCAGTTTATTATATCTTTGTAAGTAGAAATGAAACACTTATCTTTGTTCTCTATCTGCTCCCTTCAGAGGTTGTGAACTCTTAGATTCTCAGCAGTTTTATCAGATAAATTAGGAGGGCTACCTTACTAACAGATATAGAAATCGCAAGGTATTTTGGGGGCCTTGAAAAGGGAGGAATTCAGCTAGATCTATTGAGAAAAATCTGTGATAAACCCTTGACTTGATCTTACTAACCCTCAGAGGTTCAGTCTGAGACTCCTTATAAATGTTTCACCAAAGCAAGAAGAATATATGTTCAAATTAGAGTTATATAAATTATCAGACCAAATTTTTTGACTTATTTTGCAAACTTATTATTGTCAATTTTGATATATATGGTAGAAATAAGGGTAATTTTAGAGAGAGAAAAAAGATGTTTCAATGAATGTTAAATCCAAGTTTTGTTCATGGAGTTCTGTATTGACTAAGACTCACTTCCTGGATAGTTCTTTGATGTTACACTATATGAATGTAAAGTTTAATTGAATTATTAAAAGGACACTCTAAGTTAGTTTCTGAATCTTATCTCAGTAATTTTTGGATGAAGATTACTACCTGCCACCAGGGGATTATACATATTAGAAAAGACATCATTTAAAGAACAACTCAGGTGGGAAGGCTCTCAGAAGTTACTCTTAACTAGTTAATATGCAGCAAAACTAAAGGTAACTGACCTAGGATTCATATTTCTCAATTAAAAAGAGCCCCTGAACCAGACTGGTCTACAGAGAGGACTGCTGACCTCAAACTCACCTTGAAACAATGCTCAAATAGAAGACTCTTCATTTACACCTGAATGAGAAGACAATCAGAAGTAGACAGCTAGCCCAAGATCCTGGACCTAATTCATATGATCATTTATAATGCTTTCTTGATATCTTGGAACTTCGTATATGAATCAAGTGTTTCCTATCATGGGTATGATTCTATTCCTATTTTATTATTTTTTTCTTTTCATTTATTTTTATTAGTTGGATGCTAATTACTTCACAACATTTCAGTGGGTTTTGTCATACATTGACATGAATCAGCCATGGAGTTACATGTATTCCCCATCCCAATCCCCCCTCCCACCTCCCTCTCCACCCGATTCCTCTGGGTTTTCCCAGTGCACCAGGCCCGAGCACTTGTCTCATGCATCCCACCTGGGCTGGTGATTTGTTTCACTATAGATAATATACATGTTGTTCTTTCGAAACATCCCACCCTCGCCTTCTCCCACAGAGTCCAAAAGTCTGTTCTGTACATCTGTGTCTCTTTTTCTGTTTTGCATATAGGGTTATCATTATCATCTTTCTAAATTCCATATATATGTGTTAGTATGCTGTAATGTTCTTTATCTTTCTGGCTTACTTCACCCTGTATAATGGATTCCAGTTTCATCCATCTCATTAGAACTGATTAACATGAATTCTTTTTAACAGCTGAGTAATATTCCATGGTGTATATGTACCACAGCTTCCTTATCCATTTGTCTGCTGATGGGCATCTAGGTTGCTTCCATGTCCTGGCTATTACAAACAGTGCTGCGATGAACATTGGGGTGCACGTGTCTCTTTCAGATCTGGTTTCCTCAGTGTGTATGCCCAGAAGTGCTATTGCTGGGTCATATGGCAGTTCTGAAACTTAAAATCTTTTGCAAAACAAAGGAAACTATAAGCAAAGTGAAAAGACAGCCCTCAGACTGGGAGAAAATAATAGCAGATGAAGCAACAGACAAAGGATTAATCTAAAAAATATACAAGCAACTCCTGAAGCTCAATTCCAGAAAAAATAAATGACCCAATCAAAAAATGGGCCAAAGAACTAAACAGACATTTCTCCAAAGAAGACATACAGATGGCTAACAAACACATGAAAAGATGCTCAACATCACTCATTATCAGAGAAAAGCAAATCAAAACCACAATGAGGTACCATTACACGCCAGTCAGAATGGCTGCTATCCAAATGTCTACAAGCAATAAATGCTGGAGAGGGTGTGGAGAAAAGGGAACCCTCTTACACTGTTGGTGGGAATGCAAACTAGTACAGCCACTATGGAAAAAAGTGTGGAGATTTCTATTCCTATTTTAAAAATCAACCCAATTGTTGGGTTTGCAGCCAATTATTTGTGTCTAGTACTTTGGGGGTTGCTTGGTGGATTTCTCCCCTCCAAGATTCTGATTGGATAGCTCTTAGGAAATTTATTTTAGAAGAAAGAAAGTTCAGTCTACTCTTAATATTACTAGATGGGATCCTCTCATCTGGCCAGTTAATAATACCTACTCTGACCCTGGTCATAAATATGAATTTTCCTCTAAAATTATTTAACCTCAGTCAAAGCAACAAGGAAATAAATCAGCCAAGGAATCAAACCTCCCACAATTACAGGATGAATTTATGTGGTTAACACCAGACTCTGGTCATTTGAATTTTAAGGGCCCTTACGTTAAACTAAGGATAACCAGCTTGGTAACACTAGGAAATTGGGCTGAGAGACTTATGGACAGTGCCAATACATAATTTTCTTGGAAGATAAAAAATGGTACAGAATAGACTAAGTCAGATGACCTGAGAGTATATTGGGCTGCATGTAATGGAAGTTCTTGACTTAACTCCTACTTGCAACTTTATTAATACTGCTATCTATGTTATTTGTACTTTGCCTGTTTTACAAGATTGTTGTTTCCTGCATTGCCAAATGTGTGACTGAGCCTCTGACAAAATATATAGTTTTATATGAGATCAATAATTGTAATAGTGTAATTCTAGGTATGGAAAGTTACAATAAGAAGGGATTTTTCCTGGACAATAACAGACAAGTAAGACAGGTGACCCAGAGTTCTTTAGCTACTGTTATGACCTAGTCCAGTAAAGTACATTAAGTGGCCTATCAGTAAAATATTTGCCAGGCCTAGAGATGGGCTTCCTAGCACTGTGGGATGAAATGATCATGGAATGCCTCATGAGCCATGGTTGAACTTACGACCATGAGGGGGCCATGTCAACTACAAATTGGTACTTGCCCTCTATTTCTACAAGGATTAGATCATGTGCTGCTTCTGCTGCTGACTTTCAATACCACCTCTTGAAAGTAGTTCATGATGGAGAGCAGAAATGAGTCTCTCTGCATGGGGGGGGGGTGTGGGGGACTGGCAGAACAGGTCTTCAGTTATTTTCAGGAGCCAATTTTATGAGCCCAATTCTTTTATCTCCTTATATCTAGAAAAACACTAAAATCCTTCATAGTGATGAATCCTCCTCATGACTAGCAAAATCTGCAAAAAGAATTGTGCTTGATTGCATGTACTCCCCCTTCACCAAAATCATATATATATATATACTGACCTTCCCTCCACCCTGCCTCTTTGGAGCAATTTCTCAGAGCTATCTGAAATGTCGTCTCCTGGACTATTGTCCTCATTTTGCTGCAAATAAAACTCTCATGTTGTGTAAGTTTTTCTCAAGTTGACAATAGCCTCCAGAACTCTTGGTCTTTTCACCTCTTACTTGGGTCCCTCAGTTCTCTGCCCACTGCCATCATGTTTTGTACCACTGTTCTCTCCCCATCTTCAATGTTCACTGTTGTTTTAATTACCCTGGAAAAAGCAAAGGACAGTGTTTAAGGTAGCATTGTCAGACAAAATACAGGATGCCAAGAAGCCCAACTAAATCTGAGTTTCACTTAAATGAATAATGTTTTTAATACGAGTGTGCCCCAGGTATTTCATGGGTGTATTTCATACTAAAAAGTAATTTGTTATCTTCCTGAAATTCAAATTTAAATGGACATTTAAAATATTTTATCTGCTAAATCTGGTAATGTTAACAACACAAGTTCTGATGTCAGAATGACTTCTTTTGAATATTATGTTTATTCTGAGTAGCTGTATGATTTTAAGCAAAAAGTTTTAACATCTCTTATCTTAATTTCCTCCTGTCTAAAATGAGGATAATGATATAAATTATCTAATAATGATTACTGAAAGAATTACTATATATAAGTGTAGATTGCCTATCATATAATCGAAATGGTAGCCATTGATATTACTAAATGACAATGGCTAATAATAGTGTTCCTCATGTTAGATAGATGTGCATTTAACAGGTAAGAAAATCTTCAGTTACATGGATAAAGCTCTATAGTCAAAATTTAGAGAACTTCACATAGATAGCTAGTCTTCTCAAGGAATGCATGGATCATTTTTATATATTTAAATTTTAAGTACAATTCATCAGTGTCTTAAAAAAAATAACTGTTTTGTTATGAAGCACAATATAATATCGGTAGCTTTTAGGTCTGAGACATCATATAAAACCAGGATACTAAAGTAGAATATTCAAGGTAATCAGTGTCTTACACCCAAGATGTGGTCCTCTCTTTTGTGTCTCAGGTCACTTGATTTGGTCAACAGATGGCAAGCAATAATTTCATAAGTCACTCTGCATCTGGGTAATGTATCAAGAAGCAAATAACTTTAGAGAAGAACACAGAAAGAAAGATTCAAAGCAAGGCAAGAAAGAATCAAAGAAAATGACTAACAATAAGGAAGACCCAGTCAAAAGATTTGGTGTTCATGAATATATCTTCACTTACTTAAGAGCTGCAAGGAAAAAGCAGAGCCAGAGTCTAGGAATAATAGCATTACTGAGTGTGTTTTGGAACAAGAATGTCAATACTGATACAAGCAGAAGAGAAGGTCAAAATATTTAACAACTCACATGAGCAGGAAATGCAGTAGGTAGCATTAGACCTGGGAATTAAAGATCCCTCATTTGTTTGTTGCTGGATCATAAAGAGATACAATGATTCAGATGGATGAGTCAGAGTGGCCAGGATATTTATGGGAGGAAGGATTGGAGGGTTAGGGGGTAGCAGCTTCATGCCAATTGGTACAGAAATTTTCAACATGTTTAATTATCAGCAAAGGTACTCTGGTGGATGACCCTGGATAGAAGATTCAAACTAGGGTACGAATAGGCTAAGCAAGCACAACTACCAACAGAGATTATCTAGAGCTACGTGTTATAACTCTTATGACCCTAAAGTTGGATTGTGGTGGTTTACTTTTGTTCTTTGATTCTGTATCAGATGGACTGTAAACTCAGTGAAAAGTAGTAATGGTATCAATTTTGTTCATCATTTATCAGGATTGCCTATCACAGTGCTTAATGAATATTTGTTTAATGAATAAAGAGCCAGTCAGTTTCTCATAGTGCCTGGAGTGTCCTAAGAACAAATCTTTCTAGAGGATGAAAAGCTCTGAGAATTCCTTCTGATCTTGAACTGCCCTTGGAGATCTGCTCCAGACAGAAACTGGTCCCTATCATTTAAACTCCTGGATATCAATTCCTAAGCCTCACCTCAGGAGAACACTAAAGTGCTCTATGATTATATGGCTTCCCTAAATCAGAGCTGAACCCTTAAATGAGAAGGACAGAACCACACAAGTCACTGGTATCGTGACCTGTTTCTTAAACTTTTTTCAATTCCACTCAAAAGTTTATTTGGCAAATATGTGTCCAGTTTACAATTATAGACAGAAATAAATTTCAGGAACAGCCTACCTATAGACTTCAGTCACTCTCAGCTAAAACCAAGGTCTTATGACAATATGTTCCCCATGATAAACTGCCTCAATTCATTTGGGGAAGTAAAAACCAGAACTACACTGCAATTCTGTAAGCTACAAATTTCTCAACTTTAAATAGAAATAACAGAATAATTCAAAGAATTAGCTGCCCACAACAATGATTCAGTATTTTTAATTTATGTCAATATACCTTATGAAATTTTTATTTAAGAACTTAAATAGAATTGTTTAAAAATTATTTCACTAGATTTCAACAAGTTATACTGTACTTTTACACTATAGTAAATATAAAACCAGCATTTTTACAAATTTCTACTAAATCTTAAGGAAGTGAACACTACATGAATGGGATCAAAAGTCCCAAATTTGTAATAAACTCTTTTCAAAAGGACAGTTATAGTTATTTTTTCTTTATGAAAACATTTCTTCAGTTTCCTTTTTTGCTTTCAAATATTATTTTTTCATGGATTTTTGCATATACATAACTGATTGGCCAATTTTCCATGCAAATGAATAGTATGAGAACATTAATTTACAAATTTCTTTCCTTATTATACTAACCGAAAATAATTGCTGACCAATTTTCATAATTATTCTGGTTTATTATACATACTAATCCTCATCAAAGCACCCCTCCACCCTTCATCCAAACACACATTATGTAATAATGCTATATTAGTCAAATTACCTGGAAAATTCATTTTATTGGATATAATACATATACTCTTGCCTCAAAGCAACCCTACAAAAAGGAAAATTACATGTGGAAAGATATCCCTAGAAAGCAATTTATTTTGTTTCTTACTTCCAAAAACCAGTTTAAATAAGACCCAACTGTTAACTGTCAGAAAGAGCCAGAAGATCTGCTTACGACTTTGAATGGAGCAGGTTCGTATTATCGCTGGCCTTAAGAACCTCAGGGGTAAAAAAAGAACCTCAGGTAGACTGACTTCTTTTAGAGACTAACTCATGAGACAGAGAGTTGAAGCCTAAAAATTTCAGAAGTCTAGTAGTCTATCTCTTGAACTGCTTTTAGTTATTTAAGAATGGTCCTGACAGAAAATTACTTGTAACTGTGTCAGACCCACTCTGGGCCCCACAACAGTGGCCTGAAACCTAAATATGGTATATAAGGTCAACTGACCTATGCAGGAAGGCAGTGACACTATATTGGGCATCATTCTTAATGTACCAGAATTCTTCTTTACCTAGATATATGATGATCCTCTCACACTGCTGAATCTATAACATTCTCCATACTTATAGAATCACAAAAGTAATACTTTCAATTCCTGAAAGAGTAAGACAAAGAAATTCATCATTTCATACATTTCAAATAACATTTTAAAAGGGACCTGCACAGTAATATAAGTGAAACCTATAATGAAAGAATGAAGAGTGACTACTTAGGGTCAAAACACACTAAACCACAACCTTTATGCATATTTCATTCAAGTACTAAAGGCAGTAAATATGAAGTCAAGATGAAAAAAAAACACTAAATTTGCAGGATGAGGTGGAGTGGGGCAGAGACCCTGGTGGGTTGTGAGGCCAGCACAGGCGGCAGCACCAAGAAGGACTCTCTGGGGTTCACGGGCTCACCAGCACACCTCATTACCAAGGATCTTGGAGAAAGGCTGTTAGATCACAGACCAGTTATCCAAGGTGAAACCCGTTACTTTGTGAAAGAATTTGAAGAAAAACGTGGTCTTCAAGAAATGTGAGTTCTTGAAAATCTGAAAAATATGATCCATGAGACAAATGAACATACTCTTCCAACGTGTAGAGAAACAATGCAAAACAACTTAAACCAAGGTCTCCAGAGACTGCAAGCAGCTACTGACTCGGTCTGTAGATTCTAGCAGAGGGAACAGGAGTGAAAAAAGATTCATAAAGACATTTTAATAGCTAGTGAGAAACAGCACGTCATGCAGTGGGAGGATTTCATGAAAGAGCAGCACAGCAAACAGGCAGAAGTGAACGAGGAGCACAGGAAGTCCATGGAGAAGCTGAGAGTGCAGTATGCAGAGAGAGAGAAGGACCTGCCAAGATTCTCAACCTTCTGAGAACTTAAACCACAGCAGTAACAAACTGAGAAAAACCTGACACCCTCCCCCCACCCCGCCAAAAAAAAAAAAAAAAAAACTGCTCCCACCAAACCATTTAGCCTCTGCTTCAAGCTTAGCAATATATTCGATGGCACTTTTCTGTCGGAAAACGGAGCCCTCTCCTTGAGTCTTTGCTATTTCCTACAGGACTGCCACATCTTTCCAGTTTCAAGTGCCTCTCAATGATTATTCGAAGGGGAAGGAATTGGAGGAAAGTGGTGTCCATCTGCTCTCAGTTAATGTGGACCAGTTTTGGTTTCCATTGATTGATTATCTCAGAGAACTAACCATAAGTACAGACTTCTTAGGGAAGTAATGCAATGCATCCTTCTGCAGGATCAATGTTAGTTTATCATTGTGGCTTAGAAAGCAGGGATGGTGTCTGCCTGTCATGGCCTCCTTGGTTCTTGAAGGAATGTTTACAGTGTTATTCCGTGAGTAATGTAGACAGAAACAACTGTCCCTGGAGCAGAGACCATATTCAGGACAGAGGAGAGTCAGAACCGTGTCTCTGCTGTGCACATGGGGCCACACTGGTCTCTGAACGGCCCGTTGGGAGAAGTTGTTTTATAATGCCATATTTTCACCGGACAACAAGAGATGCTTGTTAACATTGTGCCCTTCCAACACTTCATGTTTTCAGCTTTGTTTAAAACGTGCTCACAAGGAAAAGCTTACCAGAAACACAGTTGACTTTTAACCTTTCCAAGGACCAAAATCTTGTCCATAGTCTTTACCTCATTTTTACATCTGTTTTTGACAAGGAAAAGCTTACCAGAAACAAAGTTGACTTTTAACCTTTCCAAGGACCAAAATCTTGTCCATAGTCTTTACCTCATTTTTACATCTGTTTTTGCTGTGGGTAAGCTTTGTAAGATAAATAACGTCTCTACATGTCTCAGCCATTTAATGAGTAATCAGGAAATTCTGCCAAGGCCTCCCTCTGGAATCGTATAGATCCTGGCTCTGAGCAAACCATAAGTATTTGTCCACATGGCAAATGATCCATGTAAAATGTAAATCCTTTTTAGTGTTGAACGTCTGTTCTCATAAGCAGGTGTATTATGCAGAAACATGTACCAATTCTGTCATCACTGTGATCTTTAAAAATATGCCTTTCAAATCAAAACCACAATGAGGTACCATTACACGCCAGTCAGGATGGCTGCTATCCAAAAGTCTACAAGCAATCAATGCTGGAGAGGGTGTGGAGAAAAGGGAACCCTCTTACACTGTTGGTGGGAATGCAAACTAGTACAGCCACTATGGAGAACAGTGCGGAGATTCCTTAAAAAGCTGGAAATAGAACTACCATATGACCCAGCAATCCCACTCCTGGGCATACACACCAAGGAAACCAGATCTGAAAGAGACACGTGCACCCCAATGTTGATCGCAGCACTGTTTATAATAGCCAGGACATGGAAGCAACCTAGGTACCCATCAGCAACAAATGGTTAAGGAAGCTATGGTACATATACACCATGGAATATCACTCAGCCATTAAAAAGAATTCATTTGAATCCGTTCTAATGAGAATGGATGAAACTGGAGCCCATTATACAGAGCGAAGTAAGCCAGAAAGATAAAGACCAATACAGTATACTAAGGCATATATATGGAATTTAAAAAGATGGTAATGATAACCCTATATGCAAAACAGAAAAAGAGACACAGATGTACAGAACAGACTTTTGGACTCTGTGGGAGAAAGCGAGGGTGGGATGTTCTGAGAGAATAGCTTTGAAACAAGTATACTCTTAAGGGTAAAACAGATCACCAGACCAGGTTGGATGCATGAGACGGGTGCTCAGGGCTGGTGCACTGGGAAGACCCAGAGGGATGGGATGGGGAGGGAGGTGGGAGGGGGTTTCAGGATGGGGAACACATGTAAATCCATGGCTGATTCATGTCAATGTATGGCAAAAACCACTACAATATTGTAAAGTAATAGCCTCCAACTAATAAAAATGAATGAAAAAAAAGAATAAAAAGAAATGAGCTATCAAATCACAAAAAGAAATGGGTGAAACCTGAATGAATGTTATTAAGCAAAATAAGCTAGTCTGGAAAAGGTTATACACTGCATGCCGCCAATTGTACAACCTTCAGGGAAAGGTAAAACTGTAGAGCGAATAAAAATTACCAGAGCCATATGACCCAGCAATCCCACTTCTGGGCATACACACCGAGGAAACCAGATCTGAAAGAGACACGTGCACCCCAATGTTCATCACAGCACTGTTTATAATAGCCAGGATATGGAAGCAACCTAGATGCCCATCAGCAGACGAATGGATAAGGAAGCTGTGGTACATATACACCATGGAATATTACTCAGCCATTAAAAAGAATTCATTTGAATCAGCTCTAATGAGATGGATGAAACTGGAGCCCATTATACAGAGTGAAGTAAGCCAGAAAGATAAAGACCATTACAGTATACTAACACATATATATGGAATTTAGAAAGATGGTAACGATAACCCTATATGCAAAACAGAAAAAGAGACTCAGATGTATAGAACAGACTTTTGGACTCTGTGGGAGAAGGCGAGGGTGGGATGTTTCAAGAGAACAGCATCAAAACATGTATATTATCTAGGGTGAAACAGATCACCAGCCCAGGTTGGATGCATGAGACAAGTGCTCGGACCTGGTGCACTGGGAAGACCCAGAGGGATCGGGTGGAGAGGGAGGTGGGAGGGAGGATTGGGATGGGGAATACATGTAACCCCATGACTGATTCACGTCAATGTATGACAAAAACCACTACAATATTGTGAAGTAATTAGCCTCCAACTAATAAAAAAAAATTTAAAAAAATTTTTTTTAAATTAAATATGCTTGTTTCTTAAAAAAAAATCTGCATTTAACACTCTAAATGAGGAACTATGTATATATATATATATATATATATATATATATATATATATATATATTTTACCATGAACCAAGCAGAATTATATGCAATAATTTCAAGAGATTTGTGGCAAATGAATGTGAGATATGGATAGACTTTTCAGGTATTTTTTCATTGCTCTTCAGTGAAGAAAGGCACAAGAAAGAAAATACCCAGCTCGTTTGTGTTATCTCAGTGTTGCTCCTGCAGAAAAGTGACAATGCCTGCCTGTGTAAATTTATGGCTTACTGTCAAAGCTTCATTCTTGGCTGCGTATTTAAAATGTGATTAAAGTTAATAGAGGAGATGAAATAAGTATTTGAGATATCTTTCAATAACACAGAACTTCTGCCAACTCGCTCTGCCCGCTACTGTAGGCTTGACAAGCTCATCCATCATCCCCTGGTACCTAGACCAAAAAGAGTACTTGCTGACACACAGGCATGTTGGAATTTTCTTAATTCTCTTTCAGTGGATGGAAAAAGAAAGCATACCTCCAAAAATATCCTGCACATGAAAAGGGAGGGGAACCCTAAATGAAAATTCCCTTTGTACTGTAGAAAGTTTCAGAAGAGCTATTAATTGCCAGTGCACCAGTGAACAGATGCTGGAACCATGAAACCAGGACCGTGTGTGTGAGCAGTAACAATTCCTCCACTTGTGCATAGATTTTTGACAATGTTCATTCATCTCATGTGAATAATAAATACTTTACCATATGAGTTTTTTTATATTATATGAGGATCTAAGGGCCTTCTTAAACCAAAATTATTTTATGAATTTTTAAGCTTTAAATATTGATGCCAAATCTCTTCTTTGCAACTTTCTTAGTTATTCAATATACCTTCTAAAGGAGATGGTTGGTTCTCTTTTCTTTTAATATTTTTAGTAGTAAACACTTTCATTCATATTTCTCAGTTTCTAAATCACTTTTGATATGTATTTTATTTATATATAAAAATTTGCTTTAGTAGTTACATAATAAACCACATTTCTGCTGTTACATTGTCCAGCAGAGAGAGCATGGCTTCTGGGTGTCTCACAGGATTACTTTCTAATGAGCAAATGAAATAATGTTTTGTCAATTTAAAGTGCTATAGAAATGTTTGTTTTTAAATTCTTACTACTTTTTATTTTCCATCATGATTTCTTTTATTTTTTACTTGCATATGTGGATTTTTTTTTAATTTCCTAACATGTAGACTTTTAAGTTCTATTCTTATTTATTCCTGCTTTCATTGTACTGTGGTCCATGTTACAATTTGTTGAGATTTGCCATCTGACTTAAAGTATGATCAGTTTTTGTAAATGTTCTGTTAGTGCTTGAAAGTATGCCTATTTCCAGTTGTTGGCTGTTCATTAGACCAAACTGTTAATTGTGTTGGCCAAATTGTCTCTATTTTAATGTTCTTTTTCTTCTACTTGATCTTTCAGATTCTAAGAGGTGTTAAAATTTTCTGTTCTAGTGGATTTTCTAATTTCTGTAATTGTGTTAATTTTTGTCTTATATATCCTGAAACTTTGTTATTCAGTATATTACAAGTTTAGAATTGTTTATCTTCCATGTTTATAATTCAATCTTATATTTGTTGTCACAGCTTCTATTTCTAATAATGTTTTTGTATTATTTTATGTTGCCTTAAAATCTTATGTTTCTGAAAGAAATATTTATATACGCCACACCAGCTGGTTAGTATTTGTATGGTATATGTTCTCTATTCTTCTGTCAGATATTTATGCTGTGTTTTCATGTACCCACTAAAAACTAACTAGATTTGTTTTTCTATCTTTTAGCTGAGACATTAATTGATTTACTTTAGTGGAAACTGCTAACATATTAGGGTTTATTTATACCATCTTATTGTGCTTTTGGTTCTACCATTTTATCTCTCTGCCCTTGGGTGATTTTTTCCCTCCATCTTCTGCATTGAGTTTTTGTTTTTCCATTTACTTTTTCTCTGCTAGTTTAAAAGGTAAAACTCAAATTTTGTCTTTTTAGTGCTTACCATGAACTTTAGTTTGCATCGTTAACAGAATCTAAAGTTTTATGTTTTCACTCATGCTGAACATCAGGCTTTTGAACAAAATTTGATTGCCTTCCCTTAATTTATAAGTGTCTAGAATTTTAGTTTTATCTCAGTTTAATTTCAAAATGGTTATTGTATACAGTCAGTATTTGTTTAAATTTACCTATAAGTTTACTGTTTTATTATCCTTGAAAGTTATCTAGGCATGCAAGTCTAGATTGACAGTTATTTTCTCTCATTTTTTAATAATACTGTTCCACTGTTGTCTTGCTTCAATTGTTGCTTCTGAAATGACACTTGTCAGTTGATCAGTATTCCTTTGTAGGTAATCAGTCTTCTCTTTCAGGTTATGTTTAAGTTACTTATCTCTGACATTCTGCAATCAAATGTCATTATACTACAACCTATCTACTATGGATTTCTTTTTATTAATCTACTATGATTCACTGAGCTTCTTGAATCTGAGAATCAGTGCCTTTCGTGAATTATGAAAAATTTGAACTTTTACCTCTTTGAGAAATATACCTTTGCATTTTCTCAATTCTCTCCTTGAGGACATCAACTTAGACTTAAGTTTTACCATCTCACTCTGTTCTTTATATCTCATAATCTTTGTTTCATATTTTTCTATCTCATTGTTTCTGTGTTGAACACTAGATCATTTCTTTACATCCATTATCCAGTTCACTAATCGTGTCTTCTCACTGTCTCTAATGTATTTAACCTATCTATCATTTTAAATTGTGATTATATTTTTTCATTTCCAGAAATGTTGTTTTGTTCTTTCTCAAATTTTCTTGGTCATTTGGGGTAGTTCCTCTATTCCCTCTTTTTCTTTTCTTTTAACATATTAAATGTTCTTATTTTACATTCTGTGTGTGATAGTTTCAATATTTTTATCTTTTTTGTGTGTGCATCTGAATCTATAGTTTGTTCTGTCTGAAGCAAGTCTATGACTTATTTTCTCATGTGATCGGTGAATTTTCATTGTGAATTGACATTCCTCTGACCTCCATTTTGGAGAATTTTTGATACGTTCCAACAGTGAAGTTTCCTATTTTTTTTTCCCTAGCACCTCCATTTTGTTTCCTGTGGCCCTGCTAACCCTGGACCACTTCAGAGCCAGAGTTCCCCTTAGGTTTCCTGCTTCTCCTTCCGTCCTTCAGCGTGTATGTGTGCTCACTGACATTCGCAAGCCTTGTGAATTTCCTCCTTAAATATACAACAGTATCAGGCTGTGGTAAGACATTCCTAGAGATTTTTTTCATCTTTCATATCTCTACTTGGAACACAGATGAGGAATTTAAGGGGTTTTTCTAGTTCACTCACTGAGAGGTGCCTTTTGGGGAGTCATCAGTGGTACTGCAGTCCAGCTCAGTCCCTGTTGTGAAATGAATTGTGTCCCAAAACTCATATCTTGAAGCCCCAGCCCCCAGTGCATCTGTATTTGGAGATGGAGCTTGTAAGGAGGTAATTAAGTTTGGATGGAGTCAGAAGGGTGGGGCCCTGATCTGACAGAACCTGTGTTCTCACAGGAAAAAGAGACCCTCTCTCCATGTGTACACAGAAAAGGTCATATGGTCACAGCAGAAAATGTGGCTGTCTGCAAACTAGGAAAAGAGGTCTCAACGGGATGGAATTTTCTGGCGCCTTGATCTTGGACCTCTTGCCTCCAGAACCATGTGAAAATAATTTTCTTGTGTGTAAGCTGCCCATCTGTGGAGTTGTGTTATGGTGGCCCGAGCAGACCAACACAGTCCCAGGCCATGGTCCCTGCCCCCACGCAGGTATAGTCCTTAAAACTCGGGTCCTTCTAGGTATCAGGGGTGGGACCTGGGAAAGTTATCAGTTCTGTAGCCAAACTGTCTTATGGAATTTCAGCTTTTCCCAGTCTGCCTTCAGTAGTTTTCATTAATTTGCCATGAACTCAGCCATATACATATATAAAAAACACAGTTTAAATTTTCTCTAGCATTTCAGGTGTTCAGTAGCTAGTGAGATTTCTCTGTACAGAAATAGTGTCTTACATGCCTCTATTTAAAATGGATAGCCAACAGGGACCTACTATACAGCACAGGAAATGTCTCCCAGTGTTAAGTGGCAGCCTGGATGGGAGGGGAGTTTGGGGAGGAATAGATATATGTGTATGTATAGCTGAGTCCCTTCGCTGTTCACCTGGAAATATCACAATGTTGTCTGTTTTTCAGCTATACCCCAATACAAAGTAAAGTTAGAAATGTCAAAAAAATAAAATTAAAGTTACCAGAAAAAAGAAATGGCATGTTAGATAGGTATACATTGATATTATTATGTTCAAATTCCCCTCCTAAAATACCATGTCCATATTCTAGTATAAAGGATGATATCTTTTATTTCAGTCATTGTGCCTAATATTTTCTATTTGGTAGTTTCTTTTATCATTATTATTTGGTTTCTTCTTGTCTGTGAGCTAATTTGATTGTTTCTGTTCTGTTGAATTCATTTTGCTATTTGTAAGCTAATAAAAGCAAATAAGACTAAAAAGAAAAGAAAAGAAAAGAACACTAAATTTATAATCTTTCCTTGCTTATATATCACATTGAATTCTTAGGCCATTTAAAAGTGAGTATCTTTAGAAATTAAGAATTTTTTTGTCATAAACAAGAGAGAAAAATTTTAAATCTGAGAGTAAAATATACTTTGAAATTTGATATTAGCTAGATATTGTTTTTTATATAATGCTATGCAGTGTTAATAATATTTATGAATATACATGCTTCATAAATAAATTATTAATATGTATTACAACATCTAAGAAAATTTCACACCAATAATATTGCCCAACAACATTTAATTCACTTTGGAAAAGACAAAGTTTACATTAATATTTTATCATTTGGTAACTCATATTAAAATGTACAAATTTAGTAATATACAAAACAATGTACACAAAACTGTTTTTTTAATTAATTTATTTTTTATTGAAGGACAATTGCTTTACAGAATTTTGCTGTTTTCTGTCAAACCTCAACATGAATTGGCCATAGGTATACTTACATCCCCTGTTGAAGCTCCCTCACATCTCCCTCCCCATTCCATCCCTCTAGGTTGATACAGAGTCCCTGCTTGAGTTTCTGTATCTACAAAACACTAAGCCAGTTGTTCAAAAACCTTTATCATTGCCTCTTCAGAATCAAGTGTCAGAATGATGGAAATGGATTGAGAGGGTTATTGGACAACGTGTTGGAGAAAGAAAAACATCTTATTTTATGAACAACATCTTATTTTAAAGAAGAACATTTTTATTTTATGTAAATAAAAACAGGAAATAAATCAGGAGTACTTATTACTAGATTATAGAAATTTGGAAATGATGAAAATAAACTAATGATTTTGTGATCACAAAGAACAAATCATAAGGGCATCGGACTAACACATTCTTTAGAGTTTAAACGAAGACCAAATAAATTATTAGAAAGGAACATGTGAGTACTAAGGTACATATTTTATCAACCATAACAATTAGATAACATAAATTATATCACTTCATTTTACAAGCAAAAGTACATGCTAATCATTTTACTATACATAAGAGAGAAGTGTGAGCTATTGTGTCTTGTTTCCATGTCTGCAATAAACTATACCATTCATTTAAATATCTTTTACTAATTAATTTAATTAAACTCCAAAATTGCTATAACATCCTGCTTTTATCCTAGCCAGTATCTTGATTGAGGATAATATAAGAAGTGTAAAAAGTTGTCAAGAGAGCCTCTCTATTTCTAAATGGTGGTTCTCTATTCACTTTGTTCACTCTATGTATATGCTTTCCTTCCTCCCATAGCTGAAAACCACCATGCTTAACAGAGTGATATATAAAAGCAGATGCTTGTCCCAAGAAAGTTCAAAAGCATGAAGTTCAACTGCAAATCTTAATGGCAAATTCTCCATTTTTCCTTAAGCTCTCATTCCACATTTCTTTCAAGTATCATTTAAATCCAATTTTTATTTGAATAATTTCTGATTGCCAGTGTGAAAAATTTTGTATGTTGAAAATAAAAAGAAAAATATTTAGGCACTACTCATGTCTTTAAGCATTTTTGTGGAGAAAGAAATGCCTCTATCTGATACAGTTTCTAGTTGTCTTTTCGTAGCTGAGAAAAATTCTCTCTTCATCTCACTTTTTTAAAACCACTTTTGTGGTAAACAGATGAGTGAGAGTAAAGTAATCACTTTCAGATGCTGGTGGCAATTAGATAGATCACACATATGGAATTTACAAACTTGAATGTAGCAACCATTAAAGATGTCAAAACAATTAAAAGTATAGTCATAAAAGTTAATTATTTATATTGTCTCCTATAAGAATTCAGATGTACCATTGATCAAATAAGTTCTCAAAAACTATAGTAATCACACCACAAAGGGGCTGATGTGACACAATAAACTAGAGGAGACTACTGTTACTACAGTCTCATAAATCAGTCCAACCAAACTGCAGTTGATTCTTATTGTAGATGTGGTACAAGTTCTCTACTTCTCTGGTTTGATATTTGTAAATTAGGAGTGCTGAATTCAAAACTATTTCCATGGGAAATGTTACAGAGATTACATCTTGCTAAAGAATGTAGAACAACTTCCTGAAATTTCAATGCCTCTATGTTCTGCTCTTGAGAGATTTGGAGGCTAATCTGATTTATATCATTCATTAACAAATTGGAAGCCATAAGGTTGGTTATGGAGCAGCACTGAGTGAGATTTTCTTCCAAAAACTGTTTGTAGAGTTCATCCACTTTTTTTTCCATATAACCATTAAGCATAGAATTAGAGAGGGGCTGTTTATGAGACAACATACTTCTTTCTCGAATTTCATCGCCATTCAAAAGCTTTGAGGTAGGTAGTTTATCTAGAGGTTCAATGATGGGAGAATGACGTAACGGTATATCTACTGAAAGCAAAAGAGGACCACTAAGAGCATCATCACGTATATGTTCCACAAAGCAGCCGGAATCATACATGTTACCTACATGGTCTCCTCCAATCTGTAGATCAGGATAATTCTGGCAAATACTTGTACATGAATAAGATCGGTATAAATCTAGTTGTTTTTCATCATGTTGTTCTCTTTTTGGAATGGGCAGTGCAGCAGACATATTCCCTAGAAGGGAGGCAGTCTTGCATTTTGCTACAGTTATCTCATCCAAAGATTTTATTTTACTTGTATCATTACTTTTCTCTGTTATACTTTCTTTCATGACCTTATTTTCATTTTCCATTTTATCAGGGGAAAGTGAATTATTCTCTATATCTAAAAGTTGCTTTTTCCAAGTTTCCTTTTCATCATTTGAGGTTTTCTTACATGTAACTTGTTCTTTGTATAGGAGTTCAATTAGGAAGGATTCTCCAAGCATTTTATTAGACAAGGTTTCTAATCAGAAGAATGCAATATGTCCTGAAAATTAAAAAAAAAAAAAACTCATTAAGGCAACAAGATGTACAGAACAGACTTTTGGACTCTGTGGGAGAAAGCAAGGGTGGGATGTTCTGAGAGAATAGCATTGAAACAAGTATACTATCAAGGGTGAAACAGATCACCAGCCCAGGTTGGATGCATGAGACAAGTGCTCAAGGCTGGTGCACTGGGAAGACCCAGAGGGATGGGATGGGGAGGGAGGTGGGAGGGGGGATCGGGATGGGGAACACATGTAAATCCATGGCTGATTCATGTCAATGTATGGCAAAAACCACTACAATATTGTAAAGTAATTAGCCTTCAACTAATAAAAATAAATGGAAAGAAAAAAAAACATTTAATGGAGACTTAACTGCTACATGAAAACACAAATAATTAAGGGAGACACTATTGCTCAAAGGATAGAGAATAGGACCAGGAGTAAGGAGACTTGGTTTCCAATTCTGTCATTACTTATTTACTATCAGGCAATTTATTTACCATTCCTGGGTATTGATTTTCCTGTTAAATGGTGATAATAATGCTCCCTAGAGTTTTTCATTGGATTGTTATCAGGATGTTATATGGCATACATGCAAATGTTTTAAAAGTACATATTTCTACAAATATATACTTATTTTAATATATACTCAACTGTCATGAATAATTTATTTTAAATTTATTAGTTAAAGTGCCTAACCCTTTATTTTCAAATAGCCTGCTTAAAACCAAGACTGATTTTAAGGAATTTGTCTTAACAGTGCTTTAATTAATATTACTTGAGTCACATTGAAAACAATTACTATACCTTAGAATGTATTTGAGAGACAGATATTTATATACAGTTTGGATTTCTGCAAACTGTCTGATTTAAGCTATAAATATATCCATTTACTTTTTCAGTAATCTAAATACAAATAGGTTTGTCAAACTCACTACCATTCTTTTTTGTTTTAATTTTCTTTCCCTAATTCCCTTCCTCCCTTTTGTTCTTTTCTTTTGGACTTAAATCTTATTTTCCAGAGCACTTATACCAGTCTTTTGTATGATTCTTTAGTACAATTTTAAGACTTTCAACTTCCCCTAAAAATGCTACAAGAGTTCAAAAGGGAAAAGCGGATTTGATTCAAGAAACAATTTTCCTTTAATAGATCTGTAGTGTCTACTATAAATGTCTCCAGGAAACCTACTTATTCATATTTAAAGCCTTTTTATTGTAGAAAATAAAACAACACAAACTAAAATACATAAGAATTTAGACTTACCTTTTCTGAATGTCAGGATACCTAAAAAAAGACTCAGTCTTCTGAGATTGCAACAGTCCAAATACAGGAATAGTCCCTTTTGGCTTGTTCTTTCTCAACTCTAGCTATATATACCTCAGAATTATAACTGTAACCACACAAAATGAAATGGTTCTCCTTTCCATTCATACCCTAGGACTGAACCAACTAATAGGAAAATAATGTGGGTTGATCACATATATGGTACGGTAATGATCACATACTAAAAGAGGATCTTGAAAGTATTGAATACAAGATGCAAATGACAGTGGGAAATGTTAACAGCAATAGCTCTCTTCTTTAAAGTGAAGATATAGACAAGGATATTTTAATGTTTTAAGTAGCAAAAAAGCAGTATGGTAACCAGCATATTTTGCAATAGTGTATAATTAAAACAATAAAAGACAATGATTCACTTATTATACCTCTATTATATGAAATACTAAACTGAGGACTTTTAATGATGGAATGATAATAAAAATAAGTAATTACTATATAACAGTCATTCTAAATGCCTTTCTAACTCACATGTGACTAAATGTCATTCTAAATCACACAAGGCTTAATTAATATTTTTTTCTATTTCTTTTTTTTTCATTTATTTTTATTAGTTGTAGGCTAATTACTTTACAATATTCTAGTGGTTTTTTGTCATACATTGACATGAATCAGCCATGGATTTACATGTATTCCCCATCCTGATCCCCCCTCCTACCTCCCTCTCCACCCGATTCCTCTGGGTCAAAACATGTATATTATCTAGGGTGAAACAGATCACCAGCCCAGGCTGGATGCATGAGACAAGTGCTCGGGTCTGGTGCACTGGGAAGGCTTAATTTAAAACAGAAACTATTGTCTCTTTTTTAGAGAGGAAACAAAGACAAAGCTAGTAAATGGTGGAACTAGGATTTGCACCACTCAATTGGATTCAGAATCCATACTCTTAAATCACTAAACTGTATTGCCTTTATGTTTATTGATGGGGTGCAAGTTGCAGAACTATATATACAGTGCACACACATAGTATATGCCAAACATATTTTTATAGGTTTTCCAAACATATAAATATATATATATATATGCCAGAACATATATATATGCCAAACAACTTTTCTAAATTAGTCACAATACTAATTTAATTCTCAAAACGTCTCTGTTAAGCAGATATGTTAACTGTCACTGTACTTAAGAAGAGACTGAAGGACAGAAAAGTTAGATAAGATGTCCAATATCACACAGTTTTAAGTGGTAAAATCTGAGTTAGAACCCAGGCAGCCTGACTTCAAAGCCCATTGCTCAATTTTCCTGCTATAGATTTTTCTACCCTTTAATTGGCAATATATATCATCACAATTGTGGAAAAGAATACAAATCAAACTGTTAATAATCATTTCCTGTGGGAGAGGGTTGACAAGGAGAAGGTGAAGTGGTAATTTTACCTTTTACTCCCCATACTTCTATATGATTTTAACCACTATATTGATACAATGCCCATGTATTCATGTGTTATTTGCTTGATTAAAAATAATCCAAATACATAAAAGTACAAAAAAAATCTATGCTGCTTTCTTTGAGTCTATTTTCTCAATCTCACAAGTGTATAGCCCATTCTTTAGAAAGATTTTAAAACCAATACAAACTGCCAAAATATACTGTAAAACATGAATAATATTTCTACATAGTTGATACTTTCAGCTACAATTGTCAATACAACTTTTGATTTACAAATAATTATTTCAAAATAAGCATCACAAATAGCCTACAGAATAGGTTAATTCTATGAATCATACTAATCTCTTTTTTAAGTTGTCAAAGACATCTTCTTTTAAGAAATATTGCATTAACTTAACTTGGAAGGGCAGGAATAGCAAATGAGAGAATGTTCCACAATTGCACACCAGAAAAACAATGAAAACAATTATTGAAAAAATAGATTTTCTACCACTGCTGTCACAAACGAATATTAAAATAAAATGGAGAAATTGTTTCTAACCTAAACTTTACTGGTTATACTCCATTTCCATTGCCTTCAGTTCATTTCAAAGCCTCAGTCATGTCCGACTTTTTGTGATCCCATGGACATGGGTTTGGGTGGACTCCGGGAGTTGGTGATGGACAGGGGGTCCTGGCGGGCTGCCGTTCACAGGTCGAAAAGACTCAGACACAACTGAGCAACTGAACTGAACTGGACTGCAGCACGCCAGGCCTCCCTGTCCATTACCAACTTCCGGAGCTTACTCAAACTCATGTCCACTGAGTAGGTGATGCCGTTCAACCATCTCATCCTCTGTCGTCCCCTTCTCCTCCTGCCTTAAATTTTTCCCAACATCAGGGTCCTTTCCAATGAGTCAGTTCTTCACATCAGTTGGCCAAAGTACTGGAGTTTCAGCTTCAGCATCAGTCCTTCCAATGAGAAATCAAGATTGATTTCCTTTACGATTGATTGGATGGATCTCCTTGCAGTCCAAGGGACTCTCAAGGGTCTTCTCCAACATCACAGTTCAACTTTATTTATAGTCTAACTCTCACATCCATACATGAACACTGGCAAAACCACAGCTTTCACTAGATGGACCTTTGTTGACAAAGCAATGTCTCTGCTTTTTAATATGCTGTCTAGGTTGGTCATAGTTTTTCTTCCAAGGAGAAAGTGTCTTTTAATTTCATGGCTGCAGTCACCATCTGCAGTGATTTTGGAGCCCCCCAAAATAAATTCTCTCATTGTTTCCATTGTTTCCCCCTCAATTTGCCATGAAGTGATGGGACCAGATGCTATGATCTTAGTATTCTGAATATTGAGTTTTAAGCCAACTTTTTCATGGTCCTCTTTCACTTTCATCAAGAGGCTATTTAGTTCTTCTTCACTTTCTGACACGAGGGTAGTGTCATCTGCATATCTGAGGTTATTGATATTTCTCCTGGAAATTTTTATTCCAGCTTCTGCTTCATCCAGCCCAACGTTTCTCATGATGTACTCTGCATATAAGTTAAATAAGCAGTGTGACAATATACAGCCTTGATGTACTCCTTTCCCAATTTGGAACCAGTCTGTTGTTCCATGTCCAGTTCTAACTGTTGCTTCCAGACCTGCATACAGATTTCTCAGGAGGCAAGTAAAGTGGTCTGGTATTCCCATCTCTTTCAGAATTTTCCACAGTTTGTGATGATCCACACAGTCAAAGGCTTTGGCATAGTCAATAAAGCAGAAATAGATGTACTTCTGGAACTCTCTTGCTTTTTCAATGATACAACGGGTATTAGCAATTTAATCTTTGGTTCCTCTGCCTTTTCTAAATCCATCTTGAACATCTGGAAGTTTAGGCTTCACATACTGTTGAAGCCTGGCTTGGGGAATTTTGAGTATTTCTTTGCTATCATGTGAGATGAGTGCAATTCTGCAGTAATTTGAGCATTCTTGGGGATTGCCTTTCTTTGGGATTGGAATAAAAACTGACCTTTTCCAGTCCTGTGGCCACTGCTGTCCTTTTTCGAGCACATCTTTCATGAAATGGTCCCTTGGTATCTCCAATTTTCTTCTCTCTCGAAGAAAGAGAGATCTCGAGATCTCTCTCTCATTTTTCCTATTCTATTTTTTCCCCTCTATTTCTTTGCACTGATCATGGAGGAAGGCTTTCCTATCTCTCCTTGCTATTCTTTGGAACTCTGCATTCAAATGGGTATATCTTTCCTTTTATCCTTTGCCTTTCACCTCCCTTCTTTTCTCAGCTATTTGTAAAGCCTCCTCAGACAACCATTTTTCCTTTTTACATTTCTCTTTCTTGGGGATGGTCTTGATCTCTTCCTCCTGTACAATGTCATGAACCTCTGTCCATAGTTCTTCTGGCACCCTGTCTATGAGATCGAATCCCTTGAATCTATTTGTCACTTCCACTGTATAATTCCTTTGCCTTACTCATTTCTATATCTGTCTGATTCAAATTTTAACAGTCTTCTCTTCTAAATATCTCTGCCTTTCACTACTGTCAATTCATTCTTGGATTATGCAGCTGTTTCCAATCTTGCCCCCTTTCAAATCCAGTTGACATGTTAGAGTTATCCACCTTTCACACAAACCTGCTTAATCCTTCAGTGTATTCTAATGGATTAATAATAGGAATAGATATAATTTATTGAGTGTCTCATATGTGAAAGATGCTTTTAGGCAAATCTGCACTTATTTAATCTCAGCAAATCTGTCAATTATGATTTTATACACTTTAACAAAACAGAAAATAGCCTGGGAAATGCTAAAAATAAAAATCTAACATGAAACCTGAAGGTCTATGTGCTTTTCCCTGTTCACTTTGTAGCCTTTATTCTTCCAGTTGCTCTTTGAAGTTGCAATTACCATGTTGCTTCATGACTTTCATCTTACTTAAAATTCTTTCATTCTTGTAATTTCCTGGAAAGTATATATCCTTAAGGTCAGTTCAACACTCATTTCTTCAAATCCCTGAAGTGTCTTGACCCACCTAGCCTGGTTTAGACTTTTCTACATTGTATTTACCTCATCTCATCAGTCACCACTCTCTTAGCTCCTTGAAGGTAGATTTATTATTATTATTATTCATATTAATGTCTCTGTTTCCAAGCTGCATGCAAAGAATCTGGCACTTATTATCCTTGATAATAATTATTGTCTTGTCAGACCATTTGCCAAACACTTTTACATACTCAATTCATTTACTCTTCACAGATGATGCTGTTAGGTAGACATCACCTTTCCCACTTTAACAATAGAGAAATCTACTTTGAGGTGAAATAATTTATCTTATACATAATAAGATCCATAGTTATGAAGTGGAATCCAGATTTGCCTAACACAGCTGGTGCTAAGGTTCTTTGCCACTTCTCTCTCCATTTTCATTACCTATTTTTGGCAAACGCCCCAAATCTTGTAAATGTTATTCTGATCTTCAACTACTGAAAATGATCAAAACTTAAGAATAAAAGCTGGGACAGTGAGCTATGAAGTTATTGAAGGGAAAATGGACTTTAAAGTGCAGGTCATCTTTTTCCAGGGAGAAAGGAAGTGCTAGGAGTGTCAGAGACTACAAACCAAAAACGCTCAACTCCAGGAAGGAAGGTGTGCCATGAAAAGCATATCCTCAAGTGCGGGGAGGGACTGGAAAGGGAAAGAAGGTACCTCCCAGGCCTAAGAGAAAAGATAAAAAATAGGTTGTTGTGGTGGTCCAGTCCCATCCAGGTAAGCATTGGCACCATTTGCTTTGTTCCTACAAACCTAAGCAGCATGAGTTCTAATATGTCTGTTTTGTTCACACATCACTTTATGTTTTGCCCATTTTCTCCCTCAGGTGTCTCAACACTTCATTCATGGCCACTTTTGTCAAGTATGAAAGCTAACACTCACCACCATCCCCAAGCAGGGAAGTGGGAGAAGAGGCAGCAGGAATGCGGAGTCCTTCAGCTCTTCCTGCCACTCTTTCCCTGGGCTGCAGAGAGAAGTAGAGAAAAGAACCCTTAACTAGAGTTTATTCTCCCAGAGAGTTCAGCCCCTCCCACCAGGCCAGTGAGGACTGTAACATCTTAGTCACCAGATGCCCAGAGTTCCCAGAATGGGTGAGCTCTTGCGCCACGAGGGCACTTGTTTCCCAGCCAATCTGAGCACAGGGTCCCTGGCCTTTAGCAATGGCCCTGAGAAGGGCTTGGCCTTTGGGCACAGCATCTAGTGTTGCTGAGCCAGAAACATCGGTGAAGGGGCTGCCTGTGTTACTTCTGCGAAACAGCGTCAGACTAGAAACAGTGAGCTCCAGTAAAATCTATTATACCGGCATGTCAGGCTCTAGGGAGATGAGTGGAAAGAAAAGGGCCCCCAAGCAGGCAGAAAAGACTGAAGACGTTCCAGTTGGGAATTTCAGGATTGTACTAAGACATTACTATCTCCTCCCTGCTTTTATTTCTTCAGCTCCTCCTCACTAGGTTTTCAGGGTGCCAGGTGCAGGTGATAACAGGGAATGTTGTTAACACCCTCACCCAGGTTGTGCTCTAAGAACTGATTGATTTGGGGGGTTTCTGTGTCCTGAGTTCACCTTAAAGGTTTCCAATAATGTTATGGATGTTTCAAATGGAAGAAATAAAGAAACTTATTTAGGATGAGAGGGGGAAAAAATGTCATTGAGTGAATGGCCAGAATCTTTAGAGAAGTCTGGGCAACCCCAAAAAGACAAACTGATTAATTTCAAAGAACGTGTATTTGCATAAATCAGATATTTCTTAGCTTAATTGATGCTCAGATGAATTGTTTTTAACAAAGATTTAGGAAGTACTATAAAACAGTGCTTTCCAACAGCAATATATTATGAGCCACAAATATAATTTTAAGTAGCTACTTTTTTAAAAAAGAGATGAGATTGATTATATATGGTTGACAAACGTTCATCAAACTCCTGCTGTGTGTCAGATACTATGATGCACGCTAGGAAAGAGATTTGATCTCAGCCTAGAAAGAATGCATTGCTTTTCATAAAACCTCATCAGGTAGATTAGAGATTTATTTCACCTGGATACTAAGAAACAATGGGTTTCCCTGGTGGTTCAGTTGGTAAAGAATCTTCCTGCAGTGCAGGAGACTGGGGTTCAATCCCTGGGTCAGGAAGATCCCCTGGAGAAGGGAATGGCAACCCACTCCAGTATTCTTACCTGGAGAATTCCGTGGACAGTGGAGCCTGGTGGGCTACTGTTCATGGAATCGCAAAGAGTCAGACACAACTGAACGACTAACACTTAACTAAGAAACAATAACAAAAAGTAGTTTAGAAAAGAAAATTATGTGCCATTTGATTAATTTTTTTAACATTGTGAATCATATTATTGAATATGGTACTGAGTAAGAGGGAGTGATTTGAAATCAGTAAGGACTACAGAGGATGCAGTAGAGGTCTCACCTAAGTGTTGATATGTGTAGCTCCAACTGTAACATAAAATTCTGGAAGATGTATTAAAATATTCCTGAGACCCACTCCAAGAAATTCTGACTGTAGTTTTCAGATGGGGTAAGCAGATGCTGCTAGTCTTATGAACCACACTCAGACTAGCACTGGTCTAAGCAACTGTTCTCTTAATGGTTTCCTCTGAAAAGGTTTTGAAAACCCACTATAGAAATGTGACTTAGTCACATGCATCATGCTTTTGCAATTTTGAAAACGAATGAGCCTCAGAAAGTTGAAATGTTGCATTTGGGAATTTCAGAAATTTCTCAGTGGTTGGAAATAAGCAGCATTTTCTAAGCATGACTGGATAACATTTTCAAGCCATCAAACAAAAAATCCTATTTGAATAAGCTGGAGTTTATGCATGTCAAAATGCTTTCACATAAGTCTTCTAATTCTATCCATCACAGGTTTTATTCCAAGACTATCATGTGAAAATGTAGAAACCTCAAAGTTTAAAATTTATGTTACATCTGTTAACAAAAAGTTGTAGTTATAAAATATTTTTAAAAGATAACCAACTATTGCAATTTTACATTAGAGGTAATCTGTATTTCAGGGGAAAAGACAATGGGGGAAACACAGTATAGTAACAGATGACATAAACCTAACTGTTCACATGAGAAGGCATAGCAAGAACTGGACACTTTAATCCACTGACATATTTGTTATCTTAATCCCCTAGTATATGTATTTTATTTGTTTTATCCATGGATTATTAGTATTTAGGCATAGATTGTGTTTATGGTTTTATTTTATTTTATGTAAATATAGTTGATTTATAATATTAGTTTCAGGTGTACGGCATAGTGATTCAGTATTTTTCTACATTATACTCCATTAAAGTTACTGCAAGATAATGGCTATAATTACTTATGTTATAATTTCTTGTTGCTTATCTCTTTTATACAGAGTGGTATGTATCTCTTAATCACATACCTCGAATTGACTTCTCCTCCATATTAACCACAAGTTTGTATCCTCTATCTGTGAGTCTGTTTCTGTTTTTCATATATATTTATTTATAGTTTTTTAAATTGCACATATGATTGATATAATACAATATTTGTCTTTCCTATCTGACTTTTTTCAGTAACATAATATCTTCTAGGTCCATCTTTGTTACTGAAAATGATAGAATTTCCTTCTTTTCATGGCTATTGGAACATATATAGATATACACATATCCCACTGTATATATGTGCATATCTATATAGATAGATATGCCACATCTTTATACGTTTATCTGATAATGGACACAGATTGCTTCCATAGCTTGTCTATTGTAAATAGTGTTCCTATGAACATTGGGGTGCATGTATTGATGTCTTTTTGAATTAATATTACTGTTTCTTTATGGTTATATACCTAGAAGTGGAATTACTGAATCATGTGTTAGTTACATTTCTAGTTTTTTGAGGAAACGCCATACTGTTTTACATAGAGGTTACACCAAATGGTACAAAGTTACACTTTGTCCACCAATAATGTACAAAGTTCCCTTTTCTCCATATCCTCTCCAACATTGGTCATTTGCAGACTTTTTGATGATAGCCATTCTGATAGGTGTGAGGTATATCTTGTTGTTTTGCATTTCTCTAATAATTAGCAATGTTGAACATCATTTTATGTGCCTGTTAGACATTTTTTTCTTATGAAAAATGTGTATTCAGGTCTTCTACCCATATTCTGATATGATTGTTTGGAATTTTTAATATTGAGTTGTGTGAACTGCTTATGTTGAATTAATCACTTGTCAGTGATATAATTTGCAAATATTTTCTCAAATTCTGTAGGTTGTCTTTTAATTTTGCTTATGGTTTCATTTTGTGTAAAAGATTTAAATTTAATTAGGTCCCATTTACTTTTGTTTTTATTTATTTTGCTTTAGGATACAGATCCAAAGGAATACTGCTATGATTTGTGTCAAAGTGTTCCAACTATGTTCTCTTCTAGAAGTTCTATGGTTTCTTTCTGGTTATATACCTAGGAGTGGAATTATTTTGTTTTGATCTTTAATGTATTTTAATTTTATTTTTTATTTGGTGTTTGAGAATGTTCTAATCTCATTGTTTCTACATTAGCTGTCTAGTTTCTCTGGCACTACCTCTTGAAGAGTTGTCTTTTTTCCATTGTGTATTCTTGTCTCCTTTGTCATAGATTAATTGGCCATAGTTGTGTATGTTTATTTCTGGGCTCTCTCTTCTGTTCCATTGATCTAGGTATCTGGTTTTTGTGTCATTCCATACTGTTTTGATTATTATAACTTTGCAGTATACTCTGAAGTCTCAGAGAATGACACCTCCAGCTTTGTTCTTTTTCTCAAAAATGCTTTGGCAATTCAGGATCTTTTGAGTTTCCATATAAATTTTAGGATTATTTTTTTCTAGTCTGTGAAAAATGTCATGGGTATTTTGATAGTGATTTCCTTAAATCTTTAGATTGTTTGGGTGTAATATGTAAAATTTAACAATATTAATTCTTCCAATCCATGATCAGAAGCTATCTTTTAATTTCTTTGTATCACCTTTAGTTTCCCTCATCAATTTTTTTACTTTTCAGAGGACAGGTCTATCACTTCCTTGCTAAACTTAAACCCAAACATTTTATCTTTTTGATATTTTATTTTATAGTTTTTTTTTTAAATAATAAATTATTTATTTTTAATTGAAAGATAATTGCTTTACAATGTTATGTTGGTTTCTGCCATAAGTATACATATGTGAACTTCCTCTTCAACCTCCCTCCCACCTCCTCCCAACCCATCCTATCTCACTAGGTTGTTACAGAGCACCAGGCTGAGCTTCCTGCACTATACAGCAATGTCCCATTAGCTGTCTATTTTATACATGGTGATGTACATATTTCAATGCTACTCTCAGTTCATCCCAACTTCTCCTTCATGTGCTGTGTCCATAAGACTGATCTCTATGTCTAAGTCTCCACTTCCCTGCAAATAGGTTTATCAGTACCATTTTTCTAAATTCTATACATATGTATTAATATATGATATGTGTTTTTCTATTTCTGACTGACTTCATTCTGTTTAACAGGCTCTAGGTTTATCCATCTCAGTTCAACTGCCTCAAATCCATCACTTTATATGGCTAACTAATATTCTATTGTATATATGTATATCACAGCTTCTTTATCCATTCATCTGTTTAGAGACATCCAAGTTACTTCCAGGTCCTGGCTATTGTAAATAGTGCTACAGTGAACACTGGGGCATATGTGACTTTTTGAATTATGGTTTTCTCAGGGTATATGCACATTAGTGAGATCGCACAGTCATATGGTAGCTTTATTCCTAGTATTTTCAAGAAATCTACATCCTGTCTTGATAGTGGCTGTTTCAATTACTATTCCCAGTAACAGTGGAAGAGGGTTCCCTTTTCTCCACATGCTCTCCAGCATTTATTGGTTGTAAATTTTTTAATGAGGGCCATTCTGACTTCCTTCCATTGGGCTTCCCTCATAGCTCAGTTGGTAAAGAATCTGCCTGCAATGTGGGAGACCTCGGTTTGATTCCTGGGTCGGGAAGATCCCCTGGCAATCCATTCCACTATTTTTGCCCAGAAAATCCCATGGACAGAGGAGCCTGGTGGGCAACAGTCCATGGGGTCACAAGAGTTGGACACAACTTGGCAACTAAACCACCACCATTATTCTGACCAGGGTGAGGTGATACCTTATAGTAGTTTTGATTTGCATGTCTCTAAAAATTAGTGATGTTAAGTATTTTTCTTGTGACTCTTGACAATCTATATGTCTTCTCTGGAGAAATATCTATTTAGCAGCCCACTTTTTGATTGGGTTGTTTGCTTTTTGATACTGAGCTGCATGAGCTGCTTATATATTTTGGAGATTAATCCTTTGTCAGTTGTTTCACTTGCTATTATTTTTTCCCCATTCTGTCCATTGTCTTTTCATCTTGTTTATAATTTCCTTTGCTATTCAAAAACTTTTAAGTTTAATTAGGTCCTATTTTTTTATTTTGCTTTTATTTCCATTACTCTAGAAAGTGGGTCATAGAGGACCTTGCTGTGATTTATGTCTAAAAGTATTCTGCTTATGTTTTCCTTTAAGAGTTTTATAGTTTCAGGTCTTATATTTATATCTTTAATCCACTTTGAATTTATCTTTGTGTACAGTGTTAAGAAGTATTCAAATTCCATTCTTTTATGCCTAGCTGTCCAGTTTTCCCAGCACCACTTGTTGAAGAGACTGTCTTTTCTCCATTGTATATTCTTGCCTCTTTTGTCAAAGTTAAGGTGCCCATAGGTGTGTGGGTTTATCTTTGGGCTTTCTATCTGGTTCCATTGGTCCATATTTCTGTTTTCGTGCCAGTATCATACTGTTTTGATGACTGTAGCTTTGTAGTGTAGTCTGAAGTCAAGAAGGTTGATTCCTCCAGTTCTATTCTTCTTTCTCATGATTGCCTTGGCTATTTGGACTCTTTTGTGTTTCCATACAAATTCTATACAAATTTCCATACAAATACTTTTTCTAGTTATGTGAAATATGCAACTGGTAATTTGATAGGATTGCACTGAATGTGTAGATTGTGTTTGGTGGTATAGTCATTTTCACAATATTGCTTCTTCTGATTCAAGGACATAGTATATCTCTTCATCTGTTTATGTCATCTTTGACTTCTTGCATCAGCATCTAATAGCTTTCTGTATACAAATGTCTCCTTTAGTAGGTTTATTCCTAGGTATTTTATTCTTTGTGTTGCAATTGTGAATGTGATTGATCCTTAATTTCTCCTTCTGAGTTTTCATTGTTACTATATAGGAAAGCAAGATAATTCTGTGTATTGATTTTGTATCCTGTAACTTTGCTAAACTCACTAATTAGCTTTAGTGATTTTTCTGATAGCATGTTTAGAGTTTTCTGTATATAATTCCATGTCATTTGCAAACAGCGAGAGTTTTACTTCTTTTCCAATCTGGATTATATCTTTTTTTTCTTTTTTCTTTTCCAATTGCCATGGATAGAACTTCCAAAACTATGTTGAATAATAGTGGAGAGAGTGGGCACCCTTGTCTTTTTCCTAACCTTAGAGGAAATACTTTCAGTTTTTCACCATTGAGAGTAATATTTGTTGTGGTTTTATCATAAGGCCTTTCCCATCAGAACTCAGGCACAAGTCCCTCCCAACATAAAGTCAACACAAACCACAGGCCAACCTCACCCAACAAAGGCAGAGACCAAAAACAGGAATTAAGACTCTATAGCCTGGGGAAAGGAGACCTCAAACACATTAAATTAGATAAAGTGAAATGACGTAGAATGTGCAATGAAGGAACAAAGTAAAAGCCTACAAGATCAAATAAATGAAGAGGAAATAGGCAAACTACCTGAAAAGGAATTCAGAGTAATTAAAGATGACCCAAAATCTTGAAAATAGAATGGATAAAATGCAAGAATCATTTAACACATTTAACAAGGACCTGCTACTGCTACTGCTAAGTCACGTCAGTCGTGTCCGACTCTGTGCGACCCCATCCCTGGGATTCTTCAGGCAAGAACACTGGAGTGGGTTGCCGTTTCCTTCTCCAATGCTTAAAAGTGAAAAGTGAAAGTGAAGTCGCTCAGTCATGTCTGACTCTTTGCGACCCCATGGACTGCAGCCTACCAGCATCCTCCTTCCATGGGATTTTCCAGGCAAGAGTACTGGAGTGGGGTGACATTGCCTTCTCCGAACAAGGACCTAGAAGAAATAAATAGTAAGCAAACAGTGGTAGCACAATTAGGGAAGTTAAAAATACTCCAGAAGGAATCAATAGCAGAATGACTGAGGCAGAAGAACAGATAAGTGAGCTGAAAGATAGAACGGTGGAAATAACTGCTGCAGAGCAAAATAGAGGAAAAAGAATGAAAAGACTTAAGGATACTCTCAGAGATCTCTGAGAAAATATTAAATGCACAAACATTCAAATTATAGGGGACACAGAAGAAGAACAGAAAATGAAAGAATCTGAGAAAAATTTTGGTTGTATTAGTTGAAAACTTCCCTAACATGGGAAAGGAAACAGTCAATCAAGTACAAGAAGTACAGAGTGTCTCATATAGGATAAATCCAAGCAGAAACATACCAAGCCACATGTTAATCAAACTAACAAAATTAAATAAAAAAAGAAAAATGTTAAAAAGCAGCAAAGGAAAAGCAACAAGCAATAAGGGAAACCCAATACAATTAACAGCTGCTCTTTCAACAGAAACTCTGCAGGCTAGAAGGGAATAGCAGGATATATTTAAAGTAATGAAAGCAAAAACATTTACAACCAAGATTTTTACTCTACCCAGAAAGCATCTCATTCAAAATTGATTCAGAAATCCTAAGCTTTACAGACAAGCAAAAGTTAAGAGAATTTAGCACCACCAAACCAGCTTTACAAGAAATGCTAAGGAGAGTTCTATAGGAGAGTTCTATAGAATGAAAAAACTTACAAAAATAAACCCAAAACAATTTTTTAAATGCCAAGAGGAACATATATATCAATAATTACTTTAAATATAAATGTAAATAACTACCAGCCTAGGGAGCCCATTCTGGTACTCTGTGAATACCTGGAGGGATGGAATGGAGGGGAAGATAAGGAGGCTAGGGAAAGAGGTGATATATGTATAATGGTTGATTTTTGTTGTTGTATGGCAGAAAACAACACATTATAAAAATTAACAAGGTATATATAAATAAAAAACAGAAATATACTTGTAACTGGATTAAATGCGACAATAAAAAGACATAGATTGATGAAATTTTAAAATATTTCTTTTTAACATTGTATTTTGGATAGTTTGTTTTTAAAGTATATAAAATGCTACAGATCTCTTTTTTATTTTATATAGTATTGGGATACAGATGATTAACAATATTGTCTTAGTTTCAGGTGTACAGCAAAGTTATTCAGTTATATATATACATGTATCTATTATTTTTCAATATTTTTTTCACATTTAGGTTATTACAGAATGTCCCCTATGCTATACAGTAGGTCCTTGTTGGTTATCTGTTTTAAGTATAGCAATGTGTACATGTTACCCCAACTCCAAATCTATCCCTCTCCCCGACCCTTCCCCACTGGTAATCATAAGTATCTTGTATCCTTCAAATTTGCTGAATTAAGTTACTAGTTCTAATTGTTTTTGGGTGGAGACTTTAGGGTTTACTACATAAAGCAACAAGTCATCTGCAAATAGTAACAGTTTTAACTCTTCCCTTTCAATTTTAATGCCATTTACTTCTTTATCTTGGCTGATTGCTGTGGTCAGAATGGCATAATTCTGCATTATAGAATTGTCCAGAATGAGCATCTTGCCTTATTCCTGAATTTAGAGAAAAGGCAACTTTTCATGTTTGAGTATGATACTGGGTGTGGGCTTGTCATACATGGCCTTTAGTATGTTGAGATATATTTTTCTATACCCACTTTGAAGAGGTTATTTTGTTTTGTTTTGTTTTGTTTTGATCACAAAGGAATGTTGAATTTTGTCAATTTTTTATTTAAATTTTTTAAATTAATTAATTTATTTATTTTACTTTACAACATTGTATTGGTTTTGCCATACATTGACTTGACTCCTCCATGGGTGTACATGTGTTTCCCATCCTGAACCCCTCTCCCACCTCCCTCCCCATCCCATCTGTCTGGGTCATCCCAGTGCACCAGCCCCGAGCATCCTGTATCATGCATCGAACTTGGACTGGTGATTCATTTCACATATGATAATTTACATGTTTCAATGCCATTCTCCTATATCATCCCACCCTCGCCCTCTCCCACAGAGTCCAAAAGACTGTTCAATATATCTGTGTCTCTCTTACTGTCTCGCATACAGAGTTATCATTACCATCTTTCTAAATTCTGTATATATAGGTTAGTATACTGTATTGGTGTTTTTCTTTCTGGCTTACTTCACTCTGTATAATAGGCTCCAGTTTCATCCACCGCATTAGAACTGATTCAAATGTATTCTTTTTAATGGCTGAGTAATATTCCATTGTGTATATGTACAACAGTGTTCTTATCCATTCATCTGCTGATGAACACCTAGGTTGTTTCCATGTCCTGGTTATTATAAACAGTGCTGTGATGAACATTGGGGTACATGTGTCTCTTTCAGATCTGGTTTCCTCAGTGTGTATGCCCAGCAGCAGGATTTCTGTGTCATATGGCAGTTCTATTTCCAGTTTTTTAAGGAATCTCCACAATGTTCTCCATAGTGGCTCTACTAGTTTGCATTCCCACCAACAGTGTAAGAGGGTTCCCTTTTTTCCACACCTTCACCAGCATTTATTGTTTGTAGACTTTTGGATAGCAGCCACTCTGACTGGTGTGTAACAGTACCTCATTGTACTTTTGATTTGCATTTCTCTGATAATGACTGATGTTGAGCATCTTTTCATGTGTTTATTAGCCATCTGTATGTCTTCTTTGGAAAAAGGTCTATTTAGTTCTTTAGCCCACTTTTTGATTGGGTCTTTTATTTTTCTAGAATTGAGCTGCAGGAGTTGCTGGTATATTTTTGAGATTAATTATTCGTCCGTTGCTTAGTTTGCTATTATTTTCTCCCATTATGAAGGCTGTCTTTTCACCTTGCTTATAGTTTCCCTTGTTGTGCAGAAGCTTTTAATTTTAATTAGGTCCCATTTGTTTACTTTTGCTTTTATTTCCAATATTCTGGGAGGTGGGTCATAGAGGATCCTGCTGTGATTTCTGTCGGAGAGTGTTTTGCCTATGTTCTCCTCTAGGAGTTTTATAGTTTCTGGTCTTACATTTAGATCTTTAGTCCATTTTGAGTTTATTTTTGTGTATGGTGTTAGAAAGTGTTCTAGTTTCATTCTTTTGCCAGTGGTTGACCAGTTTTCCCAGCACCACTTGTTAAAGAGATTGTCTTTTCTCCATTGTATATTCTTGTCTCCTTTGTTGAAGATAAGGTGTCTGTAGGTATGTGGACTTATCTCTGGGCTTTCTATTCTGTTCCATTGATCTATATTTCTGTCTTTGTGCCAGTACCATACTGTCTTGATGACTATTGCTTTGTAGCAGAGACTGAAGTCAGGCAGGTTGATTCCTCCAGTTCCATTCCTCTTTCTGAAGATTGCTTTGTCTATTCGAAGTTTTTGGGTTTTGTTGTTGTTGTTGTTGTTGTTGCTGCTGTTGTTTTTGTTTTTGTATTTCCATACAAATTGTGAAATTATTTTTTCTAGTTCTCTGAAAAATACCCTTGGTAGCTTGATAGGGATTGCATTGAATCTATAGATTGCTTTGGGTAGTATAGTCATTTTCACTATATTGATTCTTCTAATCCATGAACATGGTATATTTCTCTATCTATTTGTGTCCTCTTTGATTTCTTTCATCAGTGTTTTATAGTTTTCTATATATAGGTCTTTTGTTTCTTTAGGTAGATTTATTCCTAAGTACTTTATTCTTTTTGTTGCAATGGTGAATGGAATTGTTTCCTTAATGTCTCTTTCTGTTTTCTCATTGTTAGTGTATGGGAATGCAATGGATTTCTGTGTGTTAATTTTATATCCTGCAACTTTACTATATTCATTGATTAGCTCTCGTAATTTTCTGGAGGAATCTTCAGGATTTTCTATGTAGAGGATCATGTCATCTGCAAGCAGTGAGAGTTTTACTTCTTTTCCAATCTGGATTCCTTTTATTTTTTTACTGCTCTGATTGCTGTGGCCAAAACTTTCAAAACTATGTTGAAAGTAGTGGTGAGAGTGGGCACCCTTGTCTTGTTCCTGACTTTAGGGGAAATGCTTTCAATTTTTCACTATTGAAGATAATGCTTCCTGTGCCTTCGTCATATATTGCTTTTATTATGTTGAGGTAGTTTCCTTCCATTCCTGCTTTCTGGAGGGTCTTTATCATAAATGGATGCTGAATTTGGTCAAAGGCTTTTTCTGCATCTATTGAGATAATCATGTGGTTTTTAATCTTTCAATTTGTTAATGTGATGTATTGCATTGATTGATTTGTGGATATTAAAGAATCCTTGCATTCCTGGGATAAAGCCCACTTGGTCATGATGTATGATCTTTTTAATATGTTGTTGGATTCTGTTTGCTAGAATTTTGTTAAGGATTTTTGCATCTATGTTCATCAGTGATATTAGCCGGTAGTTTTCTTTTTTTGTGGCATCTTTGTCCTGTTTTGGTATTAGGGTGATGGTGGCCTCATAGAATGAGTTTGGAAGTTTACCTTCCTCTGCCACTTTCTGGAAGAGGTTGAGTAAATAGGTGTTAGCTCTCCCCTAAATTTTTGGTAGAATTCAGCTGTGAAGCCATCTGGTCCTGGGCTTTTTTGTTTGTTGGAAGATTTCTGATTACATTTTCGCTTTCTGTGCTTGTGATGGGTCTGTTGAGATTTCTATTTCTTCCTGGTTCAATGTTGGAAAGTTGCACTTTTCTAAGAATTTGTCCATTTCTTCCATGTTGTCCATTTTATTTGCATATAGTTGCTGATAATAGTCTCTTATGATCCTTTGTATTTCTGTGTTGTCTGTTGTGATCTCTCCATTTTCTTTTCTAATTTTGTTGATTTGATTTTTCTCCCATTGTTTCTTTATGAGTCTGCCTAATGATTTGTCAATTTTATTTACCTTCCCAAAGAACCAGCTTTTGGTTCTGTTGATTTTTGCTAAAGAACAATCCTGCAGCCTTCAGAATGAAAACCACAATCACATTAAGTTGAACACAATGAAAAGGCAGAAGATTATTTCCCAGATAAAGGAACAAAATAAAATCCCAGAAAAACAATTAAATGAAGTGGAGATAGGCAATATTTCAGAAAAACAATTGACTATAATGATAGTGAAAATTACCCAGGATTTTGAAAAAGGAAAAGAGAAGATGCAAGAAGTGCTTAACAAAGAAATACAAGAGCTAAAAATCAAACAGAGATGAACAGTACACTAAGAGGAATCAATAACAGAATAACCAAGGCAGAAGAATGAATAAGTGGCCTGACATTCAGAATAGTGGAAATCATTGACATGGAACACATAATAATAAAGATAAAAGAATGAAAAAAATGAGGACAGCCTAAGAGATCTCTGTGACAACATTTAAGTGTACCAACATTCACATTATAAGGGTCCAGAAGGAGAAGAGATAGAGAAAAGACACAAGAATATATTTCAAGAGATAATAGCTGAAAAATTCCCTAACATGGGAAAGGGAATAATCAACCAAGTCCAGTAAGTGCAGACTCCCAGGCAGGATAAACCCAAATAGGAACAGACCAAGACGGATAGTAATAAAATTGATGAAAATTAAAGACAAAGATAAAATATTAAAGGCAACTCAGGAAAAACAATAAATAACATATAATTGAACTCCTGTAAGGTTATCAGCTGATTTCTCTACAGAAACTCTGTAAATCAGAAGGGAGTGGCATGATATATTTAAAGTGATGAAAGGGAAGAATTTACAACCAAGAATACTCTACCCAGCAAGACTCTCATTCATATTTGATTGAGAAATCAAAAGCTTTCCAGACAAGCAAAAGTTAAGAGAATTCTGAACCGCCAAGCCCATTTACAACAAATGCTAAAGGAACTTCTCTAATCAGAAAGCACAAGAGAAGGAAAAGACCTACAGAAAAAAAACCCCAAACAAATAAGGAAGTGGTAATAGGATCAAACATATTTATAATTACTTTAAATGTAAATGGATTAATGCACCAACCAAAGGACATTGACTAGGTGGATACAGAAATAGGGTCTGTATATATACTGTCTACAAGAGACCACCTCAGACCTAGGGACACATAGAGACTGAAGATATGGGCATGGGAGAAGGTATTCTATACAAATGGAAATCATGAGGAAGTTGGAGTAGCAGTATCCATATCAGATTCATAGACATTAAAAAAGAAGAATATTTTTCTCTTCTTTTTTGTTTTTTAAATTATGAAAGTATGATACATTTATAGGAGACTTGGAAAATACAGAATAAACTTGCACATAATTACAGTATGAAAAGTGTCTCTTAATCATATCCATAATATGGGCTGTACTCTGCCAGGCTCCTCTGTCCATGAAATTCTCCAGAAAGAATACTGAAGTATGTAGCCTTTCCTTTCTCCAGGGAATCTTCCTGACCCAGTGATCTAACCCAGGTCTCCTGCATTGCAGGGAGATTCTTCACCATGTATTAAAATTATTTTCTAAAGTAAATAAAGATTTTATTAATATTGGAGTTTCAATATCAAACTCTCAAGAAATAATAGAATTAATATACAGAAGAGTAGAAGGCTAGAGTAGACCTGATAAGCATCATGAACCAATTCAACATGATTAAGATTTATACAATTTTCACATAATATCAGGTACAAATGCTATTCAAGTTCCCATAGACTATAAACCAGGGAACTCTAGAACATATCCAGGAACATAAAAGAAGGTGCAAAAATTTCATATTCTAAAGGTATTGAAATTCTACAAAGTTTGTTATCTTATCTCTGTGGAAGTATGCTAAAATCAATATCAAACGATATCTGAAAATGACCCATATATTTTGTGGATTATTGCATTTAATGCAATGTGACATTTACCAAGAGAGATCTTTGACTTAGCCACTGAAAGCCTTAGTAAAAGTGAAAGACTGAAAAAAACACAGAAGGTGATTGCAGAGAAGAAAGCATTTAGGTGACAAACTAGTATAAAAATGAGAAATTTATATCAAAGATACTTTAAAAATCCCACGTTCTAGAATAAATAATTTCACAATTTGTATGGAAATACAAAAAACCTAGAATAGCCAAAGTAACCTTGAGAAAGAAGAATGGAACTGGAGGAATCAACCTGCCTGACTTCAGACTATACTACAAAGCCACAGTCATCAAGACAGTATGGTACTGGCACAAAGACAGAAGTATAGATCAATGGAACAGAATAGAAAGCCCAGAGATAAATCCACGAACCTATGGTCACCTTATCTTCGACAAAGGAGGCAAGGATATACAATGGAAAAAAGACAACCTCTTTAACAAGTGGTGCTGGGAAAACTGGTCAACCACGTGTAAAAGAATGAAACTAGAACACTTTCTAACACCATACACAAAAATAAACTCAAAATGGATTAAAGATCTAAATGTAAGACTAGAAATTAAATGTCTGCTTATATTGGATAGGTGTATCTAAGAAGCAATAACAAGGAAAATGGGAAAATAGTTTTAACAGAGTAAAAATAAAAAGAGAATTTACCAGAATCTGTTGTACACAGCTGAAGCTTCTCAATGTAACTAAATACAAAGTGCAATCTTGACTAAGTTATGAAAGCAAATAATGGACAGTGGCATAAATTTTTGTTAAATTTGAACAAACTCTGTACTTCAGTTAATAATGCTGTTTTACATGTTAATTTCCCATTCAAGCCTCACTTAAATTTATTTTTAAGTCATAAAGGTAATGAATGTTCTAGTCTTTTAGCAATAATATTAGATGCCAATAATACATGGAAATATAACAAAGTTTTGAGCAAATAAAAGTTAGAAATCTAGCATTCCATTCATGCTAAGGCAAAAAAGTGGAATCAAATTGTCATATTTTTTTAGCTAGATAAAAATTAACTAGTTTTCTAATATATATATTATAATTTATACTATTTATGTATATTTATGCATGTTTACAAAAGCTTTTCTATTACACTTCATAAAAGTTTGAGAAAGAACAACAACAAAAAGAGAGATGGAGAAATTGGAAAACTAAATGAAATGGGAATACTGAATAGGAACTAATAAAAGTGAAATGAACTAGGTAAAACTAAAAAAAAAAATCATATAGTTCAGTTGTTTTTAAACATGGGTGGACATTAGAAACACATCTGGAGCTTTGGAGAAAGAAAAAAGAAAACAACATCTAGGCATGTGTATTTTTCAATAAATTCCAAGGTAATTCTGATATGCAACTGGATTTTAAAAAGTGATTACAGATTTTCTATTAAATGGCTGTTTTAGTGATATAGAATTTTGTATTGCTTTTCTATTAATGAGTCAAAATTCAATGGTATTAATTTAATAATAATTATATAATCATAATAGTAAGAGATGTTTATCAGTTTTCAATATCAATAGCCAGATAAAGTAAAACATAATTACAGTAGAAAGTCATAATGGAAACATGATTAACCTAACAATATAAAATAATTACATACCACTTAGGGATTTAAGTAGAGGGATGTGGTAAGTGGAAATGCATACATGCTCATGTTTTCATCTGCCTACTCAGCCTATGTCTTTTGGGTGGTTCATTTAATCTATTTACATTTAAGGTAATTAATGATATGTATGATCTTATTGGGGCTTTCCAGGTGGCACTAGTGATAAAGAACCTGCCTGTCAATGCAGGAGACATAAAAGTTGCAGTTTCGACCACTAGGTCAGGAAGAGTCCCTGTAAGAGGGCATGGCAACCCATTTCAGTTTTCAGACAGAGGAGCCTGGCAGGCTACAACCCATCAAGTCACAAATAGCTGGACATGACTGAAGTGACTTAGCATGCATTCACATGATCCTATTACCATTTTCTTAAATGTTTTGGGTTTATTTGGCATAGGTCTTTTCCTTGCCTTGTGTTTCCCGCCTAGAAAAGTTCCTTTAGCATTTGTTGTAAAGCTTGTTTCATGACGCTGAATTCTCTTAACTTTTGCTTGTCAGAAAAGGTTTTTATTTATACATAAAATCTAAATGAGAATTTTGCTGGGTAGAGTATTCTTGGTTGTAAGTTCTTCCCTATCATCACTTTAAATATATAATGCCATTCATTTCTGGTTTGCAGTGTTTCTTTTGAGACATCAACTGTAACTTTATGGGAGTTCCCTTGTATGTTATTTAAAACAAAAATTACTGCAAGAGACAAATGAGAACACTACATAATAAACAAGGGATCACTCTAAGAAGAAGATATAACAATTATAAATATATATGCACCCAACATAGAAGTACCTCAATATGTAAGGCAAATACTAACAACCATAAAAGGAGAAATCAACAGTAATCCACTTTCATCAGTGGGCAGATTATCTATGCAGATAATTGATATGGAAACACAGGCCTTATATTACATATTATACCAGATAGACTTAATAGATATTTAGTACAGTATTCTATCAAAAAACAGCAGAATGCACATTTTTCTCCAGTGAACATGAAACATTCTCCAGAATTGACCACATGCTGGCACACAAGGCAAGTATTGGTAAATTTAAGAAAATTGAAATCATAAAAAGCATCTTTCCTGATCACAGTGCTATGAGATTAGAAATAAACAGTGAGAGAAAACTACAAAAAGCACAAACATGTGGAGGCTAAACAATATGCTACTGAAGAAATCAAAGAGGAAATAAAGTACCTCGAGAAAAATGAAAATGAAAGCACAATGGTTCAAAATATATGGGATGCAGAAAAAGTAGTTCTAAGAGGGATGCTAACAGCAAACAATCTTATCTCAACAAAGAAGAAAAAAAATCTATAATCAACCACCTAACCTTACTGCTAAAACAACTAGAGAAAGAAGCACAAAGAAAATCTAAAGTTAGTAGAAGGAAAGAAATCATAAAGATCAGAACAGAAATAAATGAGAAAGAAAACAAATATCAAAGAAAACAATATCAAAGATCAATGAAACTAAAACCTGGTTCTTTAAAAGATAAACAAAATTGATAAACCCCTAGCCAGACTTATCATGAAAAAAGGAAGAGGACTCATATCTATAAAGTTAGAAATGAAAAAAGAGAAGTTACAAGTGACACAACAGAAATATAAAGCATCATAAGAGACTACTAGGAGCAACTGTATGCCAATATAATGGACAACCTGGCAGAAATGGACAAATTCTTATAAAGGTACAATCTTCCAAGACTGAACCAGGAAGAAATATAAAATATGAACACTGAACACAAGCATGAAACCTGATCATTTCACAGCCAAATTTTATCAAAAATTTAGGGAAGACTTGACACCTAGCCTTCTGAAACACTTTTCTGAAAATTGCATTGCAAGGGAAACTTCCAAACTCATTCTATCAGGCCACTACCACCATGATACCAAAACCAGACACAGATCTCACAAAGAAAATTACAGGCCAATATCACTGATGAATATAGATGTGGAAAACCTCACCAAATACTATCAATCTGAATCCAACAATACATTAAAAAAGATCATATACCATGATCAAGTAGGATTCGTCCCAGAGATGCAGGAATTTTTCAATGTCTGCAAATCACCACATCAAGAAATTGAATAATAAAAACCATATGATCATCTCAGTAGATGCAGAAAAAGATTATGACAAAATTAAACACCCATTTATGATTAAAAAAAAAAACTTCCCCAGAAAGTGGGCATATTGGGATTATATCTCAACTTTATAAAGGCCATATACAACAAACTTACAGTTAACATCATACTCAATGTTGAAAAACCAAAAGCATTTCTTCTAAGATCAGGAACAAAACAAGGATGTCCACTCCCACCACTTTTATCCACATAATTTTGTAAGTCTTAGCTATGTCAATCAAAGAAGGAAAAGAAGTAGAGGGAATCCAAATTGGACAAGAAGAAGTTAAACTGTCAGTGTTTGGAGACGACATGATATATACATGTGTGTGTTATTGCTCAGTCATGTCCAACTCTTTGTTAACCCATAGACTGTAGCCCACCAGGCACCTCTGTCCATGGAATTTTCCATGCAAGAATACTGGAGTGGGTTGCCATTCCCTTCTCCAGGTGGTCTTCCTGACCCAGGGATAGAACCTGGATCTCCCACATTACCAGCAGATTCTTTATCGTCTGAGCCACCAGGGAAGCCTGATACTATACATAGAAGATTCTAAAGACACTACTAGAAAAGTACTTGATTTTGTCAACGAATTTTGTAAAATTGCAGGATATAAAATTAATACACAATAATCTATCACATTCTTATGCACTAACAATGAAAAATCAGAAAGAGAATTTTAAAAACCAATCTTATTTACCATCACATCAAAACGAGTAATATATGTAGGAAAAAATCCGCCTAAGGAGAGTAAATGCCTATTCTCTGAAAACTATAAGACATTGATGAGACAAACTGAAGACAAACAGATGGAAAGATATATCATGTTCATGGACCGGAAGAACCAATACTGTCAAAATGACTATGCTACCCCCAGAAAAACTACAGATACAATGAAATCCCTGTCAAATTACTGATGGCATTTTTCACAGAACTAGAACAAGAAGTCTTAAAATCCATATGGAGACACAAATACCCTGAACAGCCAAAACAATATTGAGAAGGAAAAACGGAGCTGGAGGATTCAGATTCCCTGACATCAGACTATACTACTATGCTACAGTCATCAAACCAGTTAAGCACTGGCCCCAAAATAGAAACATAGATCAATGGAACAAGACAGAAATCACAGAAAGAAGCCCATGCACCAAGTGGTCAATTAATCTCTGACAAAGGACACAAGAATACACAATGTTCACAATGTTGGAAAGACAGTCAGTTCAACAACTAGTGCTGGGAAACCTGGATAGCTACAATTAAAAAAAAATAGTTCATTCTTCAACACCATACACTAAAATAAGCTCAAAATGGATTAAAGGTCAACATGTGGGACCAGACACTATAAAACCCCTAGAGGAAAGCATAGGCAGAATACCCTGACACAAATCACAGCAATATCTTTTTCAATCTGTCACGCACACTAATGGAAATAAAAACAAAAGTAAATAAATGGAACCTAATTAAACAAAAGCTTCTGCACAGCAATGGAAACATTAAACAAAATGAAAATCAACCCACAGATTGGGAGAAAATATTTGCAAATGATGTGACCAACAAGGGATTAGTCTCAAAAATTTACAAACAGCACACGAGGCTTAACATCATCCAACAAACATCCCAATCAAAAAATGGCCAGAAGAAACTTCTCCAAAGAAAACACACAAATATCCAAAAGGCACATGAAAAGATTCTCAACATTGCCAAATATTATAAAAATGCAAATCAAAATTACAATGAGGTATCACCTCACACCACTCAACGTGGCTATTATCAAAAATCCACAAACAATAAATGGTGGAGAGGGTGTGGAGAAAAGGGAACCCTCCTATACTGTTGTTTGGAAATCGAATTAGTACAACCACTATGGAGAACAGTATAAAGGTTCCTTTAGAAACGTAACATAGAGCTACTATATGACCCTGTAATCCCACTGCTGGGCATATATCTGGAGGAAGCATGATCTGAAAGGATACATGTACCATCAGTGTTCAGTATAGCACTGTATACAATAGCCAAGCCATACAAGCATTCTAAATGTCCATCAACAGAAAAATGGATAAAGAATATGTGGTGTGTGTGTGTGTGTGTGTGTGTGTGTGTGTGTGTATATATATATATATATGTAGAATCTAAAAAGGAGTGATACAAATAAACTTACTCACAAAACGGAAACAGACTCATAGACTTAGAGAATGAACTAATGGTTGCCAGGGGGAAAGAACTAGGGCAGAGATAGGGAATTTGGGATCAATGTGTGTACACTGCTATATATAAAATGGATAACTAATAAGGTCCTGCTGTACAGCAGAGAGAACTCTGGTCAATGTTATTTGTCAGCCTGGATGGGAAGGAAGTTTTGGGGAGAGAATGAATACATGTATATGTATGACTGAGACACTTTTCTGTTCACCTGAAACTATCACATTTTCTTTTTTTTTTTTCCATTTATTTTTATTAGTTGGAGGCTAATTACTTTACAGCATTGCAGTGGTTTTTGTCATACATTGAATTAGCCATGGATTTACATGTATTCTCCACATTTTCAATTGGCTATACTCCAATATAAAATAAAAGTTTTATTTCTTTCTTTTTTTTAAAAGAAAAACATAGGAATACCACTAAAGAAAATCATCAAAACTACAAAGGAAGAAACAACAGAGAAGTAATAAAAAAAACAATCAAGAAACAAATAATAAAATGGAAATATGTACATACCTGTCAATAATTATTCTAAATTTCAATGGAATAAGTGCTCTCATCTAAAGATAAGGGATGGTTGATTGAATTAAAGGACAAGACCTTTCAATATTCTGCCTATAAGAGGCTCATTTTAGGGATAAATGCAAACACTGACAAAGTGAAAAGATGAAAAAAGATACTTCACACAAATGGAAATGACAAGAAAACGGGGTAACTATACTCATTTCAGAAAAAAATAAGAGCTTTTCAAGATGACAGGGGAATAAGACATGCAGATCACCTTTACTCCCACAAAGACATAAAAAATTCATCTGCAAGTGGAACAACTCCTACAGAACACTTTCTGAAAGCTGGCAGAAGCCTCCAGACTTCCAAAAAGGCAAGAATAACGTAGGAAAAAAATAAAGATTAAAAAAGAGATAAAAGTTTTCAGGACAGAGACCTGCACTCCAGGAAAGGAGTCATGAAGGAGGGAAATGTTCCACACACTCAGAAACCCCCTCACAGGTGAGGTCAGGGAGGAATTTTGTAAACTCAGAGGGAAATGAAACAGCAGGTGCTTGGAAGCCAAAATGGGGGATCATTGCTGAAAAACAATTCCCAGCCAATAAGTGGCTTACACGCCTGTGCCTCGAGCATAGAGTGGGGGAAGGGTGCTAAGGCTCAGGTCCTGGGGTCAAACCCCAGAGACAGGAACAGGCTTGGTTGCTGTGAAGATACTTTGAGGGGGCTAGTACAACAAAGCTGAGGGAGTCCATGGAAAAGCCTGGGCCCACCAGAAAGCCAAAAGATCGTTGCTGTGGGAATGTTCTAATTCTCATAGAACAAAGGACCCCACCTCCACGTATACCTTAGGGGGAGGATATGGCTGCAGTCTTCAGTTTCAGAAGTAGAAAAGCCTGGAAAGTGCCAGAGGTGGAAGACAGGAGGCCACTATGGCCTCAATCCCAGGTGTCACAGCTGCTACCAAGCTGTGAGTGGCCACGGGTTGCTGTCCACATATTCCTGGGAGTCTGAGCAGCTTGGTTCTACCAAGTGACCCACAACCCAGGGTCAACAACCCTGGGAACGTGCGTGGCCTGTCTCAGACTGTGGCAAGCTCCCACAGGTCTCAGTTTGTCACAGTGGGCACTCTCTACACACCCCAACTGTGTGTATCATACTCCTCTCTCTCTAGCCCAACTGAGCAAGCCAGCCCTAATAAGCTGCTACTTTCATCCCCTGGTGTCTGGGTGGAGAACAGACCCTGGAGAGTGCCCTACAAGCAGAGGTGGACACAAAACCAAAGCAGAGCACTAGGGGCTGTGTGAGTATAGGAAAGGGAAAATCACACTCCTGTAGACACAGATGCAGTGGACTAAATCCCCACAATTATCCTGAGACTGTGGATTTTGGTAGCAAGTACAAGCTGGAGTAAGGCAAGATATGAGTCTGAGCTGACTGCAAACTGACCACAGCAGGTCTAGAGACCATCCTAGAAATACTGGAGGACTTTCTGAATAGGTGGATGAACTAGAACACACTGTGTAGACAAGAAAACAGAGAAGTCACAAGTGCATTCTTCTTACTACCACTCTCTCTATAGTTTTTCCCATTTATTTTTCATATTGTTATAATGCTCATTATTCCTTTAATTTTTTTGTGTGTGTTACCTATTGTTTTCCGTTTCTTAAAACATCTTATTTTAAAATAAATCCATTGTATTGCCCCCTATCTTTACAGTGCTGTTTAAATATATTGCATTTTTTCTTTTTTTTTTTTTTTTATTTTATATTTCTGCTATTCTGGTTTTCAGTATTCATTTTCAGTAACGGATTTCATTGTTGGATTGATCTCTTCTGTTCTGACTCCTTGGCTTGATCTCTTCTGTTTTGACTCCTGTTTTTATCCTTTTTCCCCTTTTTTATCTTCTTTTTGTAAGTATGCAAGTCTCTTCAGGTGTACTTGGCTGTGGAATGCTATTTCACCATTACTCTTGGGGTTTTGTCTTCTGTTCTCTAAGGCCTGTAAAGTCTTGGTGTTACAGTTAGTAAGGGTCAGGCCTGAACTCCCAAGGTGGAAGACCCAAGTATAGGACTTTGGACCACCAGAGAACTCCTGACCCCATGAAAAATTAATCAATGAAAGCCCTCCCAAAAGCCTCCATCTCAACACTAAGAACAAGCCCCAACAAATCTCTTCCTCTTTTCTCTACTCCGCCATCCTATGTGCGGTTGAGGTCTGTCCTCACCATGTCTTCTCACAAGACTTCCAGGATCAAGCGATTCCTGGCCAAGAAGCAAAAGCAGAATCGTCCCATTCCTCAATGGATTCGAATGAAAACTGGCAATAAAATTAGGTACAACTCCAAGAGAAGACATTGGAGAAGAACCAAGCTGGGTCTATAAGAAGCCTCACATAAAAAGTGGCACACGTGTTAAGACCACTTATTTAAGCAGCCGTATCACAGTGAGAACATCACTACTGTAATGCTTGGCTCCTGATGTTTCTTATTTCCTTACTATCAGTCGAGACCAGTAATAAATATGTAACGTTGGAACTGTTATTGTATTAGATGGTTTGTGATGACGTACTGAATAAATACTCCTGTCAGGACACAGGGCTGTCCAATGAGAGAAATGTTCTCTAGCTACCAAGTACTTAGAAGTACTAGTAAGTACTCGAAGCTAGTAAATTAGGAACTGGCTTTTTTAAAGTTTTGTTGTCTTATTGTTCCCTATAAGTAGCAGCTTTTAAACCTACTGTTACAGGAAGTACACATATGTGTCATCCTTGTACCTGAACGCAGCACCTTTTTAAAATAAAATGTTGGGGGGGGGGGGATGCCTTGCCACAAGACATGCAGGATCTTAGTTCCCCAACCAGGGATTGAACCCACTTGGCTGCCAGGAAAGTCCCATAAAAAGCATGTTTATATGCTATTCTATGACGTGAACCAGGGTTTGGCAAACTGGTCTCCTACCTGTTTTTGCATGGTCTGTGAACTAAAGTTATGCATCTTTAAATGGTTGAAAAAATCAAATATTTTTGACATTTAATAAATTCAAGTTTACCTACCAGGAAAAACAAAACAAAACAAAACAAAAGTCCAGCAAGTTTCAGTACCAGATGCCTCACACCAAAGCTTCAGCAAAGTAGGAAAACAAAATTGGCCATTAGAAGAAAGGCTGCCCAAAGTCATACCAATCCCAAAGACAACACAAAATACAATACTGGACATGACATAGCCCTTCAGAAAGACAAGATCCAGTTTTATCCACAAGAACATAGGCACAATTCTCCCAAACCAAGAAACCTTCATAAGGCACTTGTCCAACCCCAATTATGGGGGTTAGACTCCACAACTAAGAGGAACTATGACATTCAAGTGTGCAGAAAGGAGATCTTAATACAGTAAATTTTTAAAAAGTGAAAAGACAAAAAAATATGCAGAATATGAAGGAACGTGGTAAAACCCCAAAAGATCAAAAAATGAAGAGGAAATAAGCAGTCCATCTGAAAAAAAAAAAGTCTGAGTAGTAATAGTAGCAATGATCCAGAATCTTGAAAATAAAATAGAGGCACAGATAAATAGACTGGAGGAATGCATTGAGAAGATACAAGAGATGTTTCACAAGGAACTAGAAGAATTAAAGAACAGACAATCAGCATGAACAACATGATAACTGAGATTAAAAATACATGAGAAGAAACCAATAGCAAAACAATGAGGTAGAAGAATGGATAAGTTAGCTGGAACATAGAATGGTGGAAATAACTGAAGTATAACAGCATAAAGAAAAAAATAATAAAAAGAAATGAGGATCAAAAGAAATGAGGACAACCGCAGGGACCTCTGGGACAATGTGAAACGCCCCAACATTCGATTCATAGGAGTCCCAGAAGAAGAAGACAAAAAGAAAGGCCATGAGAAAATACTCGAGGAGATAATAGTTGAAAACTTCCCTAAAATGGGGAAGGAAATAGCCACCCAAGTCCAAGAAACCCAGAGAGTCCCAAACAGGATAAACCCAAGGCGAAACACCCCAAGACACATATTAATCAAATTAACAAAGATCAAACACAAAGAACAAATATTAAAAGCAGCAAGGGAGAAACAACAAATAACACACAAAGGGATTCCCATAAGGATAACAGCTGATCTATCAATAGAAACCCTTCAGGCCAGAAGGGAATGGCAGGGCATACTTAAAGTAATGAAAGAGAATAACCTACAACCTAGATTACTGTACTCAGCAAGGATCTCATTCAGATATGAAGGAGAATTCAAAAGCTTTACAGACAAGCAAAAGCTGAGAGAATTCAGCACCACCAAACCAGCTCTTCAACAAATGCTAAAGGATTTTCTCTAGACAGGAAACACAGAAAGGTTGTATAAACACGAACCCCAAACAACAAAGTAAATGGCAACGGGACCATACCTATCAATAATTACCTTAAATGTAAACGGGTTGAATGCCCCAACCAAAAGACAAAGACTGGATGAATGAATACAAAAACAAGACCCCTATATATGCTGTCTCCAAGAGACCCACCTCAAAACAAGGGACACATACAGACTAAAAGTGAAGGGCTGGAAAAAAATATTCCACGGAAACAGAGACCAAAACAAAGCAGGAGTCGCAATACTCATATCAGATAAAATAGACTTTCAAATAAAGGCTGTGAAAATAGACAAAGAAGGACACTACATAATGATCAAAGGATCAATCCAAGAAGAAGATATAACAATTATAAATATATATGCACCCAACATAGGAGCACCGCAATATGTAAAGCAAATACTAAAGAGTATGAAAGAGGAAATTAATAGTAACACAATAATAGTGGGAGACTTTAATACCCCACTCACAACTATGGATAGATCAACTAAACAGAAAATTAAGAAGGAAACACAAACTTTAAAGGACACACTGGACCAGCTAGAGCTTATTGACATCTATAGGTCGTTTCACCCCAAAACAATCAACTTCACCTTTTTCTCAAGGGCACACGGAACCTTCTCCAGAATAGATCATATCCTGGGCCATAAATCTAGTCTTGGAAAATTGAAAAAAAATTGAAATCATTCCAGTCATCTTTTCTGACTACAGTGCAGTAAGATTAGATCTCAATTACAGGAAAGAAATTATTAAAAATTCAAACATATGGAGGCTAAACAACACGCTTCTGAATAACCAACAAATCATAGAAGAAATCAAAAAAGAAATAAAAAATATGCATAGAAATGAATGAAAATGAAAACACAACAACCCAAAACCTAGGGGACACTGTAAAAGCAGTGCTAAGGGGAAGATTCATAGCATTACAGGCCTACCTCAAGAAACAAGAAAAAAGTCAAATAAATAACCTAATGCTACACCTAAAGCAACTAGAGAAGGAAGAAATGAAGAACCCCAGGGTTAGTAGAAGGAAAGAAATCTTAAAAATTAGGGCAGAAATAAGTGCAAAAGAAACTAAAGAGACCATAGCAAAAATCAACAAAGCTAAAAGCTGGTTTTTTGAAAAAATAAACAAAATTGACAAACCATTAGAAAGACTCATTAAGAAACAAAGGGAGAAGAGCCAAACTAACAAAATTAGAAATGAAAATGGAGAGATCACAACAGACAACACTGAAATACAAAGGATCATAAGAGACTACTACCAGCAGCTCTATGCCAATGAAATGGACAACTTGGAAGAAATGGACAAGTTCTTAGAGAAGTATAACTTTCCAAAACTGAACCAGGAATAAATAGAAGATCTTAACAAACCCATCACAAGCAAGGAAATCGAAACTGTAATCAGAAATCTTCCAGCAAACAAAAGCCCAGGACCAGATGGCTTCACAGCTGAATTCTACCAAAAATTTAGAGAAGAGCTAACACCTATCTTACTCAAACTCTCCCAGAAAATTGCAGAAGAAGATAAATTTCCAAACTCATTCTATGAGGCCACCATCACCCTAATTCCAAAACCAGACAAAGATGCCACAAAAAAAGAAAACTACAGGCCAATATCACTGATGAACATAGATGCAAAAATCCTTAACAAAATTCTAGCAAACAGAATCCAACAACATATTAAAAAAATCATACACCATGACCAAGTGGGCTTTATCCCAGAAATGCAAGGATTCTTTAATATCCGAAAATCAATCAATGTAATACACCACATTAACAAATAGAAAGATAAAAACCTTATGATTATCTCAATAGATGCAGAAAAAGCCTTTGACAAAATTCAACGTCCATTTATGATTAAAACTCTCCAGAAAGCAGGAATAGCAGGAACATACCTCAACATAATAAAAGCTATATATGACAAACCCACAGCAAGCATCACCCTCAATGGTGAAAAATTGAAAGCATTTCCCCTGAAATCAGGAACAAGACAAAGGTGCCCACTCTCACCACTCCTATTCAACATAGATTTGGAAGTGTTGGCCACAGCAATCAGGGAAGAAAAAGAAGTAAAAGGAATCCAGATAGGAAAAGAAGAAGTGAAACTCTCTCTGTTTGCAGATGACATGATCCTCTAAAAGAAAACCCTAAACACTCTACCAGAAAATTATTAGAGCTAATCAACGAATATAGTAAAGTTGCAGGATATAAAATTAACACACAGAAATCTCTTGCATTCCTATACACTAACAATGAGAAAACAGAAAGAGAAGTTAGGGAAACAATACCATTCACCATTGCAACAAACAGAATAAAATGCTTAGGAGTATATCTACCTAAAGAAACAAAAGACTCATACATAGAAAACTATAAATCGCTGACGAAAGAAATCAAAGAGGACACAAACAGATGGAGAAATATACCGTGTTCATGGATTGGAAGAATCAATATTGTCAAAATGGCTATATTACCCAAAGCAATCTATAGATTCATTGCAATCCCTATCAAGCTACCAACAGTATTTTTCACAGAACTAGAACAAATAATTTCACAATTTGTATGGAAATACAAAAAACCTTGAATAGCCAAAGTAATCTTGAGAAAGAAGAATGGAACTGGAGGAATCAACTTGGCTGACTTCAGACTATACTACAAAGCCACAGTCATCAAGACAGTTTGGTACTGGCACAAAGACAGAAATATAGATCAATGGAACAGAATAGAAAGCCCAGAGATAAATCCACGAACCTATGGTCACCTTATCTTCGACAAAGGAGGCAAGGATATACAAAGGAAAAAAGACAACCTCTTTAACAAGTGGTGCTGGGAAAACTGGTCAACCACCTGTAAAAGAATGAAACTAGAACACTTTCAAACACCATACACAAAAATAAACTCAAAATGGATTAAAGATCTAAATGTAAGACCAGAAACCATAAAACTCCTAGAGGAGAACGTAGGCAAAACACTCTCTGACATAAATCACAGCAGGATCCTCTATGACCCACATCCCAGAATATTAGAAACAAAAGCAAAAATAAACAAATGGTACCTAATAAAACTTAAAAGCTTTTGCACAACAAAGGAAACTATAAGCAAGGTGAAAAGACAGCCCTCAGATAGGGAGAAAATAATAGCAAACAAAGCAAGAGACAAAGGATTAATCTCAAAAATATACAAGCAATGCCTCCAGCTCAACTCCAGAAAAATAAATGAACCAATCAAAAAATGGGCCAAAGAACTAAACAGACATTTCTCTCAGGAAGACATACAGATGGCTAAGAAACACATGAAAAGACGCTCAACATCACTCATTATCAGAGAAATGCAAATCAAAACCACAATGAGGTACCATTACACGCCAGTCAGAATGGCTGCTATCCAAAAGTCTACAAGCAGTCAATGCTGGAGAGGGTGTGGAGTAAAGGGAACCCTCTTACACTGTTGGTGGGAATGCAAACTAGTACAGCCGCTATAGAAAACAATGTAGAGATTTCATAAAAAGCTGGAAATAGAACTGCCATATGACCCAGCAATCCCACTTCTGGGCATACACACTGAGGAAACCAGATCTGACAAAGACACGTGCACCCCAATGTTCATCGCAGCACTGTTTATAATAGCCAGGACATGGAAGCAACCTAGATGCCCATCAGCAGACGAATGGATAAGGAAGCTGTGGTACATATACACCATGGAATATTACTCAGCCATTAAAAAGAATATGTTTGAATCAGTTCTAATGAGATGGATGAAACTGGAGCCCATTATACAGAGTGAAGTAAGCCAGAAATATAAAGACCATTACAGTATACTAACACATATATATGGAATTTAGAAAGATGGTAACAATAACCCTATATGCAAAACAGAAAGAGACACATATGTATAGAACAGGCTTTAGGACTGTGGGAGAAGGCGAGGGTGGGATGTTTCAAGAGAACAGCATCGAAACATGTGTGTTATCTAGGTTGAAACAGATCACCAGCCCAGGTTGGATGCATGAGACAAGTGCTCAGACCTGATGCACTGGGAAGACCCAGAGCGATCGGGTGGAGAGGGTGGTTGGAGGGGTATCGGGATGGGGAATACATGTATATCCATGGCTGATTCATGTCAATGTATGACAAAAACCACTACAATATTGTGAAGTAATTAGCCTCCAACTAATAAAAAATAAATAAATAAATAATAATTAAAAAAAAAAAAAAAAGAAATGAGGACAGTCTCACAGGCCTCTGGGAAAACATTAAAGACACCAGCATTCGAATTATGGGGGTACCAGAAGAATAAGCCAAAAGAAAGGTTATTAGAAGATATTTGAGATTATTAAAAACTGAAAATTTCCCTAACATGGGAAAGGAAATAGCCACTCAAGCCCAGGAAGCCCAGAGAGTCCCATACAGAATAAACCCAAGGAGAAATAACCAAGACACATTTTAATCAACTGAACAAAAATTAAACACAAAGCACAAATATTAAAAGCAGCAAGGGAAAATTAGCAAATAACATAAAAGGAGATCCCGATGAGGTAAATAGCTGATTTCTTAACAGAAACTCTGCAAGCCAAGAGGGATTGGCAGGATAAACTCAAAGTACTAAAAGGAAAAAAAAAAAAAAAAAAACTACCACCAAGATTACTGTATCCAGCAATGATTTCCTCCAGATTTGATGGAGATATCAAAAGCTCTACAGTCAAGAAAAAGCTAACAGAATACATCACCATCAAATCAGCTTTACAACAAATGCTAAAGGAAACTATCTAGATGGGAAACAGAAGAAAATGAAAAGGCCTATATGAACAAACCCAAAACAATAAGGTAAATTGTAATAGGATCAAAGATCTCAAGAATTACTTTATATGTAAATGGACTAAATGCTTCCACCAAAAGACACAGATTGGCTGAACGGATACATAAATAAGACCCCTACCTACGCTGTCTATAAAAGACCCACCTCAGACTTAGGGACACATACAGACTGAAAGTGAGGGGCTAGAAAGAGATATTCCATGCAAATATAAATCAATAGAAGAGGGAGTAGCAATACTCATATCAGATAACATAGACTTTAAAATAATGACCATTACAAGAGTTGTGGCTCAGCTGGTAAAGAATCTGCCTGCAGTGAGGGAGACCTGGATTTGATCCCTGGCTTAGGAAGATGCCCTGGAAAAGGGAAAGGCTACCCATTGCAGTATTCTGGCCTGGAGATTTCCATGGACTGTATAGTCCATGGAGTCGCAAAGAGTCGGACACGACTGAGAGCCTTTCACTTCACTTCACTTCACAAAAGATAGGGTTTTACAGGTGGCTCAGTGGGTAAAGAATCCAATAGCATGAAGGAGACAGGAGATGCAGGTTTGATCTCTAGGTTGGGTTGGTTTCTTGGAGGAGGGCATGGCAACCCTCTACAGTATTCTTGCCTGGAGAATCCCATGGAAAGAGGAGCCTGGCAGGTTACAGGCCATACAGTTGCAGTCGGACATAACTGAAGCAATTGAGAACACATGCACATATGCACAAGAGATAAGGAAGCATGCAGGATAATGAACAAGGGATCAATCCAATAAGAAGATATAGCAATTATAAGTGCATTCAACATAGGAGCACCTCAATACATATGGCAAATGCTAACAACCATAAAAGGGGAAATCAACAGTAACACAATAATGGGGGAGGGGGCTTTAATGCCTTACCTACACCAATGGACAGATCATTCAGACAGACAATTAAGGAAACACAATCTTTAAATGATACATTGGATCAATTGGACCTAATTGATATCTACAAGGCATTTCATTCAAAAACAGTAGATTTCACTTTTTTTCTTGTGTCACAAATCAAACCTTGGTAAATTAAAACAAAAATTGAAACATTTCAAGCATGTTTTCTGACCACAGTACTATAAGATTAGATATCAACTACAAGAAAAGAAAAACTAAAATAACACAAACGCATGAATGCTAAACAATATGCTTCTGAATAACTGAAAGGTCACTGAAGATATCAAAAGAGGAAATTAGAAAAATACCTTGAAGCAAATGGCAATGAAAACAGGACAATTCAAAACCCGTGGAATGCAGTAAAAGCAGTGCTGAGAGGGAAGTTTACAGCAATACCACCCTATCTCAAGAAATAAGAGAACCATCAAACAAACAACCTAACTTTGTATGTAAAACAACTAGAAAAAGAACAAAAGAAAAAATAAACGTTAATCAAAGGCTATAACTAAACATAAAAAATGGCATTATAAAATGATAAAGGGAAGGGATAAGGGCAAGAAGAGGATATTATACTCATTAAACATATATGCCTGATACCAAACAACTAAATATACAAAGCATGTACTGAGAGACATAAAGGGAAAATAAGAAACAATAAAATAATAGTAGAGGACTTTTAATACCCTGCTTACACCGTGAGAAAATATTCTAGACAGAAAATCAATATGGCAATAATGATCTTATGTGACACAGTAGGTATCTATAAGATATTTGACTCCAAAACAGCAGAAATTACTTTTATTTTGAAGTGTACATGGAACGTTCTCCAGGATAGATCACTCGCTAGGCCACAAAATAAGTTTGAACAAATAAAAGACAATAGAAATTATTTCAAGCAGTTTTGAACCACAACGGTAAAAAACAAGAAATCAACTACAGAAAGAAAAGTAGAAAAGGAAAAAAAAATGTGTGGATACTAAAAAGAATATGTTACTAAAAAACCAATAGTTTGAAGAAGAAATCAAAGCAGAAATCAGAAAATATCTCAAGACAAATGATAATGGAAGCATAACCCTCCAAAATCTATGGATTGCAGCAAAAGCAGTTTTAAGAGAGAAGTTTATAGTTATAAAGGTCTTCCTCAAAAAACAACAAATATCTCAAATGAACAATCTAACCTACAGCATTAAAGAAAAATTAAAATAAGAAGAAATAATGCCCAAATTCAACAGAAGAAAGAAAGCAATAAAGATGAGAGAGGAAATAAATAAAATAGAGAGCAAAAGATCATAGAAAAGTGAGCAAGGAAATTGAGAGCTACGTTTTCAAAAAAAATAAATGAAATATTGTATGTCTTTAGGCTGGCTCACCAAGAAGAAACGAGAGGAGATAAAAATAAACAAAATAAATGACACAACATTAGCAAAAGGAATGATAAATATCACGTGATAATCTCAATATATTCAGAAAAAACATTTGACAAAATTCAACATTCATTAGTGATTAAAAAAAAAAAAAAAACTCTTCAAAGTGGGTATAGAAGAATATATCTCAACATACTAAAGGCCATGTATGACAAGCCCACACCCAGTATCATACTGAAACATGAAAAGTTGCCTTTTCTCTAAATTCAGGAACAAGGCAAGATGCTCATTCTGGACACTTCTATAATGCAGAATTATGCCATTCTGACCACAGCAATTAGCCAAGAAAAAATAGTAAAAGGTATTAAAAATTGAAAGGGAAGAGTTAAAACTGTTACTATTTGCAGATGACTTGCTGCTTTATGTATAAAACCATAAAGTCAGATTACCTGGAATTCCTAGTCCTTTTGAGGATCTCCAGGCTGGGTAACTGAGTCTGGGGCTCACGACCTTTGCAACAGTGGGAGAACTTTGTAATTATTGTCCTCCAGTTTGTGGGTTGCCCACTAGGTGTGTATGTGGAATTTGATTTTATCATAATTGTGCCTCTACTACCATCTCATTGTGACTACTCCTATGTCATCGGGTATAAGGCATCTTTTCTTAGTGGGTTCCATCATCCTTCTGTCGATGATTCTCCCTTTTGTGTGTGTGTGTGTGTGTGTGTGTGTGTGTGTGTGTATCTATCATAGGTTTTTGATTAGTGGTTACCATGCGGTCGAAACATGTTGAGTCATAATTGCATGTACTTGTTTTAAACTTGTAGTCATTCAAATTCAAACACATTATTTTTTGGTTTATTAAGTTCTATAGTTGGAGAGTAATTGTTTTACAATGTGTTGGCTTCTGCTATAAAAGAAAATGAGTCAGCCATAATTATGTATATGTCCTCCCTCTTGAGTCTCTCTCCTCCCTCCAATTCCACCTCTCTAACTCGTCAAAGCAATAGACTGGGCTCCCTGTGTTATATAGCATCTTTCCACTAGCTGCCTATTTTATATGTGATAGTGTATATATGTCAATGTCACTTTCTCAATTCGTCCTACCCTCTCCTTTCTTCACTGTGTCCACAAGTCTGTTCTGATATCTGTGTCTCCATTCCTTTCTTGTGAATAAGTTCATCAGTACCACATTTTGTGTGTGTTAATACACATTTGTTTTGTCTTTCTAACTGACTTCACTATGTATAACAGGCTCTATGTTCATCCACCTCACTACAACTGATTCAAATTTGTTGTTTTTTTTTTTTATGGTTGAGCAATATTCTGTTTATGTATGTAACACATCTTCTTTATCTACTTATCTGTTGATGGTCATCTAGTTTGTGTCTATGTTCTGGCTATTGTAAATAGTTCTGCAGTGAACATTGGGTATATGTGTCTTTTTGAATTGTGACTTTATCAGGGTATATGCTCAGTAGTGGGATTGCTGTGTCATATGTTAGTTTTATTCTTAGTTTTTTAAAGGAATCTCCCTACTGTCTTCCATAGTGGCTGTATCAGTTTACATTCCCACCAACAGTGAAGGAGAATTCCCTCTTTTTCTCCAAAACCTCTCTAGCATTTCTTCTTTGTAGATTTTTTGATGATGGACCTTCTGATTAGTATGAGGTAATACCTCATTGTACTTTTGATTTTCATTTATTTAATAATGAGCAATTTTGAGCCTCTTTTCATGTGTTTATCGACCATCTGTATGTCTTTGGAGAAATGTCTTTTTAGGTCTTCTGCCCCCCACCCTTTTTGTTATTAGGTTGGTTGTTTTTCTGATGTTGAACTGAATGAGTTGCTTATATATTTTGGACATTCTTTGTCAGTTGATTCATTTGCAATTATTTTCTACCATTCTGAGGGTTATCTTTTCATCTTGTTTATGATTTCCTTTGCTGTGCAAAAGATTTTAAGTTTAGTTAGGTCCCATTTATTTTTGCTATTTTTCCATTACTCTAGGAGGTAGGTTAAAGATCTTGTTGTGATTTATATCAGAGTCTACAACCTGTGCTTTCTCCTAAGAGCTTTATAATTTCTGGCCTTACATTTAAGTCTTTAATTCATTTTGGGTTTATCTTTGTTTATGGTGTTAGGGACTATTCTAATTTCATTCTTTTATACAGAGGTTTATTCCTAGGCATCATACTTTTTATTGTGATGATAAATGGGATTATTGCCTTAATTTTTTTTTCTGATTTTTCATTGTTAGTGTATAGGCATGCAAGAGATTTCTGTGTATTAATTTTGTATTTGTGATTTTACTAAATTCACTGATTAGCTCTAGTAATTTTCTGATAATATCTTTAGGATTTTCTATGTATATTATCATGTCATCTGCAAACAGTGAGAGTTTTACTTCTTCTTTTACAATACAGATTACTTTTATTTCTTTTCCTTCTCTGACTGCCATGGCTAGGGCTTCCAGAACTATATTGAATAATAGTGGTGACAGTAAGCACCCTTGTCTTGTTCCTAATTTTAGAGGAAATGCTTTCAATTTTTCACCATTACAAGTAATGTTTGCTGTGAATTTGTTGTACCTTTATTATGTACCTTTACTATAGAAGGTATACTCCTTCTATGCTGGTTTTCTGAGAGTTTTTATTGCATATGGCTGTTGAATTGTGTTGAAAACTTAGTTAATATGATGCATCACATTGATTAATTTGCATATATGGAATAATCTTTACATCGCTGGAATAAACCCCACTTGATCATGGTGTTTGATCCTTTTAAAGTGTTGTTGATTCTGTTTGCTAGATTTTGTTGAGAATTTTTTACATCTATGCTGATCAGTGATGTTGGCTTGTAATTTCCTTTTTTTGTGATATCTTTGTCTGGTTTTGGTATCAGGGTGATGGTGGCCTCATAGAAAGAGTTTAGGAGTTTTCCTCCACTTAAATTTTTTGGAAGAGTTTAAGCAGGATAGGTGTTAACTCTTTTCTAAATGTTTGGTAGAATTTGCTTGTGAATCCATCTGTTGGAAGACTTTTTAATCACAGTTTTGATTTCAGTGCTTGTGATTAGTCTGTTCACATTTTCCATTTCTTCCTGGTTGAATCTTGGAGGTTTGTACCTTTCTGAGAATTTGTCCATTTCTTCCAGGCTGTCCATTTTATTGGCATATAGTTGCTACCAGTAGCCTTTCATGACAAATACATTCTAAAGGATCTATATTTTTTACTCCCTTGCTTCATAATTTTTCTTCTTGATGTCTTATTTTACATCATCATTTTTATCCTTTAATAGTTCATTGTAGTTGTAGTTGCTTTTACAATTTCTTTGTATTTTAATCTATATATTGGCTAGTTTAGGTGCTTTTCATTTTTTGCTGTATTTTTCTTTCCTAGTGGGATTTCCCCTTTCCTATGAATTCTTAATTCTCTTCATTTAGAGAGACCCTTCAACATTTCTTTAAGGATAGGTTTAGTATTGATTAATTATTTTAGTCTTTGTCTGGGAAGTTCTTTATCTCTTTTTCTATTTTTCTTTTTAGAACTTTATTTGTTTATCTATTTTTGGCTGTGCTAGTTCTTCATTGCTGCTCTGGCTTTCTCTAGTTGTAGAGAGCAGGGCCAATTCTCCAATTGCAGTGCCTGGGCTACTCATTGGAGTGGCTTCTCCTGTTGTTGAACATGGGCTCCATGTTGTGAGGACTTCAGTATTTGAGACTCCACAGTGCAGGCCCAATAGTTGTGACACATGGGCTTAGTTGCTCCGAGGAAAGTGGGATCTTCCCCGATCAGAGATTGAACCTATGTCTCCTGCATTGGCAGGCAGATTCTTTACCACTGAGTCACCAAGGGAGCCCTCTTTTTCTATTCTAAATTATAATCTTTCTGGGTAGAACATCCTAGGTTGCAGGTTTCTCCTTCTAACACTTTGAATATATTAAATATCGTGCCACTCCCTCTGGTCTGCAAAGTTTCTGCTCAAAAATTAGCTGATAGCTTTATGGGATTCCCTTGTAACTGACTTTTTCTCTTGCTTCTTTTAGAATTATCTTTTTTGTATTTGTCATTTTAATTGTGACATATCTTGGTCTGGGATTCTTTGGCTTCATCTTATTTGGGAACTTTTGTGCTTCCTGTACCTGAATATCTGTTCCTTTCTTCAGATTTGGGAAGATTTCAGCCATATTACTCCAAATAAGTTTTTGACACCCCTCTCTCTCTCTTCTACTTCTGGTACCCCTATACTGTGAATATTAGAGTGCTTAAAGTTATATCAGAAGTCTTTTTGATTGCTTTCATTTTTAAAAAATTAGTTTTCCTTCCTGCTGCTCTGAGTTATTCTATCTATTCATTCTATCTATCTATTATTCTATCTATTCATTCTATCTATTCATTATTCTGTCTTCCAGATTACTTTTGCATTTTTCTGTATCTCTTTATCTAGTATTCATTCATTCTAGGGTAATCTTTATATCAGGTATTGAATTATTTATTTTTGATTGGGCATTTTTTAGTTTTTAGTTCCTTGTTTAAATATTCAGTGTTTGGATCAATTCTTTTTCCTAATTGATTTAACACTTTTATTATCAATATTCTGAATGTTCTATCTGGTAAATTCTTTATTTTGGTTTCATTATTTATTTTTTCAGTATTTTATCTTGCTTCCAATTTAGAGTAGTTCCTCTGTCTTTTCATTTTGCTTAATTTCTCTTTCTCTGTGAATTTAGGTCAAATGGTTACATATTGTATTCTTTAAGTCTGTTTTTACGTTGGAGTGCCTCAATAATTTTATACCATTAAAAGTTGTTCCTTTTCTATAGCATAATGGACAGGGAGAGTAAAACATTGAGATCAGTTTATCTCTTTCTTTCTATATCTTTGTCTATCTAGATGAAGCAGAAACAGGAGGAAGTGACCAGAATTTTATATACTTACAAAATAAAGTATGTATTAGTAGACATTTCTGTCAGTTTGAAAGTACTTCAAAAAATGAGGATGAAGATTTCCACCCTTAAGGCTCTACCAACTCAGATATTCAATGACCGAGAACATTGTGGAGTAAGAATAAATGTCCATGTTTGTTTTATTTTGGCTTCATATTTTAAGGTCATTTACATGAGGAAATAAAATATTCATGGGGTAAGAAGTGCAGGTATATCCATTTTTGGAATGACTTAATTATGTCCCTGGAGATAATGAAACCTGTATTTTATTATGAAAACATCATAAGAGGAAATTTTGTCATGCAGCATGTTTTGGGATACTTATCTGGTATTTTTCATCATACATTACAGTATGAAATGACTGACCCTCTGAGGATTTTTTTTCTCTAACTTAGCTGGCAGAAGTTTGTAAAGGCCTAGGTAAGATAATTAGCAAACTTACCTAGATACTTGTTTAACAACTTCATAATGGAAATTATCAGTATTGATATAATAAGTTAATTTTTTTTTTTAGGATTTTGAAATGATTCACAAGGCAAAGGAGAGCAAAGCAATTCTGAAATTTTTGAAGATAGAATGAATGGTCAGCAATAACACAAAATATATTTAGCAAGGTGGATCTACATATACTCCCATATACATCAGTTGCTTTTAATTTTAATGGAGTTAAACTTTCATTAAAGTTAATCACTACCTAGACTAAGTTGTAATCACTAACATATGGGACATTTTATTTCCATTATGCATTTAAATCTCTTTATTACACTGTAAACATTTTATTAATACAGAACTGTATAAAAATAAGAATATTGTTTAATATCACCAGACTCTTCTTTTAAATCATTAGTAGCTGTCAATTCATAGTCATGAAATAGACTTTTAGTGCAATTTTTAATTTACTTTTAGTAAACATTTCTCAATGCATTTAACAAAGGCCTACATACTGTACTGGGGCTGTTCAAGAGAATAAAAGTGAAAAAATCACTGGGCTCCATTTCAAATCCTCCCAGATGAAAATAGGGAGGAAATAAGAATTTGTATTTTTAACAAACCCCCCAGGTGACTTTTTTTTTTTTTTTTTTTTGGTATACTAAACTCTGGTAACCAATACCAAAGAATAACAAAAATGTTAGGTCATCCCTCCACCTCTGCTATAAAATGGAAGTCTTCCTCAAAATCTGTTTCTTCTCCTGTGGTTTCTATCTTGTTGAATGACACCTCCCTTCACTCAAACCATAACTCTAAATCCTGAGAGTCACTGTTAATATCACCCACTCCCTCACTTCTGTATGCAATCAATTACCAAACTCTAGATGTGCTAGTCTTAATATCTCAGCTACTCCTCCAGCTCTTCAGCTATTGCCCTTGTTCCTGTCCTCATCATTCTTGCAAATATTTTAACTGCTTGCTTCCAGTTTTACTATTCTAGATATCTAGTTTTTTCTTGTTGTTTTTTTTGTTTTGTTTTGTTTTGTTTTTTTTACAATATTGTAGTGGTTTTTGCCATACATTGACATGAATCAGCCATGGATTTACATGAGTTCCCCATCCCGATCCCCCCTCCCAGTTTTACTATTCTAATATTTGCCCTTTGCATTGCTGCTAAATCAAGACTCTTCAACCTTGACTGAATCTTGGAATAACCTGAGTAATTTTAAAAACTGGATACCATTTTTAATGACTTTAATATGCACCTCGAGTTGTGAACAATAGAATTAGATCTTTCAAAACATAAGTTTAATCAAGCATATGTAGCTGCAGCAAAATGTCTCTCACAGTGTAGTATAAGAAAACCACAGTCCTCAGAATCATCTGCATAATTTATTAAATATGTGGATTCCTGGACCTTTCCCCAGACCTCTAAAACTGAGCAAAGATATTTGAATTTTACATGAGCAGCTTCAGGTTATGTACTAATTTTTGAGAAGTGTTTATCTATTGGTTAAAATCTAAACCCCATATTCATTCTGTGAAGCAAACGTCTGTAGATCATTCTTTTCACACTTTTTAGTTACATCCAATAATCTTCCCCATTAACCCTCCTTACCTATTTGTAGTTTCCTAGATGTATCAGTTTATCAGGCATTATCTTGCCTTTTTTTACACACTTGCAAGCCCATATTGTCTCACCATCTGCTTGACAAATAATTACTGAAATTTTAAGGAAAATTCCTCTAAAAGCCTTTTGTGACCTCTTTCATCCTAACAGGATGAAACACCATTTTTCCTTAAACTTACATGGTACCTAATACCTATTTTTATCACAGCACTAGTAACAGTTTAGAACTATTGTCTCCTTTGAAAGAAAATTGTAAGTACTTCTTCAGTGTTCACTATGTTCCAGACACCGTTTTACAGTGCTGTATATGAGTTTACCTATATACAGTGTTTACAACCCTGTGAGATAGGTGCTATAATCATACTTATTTTATGAATAAGGAAAATGAATTGCCAAGTAGAAATTTTCAAAAAGCTACAGAGTTAATAAATGATAAATCTAGATTTTTGACCCATTACATAGGTGAGGTAAAAGGCCCTGTTTTAATGGAGAAGAAAAGGATCTAAAAGGAGAGAAAACAGCAAAAAGTGAGTCTGTGGTGTGTGTCCCTATAAAAGAAGTCTCACATATTGGCCCTCCTTATAGTCAAAATGCACAGAGAGATGGGAAATAGAGTCCTTAAAAATACCACCTAGGTTTAGGGGATCCAGAAAACAGAAAAGAGTGGTACCTCTTGTTTCTAAAGTCAAGCCAGAGCCTCTCATTGCATCACAACTGAGAAACTGAAATTCTTAAGCAAGGGTCTAGGATAATGGGGCTGAGAGCAGCCTGATAAAGCCTTAATCCTCTATTACAGTGAGTGAAATAACATCCCAAACTTTCCCATGCCTCTTATGGGAATAAACAAAGACCAACCAAGTGAAAACAATTAAAGCTTATTTAATCAAATATTGCTATAATAAGTAGTCACCATCACTTACATTTTTCAAAACCTCAAAGGCAGGCAAAGGAGTAGGAAATCTTTATAATGGAAAAAATGAAGGCTTCACATATGACCTGATTGGAAACTATTGGCAAGGGGAAGCTGAAAGCAGACTAACTAGAAGCAGGGCATATTAAGTTTAATCTGTTAGGGAAGCATATTTTGTTTCCGTCACTTAGTTCAAACTTGTAAGCAGAACCAAAAATTAGGGAAGCTGGCAGCTGTTGATCGTGTTCTGGCTGTTTTGAACTTATTGCTACAGGAGGTTGTTTGGTTTCCTGCGCAGTTTACTACAAAGGTTGTGGTTTGGCTTCCTGAGTTAGCTGTTGCAGGTTATTGGTTTGAGTTCTGTTTTCATATAAGAACTGGCCTTTGTCTATTTGTATATTCAGTCTCACATTCCACTCTAAGAGAGGATCAAAGGTGGTTGAGGGTGAGCCAGCATATTATAGAAACCTTCAAGTTCATGAAATGGATGATGGGAGACTTTTATGAACCTGGTGATCAGAGAATAGAGGAAGATAGATATATCATCGACAATTTAAAATCAGTTTTTCCTTTAAAACAGAGAAAATGCCTATCATATGCAAACATTTTGCCCCCTTTAACCCCTTATTCCCCCATCTTTCAGGCAGAGAATAAGAAAACTCAGGAGGATTGACATTCAGCATAACAATATTAACTTGAGCTGCCCAAATGACTATTAATCTGGGGAGTGTAAAAAGTTTACTGACTTTGCAGATGCAACACCCTGACAGTCAGCCACTGAGAAGGCATTTTTCTCATCTCCCCTTCAAAATTCCCTGTAATAGATTGAATGGTAGCCTCTGTAAAGATATGTATGCCTCCTAATCCTTAGAATTTATTAATACTAGCTTATTTGGAAAAGGGGTCTTTGCAAATGTAGGAATCTTAAGATGAGGAAATCACCCTGAATTATCCATTTGGGTCCTAAATGTAATGACAATAATCCTTATTAGAGTGATATTATAGAAAGAAGAGAAGGCACCATGACCTCTGAGATAGAGACTGGAGTGATATGACCTCTTGCCAAAGAATGTCTGGAAACAATTGAAGCTGAAGAGGCAAATAATGGTTTCTCCCCAAGAGACTCCAGAGGGAATGCAGACCTACTAACATGTTTATTTCAAACTTTTGACCTCAGGGTTGTGAGAACTTAAACATCTGCTATTTTAAGCCACTCATTTTGTGGTAATTTGTTATGGAAGTCAAAGGAAACTCATATTGTGCCCCATGTGCAATTTCCCAAAATTAAGACAAAAGAGAATAAAAACTTCTAGGGACATGAGTAAAGTCAAAAGAGGAAGAGGTTTCCCATTATACTATTAGAGGGTGAACACAGGGATGCCCCTAAATTCACAGTGTAAATGAGAAAGCTAGTAGAATAAAGCAAGAGTCACTCCAAAGTCCCAAATAACTTTTATAAATTCTGCAATGCTGATAGTTTGAAAAGGCAAGTGGCTACACAATGAAATTGTCATAGTCGTATGATACCAGCATTTCTGAAAAATGAAATAAAACACAAGAAAATGTGATAGCATATGGCATATATTTTTTAAAAGTTTTAAACTCAGAACTCACTCAGGATAGAAAAGCAGTGAGCACTGCTTCAAAACTTTGCAAGGTGAATTAACCAACAGTCACCTGGGGCAAAAATTATAATTAAGACATAGAATACATTGCCTAAAGCTTGGGAGGAATACCTGAAGAATGAGTTTCTTTGGGGAATTAGGGCATTCAAATGTACCCATGTATACTAGTGTATTTAGAAAGTCAAACAATGTCAAGGACAAACATAAAAAAATTATACTGTTCAGTGCTTGCTTCGGCAGCACATATACTAAAATTGGAATGATACAGAGAAGATTAGCATGGCCCCCGCACAAGGATGACACGCAAATTCATGAAGCGTTCCATGTTTTAAAAAAAGAAAAAAGAAAAAGAAAGATTATACTGTTCAGTGATTGGAAGAATTAATATTGTTAAAATTATCATACTACTAAAGGCAATCTACTGATTCAATGCAATCCCTAGCAAAATATGACAGGCAATTTTCATAGAACTAGAATAAAAAAATTCTAAAACATCTATTTGGGGAAAAGGCCCCAAATAGCTGAAACAATTTTGAGAAAGAGAAACAGCTGGAGGAATCACACTCTCTGACTTCAGACTAAAAATATAAAGCTTTAGTAATCAAAACATTATAGTACTGGCACAAAAAAAGACACATGCATCAACAGAACAGACAGCCCAAAATAAGCCCATACACTTATAGTCAATTGATCTACAACAAAGGAAGCAAATTATACAATGAAGAAAAAAAAGACAGACTCTTCAATAAGGGGTATTGTGAAAACTGGACAGCTACATGTAAAAGAATGAAATTAGAACATTTCTCATACTATATACAAAAATAAACTCAAATGCATTAAAGACATAAACATCATATCAGAAACCATAAAACTCCTAGAAGCAAACATATACAGAACACTCTTTGACATAAAACATAGTAATTTTTTTGGATCTACCTATCTAAAACTAAAGAAATGAAACCAGAAATAAACAAAGGAGACTTAATTAAACTTAAAATCTTTTGCCCAGCAAAGGAAGCCATTGATAAAATGAAAAGAAAATTTACTGAATAGGAGAAAATATTTATTAATGATACGACCAATAATGTATTAATGTCCAAAATATGTAAACAGCTCATACAAGTCAACTTAAAAAAAATAGCAATAACAAACAACTCAATCAAAACCCAGGCAGAAGATCTAAATAGACATTTTCCAAAGAAGCCATACAGATGGACAACAAGCACATGAAAAGAGGCTCAACATCATGAATTATAAGAGAAATGGAAGTAAAACCAAAATGAGATACTACCTCACATTGTCAGACTGGCTGTCACCAAAAAGACCACAAAATTTTTGGTGAGGATGTGGGGACAGGGAACTCTCATACATTGTTAATTTTTAACTGGTGCTGCCGCTATGGAAAATAGCATGGAGCTTCCTACAGAAACTAAAAAGGGAACTAACATATAACCCTTTGACTGTGTAGATCACGATGAACTACACCTTACCTGTCTCCTGAGAAACCTATATAAGGATCAACAAACAACAGTTAGAATTGGACATGGAAAACTGAGTGATTCAAAATTGGAAAAAGTACAAGGCTGTATATTGTCACCCTGCTTATTTAACTTATAAGTAGTGTGTGTGTGTGCTCGGTCGCTCAGTCATGTCCGACTTTTTGCAACTCCCTGGACTGTAGCCCACCAGGCTCCTCTCTCCATGGAATTTTCCAGTTAAGAATACTAGAGTGGACCCAGAGGGATCGGGTAGAGAGGGAGGGGGGAGGGGGGATCGGGATGGGGAATACATGTAAATACATAGCTGATTCATGTCAATGTATGACAAAAATCACTACAATATTGTAAAGTAATTAGCCTTCAACTAAAAAAAAAAAAAAAAAAAAAAAAAAAGAATACTAGAGTGGGCTGCCATTGTCTACTAAAAGGAATCTTTCCGACCCAGGGATTGTATCCATGTCTCTTGCATCTCCTGCATTGGCAGCTAGATTCTTTACCACTGTGCCACCTAGGGAAGCCCTATATGCAGAATATATCGTGCAAAATGCTGGGCTGGATGAATCACAAGCTGGAATCAAAATTGCCAAAGAAATACCAACAACCTCAGATATACAGATGATACCACTCTAATGGCAGAAAGTGAAGAGGAACTAAAGAGCCTCTTGATGAGGGTGAAAGTGGAGACTGAAAAAGTTGACTTGAAACTCCACAATAAAAATTAAGATTATGGCATCCGGTCCCACCACTTCATGGCAAACGGAAGAGGAAAAAGTGTAAGCAGGGACAGATTTTATTTTCTTGGGCTCCAAAATCACTGTGGATGGTGACTCCAGCCATGCAATTCAAAGACACTTGCTCTTTGGAAGGAAAGCTATTACAAACCTAGACAGTATATTGAAAAGCAGAGACATCACTTTGCCAACAAACGTCCATATAGTCAAAGCTATGTTTTTTCCAGTATTCACGTATGGATGTGAGAGCTGAACCCCAAAGAAGTCTGACTGCTGGAGAACTGACACTTTTAAATCATGGTGCAAGAGAAGACTCTTGAGAGTCCCTTGGGCTGCAATGAGTTCAAATCAGTCAATCCTAAATCAAATCAGTCCTGAATATACATTTGAAGGACTATTTGCTGAAGTTGAAGCCTCAATAGATTGGTTACCTGATGTGAAGAGCCAACTCATTGGAAAAGACCCTGATGCTGGGAAAGATTGAAGGCAAAAGGAGAAGGGGGTGGCAGAGGATGAGATGGTTATATATATATATAACTATTACTCAGTCACAGACTTTCTCCATAGCTCAGCTGGTAAAGAATCCACCTGCAGTGAAGGAATGCAGGAGACCCCAGTTCGATTCTAGGGTCAAGGTTCCTGGGTTGGGAAGGTGCACTGGAGAAGAGATAGGCTACCCACTCCAGTATTCTTGGGCTTCCCTAGTGGTTCAGATGATAAAAGATCCTCATGCAATGTGGTAGACCTGGGTTTGTTCCCTGGATTGGGAATATCCCCTGGAGAAGGGAAAGGCTACCCACTCCAGTATTCTGGCCTGGAGAATTCCGTGCACTGTATAGTCCATGGGGTTGCAAAGTGTTGGACATGGCTGAGCAACTTTCACTTTCACTTTTCATTACTCAGCCATAAAAATAATGGAATTTTTCCATTTGCAACAAACACCATGGGTGGATTTAGAGCACATTATGCTAAATGAAATGTCAGACAAAGAAAGACAGATACTGTATGACATCACTTATATATGGAGTATCACAAAAACAAAACAAACCAATGAACATAACAAAACAGAAACAGACTTATGGATAGAGAACAAATTAGTGGTTACCAGTGGGGATAGGGAAAATGAGAGGGGAATTTTTGGAGTAGGGGATTAAAAAGTACAGACTGTTATGTATAAAATAAAGTACAAAGATAAATTGTATAATGAGAAATATAACCAATATTTCATAATACCTATAAATGCAGTATAACCTTTAAAATTGGGAATCACTATATTCTACACCTGTAGCTTATACAGTTTTTGTTCATTAACTATATCTCAATTAAAAAAAAATTAAAAGAAGCCAGAAAATTATAAAAATGAAAACACCTTTGCCAGATAAACAAATGCTGAGGGCATTTGTTACCACTAGACCAAGTAGAGCTACCACACAAGAAATTTTAAAGAAGTGCATTTAAGATAAAATGAAAGGACACTAAACAATAATTCAAAGACATAAAAAGATGCATAGAATTAAAGAATTGGTAACTACACAAATAAATATAAATGCCAGTTTTAATTTTGTTTGTAACTCTTTTTTTAATTCCTATATGAATGAAAAGATAATGCATAAAAATAATAAATCTGCATTATTGGTTACATAATGTATAAAGATGGATTTGTGATAAAAAGAAAAGTTTTTTTGGAAAAATATGTATAAGTAAAATTTTTACATATTGTTTTAGACAAGGTTGTATCAATTAGAAATACAATATTATAATTTATAATATTAATTGCAATTTCTATGATAACCACAAAGAAAATATCTTTAAAATATACACAAAGAGAAATAAGAAGGGAATCGAAACTCCCTACAATAAGCTACAGAAAAAAAAAAAAAACTAAATACAAATGATTGCAGTAATGGGAGAGATGAAGGACAGAAACGGTACATCATATCAAAACAAATACCAAATAACGCTCCTACTTATTAGTAATTGCCTCAAATGTAACTTCAACTAAAAGGCATATTTTGAAAAATGGATTTAATAGGATGGTCTAGCTACATGCTGTCTATAAGAAACTCTAGATCCCAAAACACAAACAGGTTAAAACTGAAATGATGGGGGGGAGGTCCTAAGATGGTAGAGGAATAGGATGGGGAGACCACTTTCTCCCCCACAAATTCATTGAAAGAATATTTGAACGCTGAGCAAATTCCACAAAATGACTTCTGAATGCTGGCAGAGGACACCAGGCACCCAGAAAAGCAGCCCATTGTCTTTGAAAGGAGGTAGGACGAAATATAAAAGATTAAAAGAAAGACAAACGAGATAGGGGTGGGGATCCGTCCAGGGAATGGAGTCTTAAAAGAGGAGAAGTTTTACTGATGAAAGAAATCAAAAAGAACACAAACAGATGGAGAAATATACCGTGTTCATGGATTGGAAGAATCAATATGGTCAAAATGGTTATACTACCCAAAGCAATCTATAGATTCAATGCAATCCATATCAAACTACCAACAGTATTTTTCACAGAACTAGAACAAATAATTTCACAATTTGTATGGAAATACAAAAAACCTTGAATAGCCAAAGTAACCTTGAGAAAGAAGAATGGAACTGGAGGAATCAACTTGGCTGACTTCAGACTATACTACAAAGCCACAGTCATCAAGACAGTATGGTACTGGCACAAAGACAGAAATATAGATCAATGGAACAGAATAGAAAGCCCAGAGATAAATCCACGAACCTATGGTCACCGTATCTTCAACAAAGGAGGCAAGGATATACAATGGAAAAAAGACAACCTCTTTAAGAAGTGGTGTTGGGAAAACTGGTCAACCACCTGTAAAAGAATGAAACTAGAACACTTTCTAACACCATATACAAAAATAAGCTCAAAATGGATTAAAGATCTAAATGTAAGACCAGAAACTATAAAACTCCTAGAGGAGAACATAGGCAAAACACTCTCCGACATAAATCACAGCAGGATCCTCTATGACCCACATCCCAGAATATTAGAAACAAAAGCAAAAATAAACAAATGGGACCTAATGAAACTTAAAAGCTTTTGCACAACAAAGGAAACCATAAGCAAGGTGAAAAGACAGCCCTCAGATTGGGAGGAAATAATAGCAAATGAAGCAACAGACAAAGGATTAATCTCAAAAATATACAAGCAATCCTCCAGCTCAACTCCAGAAAAATAAATGACCCAATCAAAAAATGGGCCAAAGAACTAAACAGACATTTCTCCAAGGAAGACATACAGATGGCAAAAAAACACATGAAAAGATGCTCAACATCACTCATTATCAGAGAATTGCAAATCAAAACCACAATGAGGTACCATTACACGCCAGTCAGGATGGCTGCTATCCAAAAGTCTACAAGCAGTCAATGCTGGAGAGGGTGTGGAGAAAAGGTAACCCTCTTACACTGTTGGTGGGAATGCAAATTAGTACAGCCACTATGGAAAACAGTGTGGAGATTCCTTAAAAAGCTGGAAATAGAACTGCCATATGACCCAGCAATACCACTTCTAGGCATACACACTGAGGAAACCAGATCTGAAAGAGACACGTGCACCCCAATGTTCATCACAGCACAGTTTCTAATAGCCAGGTCATGGAAGCAACGTAGATGCCCATCAGGAGACGAATAGATGAGGAAGCTGTGGTACATATACACCATGGAGTATTACTCAGCCATTAAAAAGAATTCATTTGAATCACTTCTAATGAGATGGATGAAACTGGAGCCCATTATACAGAGCGAAGTAAGCCAGAAAGATAAAGACCATTACAGTATACTAACACATATATATGGAATTTAGAAAGATGGTAACGATAACCCTATATGCAAAATAGAAAAAGAGACTCAGATGTATAGAACAGACTTGTGGATTCTGTGGGAGAAGGCGAGGGTGGGATGTTTCAAGAGAACAGCATTGAAACATGTATATCTAGGGTGAAACAGATCACCAGCCCAGGTTGGATGCGTGAGACAAGTGCTTGGGCCTGGTGCACTGGGAAGACCCAGAGGGATCGGGTGGAGAGGGAGGTGGGAGGGGGGACCGGGATGGTGAATACATGTAAATCCATGGCTAATTCATGTCAATGTATGACAAAAACCACTGCAATGTTGTAAAGTAATTAGCCTCCAACTAATAAAAATAAATGGGAAAAAAAATAAAGAAAAAAAATAAAAATTTAAAAAATTTAAAAAAGAGAAGTTTCCAAACACCAGGAAACACTCTCACTGGCGGGTCTGTGGGGAGTTTTGGAATCTCAGAGGGCAACATAACCAGGAGGAAAAATAAATAAATAAATAAAACTCACAGGTTACATGCCTAACCGCAACTCCTAGCTCTCACATCTCCCACCAGTAACCGGGGGCTGAACAGGGAGGCACAGGCTGCATTGCTTAGGGTAAGGACCAGGCCTGAATGCCCTGAGGACAATCTGAGGGAACTAATGTGAGATAGCAACCCAAACTGTGGGATAGCCAGAGAGAGAGAGAGAGAGAAATAAGAGAGAGAGAGAGAAAAAACTATCCTGTAAAAAGCCCTAAACTAAGGCATTGTCAGACACGCTCACAGAACAAAGAACTGAGTGAATACCAGAGGAAAGCTAGCTGGCTGTGGACCGGCCCATCCCCTGACAGAGACAGGGAGGCAGGCGGGGGGCAACCAGAGCTAGAAAGGGACAATCTTGGCCCCAAAGAGGCATCCTCTATCAAACTGTAAGCAGACTCCCAGTCGCTAACCAAGACTTCTTGGGATTCTGGACAGTTGACATCCGCCGGGAGGGTCACAGAGATCAGCTCCCCAGAAGAGACACAAGGCACAGCTGAGATGGGCACGCCTGCTGCCACCCAGGAAACTGAGCCCCTGGGACCACGGAGGTGATAAGATGCACTCCCAACCTGGGGAGGCTGTGCTCACCAAAGCACCTGGTCGAATGAGATGCTCAGACCTGGAAAGGGCACAAAACTCAAGCCTTTGTGGAGTACCCAAGAACCTAAACCTGAGCAGCTTAGACCTAGGAAGTGCATGCAACCCAGGGCCCGCCTCAGACAGTTCCCCCGCAGACCAACCTAGATCCTGAGAAGTGTAGACTGGGACAGCGCACATGCCATGAGTGGGGGCAAACCCAGTGCAGCTGACACACTGCAAGCACTCCTCACACACTCCAGTGATATATGTTTGCAGTGTTCCTCTCTACCCACAGCATGACTGAACAAGTGAGCCTAAATAAAGGACTGCCTTCACCCACATGTGTCAGGGGGGGAATTAGACACTGAAGAACCAGCTAACAGAAGACGCTAAAATAAACAAAGGGAACCTCTTTAGAAGTGACAGGAGCAACAGATTAAAATCCTGTAGCTAACACTGACTACATTGGAAGGGGCATATATATCTTGAAAATTATAGGCCAGATCAAAAACTATCTGAAATTGAACTGACCCCACACTGCCCACAACAGCTCCAGAAAAATTACTCAGTTCAGTTCAGTCGCTCAGTCGTGTCCGACTTTTTGCGATCCCAGGAATCACAGCACACCAGGCCTACCTGTCCATCACAAACACCGGGAGTCCACTCAAACTCACACCCATCAAGTCGGTAATGCCAAAGAGCCATCTCATCCTCTGTCGTCCCCTTCTCCTCCTGGCCCCAGTCCCTCCCAGCATCAGGGTTGTTTCCAACGAGTCAACTCTTCGCATGAAGTGGCCAAAGTATTGGAGTTTCAACTTCAGCATCAATCCTTCCAATGAACACCCAGGACTTATCTCCTTCAGGATGGACTGGTTGGATCTCCTTGCAGTCCAAGGGACTCTCAAGGATCTTCTCCAACACCATAGTTCAAAAGCATCAATTTTTCGGTGCTCAGCTTTCTTCACAGTCCAACTCTCACATCCATACATGACCACTGGAAAAACCATAGCCTTGACCAGATGGATCTTTGTTGGCAAAGTAATGTCTCTGCTTTTTAATATAATATCTAGGTTGGTCATAACTTTCCTTCCAAGGAGTAAGTGTCTTTTAATTTCATGGCTGCAGTCAACATCTGCATTGATTTTGGAGCCCCAAAAAATAAAGTCTGACACTGCTTCCACTGTCTCCCCATCTATTTCCCATGAGGTGATGGGACCAGATGCCATGATCTTAGTTTTCTGACTGTTACACTTTAAGCAAACTTTTTCACTCTCCTCTTTCACTTTCATCAAGAGGCTTTTTAGTTCCTCTTCACTTTCTGCCATAAGGGTGGTGTCATCTGCATATCTCAGGTTATAGATATTTCTCTCGACAATCTTGATTCCAGCATGTGCTTCTTCCAGCCCAGCGTTTCTCATGATGTACTCTGCATATAAGTTAAATAAGCAGGGTGACAAGATACAGCCTTGACTACTCCTTTTCCTATTTGGAACCAGTCTGTTGTTCCATGTCCGGTTCTAACTGTTGAGAGGGTAACAGGCAGGAAGGCCAAGGGTCTCCAACTGGAGGAAAGAGGCTGCAAGTGCCAGACATTTTTATCTCTTTTAAGCGGCAGGAGGAAAAACCAGCGATATGTTTCTCCTTCTCTATACAAATTTAAAAGGAGGTTTCTCTTAACATGCTGTGTGGCCATGACACCTGGTCTCACCTAAAGCTAACTACTCTCAAACCTTGAGTTAACCAATATATTTCTTTTTCGTATGTAAATGTTGTCTTAAGCTATGTTAATGAACCCCAGACTCTATCTTCAAGTTGGTTCTGCCAAACGGCTGAGGCCGAACTTACTTACTCAGTTATTGTTCCCCTAATCTATGTTAACGGAACTATTTGTTGGTATTCTGCCCTTCTACAAGATTCAAGTAAATCGTTTTATGGCCAGTGATGAATTATCTGGTGCCATTCTAAATTTTATGACATTCCTTTCATTTTATTAACAGACTGTGAGTGATTATATAACATACAGCTAAAGACTAGCAGGGGGGTACTCTTTTGCCCCCTTCCGATGCCTATGTCAGAAACTTTCTCTATCTCCTTTATACTTTAATAAAACTTTATTACACAAAAGCTCTGAGTGATCCAGCCTCGTCTCTGGCCCCAGATTGAATTCGTCTCCTCCGGAGGCCAAGAATCCCGCATCTTATCGTTCAGCAACAACTTTTCACTGTTGCTCCAGACCGGCATATAGGTTTCTCAAGAGGCAGGTTAGGTGGTCTGGTATTCCCATCTCCTTCAGAATTTTCCACAGTTTATTGTGATCCACACAGTGGAAGGCTTTGGTGTAGTCAATAAAGCAGAAATAGATGTTTTTTATGGAACTCTCTTGCTTTTTCAATGATCCAGCGAACACTGGCAATTTGATCTCTGGCTCCTCTGCCTTTGCTAGAACCAGCTTGAACATCTGGAAGTTCTCGGTTCACATATTGCTGAAGCCTGGCTTGGAGAATTTTGGGCATTACCTTACTCACACTACCTCACTAGTGTGAGATGAGTGCAATTGTGCAGTAGTTTGAGCATTCTTTGGGATTGCCTTTCTTAGGGATTGGAATGAAAACTGACCTTTTCCAGTCCTGTGGCCACTGCTGAATTTTCCAAATTTGCTGACCTATTGAGTGCAGCACTTTCACAGCATCATCTTTCAGGATTTGAAATAGCTCAACTGGAATTCCATCACCTCCACTAGCTTTGTTGATAGTGATGCTTCCGAAGGCCCACTTGAATTCACATTCCAGGATGTCTGGCTCTAGGTGAGTGATCACACCTTTGTGATTATCTGGCTCATGAAGATCTTTTTTGTACAGTTCTTCTGTATATTCTTGCCACCTCATCTTAATATCTTCTGCTTCTGTTAGGTTCATACCACTTCTGTCCTTTATTGAGCCCATTTTTGCATGAAATGTTCCCTTGGTATCTCTAATTTTCTTGAAGAGATCTCTAGTCTTTCCCATTCTGTTGTTTTCCTCTATTTCTTTGCATTGATCACCGAGGAAAGGTTTCTTATCTCTCCTGGCTATTCTCTGGAACTATGCATTCAAATGGGAATATCTTTCATTTTCTCCTTTGCTTTTCGCTTCTCTTCATTTCACAGCTGTTTGTAAGGCCTCCTCAGACAACCATTTTGCCTTTTGCATTTCTTTTCTATGGGGATGGTCTTGATCCTTGTCTCCTGTACAATGTCAGGAACCTCTGTCCATAGTTCATCAGGCTCTCTGTCTATCAGATCTAGTCCCTTAAATCTACTTCTCACTTCCACTGTATAGCCATAAGGGATTTGATTTAGGTCATACCTGAATGGTCTAGTGGTTTTCCCTACTTTCTTCAATTTAAGTCTGAATTTGGCAATAAGGAGTTCATGATCTGAGCCACAATCAGCTCCCAGTCTTGTTTTTGCTGACTGTATAGAGCTTCTCCTTCTTTGGCTGCAAAGAATATAATCAATCTGATTTCAGTGTTGACCATCTGGTGATGTCCATGTGTAGAGTCTTCTCTTGTGTTGTTGGAAGAGGGTGTTTGCTATGACCAGTGCGTTCCTTTGGCAAAACTCTATTAGTCTTTGCCCTGTTTCATTCCATACTCCAAGGCCAAATTTGCCTGTTACTCCAGGTGTTTCTTGACTTCCTACTTATGCATTCCAGTCCCCTATAATGAAAAGGACATCTTTTTTTGCGTGTTAGTTCTAAAAGGTCTTGTAGGTATTCATAGAATTGTTCAACTTCATCTTCTTCAGTGTTACTGGTTGGAGCATAGGCCTGCATTACCGTGATATTGAATCATTTGCCTTGGAAATGAAGAGAGATCATTCTGTCATTTTTTAGATTGTATCCAAGTACTGCATTTTGGACTCTTTAAGATATATATTAACTATTATCAATTTTAAAATACTTTAAAAATGTTTTAAATTTTTACTTCCTCTACTACTCCTTCAATTTTCATTTTTTAAATTTATTTTTTAAATTTTTTCCATTTATTTTTATTAGTTGGAGGCTAATTACTTTACAATTTTCATTTTTATAACCTACTACTACCTTGCAAAAAAAAAAGACCCTATTTTTAAGCAAACTTCATATATATATATATATATATATATATATATAATTTTTTTACTTTGTTTTGTTTTATTAATATTGTATTTTTGATAGTTTAACCTCTACTCTAGATTTTTAATCTTTGCTTCTTGGTATTTGTTATCAATTTTGTACCTTTTAAAGCCCAGTCTTCAGTACTTATTTTTACTTGGGAGTGTGATTGCTGGCTTGATTGCTCTCTCCCCCTTTTGACTCTTTTCTCCACCAGGTCACTTCTATCTCCTCCCTCCCCAACTCTGTGAATCTCTTTGTGTGTTCCAGGCTGTGGAGAACACTTAGGGAATGGATTACTGGCTGGATTTATCTCTCTCCTTTTGATTCCCCACTTTCCTCTCATGGTCACCTCTGTCTCCTTCCTCCCTCTTCTCTTTTTCTGTGTAAATCTTTGAACATCTCTGAGAGTCCCAGACTGTGGAGAGCACATAGGGAAGTGATTACTGGCTAGCTTGTTCTCTCCCTTTTTGATTCCCCCTCTTTTCCTCCTGGTCACCTGTATATCCCTCCTTCCTCTTCTCTTCTCCATGTAGCTCTGTGAACCTCTCCGAGTGTCCCTCATTGTGGAGAATCTTTTCATCATTAACCTAGATATTTTATCATCTGTTCTGTATAGATGGAGAAGTCTTGAGGCTAATGTAAGAATAAGACTGAAAACCAAAGGAAGAATCTTAAGCCCAAAACCTGAGAACAGCAGAGAACTCCTGTCTTCAGGGAACATTAATCAATAAGAGCTCATCCAAAAGCCTCCATACCTACACTGAAACCAAGCTCCACCCAAATGCCAACAAGTTCCAGAGAAAGACACACCACAAAAATTCTCCATCAACACAGGAATATAGCCCTGAGCTTCAATACACAGGCTGCCCAAAGTCACACCAAACCCATAGACATCTCAAGACTCACTACTGGACACTTTATTGCACTCCAGAGAGAAGAAATACAGCTCCACCCACTAGAGCACTGACACAAGCTTCCCTAACCAGGAAACCTTGACAAGCCACCCATCCAACCCTACCAACAGTGAGGAACCTCTACAATAAAGAGGAACCACAAACTGCCAGAATACAGAAAGGCCACCACAAAGACAGCAATATAAACAAAATGAAAAAGCAGAGAAATACTCAGCACATAAAGGAGCATGATAAAGGCTACCAAAACAAACAAAAGAGGAGGAGATAAGGAGTCTACCTGAAAAAGAATTCAGAATAATGATAGTAAAAATGATCCAAAATCTGGAAAACAAAATGGAGTTACAGATAAATAGCCTAGAGACAAGGATTAAGAAGATGCAAGGCATGTTTAAGAAGAACCTAGAAGAAATAAATGAGTCAATCAATAATGAAAAATGCAATAAATGAGATCAAAAACACTCTGGAGGGAACCAAGAGTAGAATAATGGAGGCAGAAGATAGGATGAGTGAGGCTGAAGATAGAGTGATAGAAATAAATGAAGCAGAGAGGAAAAAAGAATTAAGAAAACAAAATGAAGACAACCTCAGAGACCTCTGGGACGATGTTAAATGCCCCAACATTCGAATCATAGGAGTCCCAGAGGAAGAAGACAAAAAGAAAGGCCATGAGAAAATACTTGAGGAGATAATAGTTGAAAACTTCCCTAAAATGGGGAAGGAAATAGTCACCCAATATCAAGAAATGCAGAGAGTCCCAAACAGGATGAATCCAAGGTGAAACACCCCAAGACACATATTAATCAAATTAACAAAGATCAAACACAAAGAACAAATATTAAGAGCAGCAAGGGAAAAACAACAAATAAAACACAAGGGAATTCTCATAAGACTAACAGCTGATCTTTCATTAGAAACTCTCAGGCCAGAAGTGAATGGCAAGACATATTTAAAGTGATGAAAGAGAAAAACCTACAACCCAGATTACTGTACCAAACAAGGATCTCATTCAAATATGAAGGAGACCTCAAAAGCTTTACAGACAAGCAAAAGCTGAGAGAATTCAGCACCACCAAACCAGCCCTCCAACAAATGCTAAAGGATCTTCTCTAGACAGAAACACAGAAAAGGTGTATGAACTCTAGCCCAAAATAATGAACTAAATGGCAACGGGGTCATACTTGTCAATATTTACCTTAAATGTAAATGGGTTGAATGTCCCAACCAAAAGAGAAAAACTGGCTGAATGGATACAAAAACAAGATCCCTATATATGCTGTGTACAAGAGACCCACCTCAAAACAAGGGACACATACAGACTGAAAGTGAAGGGCTGGAAAAAGATATTTCACACAAATGGAGACCAAAATAAAGCAGGAGCATCAATATTCATATCAGATAAAACAGACTTTAAAATAAAGGCTGTGAAAAGAGACAAATAAGGACATTACATAATGATCAAAGGATCAATACAAGAAGAAGATATAACAATTATATGCACCCAACATAGCACCACAATATGTAAGGCAAATGCTAATAAGTATGAAAAGGGGACATTAACAATAACACAATAATAGTGGGAGATTTAATACTGCACTCACACCTATGGATAGATCCACTAAAGAGAAAATTAACAAGGAAATACAAACAGAATCCAAAAACATATTAAAAAGATCATACATCATGACCAAGTGGGCTTTATCCCAGGGATACAAGATTCTTCAATATCCACAAATCAATCAACGTAGTATACCACATTAACAAATTGAAATATAAAAACCATATGATTATCTCAATAGATGCAGAGAAACCCTTTGACAAAATTCAACATTCATTTATTAAAAAAAAAAACCCTCCAGAAAGCAGGCACAGAAGGAACATACCTCAACATAATAAAAACTATATATGACAATCCCTTATAACACATTATCTTGAATGGTGAAAAATTGAAAGCATTTCCCCTAAAGTCAGGAACAAGACAAGAGTGCCCACTCTCACCACTACTATTCAACATAGCTTTGGAAGTTTTGGCCACAGTGATCAGAGCAGAAAAACAAATAAAAGGAATTCAGATTGAAAAGAAGAAGCAAAACTCTCACTGTTAGCACATGACATGATCCTCTACAGAGAAAACCCTAAAGACTCCACTGGAAAATTACTAGAGCTAATCAATGAATATAGTAAAATTGCAGGATATAAAATTAACACACATAAATTCCTTCCATTCCTATACACTCACAATGAGAAAACAGAAAGAGAAATTAAGGAAACAATTCCGTTCACCATTGCAATGAAAAGAATAACATAGTTAGGAATATATCTACCTAAAGAAACAAAAGAACTATATAAAGAAAACTATAAAACACTGGTGAAAGAAATCAAGGAGGACACAAATAGATGGAGAAATATACCATGTTCATGAATTGGAAAAATCAATATAGTGAAAACGAGTATACTACCCAAAGCAATCTACATATTCAATGCAATCCCTATCAAGCTACCAACGGTATTTTTCACAGAACTAGAACAAATAATTTCACAATTTGTATGGAAATACAGAAAACCTCGAATAGCCAAAGAAATCTTGAGAAAGAAGGATTGACCTGTTGGAATCAACAACCTGACTTCAGGATCTACTACAAAGTCACAGTCATCAAGACAGCGTGGTATTGGCACAAAGACAGAAATATAGATCAATGGAACAAAAGAGAAAGCCTAGAGATAAATTCATACACCTATGGACACCTTATCTTCGACAAAGGAGGCAAGAATATACAATCTAGAAAAGATAACCTCTTTAAGAAGTGGTGCTGGGAAAACTGGTCAACCACTTGTAAAAGAATAAAACTAGGACACTTTCTAACCCCATATACAAAAATAAACTCAAAATGGATTAAAGATCTAAACATAAGACCATAAATTGTAAAACTCCTTGAGGAAAACATAGGCAAAACACTCTCTCACATAAATCACAGCAGGATCCTCTATAACCCACCTCCCAGAGTAACAGAAATAAAAGCAAAAATAAACAAAGGTGATGTAATTAAACTTAAAAGCTTTTGCACAACAAAGGAAACTATAAGCAAGGTGAAAAGACAGCCTTCAGAATGGGAGAAAATAATAGCAAATGAAGCAACTGACAAAGAATTAATCTCAAAAGTATACAAGCAACTCCTGCAGCTCAATTCCAGAAAAATAAGCGACCCAGTCAAAAAGTGGGCCAAAGAACTAAATAGACATTTCTCCGAAAAGACTTACAGATGGCTAACAAGCACATGAAGAGATGCTCAACATCACTCATTATCAGATAAATGTAAATCAAAACCACAATGAGGTACCATCTCACGCCAGTCAGAATGGCTGCTATCCAAAAGTCTACAAATAATAAATGCTGGAGAGGGTGTGGAGAAAAGGGATCCTTCTTACATTGTTGGTGGAAATGCAAACTAGGACAGCCACTATAGAGAACAGTGTGGAGATTCCTTTAAAAACTAAAAACAGAACTGCCATATGACTCAGCAATCCCACTGCTGAGCATACACACTGAGGAAACCAGAATTGAAAGAGCCATGTGTACCCCAATGTTCATCGCAGCATTGATTATAATAGCCAGAACATGGAAGCAACCTAGATGTCCATCAGCAGACGAATAGATAAGTAAGCTGTGGTACATATACCCAATGAAATATTCAGTTCAGTTCAGTAGCTCAGTCATGTCTGACTCTTTGCAATTCCATGAATCACAGCATGCCAGGCCTTCCTGTCCTTCACCAACTTCCGGAGTTTACTCAAACTCATGTCCATCAAGTCAGTGATGCCATCCAGCCATCTCATCCTTTGTCGTCCCCTTCTCCTCCTGCCCCCAGTCCCTCCCAAGATCAGGGTCTTTTCCAATGAGTCAACTATTCACATGAAGTGGCCAAAGTATTGGAGTTTCAGCTTCAGCATCAGTCCTTCCAATGAACACCCAGGATGATCTCCTTTAGGATGGACTGGTTGGATCTCCTTGCATTTCAAAGGAATCTCAAGAGTCTTCTCCAACACCACAGTTCAAAAGCATCAATTTTTCGGTGCTCAGCTTTCTTCACAGTCCAACTCTCACATCCATACATGACCACTGGAAAAGCCATAGCCTTGACTAGATGGACCTTTGTTGGCAAAGTAATGTCTCTGCTTCTTAATATGCTATCTAGGTTGGTCATAAATTTCCTTCCAAGGAGTAAGCGTCTTTTAATTTCATGGCTGTAGTCACAGTCTGCAGTGATTTTGGAGCCCCCAAAAATAAAGTCTGACACTGTTTCCACTGTCTCCCCATCTATTTGCCATGAAGTGATGGGACCAGATGCCATGATCTTAGTTTTCTGAATGTTGAACTTTAAGCCAACTATTTAACTCTCCTCTTTCACTTTCATCAAGAGGCTTTTTAGTTTATCTTCACTTTCTGCCATAGGGTGGTATCATCTTCATATCTGAGGTTACTGATATTTCTCCTGGAAATCTTGATTTTAGCTTGTGCTTCTTCCAGCCCAGCGTTTCTCATGATGCACTCTGCCTAAAAGTTAAATAAGCAGGGTGACAATATACAGCCTTGACGTACTCCTTTTCCTATTTGGAACCAGTTTGTTGGTCCATGTCCCATTCTAACTGTTGCCTCCTGACCTGCATATAGGTTTCTCAAAAAGTGGGTCAGGTGGTCTGGTATTCCCATCTCTTTCAGAATTTCCAGTTAATTTTGATCCACACAGTCAAAGGCTTTGGCATAGTCAATAAAGCAGAAATAGATGTTTTTCTGGAACTCTCTTGCTTTTTCAATGATCCAGCGGATATTGGCAATTTGATCTCTGGTTCCTTTGCCTTTTCTAAAACCACCTTGAGCATCTGGAAGTTTACAGTTCATGTATTGCTGAAGCCTGGCTTGGAGAATTTTGAGCATTACTTTACTAGCGTATGAGATGAAATATTACTTAGCCATTAAAAAGAATACATTTGAATCAGTTCTAATGAGGTGGATGAAACTGGAGCCTATTATACAGTGTGAAATAAGCCAAAAAGAGAAACACCAATACAGTATACTAACGTATGTATGTGGAATTTAGAAAGATGGTAATGATAACACTATATGTGAGACAGCAGAAGAGACACAGATGTATTTAACAGTCTTTTGAACTCTGTGGGAGAAGGCAAGGGTGGGATAATTTGAGAGCATAGCATTGAAACATGTGTATTATCATATGTGAAACAGATAGTCAGCCCAGGTTCGATGCATGAGACAGGGTGTTCAGGGCTGGTGCACTGGGATGACCCAGAGGGATGGGATGGGGAAGGAAGTGGGAGTAGGATTCAGGATGGGGAACACATGTACACCCATGGCTGATTCATGTCAATATATGGCAAAACCACTTCAATATTGTAAAGTAATTAGCCTCCAATTAAAATAAATAAATTTATATTAAAAGAAATAAAAAACTTTTAATGGATACAATGGAATATTATCTAACCTTAAAGAGGAAGGAAGGACATTCTGACACATGCTGCAAGAATAACAAAACAAAGCAAAAAACTGAAATGATGTAAATAGTATCCCATGCAAATAATAATAAAATTAGAGCTGGATTATCTATAATAACATCAAATAAAATAAACTTTAAATCAAGTACTATTATAAGAAGCAAAAAAAGACATTAAACACGGGTAAAAGGGTGAATGTATCAAAAAGATTTGACCATATGCATACACAAGAAACAATGGAGCCTTAAAATACATAAAATAAATGTTGACACTGTAGGGAGATAGTTCTATGATAAGAGTTGGAGATATTAATGCTCCAGTTTCAAAACAGATGTAACATGTATTCAGAAAATCAATAATGAAATAGGGAACTTGAAAAACAATATAACCTAAGCATATAAATTATAGGACTCCACCCAACAGCAGCAGAATACACCTTCTTCTTGAGAGTGCATGGCCTATTCTCTTGGCCAGACCAGATAGGAAAAATGTAAAAGCAATAAAGGGCACCAGTGGAACTAAAGGTTGGTTCTTTGAAAAAACCAACAAAATTTATAAAACTGTAGCTATGCTGACAAAAAAGAAAAGAAAAAAAGTAGAAGGCTCAAAATATTAAAATAAGGAATGCAGACATTACTATTAATCTCAGAGAAGTTGAAAAAATGAGAATACTATCAACGATTTTAGATCAACAAATTAGGTAATCTAAATGAAGTGAAAAAAAATCTGAGAAACATACAAACAACTAAAACTGACTCAAGAAGAAATAGAAAATCTGGAAAGAACTAAGAGATTAAACCTGTCATCAAAATCCTCCAAGCAAAGAAAAGTCCAACACCAGACAATTTTAATGGTAAATTTTTACAAACATTTGGGGGAAAAAAAAAAAAAAAACCTTAACAGCAATCTTTCCCAAACTCCTCTGAAAAATAGAGAAAGATGAAATGTTTGCTAGCTCATTCTATGAAGCCAGCATACCCTCATACCAAAGCCAGATTATAATATTGCAAGAAAGGACAATTACTATTATCTTTTATGAATATCCATGTAAAAATATTCACGAAATTGTTTGTAAACTGAATGCAACAGCATATTAAAATGATTATATACCACAAACAAGCAAGACTTATCCTACAAATATGAGTGGTTCAATATAAAATCAATTATTTCAATATACTACATTAATGGAAGTAAAAGCACATAATCATCTCAATTGAATTTTTAAAAAATTACAAAATCAAATACTGTTTCATGGTAAAAAAAAAAATTCAGAAAACTAGGATTAGAAGGAAACTTATCCAACATGATAAAGGGAATTTATATAAACAACAACACAGCTAACATCAGTATAAATTGGTAGAGGACTGAGACCTTTCCCCCTAAGATCAGGAACAAGACAAAGATGGCTGCTTTCCCTACTGCTATTCAACACTTTTACTGGAAGTTCCAGTCATAAAAATTAGATAAGTTAAAGAAATAAAAGACATCCAATGTGTAAGGATGAAGCAAAACTATGTGAATGAAGCTAAACTATCACTATCCACAGATAATGTGATTTCATATATAGAAAATTTCAAAGAATCCATAAAGAAGCAACTAGAGCTTAAATTAATTCAGCAAAGTTTCAGGGTAAAAGATTAACCCAAAAAAGCAGTTTATCCCTCTACAAGAGTGATGAAAAATCTGAAAATAAAATTTAAGAAATCAATTCCATTTGAATTGAACCGGGGTCTCCTGCATTGCAGATGGATTCATTACCAGGTGAGCTACCAGAGAAGACAACCCAGAGATCAAACCCATGTCTCCATATTGCAGGTGGATTCTTTACCAGCTGAGCCACCAGGGAGGCCTAAGAATACTGGACTGGGTAGCCTATCCCTTCACGAGGGGATCTTCCCGACCCAAGAATCCCGACCCTAGAATTGAACCAGGATTTCCTGCATTACAGGTGGATTCTTTACCTAACATCCAAAAGAATAAAATAACTAAGCATAAGTGTTACCAAGGAGGTGAAATACTTACACACTGAAAACTGCCAATTATTCATGAAGGAAATTAAAGACCTAAATAAATGGAAAGACATCCTGTGTTCATGGGATGGAAGACTTGATAATGTTAAAATGACAATACTATACTCAGACAAATCTACAGATTCAATCTACAGATTCAATTTATCTACAGATAAATCTTCAAACTCAATTCTGTAGTAATCTATATCACTATTCCAACAGCCTTTTCTTGGAGAAATGGGCAAATAGATCCTCAAATTCATATGGAACCACAAGGAGTCCCACAAAGCCAAAACAATCTTGAAAAATAGCAAAATTGGAAACTCAAGGTCCTCAATTTCAAAACTTACTACAAAGTTACATTAATCAAAATGGTGTGATACTGGCTGAAAGGTAGACATACAGACCAATGTAATTAAATTGAAATCCAAGAAATAAACTTATATATCTATGATCAATTAATTTTTGATGATGGTACCATGACTATTCAATGGGGAAATAATAGTATCTCCAAGAAACTGTGAAGATACACTTGACTATCTACATGGAAAAATATTAATATGGACCCTTACTTAAAACCATACACAGAAAATAACTGAAAATTAATTAAATACATAAATGCAAGAGTAGACATTATGAACTTCTCAGAAATAAGCGTAGAGGTAAATCTTTGTATCTTGTGGATTAGGTAGTGGTTTCTTGCACTAAAAGTGCAAGCAATGAAAGATTAAAAATAGATAACTGGACTTCATCAAAATTAAAAATATTTCTGCCTCAAAGGTAACTAGCAAGAAAGTGAAGAGACAGCATACAGAATGGGAGAAAGTATCTGTAAATCATGTATCTGACAAGGGTGGAGTATCCAGAAAATATAAATAACTCACAACTCAAAAACAAAGAGACAGACAATCCATTTAAAATGGACAAGGACTTGACTAGACATTTCTCCGAAGAAAATAAACAAATGAACAACACACACACAAAGATGTGCAACATCATTAGTCATTTGGGAAATGGAAATCAAAACCATAATGAGATACCAGCCCACACCTCTTAGGATGGCTATTTTCAAAACAAAAAATCCAAACAGATATTAACAAGTGTTGAAGAGGATGTAGAAAAATTGGAACCAGGTGCACCACTGGTGGAAATGCAAAATTGTGTAGCCATGTTGGAAAATGGTTGAATAGTTCCTCAAAAAATTAAAGACAAAATTACCATATGACTCTACACATATACTCCTAGATATATATACATGTATGCAGGTGTTCATTGCAGCACTAATCATAATAGCCTAAGGTGACCACAGCCCAAATGTCCATTAACAGATGAGTAGTTGAATTGGTATATAATACATAATCATATTCAGCATAAATGATTAAAGTACTGATATCTGCTACATAATGAATAAACCTCCAAAATATTATGCTAAGTGAAAGAAGTCAGACACAAAATGTCATGAATAGGATGATTCCATTTATATGAAATATCAAGAATAGATAAATCCATAAAGACAGAATGCAGATTGTTGGTTGCCTAGTGCTTGAGGGAGTGGGAATGGGGAGAAATTGCCTAATGGACAAAGGGATTTCATTCAGTCACAAAAACAAATGAACAAAAAAATGCAGTGTTAACTCCTGTCTGAGCTTCTAGACACCAATCTGCTCTACAGATTCCAGACTTTCCAGTCATCATTACTGTGTGGATTAATTCTTTATAATAATTCGTGTACATTTATAATTCACATATAAAATATTTCCTATATATATATAGGAATTTGTAAAATTTGTCTTCTAGTTATAAAGATTTATGGAAAAATTGATTATATGTATATAAATGTGTATATAGACAGATAGGTGTAGACAGAGATGCATACACAAACAGATGCATATTCATTTATTTACTATCATAATGATGCATCTGTCACTGGAGATCATAACCAACAAAATTGGAAAGACATTATTATAATGGATTGAAATAGATGACTCAAACCTATATTATTGCTTTTTTATATTCTTATTTAAAAATTACATTCATTAAAAAAAATTCATTCATTCAGGCTCCAAGTGTGAAAGAGACTGGATTTTTCTGGGTCTCTTCCTTCTATAACAGAGTTGTAATATTGAGATTAGGATGTATTTCAAGTCAGTTTTTTAAAAAAACTGAACTACTGTGCACAATGTACTATAAGTAACCAAAATATATTTCAATAATTTTACCTTACTTATATAGAGATAGTCTTCTGTAGAAACACTGATATGATTTAATCATCTAATATGAAGTCTATTTATTAAGTCAAGTACATTATAAAGGTTAGTAATTAATAATCTGTTCTATACATTTAGTTCATGTGCATAATTTGTGAGATATTTGATGCATCAGTCTATGAGACTTTGTGTTAAAAGATGTATGATATCTGTGATGTGGAAATATATTTAAAGTATGAATACATAAAATTAATAATCCCTTGTTCCTCTAGTGCAATGGCTTTCAAAGTACTCTTGGTAGAGCCTGAGAAATTCCTTAGAATTATTTGATGTTTGGCAGAGTGCAGGGGTAGAAAACAGAGCCAGCCAGACTCATGCTCCCTCAAATACACATAATAAAAACACACACTCATTTTAATCAGAAAATCTCCATTTACATGTCTTCCATTTAGGTTATCTACTTCATGTTTTCCTTGAAGAAAAAGATGTACAGATCAGGTTTAAAAAGCCTTAAGTAGTGATTGCTTTGTAACCAGCAGAACTAATCAGCATTGGAAACTGAAATGCATGTTTTTGAAAAAATCTTGAAGTATGCACTTTATAATGGTATTTTTTTCATGTCACTTTTTTAAAGATGGCTCTAAGAGATGCATAGTAAAAACATAACTGGGTTGAGTAAGAAGTCCCAGACTCAACTTATTCGTGACTTGCAAGTTACCAGCTTTGCATCCTAGGGTAAATCAACTGATTTTTCTGGATTTCAGTTTCCTTTTCGGTAAATAAGGTTGACTTAGATTAAAGTATCAAACAGGTTTTAATCTTGTTGAAAATCTGGTGACTGTTGTTGCCTTTCTAAAGTAATGTGTTTAGAAGCATTCTGAGGCACAATAGGAAAGATCTCTGTAATCCTTTAACAGTACCTTCCATGGACAAGCAAATGGGTCAGGAAAGCTTTTGGGCAATTGAACACTCCTGGGCTAGGCGATCTCTTAAAATCTTTTCTAATCTTATGGAGTGTAACATCTAAAAAAACAAGTAAGAAGCACATCAACTAAAATGCAAAGCACATGAATAAATAACAAAATGCAAAAAAATTTCTATATATATAACTCTGCTGTACACATGAGACTAATGTGACATTGTAAATCAATTATAGTCCAATTTTTTTAAAAAAATAAATTTAAAATGGAATAAATTTCTGAGCAGATTGACAATCAAATGACATGAATGGGATAAAGAGGGAAGGATGAATATGTGGAACACAGGACTTTTAAGGCAGTGAAACTATTATGTTACTGTAATGTACTGTTATATTATAATGCTGTAATGGATATATTATGCATTTGTCAAAATCCATAGAACTGTAAAACACAAAGAATGAAGCCTAATGTAAACTATGAGCTTTAGTAGATAATAATTTATCAATATTGCTTCATCAATTATAACAAAATATATTCCATTAATGCACGATGTTAATAATACTGGAAATTGGGGGGTGAGGAAAAGTATATGAGAACTTTCCGTGCTATGTTCAATTTTTCTTGAAACTTCCTAAATAAAACTGCTCTAAAAGGTAATCTAATTAGTTAATTTTTAAAGTGAGAAAGATTACATTGAGCACTTATTATAAAAGCAGACTCCCAAATAATGACAATAGGGGAAGTTTCAAAGAAGAATAAAAATAAAGACTTGCCTACTTCTCCAGCTGCTTCTTCCCTAGCTTCTTTCCAAATCCTAGCTGGATTTAGAAAAGACAGAGGAACTAGAGATCAAATTGCCAAAATCTGTTGGATCATCCAAAAAGCAAGAGAGTTCCAGAAAAAAAACATCTACCTTTGCTTTACTGACTACGCCAAAGCCTTTGACTGGGTGGATCACAACAGACTGTGGAAAATTCTTAAAGAGATGGGAATGCCAGGCCACCATATCTGCCTCCTTAGAAATCTGTTTGCAGGTAAGAAGCAAAAGTTAAAACTGGACATGGAACAACAGACTGATTCAAGTCATGAAAGGAGTATGTCAAGGCTGTATATTGTCACCCTACTTATTTAACTTGTATGCAGAGTACATCATGCAAAATGCTGGGCTGGATGAAGCACAAGCTGGAATCAAAATTACTGGGAGAAATATCAATAACCTCAGATACACAGATGATACCACCCTTATGGCAGAAAGAGAAGAACTAAAGAGCCTCTTGATGAAAGTGAAAGAGAAGAGTGGGAAAGTTGACTTAAAACTTAACAGTCACAAATCTAAGATCATGGCATCCAATCCCATCACGTCATGGCAAATAGATGGGGAAACAATGGAAGCAATGACAGACTATTTTGAGGGGCTCCAAAATCACTGCAGATAGTGGTTGCGGCCATGAAATTAAAAGACGCTTGCTCCTTGGAAGAAAAGCTATGACCAACGTCGATGGCATATCAAAAAGCAGAGACATTACTTTGCCAACAAAGGTCCATCTAATCAAAGCTATGCTTTTTTTTCGAGTAATCATGTATGGATGTGAAAGTTGGACCATAAAGAAACCCGAGTGCCAAAGAATTGATGCTTTTGAACTGCGGTGTTGGAGAAGACTCTTGAGAGTCCCTTGGACTGCAAAGAGATCCAACCAGTTCATCCTAAAGGAAATCAGTCTGAATATTCATTGGAAGGACTGGTGCTGAAGCTTCAGACTCCAATACTTTGGCCAACTGATGTGAAGAACTGACTCATTGGAAAAGACTCTGAAGCTGGGAAGGATTGAAGGCAGGAGGAGAAGAGGATGACAGAGGATGAGACGGTTGGATGGCATCACCTACTCGATGGACATGAGTTTGAGTAAGCACCAGGAGTTGGTGTTGGACGGGGAAGACTGGTGTGCTGCAGTTCATTGGGTCGCAAAGAGTTGAACACAACTGAGTGACTGAACTGAACTAGCTTCTTATCACAAGAACTCTCACATAAGTAAAATGTGTGCTGACCACAGACAATCTCTACTCTAGCCATGCTGAAGTATTTGTAGTTTCTTTAATGTTCCATGATGGCAAGAGCCTCTAAGCCAGGGGCCATGCTGCTGCACTCTCCTTGCTTCTTCACCTGGCTAACTCCTTCTTAGCCTTTAAGTCATAGTTTATATATCACTTCCTATAGGAAAGTATGGACTTCTCTGGTGGCTCAGTGACAGAGAATTCATCTGCCAATGCAGGAAGCATGGGTCTGATCCCTGGGTTGGGAAGATTCTTTTAGAATGAAAGGGCAACCCACGCCAGTATTCTTGTTTGGGAAATTCCATGGATAGAGGAATCTGGCAGACTATAGTCCAGGGCGTCACAAAAGAGTTGGACATGACTTAGCGACTAAACAAGAAATCGGAAAGTATGCCTGATCACTTCTTATATTCATCAACACATAATAAGATGTCTCTCCTAAATTGTCTCTTAGCACCACTTACTTATCTTTCTATATTAGAAATGCCTAGTAATCTGTACATCATTCTACAGTAAATAATTAGTTTCTTAAAAGTAGAGATAATGTCGTATCCACGTTAGTATTTTTTCCCTTAAAATAAGTGCCTGAAAGTGAAAGACTCTTTGTAACCCCATGGACTACAAAGTCCATGGAATTCTCCAGGCGAGAATACTGGAATGGGTAGCCTATCCCTTCTCCAGCGGATTTTCCTGACCCAGGAATCAAACCGGGGTCTCCTGCATTGGAGGTGGATTCTTTACCAACTGAGCTATCAGGAAAGGCCCCCTCCCCCCCCCAAAAAAAATGCCTACTGTATATTAACTGCAAGAGTTGAACAGAGCTTATCGACTAAATAAAATAGTTTGTGATTAAAAATATGTGTTAAATGATTAATTATAACTATCACTCATAGCAGCACTTTAAAACTTAAATATTATAAAATATAGTAAGTAAGATTTTTAAAGAGTTTTTTGACTACTGAGAATGCTTTCTTCCTTTATTTTCTCAGAGAATATCAAATCCATTGTAGGAAACAACAAAAAATGTAGAACGGAGTTGAAAAGGCTACGTACCACTTGCTGAAGGGTCAGTCACTACAACAGATGCTTAATTTGTTGTTTTTCCCCCACCTTTACTTCAAGCTAGTTATTATAAATTTAATATACAGTCTTCTCCAATGCCTCCATTTGATATTTTACTAATGTTTAGAAATAGTTAAAACCATATGTGATTTGCATGTATTTCCTCTATTTATTATGAGAGAAAGTGAAAAGAAATGGAACTATCCATAATTTTTCCCAAGCTCCATCTATATGAACAAACCTGTTTGTTTGTTTTTACTGACTTAACTTGTTTGTTTTGACTGACTTAACCATTTCATAACTCAATGAAGCTATGAGCCAAGCATGCAAGGTCACCCAAAAATTTATGGGTCATAGTGAAGAGTTCTGACAAAAAGTGGTCCACTGGAGGAGGAAAGGGCAAACTACTCCAATATTCTTGACCTGAGAACACCATCAACACTATTAAAAGACAAAAAGATATGACACCAGATGGGCCAACCAGGTTGGGATGTGACCAATATGCTACTGGGGAAGAGCAGAGGGCAATTACTAATAGCTCCAGAAAGAATGAACAGGCCAGGCAAAGGGGGAAACAACACTCAATTGATGATGTTTCTGGTGGTGAGAGTAAAGTCTGGTGACTTTTCCCATTGCATAGGAAACTGAGATGTTAGGTCCATAAATCAAGGTAAATTGGACATGGTCAAGCAGGAGATGGCTAGAGTGAAATTCAACATCTTAGGAATAAGAGAATTAAAATGGATGGTAATGAGCAAATTTAATTCATTTAAGTTCAGTTCAGTTGCTCAGTCTTGTCTGACTCTTTGTGACCCCATGAATCACAGCAAACCAGGCCTCCCTGTCCAACACCAACTTCTGGAGCCTACACAAACTCATGTCCATTGAGTCGGTGATGCCATCGAACCATCTCATCCTCTGTCATCCTCTCTCCTCCTTCCTTCATTCTTTCTCAGCATCAGTGTCTTTTTAAATGAGTCAGCTCTTCACATCAGGTGACCAAAGTATTGGAGTTTCAGCTTCAACATCAGTCCTACCAATGAACACCCAGGACTGATCTCCTTTAGGATGGACTGGTTGGATCTCCTTGCAGTCCAAGGGACTTTCAAGAGTCTTCTCCAACACCACAGGTCAAAACCATCAATTCTTCGGTGCTCAGTTTTCTTCATAGTCCAGCTCTCACACTCATACATGACTACTGGAAAAACCATAGCCTTGACTAGATGGACCTTTGTTGGCAAAGTAATGTCTCTGCTTTTTAATATGCTGTCTAGTTTGGTCTTAACTTTCCTTCCAAGGAGTAAGCGTCTTTTAATTTCATGGCTGCAATCACCATCTGCAGTGATTTTGGAGCCCCCAAAATGAAGTCTCCCACTATTTCCCCACCTATTTGTCATGAAGTGATGGTATCGGATGCCATGATCTTAGTTTTCTGAATGTTGAGCTTTAAGCCAACTTTTTCACTCTCTTCTTTCATGTTCATGAAGAAGCTGTTTAGCTCTTCTTCACTTTCATCCATAAGGGTGGTATCATCTGCATATCTGAGGTTATTGAGATTTCTCCCAGCAATCTTGATTCCAGCTTATGCTTCTTCCAGCTCAGCATTTTTCATGATGTACTCTACATATACGTTAAATAAGCAGGGTGACAATATACAGCCTTGATGTACTCCTTTTCCTATTTGGAACCAGTCTGCTTTTCCATGTCCAGTTCTAACTGTTGCTTCCTGACCTGCATACAGGTTTCTCAAGAGGCAAGTCAGGTGGTCTGGTATGCCCATCTCTTTCAGAATTTTCCACAGTTTATTGTTATCCACACAGTCAAAGGCTTTGGCATAGTCAATAAAGCAGAAATAGATGTTTTTCTGGAACTCTCTTGCTTTTTTGATGATCCAGTGGATGTTGGCAACTTGATTTCTGGTTCCTCTGCCTTTTCTAGAACCAGCTTGAACATCTGGAAGTTCACAGTTCATGTAATGCTGAAGCCTGGCTTGAAGACGTTTGAGCATTACTTTGCTAGCATGTGAGATGAGTGCAATTGTGTGGTAGTTTGAGCATTCTTTGGCATTGCCTTTCTTTGGGATTGGAATGAAAAGTGATCTTTTCTAATGAGATGGATGAAACTGGAGCCCATTATACAGAGCGAAGTAAGCCAGAAAGATAAAGACCATTACAGTATACTAACACATATATATGGAATTTAGAAAGATGGTAACGATAACCCTATATGCAAAACAGAAAAAGAGACCCAGATGTATAGAACAGACTTGTGGACTCTGTGGGAGAAGGCGAGGGTGGGATGTTTCAAGAGAACAGCATCGAAACATGTATATTATCTAGGGTGAAACAGATCACCAGCCCAGGTTGGATGTATGAGACAAGTGCTCGGGCCTGGTGCACTGGGAAGACCCAGAGGGATGGGGTGGAGAGGGAGGTGGGAGGGGGGACCGGGATGGGGAATACATGTAAATCCATGGCTAATTCATTTCAATGTATGACAAAAACTACTGCAATGTTGTAAAGTAATTAGCCTCCAACTAATAAAAATAAATGGAAAAACAATTAAAAAATTTAAAAAAAAAAAGTGATCTTTTCCAGTCCTGTGGCCACTGCCGAGTTTTCCAAGTTTGCTGACATACTGAGTGCAGCACTTTCACAGCATCATCTTTTCGGATTTGAAATAGCCCAACTGGAATTCCATTACCTCCAGTAGCTTTGTTTGTAGTGATGCTTCCTAAGGCCCACTTGACTTCACACTCCAGGATGTCTGGCTCTATGTGAATGATCACAGCATCATAATTAACTGGGCTGTGAAGATCTTTTTTGTACAGTTCTTCTATGTATTCTTGCCACCACTTAATATCTTCTGCTTCTGTCAGATCCACACCATTTCTGTCCTTTACTGAGCCCATCTTTGCATGAAATCTTCCCTTGGTATCTCTAATTTTCTTGAAGAGATCTCTATCCTTTCCCATTCTATTGTTTTCCTCTATTTCTTTGCATTTATCATTGAGAAAGCCTTTCTTATCTCTCCTTGCTATTCTTAATTCAGATGACTGTATTTACTACTGTGTGTGAGCATCCCTTAGAAGAAATGGAATAGTCCTCATAGTCAATAAAAGAGTCTGCAATGCAGTATTTAAGTGCAATCTCAAAAACAAAATATTCTCAGTTCATTTCAAAGGCAAACCATTCCACATGACAACAATCCAAGACTATGCCCCAACCACTAATGCTGAAGAAGTTGAAGTTGATTGGTTCTGTGAAGATCTACAAGATATTCTAGAATTCACACACACACACACACACACACACACACACACACACAAACCCAATGATGTCCTTTTTATCATAGGGATTGGAATGCAAAAGTAAGAAGTCAAGAGATACCTGGAGAAATAAGCAAGTTTAGCCTTGGAGTACAAAATGAGGCAAGGCAAAGGCTAAGAATTTTGCCAAGAGAACACATTGGTTATAGGAAATACCCTCTTCCAACAACATAAGATATGGCTCCATACATGGACATTGCCAGATGGCCAATAGCGAAATCAGACTGATTGTATTCTTTGCAGCCAAAGAAGGAGAAGCTCTATACAGTTGGCAAAAACAAGACCTGGAACTGACTGTGGTTCAGATTATGAGCTCCTTATTGCAAAATTCTAACTTAAATTGAATAAAGTAGGGAAAAACCACTAGGCCATTCAGGTATGACCCAAATCAAAGCCCTTATACAGTGGAGGTGACAAATAGATTCAAGGGATTAGATCTGGTAGGCAGAGTGTCTGAGGAACTATGGACAAAGGTTCATAACATTGTACAGGGGGCAGTGACCAAAATCAGCATGGCCTTGAAGGCACTTCCTAATATTCAGAATTTCACTTGCTTTTTTTATATCTAAAGGACATATAGTACTCAGCTGACAAAAACAAAGATTTCAATTTGTGAAGACTCAGTTCAACATTTTACTTTACATATACATATATGTTAATTTTAAGGTGTAGTCTAGTAGATATAAACATCTCAAAACTGTCATCTATTTTTAAAGAATGTCTGTTTTTGACAGTATTGAGTATTTGAAAGTAAAGGAAAAGCAAAAATGCCCACAAAATACTGCAAGTATCATCATCTGCATTTAATAAAGCTCAGGGGAAAATATTGATGAAAAAATGTTTTAGCATTTTCCAGAATTTATTACAAAATACTCTGTTTACTCTAGAGCTCTCCATAGCATATTTTTATACACAAAACAATGCTTTGTTTGACTCCAGTGTATACTGCACAATTCAGAATCCTAAATAAGAAATTTAGAAAGTTTATTCAAAGTGTTTTCTTTCTGTTATTTTCTCTTTTCTCCTTTCCCACTACCTAAAAGGTGTATTACCCATCTAAAATTACTATGACCCTATTTAGAAACTATATGAACACAAAAATTATGTTTTTGAAAGTACTGAGTTTATTTTAAAACATTGCAGCAAGTTTGAATTTCAGTAAACAAAGTCATGTCTTCATTATATGCTGATTTTGGCAAAGAGCATAGACTTGCATACATCAAATGATATGATAACGTAATTTAAAGTAAAATGTGTTTGCTTTCAGTAATGTGGAACCAAAGTACAATAGTAGTGTGGAACTAAAGTACAATATACATGTCTTCTGGCTGATGTAGGCCATGATGCTTCTTGTCTCCTAAGAAGTTTTCAAAATTAATATTTAAAAAATTGATCCTTTTGTCTGATACTTATGGTATTCACGGGAATAGAGGCAGAGAAAAAATTCTCTCTGCTTAGATTAATGCACTCATACAATAAGCTGAAACAAAAATGTCAAATACATCAGAGATAGTGGCATTCATGATCATAAGTTGTTTTAAAAGGGGAAACATTTCCAATCTATTTTAAAAGTTAATTAAAAGTCTGAGTTCTTTGTAAAAGGATGCCATTTTAAACTTATTTGCCATCCCACTTCCATAACATACATATACATATTTCTCCAGGGCAAGCAGCTTAGCAACATGATTGCATGAAAGGTGTTTAGTTATGCAAGAAATTTTCAACTGAATACATCATTTTTTTGTGGGAGGTCATCTGTTCCGGTCACTGAAATATGCAATGAAAGGCTACACTTAGAAGCCTAGAAGACCTGTGATTCAGTACATATAATTCTTTTTTAAATTTTTAACTACAAAGGAATGGGAATGTTATAAATACCACAGGAAATTACAATGTATGACATATCATAAACATTATCTGCAACTACTTTTTAGTCACAATAATTCACACTAAAACGGTACAGACTTTTGCTCACTAAAATTAATGAGGCAATTTGGGAACAAGAGACAAATTCTCACTAGCCTTTTAAAATTACTCAATGTAGAGATACAGATATAATTAAACTGCAATAATAATACCGAAAAAGGGAATAGGCGCTTGCTTTTTAAAATCACTGAAGTACACAAAATGCCTTAGCAGACAATAGTATTCCATGGCAACTACTTAAAATTTTATGTTCATTTCCTATATTCCTCATCACGATGTTAACATTTTAATTATGAATTCATTTTGACTGTTTGCATGTGAAAGTACCAACTAATCTAGTATTTCAACATTAAGCCTATTTCTTTCGAAGCCATGATAATTTTGCTATTTTATAAAAAGCAATGGAGACTCCTTTTTCAGGATGCTTAAGGCACAATATTTAAGATTCATGCTTGCTGCTTTGCCTGAGCTTCTGCTTCCTGAAATGAAAAAAAAAAAAAAAAAAAAAGAACAGATTAAAATATCATAAAACATACATACATGTGTATTTTGAGTAAACTATATTATCTCAAATTACTAAGAATATTCAATATCAGAAAAATAGCCCCCAGAAAAAGATGGCTTAAAAATTCTTAATAGAAAAACTATAATATAGAAACTTCTGTCTAGAAACAGATGTAATAGAGAACTGTCTACAATTCCATAAAAGCGAGTGATTTACACTTGTGTCAATTATAGCTGACATTTTATTTAAAAGTAGCTAATTTACTTTTTGAGTGATTTTTCACAAAAATTGAGTGTTCAAAAACATTGTCATCTACAGTTTCCAGTCTGCTGAGTTTTGTTTAATTAAGGTTAAGTTACTTAGAAAATGTGTTATTTGCTAAAATGTTGTTTTTAAATTTCTTAGCAGTTCCTGTGAACAGTGAGTACTTCTACCATAGGAATTCTGACCTATAGGTGTGCTATGGCACTTAAGATAGTACTCAACACAAAATATAATTCAAGGAAAAATATATGGAAATAAAGATGGGTGGCATGAGTGAATTTGGTGAAAGAAACTTCAGATATGAGTTGTAGAAATCATATATACTAAAAAATCAGCACCTAAACACCTCTCTTGACAATATAAGGAGGAGTGAAGGCAACTGAATATTCCAAAATAAGCCTCTGATGCTAACACTGGAAGAAAGGAAAAGTAAAAGGTGCTACATTTTTACCTCCCCCCCCAAAAAAAGAAGCAAAACTCATAGAAGGAAACCAGAAGACAGTGTAATTCATTCTTAATACATCCTTAACAAAACAGATGTAATACACTATTGACTCACCTTCCAAAACCCTTAGTAAAAAAAAAATATATACATATATATATATATATACACACACATATACATATATATACACACACACATACATACATACAAATATATAGTCCCTAAACTCTTTTGAAATTTCTAAAGTAGTGTTTGGCTGTCAAAATGAGTCTGTCTTAGACCCACGGTGTGCATTTTGTTTCATTTTATTGTAGAAGATTCTAAATATTTCCTCACACAGCACAATGAATTTTATACCAAAGCCCTTCAATGGCCCAGCATATATAGATGGGGAAGCAGTGGTATAAAAATGTGAATATGTGGCTAATGTAACGTCTTTCTTCTTACGAGCATCTAATACCTGAGTAACTAGTATTTTGGAGACAGCCTAGTTCCCTAAAGTCACATTTATCAATCTTTACTGATCTGTCACAAACTGTGTAGCTTTCAGTTATCCTTTTTAGTGGAATAAGTTACTAGCACAAAAATCCAAAACAAAAGGCAATTAAAAATTCTTTGTAATTTGTCTTTAAGAACACATACTATTTAATATACTACATTTAAATATACTGTACTTATATTTACTCATAAGTATATTATATACACTTAAATATATACCTGTAAGTATAGTATATTAAATATACTATACTTATATTTAAATATAAAACATACTATATATTTAAATTATTTCCTTTTAAAAATATATTTTATTCATACAATATGTAAATTGTGCTGAAAGCTTTATTATTATGTAAAAGTAAGTGGCTAGTATTTATAAAATCACTAGTTATTTAATCAACCAGAGAGCTTTAGAAATAGGAATATGATGTGTTCTTTATCTCTACTCCCACTATAAACATCATTCTATAAATGCATTGGTTTTGAGTCATATAATCCTGGGTTCAAATTCCATATCTGCTACTGAATTATTATGTAGTCTTGGTCAAATTACTTAAATTATCTGAGTATCAGTTTCCTCCTCTGTACAATGGCATTGAGGATACCTGTCTCTTAAGGGTGGAATAAAGATAAAATGAGATAAATATGAAATGTGTAGCTCAGTACTTGGTTCATTGCAGGTATCCGTATTTTTTTTCCTACCTTTCTTCTTTCCACTTCCTGGATTAAGTAGAAAGTAACTAAGACCAACACCACAACTAAGTGTTGTTAACACACAGTTTCCCTTGGAGATGTAGTAAAATGGAATGGATTTAGTAGAAACGGGAATGCTTCAAATCCCACAGTAGAGGCAGATTTTCATGGCCTTTCCCTAGAGCCAGGTGGTTCAAAGTCAATGAGAATACTTCTTTAACCAGCGTGCTTTGTTCCTTCAACGTGTTGGTGAATATGGCTTTTCCACATCACTGGATTTTTATATTTTAGTAAAAATATATCAATTATTTTATTCCATATCAAAACTATCAACTCTACTGAAATGTAAGAAATGCTAATGATAAGAAATTATTTTTTGTATTAATAAAACAGTAAATAGCAAAAAAAGTAAATAGTAAATATCTTTATATACTATGTTTAAATGCATCCAATATTGAAAAGAATAAAAAAAAATTTTATTAAATAAGATTCCTTGCTTTATGGAACTATTTGCTATTGGGTACTTTTATTTATTTTTTTTTTTTTTGTAGCCCCCACCCACTGCAATTAGAGAAAAGCCTATGTGGCAATGAAGACCCAGCACAGGCAAATAATAAAAAATAAGGGGGCGGGAGGACCTCTCTCTTCGTCCCTGATCCCTGGTGGCTGATTGCTCCCCTCATCACCCCCCACCCCAGCTCCATCATCCTGCTTCCTTCTCCACTGAACCATTCTCATCAGCTGATGAGCAGACGTCTCTCCCACCAAGAAGGGGGTACTTTTAAATCACAAGTTTTCCAGTGCACTGGCTTTCAATAATTTTTAAATATAAAGAGAATGTATTTTAATTATTTGGAAAATAAAGGGAAAAATAGGTATATTATTAGTTATGATTCTAGTCTCTTTTGCCCTATAAATAGATTTTAAATGTAATTAGAATGTTCATTATGCAATAAAAGCGATTCTGTAGCTCATTATAATGTATCTTTTCACAAACTATCATTTTTTAATGAGAACATGAGTTCATTAAGTGGATAAACCATTTTTGTTGATCCTATTTTTAGACATTTAACTTGTTTACAAATTTCTTAAGATACAAATAGCATTTTTATTTTTTTATTCCTAAAGCCTTTTCTGTGTATAAAATTATTTCAATAGACTTTAATACCCAGTAAAATTACTGGATGAAGAATTGTAAACATTTTTTAGGTCCCTAATATATATTTGCCATTTTGGTTTTCAAACAGTAGTACTAATTTATACCATCATCAGTAATATATGAGAGAATATGTTCCAATGCACCCTTCTCAGCATTGAGCATTATCACTGTTTTATATTTGTTAACTTCACAGATGAATACTGTATCTACTTTTATCACGTTTCTTTTATTATGACTGCATTTTTCCAATGCGGGTTACTTAGCTGTATCTCTTTATTTTGTATACTTTCTTTTCAGCCAGTTCTTTCTGGAAGACTTATTGTCTTGTTAAATTAAAGGGGGAAACTCTTCTGATATAAAATTTATCACTTTTAATCTTGAGAAAAACCTATTAAATACTAACATTCAAAATCTTCCTATTACCAATCTACCCTCAACTCCACTGTCAATTCTGGATGTCTTTTTGTTATCCCAATTTATCAGCTCCCTCTAGTTCAGTCCTTGATAATATACGCTGTTCATTTACTCTATTCCTACTTCTAGGCTTAAACAAGGATGAAAAAAACACTATAAATAAGTTGACTGGCTTCATAATGGGCTCATCAACTCTAACTTCAACTGGGCCTTTCATCTTGCTAAGCCATCATTCCATCCATGATCTTAGCCTATTCTTTAGCTTATTATTATTATTTTCAACAAGTGAATACTTTCAATTCTCATTGAATTTCCCATCCTTTCTAGCAGATGATTTTTGTTCCTACCTCATACTAAAGATAAAACATTTTCAAATATGAACTTTCCTAAACTCCCATGCACATTAAAATTTCTATTTTCATCTTTCTCCCCTCATTCTTTCCAGTCTCAAAAAAAACTGCATACCCTCTCCTTTCCAAGGCTAACCCCTCCCTTGGATCACTCATTTTTCTGTTTCCTCCATGACTTTTGCTTTATTTCCCAATCACCCAGGTTAGAAGCCTTAGAGATTGCTTCAATCCTTTCCAAATCTTTTCATACACAAGAATCTAGTAAACTGCTAAATTCTATCACAAGTGATTTTTCTGTGCCTCTTAAATCCATCTTTTCCTTTCTATAGCTGCTGTCCCACTTTAGGTCATCTCTTCAGGACTTTTAAGGTACCCTCTAATGGGTCAGCCCAACTCTAATATTTCATTTATTCAATGTTTCACAATCCACAGATAAATCTGCTAAATTTATTTTCTTAACAAAAAGATCAAATCACATCTTAAAATACGGATATAATCACCTCATTGCCTTCCCTCATTCCACACCATGGCTTTTACTAGAAGATGAAGTTGAAAGTACAGTATTCATGTACACATACATTTATAGCACAGCATTCATAATCTGGCCCCAACCTACCGAGCCAATCTCACTTCCTAATGCATCTTCTTTTGTTTAATATGTCCTATTCTAGGTTCATGCTACACTGCACTACTGCTTCCCAGATATACCATCAGGTGCAGCTATCTCCAAATGTAGTGGTTCCCGTTGCAACCTCTGTGAAAGATGCTTAGTGTTACTTCAGTAGTTTGGAATCCCTAGTAGCCCAAATGTCAATTCCTCTCTGAAATCTTCCCCAAAGTCCTTAGTAGCAATTTATGATTATTTCTTCTGGATGCCTACTAAACTTTATTTATAGCAATCATATAGAATTTACCACTGTATATCATAATTATTTGTAGACATATTCATTGTATAATTACCTGCATACATGTCCCTCACTAGGTTATAAACACTTTGAAGATAGAGATTATGCCATATTCTCTGTATTTGCCCTACCATCAATATTAAGTCAATATTTGACACTCAGTAAATATTTACTGAATGAATAAATGAATGAATAACTTCCACTTCACTGAAAATCATCAGTCATAAAAAATAGATGATCTTTCCTTTCATACTTTCTCTAATACATGCCCTGAAATTAGTGACAATTTGGGTTTTACTAACTTCTTTAAGGGCTTCCCAAGGTGGCCCTAGTAGTAAAGAGCCCTCCCGCCAAGGCAGGAGATGTAAGAGATGCAGGTTTGATCCCTGGATTGAGAAGATCCCTTGGAGGACAGCATGGCAACCCACTCCAGTATTCCTGCCTGGAGAATCCCATGAACAGAGGAGTCTGGCAGCCTACAGTCCATAGGGTCACAAAAGAGCTGGACGTGACTGAAGAAACTTATGCACACAACTTGTTTAAAGGAAAATTCCTTACCTAAGATTTCCTACAATTTGAATTATATAAAGCCTAAAATAATACATCTTATCCATGGTAAAAGAAAGTTTGGCAAGAAAACAGAATTTCATAGTGACTCAAAAATTCCTGTAAATGGTCTCTAGTGAAAACATAGACAATAATACAGACTCAAAATTGGAGAAGGAGCTGGAGTTTGAAGAATCTGTTTAACATAAAATTAACTTCTAAGAGCAAAATGTAAAATGCCAGCAGGGCCACACACTTTGATTAAACTAGCCTTTGTCAAGAAGAAATGTGGTAAAAGGCAAAGGCATATTTAAAGTCCATAGCTTGAGACTTTTCTTCAAATTTGCAATTTAATTATTGATGTTTTTCTTTATATGGTCTCTTCTGGGAACTCTGCCACTCAAAAAATTTTGTCATTGGCAGGGGAAAATTTCCAAATTCAGCCAGCAATTTAGTGACCAGTTTTGAGACTCAGATGCTCTTAGTTAATTTGAATAGGTGACTATGGCAGTTGCTTCCAGACAAAAACAATAGATACTACCAAGAAGATTACTATGAACTAAAATGATTTCTGTCCATGTAGACCCATACATGACAACTGGAATAATGGATCCTTTAAAGTTGCTAACCACTTATTTGTGAATGGGTCAGTGAGAAATCTGCTGTCTTGGGCAGTTTGACAGGGATGTCACTCTGCCTACCTCTTATCCACATACATAATGTATTTGATTATACACATCTGTTTACCACACTAGGGATTAAGTGCATGCAGAGCAGGGACCTTTCCTTTTACCTATGCTGTACTGCCTCTAGCTTAATCTGTATACTTAATAAAGGAAATTTTACTGTGGAGAGGGAGGTGGGAGGGGTGATCGGGATGGGGAATACATGTAACTCCATGGCTGATTCATGTCAATGTATGACAAAACCCACTGAAATGCTGTGAAGTAATTAGCCTCCAACAAATAAAAATAAATGAAAAAATAAAATAAAATAAAATAAAATGCTGTAAAAAAAAAAAAAAAGAAGAAGCAATAAAGTGGCCTACAAAGAAAAGGAAAAATGAATCATACCTTTGAACCAGGTGGGGCTGTCAAACCTAAAAAGGCATACACTGCATTATTTTCTCTGGCTTCAAAGAAGGCATCATAATCCTTGATAAAAAGAAGGCAAGAAGAATTAGCAATATGCAACCTTTGTTGGTTGGAAAGAAAAGGGGAAATTAATTCAAAATGATTTGACTGCTCAACATCTTTGGGGGCAGACAGGTCAGTTAACTTCAATAATGCTAGAATTCTGTAAAGAGCAGTAAAGAGGCAAGGCTCTTTGGACCCCAGTTAATGTGGGTTAAAAGATATACTGTTCTTTGAGATACAGGAATTGGTCTCTTACTTCATGCTGTATAGAACTTAAATCTGCCTCAGGGGAAATAGCTTTCTTCACAGCCCAAAGTAGCCAACTCTAAGCCAGTAAGAGGTTGCTTAATTTTGGTTTGAAACTGTTGTGCCAGTTCACCATTATTTCTCCTGAATTATTAATGCAGATAAAAATAAAAATAAATAATTATAAAATAAATAAAATAATAAAAAATTAAAATAATTTAAAAGGTAGAGATGTCTTCAGAACCAATGGAAGACCAGATGTTAGCTAGGCATGCCCATGGCCATAAGAATAATAACTCTGTGTTGTGTTTGGAGGAAGGGTATGAGATTTTCATGAAAAAAGACTGAAAGGGCAGTTCAGTCCAGTTCAGCCACTCAGTTGTATCCAACTCTTTGCGACCCCATGAACCACAGCACTCCAGGCCTCCCTGTCCATCACCAACTACCGGAGTTCACCCAAACCCATGTCCATCGAGTCAGTGATGCCATCCAACTAACTCATCCTCTGTCGTCCCCTTCTCCTCGTGCCCTCAATCTTTCCCAGCATCAGGGTCTTTTCAAATGAGTTAGCTCTTCACATCAAGTGGCTAAAGTATTGGAGTTTCAACTTCAACATCAGTCCTACAAATGAACACCCAGGACTGATCTTCTTTAGGATGGACTGGTTGGATTCTCCTTGCAGGCCAAGGGACTCTCAAGAGTCTTCTCTAACACCACAGGTCAAAACCATCAATTCTTTGGCACTCAGCTTTCCTTATAGTCCAAATCTCACATCCATACATGACTACTGGAAAAACTATAGCCTTAACTAGAAGGACCTTTGTTGACAAAATAATGTCTCTGCTTTTTAATATGCTGTCTAGGTTGGTCATAGCTTTCCTTGTTGACTTCCCATCAAGAACCAAGATGGCATACTTGAAAACACCAGTCACAAAGTAAAAATTACTTTTGTTTCCCTAATCCATACATAAGTCAACAATTTAAAGAAAATTCACTAATGATACCAAAATAAAAGCTTTACTACTTTTAAGCAGAAAATAAGGTATTCCTCTTTTTAAACTAATTTCAAACTAAATAAGTAAAACAGCTCACCTCTTTTCAGCAGCTTCTTCATGAACATACTAAAACAATAAAATGCTCTGGTCTGTATTTATATATTCACCAATAACTTTTTGGTGAATGACTCATCCATTTGCCTCCCAGTAGAAGACAAAATAGGGAAAGGAGTACGTCAAGGCTATATATTGTCACCCTGTTTATTTAACTTACATGCAGAGTACATCATGAGAAACGCTGAGCTGGATGAAGCACAAGCTGGAATCAAGATTGCCGGGAGAAATATCAATAACCTCAGCTATACAGACGACACCACACTTATGGCAGAAAGCAAAGAATAACTAAAGAGCCTCTTGATGAAAGTGAAAGAGGAGAGTGAAAGTGTTGGCTTAAAACTCAACATTTCACAAAACTAAGATCATAGCACCCAGTCCCATCACTTCATGGCAAATAGATGGGGAAACAGTGGAAACAGTGACAGACTTTATTTCTTTTTTGGGGAGCGGGCTCCAAAATCACTGCAGATGGTTACTGCAGCCATGAAATTAAAAGACGCTTGCTCCTTGGAAGAAAAGCTACAAGCAACCTAGACAGCATATTAAAAAGCAGAGACATTACTTTGCCAACAAAGGTCCGTCTAGTCAAAGCAATAGTTTTTCCAGTAGTTATGTATGGATGTGAAAGGTGGACTATAAGGAAAGGTGAGCACTGAAGAATTGATGCTTTTGAACTGTGGTACTGGAGAAGACTCTTAAGAGTCCCTTGGACAGCAAGGAGAGCCAACCAGTCCATCCTAAAGGAAATCAGTCCTGAACATTCATTGGAAGGATGGATGGTAAAGCTGAAACTCCAACAATTTAGCCACCTGATGTGAAGAACTGATTCATTTGAAAAGATCCTGATGCTGGGAAAGATTGAAGGCAGGAAGAGAGGGGGCCGACAGAGGATGAGATGGCCAGATGGCATCACTGACTCAAGGGACATGAGTTTGAGTAAACTCCGGGAGTTGGCAATGGACAGGGAGGCCTGGCATGCTGCAGTTCTTGGGGTTGCAAAGAGTTGGACATTACTGAGTGACTGAACTGAACTGGAACTGAGAAGATAAAACACCCCAGATGTCTAGGATGGATGCAAAGGATAAGCAGGATGAATGACTGTATGGAGATTTGGAGTGGGAGTAAAAGAAAGAGAATGGGTTTGAGGCAATCCATTTGAAAAAAAAAAAAATAAGAATTTTAATTGGTTCCTTACCCCACGGTACTGGCTTTCATTGAAAATCTGAGGTGGCAGGGGATATCCTGTGGCTGGTCGATTGTTTTCAGGTACATTTTCTCTCATCCACTTCCGATTCTCTTCATTGGCTGCAATATCTTTTTCTTCAAATCCTATTTTGTTAGCTTCTAAGAAACCAAGCACATCTTGCTGTTTTTTCTTAATCTAGGACCCAAAGGACAAGAAATTATGTTGTTGAACAAACAGCTTTTGTTGTTTTTATTTTTCAAATTCAATAAGAGTGTTAACGAACTAGTAGAAATGAATTCATACATGGATCAATATTTGTGGCTTTCCAGAACATATGTGGTTTTTCCCTCTTTATTAGTGTGTTCTCAGTGATGTCTCATAAGAGGACTGAAGAGCTTTCAGTTAACAGATCCTTTTATCAACCTGACTTTTATTTTTCCTCTGAAATTACATCTAATCATGTAGAAGAAAAGCTAGCTGATGCATATCAATAATAAAAGGGGCAATTAACTGAAAAGTATCTACAAACCTCTCTTAATTTTAGCCCTTGTTGAAAGTCATCCCAAATGACCTGAGTCTAATTCCTGTCTTAATAAGCACCACACAGCTAACAGAAATGAATCTTACCTTGAGAATGTTTTAAGCCTCTATGCCTCAATTTTCATCATTTAGAATAGAAACTGAGGAAGATGTAAGAAGAGCTAAGCCTGCTTTTATAATAAGTTTGAAATATACCTGTACCATTCATTAGCCCTTAACATGTAATACTAAGGAATCTTGGAGATAATACACTTATTTTGTCTCCTAATAGTTCCTACAAGGCTTCAAAACAATAAAATTAATATTTTTGGGTTTCTTCCCTGATATGGATTTCTTTTAGAACCTTAATTCACACATCTATAGTAATTGACCCAAATTTAAAACTTAGTAAACATTTCTGAGCTGCAGAGCACAATCAATAAATATTTCTTCATGGAACTACACTAAAAAGACTCACGGAGCAGAAGCATCAAAAATACAAAATCTAAAGAAAAAGTCTTTTTAATGGAAATCAAAATGCAAAATAAAAAAAAATTCATATAGTCAAATCTTTATATTTATATCCCCACACACATATACACACATGCATAAACAGAGGTCATATTTTTGTTCTAACTTGTTTGTGACTAAAGGTAATTTTATCTCTCATCACACAACTCCAGAAAAAAAAAATTCTCAACTTCTCCCAAAAGGAACTGAAATCGCTACAAGATATTTAGATCAGAGCACAGAATGTCCTCCTTTTAAAGATCACTTGCAATCAACAAAATTTGAAGCCAGTTTTTCTAATAGGAATCATATTTCCTTATTAACTTATAAAATCAAACTTTAATTTATAAATGTAACAATACCACACCCTGGATCAGGAAGATACCCTGGAGAAGGGAATGGTTACCCACTCCAGTAGTCTTGTCTGGAGAATCCAATGGACAGAGGAGCCTGGTGGGCTACAATCCTCGGGATTGAAAAGAGTCAGACATGACTCAGCAACTAAACACATCACCTTTTGAATTTTGAGGATTGTTCTCGTTCAGTCACTCAGTTGTGTCTGACTCTTTGCGACCCCATGGACTTCAGCACTCCAGGCTTCCCCATCCCTCCCCATCTCCTGGAGCCTGCTGAAACTCATGTCCATTGAGTTGGTTATACCATCCAATCATCTTGTTCTCTGTTATCCCCTTCTTCTCCTGCCTTCAATCTTTCCCAGCATCAGGGTCTTTTTCAATGAGTCAGCTCTTCACAATAGGTGGCCGAAGTACTGGAGCTTCAGCATCAGTCCTTCAAATGAATATTCGGAACTGATTCCCTTTAGGATTGACTGCTTTGATCTCCTTGCAGTCCAAAGGAATCTCAAGAGTCTTCTCCAACACCACAGTTCAAAAGCATCAATTCTTCTGTGTTCAGCCTTCTTTATGGTCTATTTCTCACATCCATACATGACTAATGGGAAAACCATAACTTTGACTATATGGACCTTTGTCGGCAAAGTGATGTCTGCTTTTTAATACACTGTCTACGTTTGTCATAGCTTTCCTTTAAAGGAGCAAACATATTTTAATTTAATGGCTGTAGTCACTGTCTGCAGTGATTTTGGAGCCCAAGAAAATAAAGTCTGTCACTGTTTCCATTGAATTTTGAGGATAATCCATGTAAGAATCAGTAACAGGAGTGATAGAAGGCTCAATTAAATTAGTGGGTTTTAATCTCCATGATGCTAAAGGGGGTGTTCAGATTGCATGGAGTGTGTAAAATAATTTGTTCATCATTGCATATTTACAAATTTAAGTAGATATACAGATATCCCATAAATATGGTATACTTCGAGGCATTTGGCATTCCAACAGATATTTTTAGTGAATTAAGAGTTATTGTTATAGCTAACATGCTAAGAATTATACATGACTCTGGACGACTGTCATCTGTCATGCTTATGTGAGACAAAAAGCAGAGAACCCTTAAGATAAATGACTCTCTGAGGCCTTTCTCACATTATTGAATGCTTAATATGTTGGGAGAACTGTTCTCTATGTCCTGAGCTAAGGTGGTAGCCAGGCCTGGTATCAGTGGTAATTATAGTATATCTTCAGTGATGTCCTTACTCCCTAACCATTAGCTCTGGACCACAAGTATTTCTTCCATCTTCTGGAACTGCCTGACAAGCAAATACACATGCCTCCTAGAGTATTCTACATCTTTATAGGGCCAAAGAGAATGGGCTATAATACTTTTTAAAGTAGATTCTGCCCTAGCAAATATGAACATTTGTCCAGCTTTGAATCTTCAGGAAATGTAAAAAAATTGTTTCTTATCTTGATATATCTGTAAGTCCATTTTCAAATATCAATTTTACTTCCTACAAGGGATGATTAATATCTAAAGAATTAGTACCTATAGGTGCATGCTTGATACAATATATCCCCAAAAAGTGGATTTGGACAGATGTGACTGAAAACCATGCATTGCGAGAACAATTAGGAACAATTGTTCAGAACAATTAGGAATGGGTATCACAAAGTTTCCCTAAGGAATAAAATTTAAATTTTCTACAGGAAAAAAATACTTTGGAGTTAAAAGGTTACTGATATCCTTTTCAACACACAAATGTATTTGCAAGTAGACAGTGGCACTGTTCAGGAAGTTAAATCAATTTTTACAAAGAGCAAACCACACCCCCCACTTCCACCCAAAGAATTCCCACCTGTTAGGGTTTGAGATTCAGGGTATCCACCCCACCAAAGACACAGAGCAGGGCTGCTAAAAAACTGCTGCCTACACAAAAAATGTGTCTCCAGTTAGCCTCAGTAAGTTTCCTGTCTGTCAGCCAAAGGTCAAGTTTTTTTTTTTTTTTTTTAAGAGGTTAATTGATAAGGTTTCTACTTTAGAAGGTGTCAGAGTGAATGTTCAAATTCCAAAGGAAGGTGCTTACTTCAGCAGCACATATACTAAAATCGGAATGATACAGCGAAGATTAGCATGGCCCCTGTTCAAGGATGACATGCAAATTCGTGAAGTGTTCCATATTTTTAAGACAGCCTTCAGAATGGGAGAAAATAGTAGCAAATGAAGAAATAGACAAAGGATTAATCTCAAAAATATACAAGCAACTCCTGCAGCTCAATTCCAGAAAAATAAATGACCCAATCAAAAAATGGGCCAAAGATCTAAACAGACATTTCTCCAAAGAAGACATACAGATGGCTAACAAACACATGAAAAGATGCTCAACATCACTCATTATCAGAGAAATGCAAATCAAAACCTCAATGAGGTACCATGACATGCCAGTCAGAATGGCTGCTATCCAAAAGTCTACAAGCAATAAATGCTGGAGAGGGTGTGGAGAAAAGGGAACCCTCTTACACTGTTGGTGGGAATGCAAACTAGTACAGCCACTATGGAAAACAATGTGGAGATTTCTTAAAAAGCTGGAAATAGAACTGCCATATGACCCAGCAATCCCACTCCTGGGCATACACACCGAGGAAACCAGATCTGAAAGAGACACATGTACCCCAATGTTCATCGCAACACTGTTTATTATAGCCAGGACATGGAAGCAACCTAGATGCCCATCAGCAGACGAATGGATAAGGAAGCTGTGGTACATATACACCATGGAATATTACTCAGCCATTAAAAAGAATTCATTTGAATCAGTTCTGATGAGATAGATGAAACTGGAGCCCATTATACAGAGTGAAGTAAGCCAGAGAGATAAAGACCAATACAGTATACTAACACATATATATGGAATTTAGAAAGATGGTAACGATAACCCTATATGCAAAACAGAAAAAGGGACACAGATGTAAAGAACAGACTTTTAGACTCTGTGGGAGAAGGCGAAGGTGGGATGTTCACAGAGAACAGCATTGAAACAAGTATACTATCAAGGGTGAAACAGATCACCAGCCCAGGTTGGATGCATGAGACGGGTGCTCAGGTCTGGTGCACTGGGAAGACCCAGAGGGATGGGATAGAGAGGGAGGCGGGAGAGGGGATCGGGATGGGGAACACATATAAATCCATGGCTGATTCATGTCAATGTATGGTAAAAACCACTACAATATTGTAATTAGCCTCCAACAAATAAAAATAAATTGGAAAAAAATTTAAAAAATAAAATTAAATGAATCTATTTTTTTTTAAAAAAAAGAGTCATGAAGGAACTTTTAATTAATGGAGATGTTTTTATGCCATGATTATTATGGTCATTGCATAAATGGATTTGGATTTGTCAAAATTCATCTAGTTGTATATATAAAATTGTTGACTTCTTAAATGTAAAAAAAAAAAAAAAGAAAGAAAGAAAAAAATTCCAAAGGAAGAACAAAGCTTCAATAATCATGCTTCTAATGGGAAAACAAGAGTATTTTTTCATGACAGTGCTGACCTGCAACAAAGTATTTAATCAAGAAGAGATTTTGTCTTGTTTTATAAATAACCTGACATTTTCTCAGCTAACACTTTAAAATGAAGATCGACAGAGGTTCCAACTGTGATGCACCAAAATTTAAAATGATTGTCTGACACTGTATTTCATAGCTGTTCAATAATATTTCTTGGGTGCCTTTTAAGTGTGTAAGAAATTTATGAGTTTCCTCAAATGTCTAAAGAAAAATAGAAGATTTCCTCCTAAAACTACAATCTAATGGGAAGGATTACACATAAATATGTTAAAAAATTTTAATTACTACAATGGTATTTAAGTATGAAACTTAAACAACCATACAAGGTGTTTAGGTGAGAGGAGTCAAATGAATCACAAAGCAAATGAGTGGACGGAACTTAGAAGAGAAAGCAAGTGTTTATTGCTATGAATGATGCCATTTAGATTAAGCTTAATAATGACTTCACAAATGCTACATACATATCCATCTATACTGAATGCAGACTCATGCTTACTGAAAGCATGGTGTATTTCAGTTCAGTTCAGTTCAGTCGCTCAGTCGTGTCCGACTCTTTGCGACCCTATGAATCGCAGCATTTAGTAAAGCTTAATATAAACAACCAACTGTGAAAAATGAGCTCACAACTATTATAGCATATTGCACTAGAACAATGAAGGTACAGTATTATAAAATAAACCTGTAAACTTTCTAAATGGATGCTCACAATTTCTATGACTAAATTCTTAATGAATAAACACTTGTGTAGGTATGCATTTTGACTTTTTATACAAGTTAAAATTTTTGACCCAGTCAACTTATGCAAAAACAAATTCAGATATATAGGCTTTTCCCAATTGGTTCTATTTGTTTTGAATCTGCCATGAGAGAAGCTGCTTTAATTTGTAGAGAAATAACAAGCTTATCTTTGCTTGCTACTGCTAAGTCACTTCAGTCGTGTCTGACTCTGTGCGACCCCATCCCTGGGATTCTCCAGGGAAGAACACTGGAGTGGGTTGCCGTTTCCTTCTCCAATGCACAAAAGTGAAAAGTGAAAGTGAAGTCGCTCAGTGATGTCTGACTCTTCGAGACCCCATGGACTGCAGCCTACCAGGATCCTCCGTCCACGGGATTTTCCAGGCAAGAGTACTGGAGTGGGGTGCCATTGCCTTCTCCGCTTAGCCAGTGCCTAATAAGCATTTAGGTGTGGGGTGAAGGAAGCATGAACAAATAGAATTTAAAGTTTTTTTTTTAATCTTTTACTATTCTACTTACTAAATATACCTGGAAGGAAAATCAAATCTGAATCCCCAGTCTGTTTGACTATAGACCACAGCAGCATTGCCACTGTGTAGTCATTTGGTAACCAAAGAGATCTGCATGCATTTTTTTTTTTTTTTTTTTTTTTTATAGCTAAACCCATTTTTATTTTTTTATTTTTTTTTTTTTTAATTTTTATTAGTTGGAGGCTAATTACTTTACATCATTACAGTAGTTTTTGTTATACATTGATATGAATTAGCCATGGATTTACATGTATTCCCCATCCCAGTCCCCCCTCCCACCTCCCTCTCCACCCAATCCCTCTGGGTCTGCCACTAGCTTCTTACTGCTTAATCTAATGGTACAACCACAGCAAGAGACATTTGTTTTCAGCTTATCTGGTTTGCAATGCTTTAAAAAATGCTTTGGTCACAATCAGCCATGAAAAACTTGTAATTCATATCTCTTTACCAACAGGTCTGCAACAAATCTAGGTTAAGACTATTAAGAATTTCCGTGTTGATCTCCCACCTCTACCCCTAGCTCTCTGGAGTTCTCCTGAGAGATATTCTATGATGTGGCAGCATAAGGGCACAGTGCAAGGTTTGCTATTTTACTGCTGCCTACCATCCCAAAATACTGTTACTATTTTCTCTTTTAGTTGCACTTCTACCACATTATGTCTAAAGAGATGTTAAGGCCCAAGTAATTCAGGAGATCCAACCAGTTCCTCCTAAAGGAGATCAGTCCTGTGTGTGCATTGGAAGGACTGATGCTGAAGCTGAAACTCCAGTACTTTGGCCACCTCATGAGAAGAGTTGACTCATTGGAAAAGACCCTGATGCTGGAAGGGATTGGGGGCAGGAGGAGAAGGGGACGACAGAGGGTGAGATGGCTGAATGGCATCACCGACTCGATGGGCATGAGTTTGAGTAAATTCTGGGAGTTGGTGATGGACAGGGAGGCCTGGCGTGTTGCGATTCATGGAGTCGCAAAAAGTCGGGCAGGACTGAGTAACTGAACTGAACTGAACTGAATTTCAGAATTAGAGCCTTGTATGAAAAAAGGAAAAGGTAGATATTTAAAGGTATTTTCTCAAAAATAGGAATTACTATGTCTTAATGTGGTCACAGTAAAGAAAGTGCACTCACGCCTAATTTTCCGGGTTAAGAAGACTTTTCTTGATCAGTTCTGAATAATCTCATCTATCCAGCCCTTTCTTATCTGAAGTTATTTTTTTTTCCCCAGAGTCAAAAGGAACTGTGGTCTCTCTCCAGTTCCTTCAGACACTGCTCTATGTGTAGATCCAGGAAGTTGTGAAATAAGGAGCACCAATTCAATTCAATTTGATTCAGTTCAATCTTCTGATGCCTGAAACTCTATCATTACTGATTTAGAATGGGCAGGAAGTGTGCATGTTTGGAGTGGAAGGAGGGACTGCCTGGAGATAAGCAGGTAAGGAAACAGTGAAGTTTCTTTGTGTGCCTTAGAATTTTGCCCAGAGTCATCCCTACTGAAACTCTAACAGAAGGTTACACAAAAGTGTGTTGGGAATGCCCTCCCAAGACAATCTGAAAACAAAATCCCCAAGCATTACTGTATGTTATTATTGAGTTAAGTTTTGTACCAGATAAAGACCTTTAAGGAGAAAGGAAGACTAAGGCTTGTTGAGTGTTTGCTGAGTATCAAATTCTTTGTGAGGCTATGTATGCATAGCTCTTGAAATCCTCACAATTCTGAAAGGTTAGTATGATTATCCTCAGTTTACAACAATGGAAACTGAAATTTACAAAGGGTAACAGACCTGCCTGAGAAGAATGGCTATTAATTGCCTGTACCAAATTACAAAGCTAAAGCTATCTGGCTGCAAAGCCCTGTTCTTTCTCACTACATGCAGTACATATTAGAATTCACAATCTTGCTGGGGAAATAAGACTGATACATATGGGAGAGTTCCTTCTAAACTTTGTGATACAGAATAGAAAGACAACAAAGCTGAGATATCTTATGTTCTCTTCCAAATAGCCTCATTTAGTGTATTTGATTTCCCAGGTAGTATAGCCTCTTTTCCCTTGACCAGTCTAAACTGACCCCACTGAATTCCCAAGCCCACCAATCTGTGGGCTTGCTTGTACATAGGCAGTATGAACAGAAGAGAACTGAATGGAATGTCATGAGGCCTCTGATTTCTTGTTGACTGCACTGAGAACAATGTAGCCAATGTCTCCCTTTTGCCAAGCATTTCATCACTTAATAGTTCTGAGTGGGCAAAGTTGGTATGCAGAGCATATTTCTGTGCTTTAAATTTACAAAGAAGCAGATAAGAAAGTGCAAGGGCATCAGGTGCTTCCTGTTCTTTATTATTTTTTTTAGATAAGCAATGTACCCATCACTTTTAAAAAGTCCAACAATCATTTCACACAGCAAAATGATCTGAATACAATAAACTACTCACTTGAAAGTTTAAAAAAAAAAAAAAAAGCTTTAACTGAGTCAGTAAGAGACAGAGGGACTAAAGGAAAGAGTATCTACAGAGAAAAGTGCCAGATAAGAAAGGACTTATAAAGATGAGATTATTTAGAACTGAAACTTAATTTAGTCAAGAAAAACTCTTTTAATTCAGAATATGTGGGTGACTACACTTTCACCTCTTGCAGGTGAACTTCAAACCCACATAGTCTTATCAAATGTACTTGCCAAGAGAAGTGTCTGTTGTTGTTTGGTTGCTAAGTCGTGTCCAACTCTTTGTGACCCCATGGACTATAGCTCACCAGGCTCCTCTGTCTAGAAAAGTATTAGCAGGTTAATAAATAATAGACTAATTTGACCAAAGGCTGAAAGCCACAGAATCAAAATGCATACTGCAATCCAACTGCTGCTACACTGGTTCCCTGTGGCCAATTTCAACCTTACCCCCTACTGCTTAACTTTAAAATTTCTGCATAATGTTTTATTTATCACTCTAAAAATATGCATTCCTCAGCCACCCTACAACATATCAAGCTGCCTTTATTCTTGCCTGAGTATTGTGCCAAAGACCTGGAAAAGGTCAGTTTTCATTCCAATCCCAAAGAAAGGCAATGCCAAAGTATGCACAAATTACACTTCAACTGTGTTCATTATGCATTCTAGCAAGGTAATGCTCAAAATCCTTCTAGATAAGCTTCAGAAGTACATGAACCAAGAACTTTCAGATGTACAAGTTGGATTTAGAAAAGGCAGAGGAAGCATAGATCAAATTGCCAACATCCATTAGATCAGAGGAAAACCAAGAGAATTCCATAAAAAACATCAATTTCTGCTACACTGACTAAGCTAAAGCCTTTGACTGTGTGGATCAAAAGAAATGATGGGAAATTCTTCAAAAGATGGGAATACCAGAAAGGGAAAACCACCAAAAGAAAGAGAAGACCACCTTTCCTGCCTCTTAGAAACTTGTATGCAGGTCAAGAAGCAACAGCTGGAACCAGACATGGAACAATGGACTGATCCAAAGTTAGGAATGGAGTACGTCAAGGCTGTAAACTGTCACACTGCTTATTTAATTTATATGCAGAGTCCATCATGTGAAGCTCAAGCAGGAATCAAGATAGCTGGGAAAAATATCAACAACCCCAGATATGCAGATGGCATCTCCCTTATGGCAGAAAGCAAAAAGGAACAAAATCTTGATAAAGGTGAAAGAAGAAAGTGGAAAAGTTAGTTTAAAACTCAATATTTGGGGAACAAGATGGTGGAAGAGTAGGTGGACTTGGATTTATTTCTCCATGGATACATCATGAATACACCTTCAGACACAGAAGTGCATGCAGAACACCAGCTGAAAATGGACAGGAGTACCTGAGCAGCAGAAAAGAATATATACAATCAGGCAAAACTTGGTAGAACGAAGGAACTAGGGGGGAAAGCAAGAGTGTTAGTAGGACTGGACCTACCCTTAGCAGGTGGGGGGGAACTGAAGCAGGAATCCGATCCCCACATAGGGGCAATTGTCTGCATCAGAGAAGAAACATTTAAGGCTGAGAGTGAAACACCTGATCTGTGGCAGCCTAAGTGGAATTAAAATCAGACACTCCTTGCTGTAGCCATATATACCCTAGACAGGGACATGAGTCCTCTAGAAGGCACAGCAGCTAAGAGCTAGAGGTTAGGGATTGTGGAGCAATCCCAGGGCGAGGGCTGATGTTGACTGTGGAGAGATGGATCGATGGGATGTGAAGGAGGAGATTGGGTGGAAAATGCCTGTGGAGGAGAGCCAGGAAGCCATAGAATCAAGGCAATACCGTTGAGTCACTTGTTGGGGGTGGAGCCATCGCCATAGCCTCTCTCTCCCCACACTCCAGCATTGGCAGCTGAACAATAGAGAGGCTGGCCCATCAAATGCCTTAGGCACTGAACTACAGAGTAGGACTCCACCAAGGATGCCCCTTTAATCTCATTCAAAATTGATGGAGAAATAAAAAGCTTTTCAGACAAGCAAAAGTAAAGTGAATTTAAGATGACCAACAAATGTTAAAGGGATTACAACAAATGCTTTAAAAAATGTTGAAGTGATTATATAGTCAAGAAATACAAGAGAAGAAAATAGATTTGCAAAATCAATCCCAAACAATTAAGAAAATGGCAATAGGAACATATATATCAATAATTACTTTAAATGTAAATGGATTACATGCTCCAATCAAAAGTCACAGACTTCTGGCTGAATGGATACAAAAACAAGACCCATATATTTGCTGCCTACAAAAAACCCACTTCAGACCTAAAGACACATATAGACTGAAAGTGAGAGGATGGAAAAATATATTTCATGCAAATGGGAAGCAAAAGAAAGCTGGAGCAGCAATCCTCATATCAGACAAAAAGAGACCCTAAAATGAAGAAGTTTACAAGAGATAAGGAAGGATATTACATAATGATCAAGGGATTGATCCAAGAGGAAGACATAACAATTGTAAATATCTATGCATTGAACACAGGAGCACCTCAATACATAAGAGAATCACTAGCAGATATCAAAGGAGAAATTGACAGTAACACAATGATAGTAGGAGACTTTAAAACCCCATTCATACCAATGGACAGATCATCAAAACAGAAAATTAATAAGGAACCGCAAGTCTTAAATGATGCATAAGCTGAGATGGATCTCATTGATGTCTTTAGGACATTCCATACAAATGCAGAATACACAACTTCTTCTCAAGTGCACATGGGACATTCTCCAGGATAGACCACACCATGAGTAACAAATCAAAGCTCAGTAAATTTCAGAAAGTTGAAATCGTATCAAGCATCTTCGTTAACCACAATGCTATGAGACTAGATATCAACTACAAGAAAAAAAAAAACCCATAAGTAACTCAAACACATGGAGATTAAAGAACACATTTCTAAATAACAAACAGGTTAGTGAAGAAATCAAAAGGGAAATTAAAAATTGTCTAGGAACAAATGACAATGAAAGTATGACAGCTCAAAACCTATGGGACACAACAAAAGCAGTCTTAAGAGGGAAGCTTATAGAAATACATTCCTACCTAAAGAAACAAGAAAAATATCAAATAGACAATGTAACTTTACACCTAACTGGAAAAAGAAGAACAAGAAAACCCCGAAGTTAGTAGAAGGAAATAAATCACAAAGGTCTGAGCAGAAATAAGTGAAAAAGAAATGAAAGAAACAATACTAAAGATTAATAAAACTAAAAATTGGTTCTTTGAGAAGATAAAATTGGCAAACCATTAGCCAGACTCATCAAGCAAAAGAGAAGGATCAAATCAACAAAATTAGAAATGGAAAAGGAGAGGTTACAACAGATGATGCAGAAATACAAAACATTATGAGACTATTGTGAACAACTATATGGCAATAAAATGGATAACCTGGAAGAAATGGACAAATTCTTAGAGAAGCTCAATCTTACATGACTGAACAAGGAAGAAATGGAAATTATGAACAACCAAATTACAAGCACTGAAATTGAAGCTGTGATCAAAATTTTCACACACAAAAGAAGTCCAGGATCAGATGGCTTCACAGGAGAATCCTATCAAACACTTAGAGAACAGCTAATGACCATCCTTCTAAAACTCTTTCAAAAAATTGCAGAGGAAGGAACACTTCCAAACTAATTCTATGAAGCCACCATCACCCTGATACCAAAACCAAAGACAACACACACAAAAAAGAAAACTACAGGCCAATTTCACTGATGAACATAGCTGCCAAGAATGCCCAACAAAACTTTAGCAAACATAATTCAGCAACACATCATAAAGCTCATACACCATGATTGAATCGGGTTTATTTCAGGGATGCAAGGATTCTTCAATATACACAAATCAATCAATGTGATACACCATGTAAACAAACTGAAAGATAAAAACCATATGATAATCTTAATAGATGCAGAAAAAGGCTTTGACAGAATTGAGCACCCATTTATGATTAAAATTCTTGAAAAAATGGGCATAGAAGGAACCTATGTCAACATAGTAATGGCCATATATGATAAGCTTACAGCAAACATTATTCTCAACGTTGAAAAACTGAAAGCATTCCCCCTAAGAAGAGGAAAAAGAAAAACGTTCCCACTTTCACCACTATTATTCAACATAGTTCTAGAAATCCTAGCTATAGCATTTGGAGAAGAAAAAGAAATAAAAGGAATCCAGAATGGAAACAAAGTAAAGTTATCACTGTTTTCAGATGATATGATACTGTACATGGAAAGCCCTAAAGATAGTATCAGAAAATTACTAGAGGTAACTAGTGAATTTAGCAAAGTTGCAGGATACAAAATCAATACACAGAAGTCACTTGCATTTCTATATACGAACAATGAAAAATCAGAAAGAGAAATTAAGGAATCGATCCTATTCATCATTGCAACAAAAAGAATTAAATATCTAGGAATAAACTTACCTAAGGAAACAAAAGAACTGTACACAGAAAATTATAAGACACAAAGGAAAGAAATCAAAGAAGACATAAACAGATGGAGAGGTAGGAATAATCAATATCGTCAAAATGACTATACTACCAAATGCAATCTACACATTCAATGTGATCCCTATCAAATTACCAATGACATTTTTCACAGAACTAGGACAAAAAAAAATTCACAATTCATATGAAAACACAAAAGACCCCATATAGCCAAAGCAGTCTTGAGAAAGAAGAATCGAGCTGGAGGAATCAACCTTGCTGACTTAAGATTATACTACAAAGCTACAGTCATCAAGACAGTATGGTACTGGCACAAAAACATAAATATAGACCAATGGAACAAGATAGAAAGCCCAGAAATAAACCCATGCACCTATGGGTACCTTATTTTTGACAGAGAAGGCAAGAATATACAATGGGGCAAAGACAGTCTCTTCAATAAATGGTGCTGGGAAAACTGTACAACTATATGTAAAAGAATGAAATTAGAACACTTCCTAACACCATACAAAATGATAAACTCAAAATGGATTAAAAACCCAAATGTAAGATCAGAAACTATAAAACTCCTAGAGGAAAACATAGGCAGAACATTTCATGACATAAAGCAAGAGCCTCTATGACCCACTTCCTAGAGTAATGGAAACAAAAACAAAAGTAAACAAGTGAAACCTGATGAAACTTAAAAGCTTTTGTACAGCAAAAGAAACTATAATAAGTAAGGTGAAAAGACAACCCTCAGAATGGGAGAAAGTAATAGCAAATGAAACAACTGACAAAGGAATAATTTACAAAATATACAGCAGCTCATACAACACTATGTCAGAAAAACAAACAGCCTAACCAAAAAATGGGGAAAAGACCTAAACAGACATTTCTCCAAAGAAGACATACAGATGGCTAACAAACACATGAAAATATGGTCAACATCACTCATTATTAGAGAAATGCAAATCAAAACTACAAATGTCACGTCAGTCTGATCAGAATAGCCATCATCAAAAAGTCTACAAACAATAAATGCTGCAGAGGGTGTGAAGAAAAGGAAATGTTCTTCCACTGTTGGTGGGAGTGTAAATTGATACAGCCACTATGGAAGACGGTATGGAGATTCCTTAAAAACTAGGAATAAAACCACCATAAATAAATAAAACCAGCAATTCCACTCCTAGGCATATACCCTGAAGAAACAAAAATTGAAAGACACATGTATTCCATTGTTCATTGTAGTACTATTTACAATAGCTAGAACATGGAAGCAACCTAGATGTCCACTGACAGATGAATGGATAAAGAAGTTCTGGTACATATACACTGTGGAATATTACTAAGCCATAAAAGGAACATATTTAAGTCAGCTTTACTAAGGTGGATGAAGCAAGAACCTATTATAGAGTGAAGTGAGTCAGAAAGAGAAAGATAAATAGTATATTTTAACACATACATACAAAAACTAGAAAAATGGTTCTGGAGAATTTACTTACAGAACAGCAATGGAGAAACAGATATAGAGAATAGATAATAGAGAATGTACAAGGGGAGAGGGGAGGAGAGGTTGAGATGTATGGAAATTAACCCAGAAACTTACATTACCATATTAAAATAGACAGCCAACAGGAATTTGCTGTATGGCTCAGAAAATTCAAACAGGAACTTTGTATCAACCTAGAGGGGTGGGATAGGGAGGGAGATAAGGGGAGGTTCAAAACGGAGGGGGTATATGTACACGTATGGCTGGTTCATGTTGAGGTTTGACAGAAAACAACAAAATTCTGTACAGCAACCATCCTTCAATAAAAAAGTAAAAAAAAAAAAAACCCTCAATATTCAAAAAACTAAGAAAAATGGCATCTGGTCCCACCATTTCATGTCAAATAGATGGGGAAACAATGGAAACAGTTACATACTTTATTTGCTTGGGCAGCAAAATCACTGCAGATAGTGAGTGCAGCCATGAAATTAAAAAAAAAAAAAAAAATGCTTGCTCCTTGGAAGAAAAGCTATGACCAACCTAGACTGTGCATTAAAAAGCAAAGACATTACTTTCTTGACAAAGGTCCATATTGCCAAAGGTATCGTTTTTCCAGTAGTCATGTATGGATGTGAGATTTGGACCACAAAGAAGGCTGAACACCAAAGAATTGATCCTTTTGAACTGTGGTGTTGGAGAAGACTATTGAGAGTCCCTTGGACAGAAAGGATATCAAACAAGTCAATCTTAAAGGAAATCAACCCTGAATACTCATTGGAGGGACTGATGCTGAAACTGAAACTCCAGTACTTTGGTCACCTGATGTGAAGAGTCAAATAATTGGAAAGGACCCTGATGCTGGGAAAGACTGAGTGCAGGAGGGGAAATGGATGACAGAGGACGGGATGGTTGGATGGCATCCCTGACTCAACGGACAGGAGTTGAGCAAGATCTTCGACATGGTAAAGGACAGGGAAACCTGGCATGCTGAAGTCCATAGGGTTGCAAAATAGTGGGACATGGCTGAGCAACTGAAAAACAAGAAATCAAGAAAAAGGAGAAGGCCCAAATCAAAGTCAGAAATAACTGAGGAAAAGTTACAAACAATACCACAGAAATTTAAGGATCATAAAAGATTCCTATGAATAAGTATAAGCTAATAAAATGGACAGCTTAGAATAAATGAACATGTTCTAAAAATGTAGAATCTCTGAGGACTGAATCAGGAAATATGAACACAGAGAAAAGCAGTAATGAAATTTAATCAATAATTTAAAATACTATCAACAACAACAAATCCAGGACTAGATGACTTTATATGTGAATTCTACCAAACCTATGTACAATAGATAAAATCTATCCTTTTCAAATTATTCCAAAGAAGGAACTTCCAAACTCATTATATGGGGCCAGTCTCACATGGTTACCAAAAACCAAGCAAATGTATCACACAGAATAAAAGCAAAATTACAGGTGCCAATCACTGGTGAACATAGACACAGAAATCTTCATCATGTTAGTAAACAGAACCCAACAACACATTAAAAGGATCATATACCATGATCAAGTAGGATTTATCCCAGTGATGCAAGTACTCTTCAACACATGAAATCAATTAATGTGATACATCATGTTAACAAATTGAAGAATAAAAACAATATGACAGTCTTAATAGATGCAAAAAGCCTTTTGATAAAATTCAGCATCCATTTTAATAGAAACTCTCCAGCAAGTCGGCATCGAGGGAACTTGGCATGGCCTGTGTGCTCAGTCATGTCAAACCCTTTGTGCCCCCATGGACTATAGCCTGCCAGGCTCCTTTGACCATGGAATTTTCCAGGCAAGAATACTTGAGTGGGTTTCATCAAGGTAATTTCCTACTTCAAGGGATCTTCTCGACCCAGGGATTGAACTCTGTCTGTTACATTTCCAGCAATGAGAGGTGGATTCTTTACCACTGTGCCACCTGTGAAGACCCCAGAGGGAACCTACTTCAATAAAATAAAGTCCATATATAACATGCCTACATATGACATTATATTCAATGGAGAAAAGTTGAAAGCACTTCCTCCTAGATCAGGAACAAGACAGACATGCCCATTCTCACCACTATTATTCAACATACTATTAGCAATCCTAGTGACAGCAATAAGACAAAAAAAAAAAAAAAAGAAGAAGAAGAAGAAGCAAAAATAATCCACACTGGAGGTGGGATGGGGTCCCAAGATGGTGGCACAACAGGACAGGGAGACCACTTTTTCCCTAAAAATTCATCAAAAGGTCATTTGAATGCTGAGAAACTTCCACAAAACAACTTCTGAATGCTGGAGAAGGACACCAGGCACCCAGAAAGGCAGCCCAATCTCTTTGAAAGGAGGTATGGCAAAATACAAAATATGCAAAGAGAGACAAACGATTTAGGGACAAGAGACCAATCCTGGGGAGAGGGTTGTGAAGGAGAAGCTTCCACACAGTAGGAAACTCTCCAGCTGTGTCTGTGGGGAGTTTTGGAATCTCAGAGGGCAACATAACGGGGGAGGAGGGGGGAGAAAAAAACAGAATTTGCACCTAACCACAAATGCCAGCAGAGAAGCGGCCCAGAGGTTCACATCCACCACCAGCAAGTGGGGGCTGGGCAGGGAGGCGTAGGTTGCATCATCAGTCCTTAGGGGAAGGACTGGGTTTGAATGCCCTGAGAACAATCTGAGGGACCTAATGTGACATAGCAACCCAAACTGTGGGATCGACAGAGAGACCAAAAAAAGAAAGGACCTTTCCTGGGAAAGTTTCCAAAGCTGCATGGTGACCCCAGCACACTCAGAGAACAAAGGATTATGCCCTAGTGAATTCCAAAGGAAAGCAAGCTGGCTGTCATTTAGGGCGCTCCTTCTCTGGAGGCAGAGAGGCAGGTGTGCCACAACCAGAGATGAAAGGCAAGGGGCTGTTGCAATCTCAGCCCCAGAGACCCAATCTCCCACCAAACTCTGAGCAGGCTGCCAGTTGCTAATCATGCCTTCCTGGAATCCTAGACAGTTCATATCCACAAGGAGTGTCACGACCTGAGATCAGCTCCCCAGAGGAGATATACAGCACACATGGGATTGTGTGCTCATTGTGTACCCAGGAAACTGAGCTGCTGAGATCAAGGAGGTGGGTAAGATGCATGGCCCACCTGGGACAGTGAGCTCACCAAGCACCTGGTCACCTGAGCAGCTTGGACCTGGAAAGGGCACAAAACTCAGAGCCCATCTGGGTCTGTGCCCTTGGGTAGCACCCAAGAACCTGAGCAGCTTGGACCTGGGAAGTGCACAAAACACAGGGCCCACTAGGGACAGTGCCCTCGCAGAGCACCCTGGAGCCTGAGCAGTGTGGACCCAAGAAATACACACCGCCTCAGGCTGTGGCAAACCAAGTGTAGTCCACCACTGCAAGCACTCCCCACACATGCCAGTGGTAAGCGTCCCTCCCTCTCCACAGCACAACTGAACAACTAAGCTTAAATAAGTGGCCACATTGGACCCATTGCACCAGGGTGGGGGAAAAAAAAAAACTGAAGAGACTTACAAAGAGAGGAAACCAAAATAAACAAAGAAGGGTACACTGCCCTGGAGGTGACAGGTGCAACATATTAAAACCCTGCAGTTAATGCTGAGACTGTGCATTTAAGGGGGCAATTCAAGACCTTGAGAACAAGTACAAACAGGAAGAAGGGAATATCTGAAACTGAATTGACACCAAACTGCCCACAACTGCTCTAGAGAAATTCCTAGGTATATCTGGACTATTATCACTTTTTAAATTCTTAAAAATTTTAGTTCTTTATTACTCCTTTAACTTTCAATCTTACAGCCTATTATTACCTTTCTATAAAAAGCCCTATTTTTGTAGAACAAATTTGATACATACATATATATTTTAATTTTAGTGATCGAATTTGTTTTGAATTTTTTATATTTTATTTTTGAGAGTCTAACATTTATTTTAGGCTTTAACTCTTTAATTTTGATATTTGTTATCAATTTTGTACCTTTAATAAGCTAATCTTCAATATCCATTTTCACTTAGTGATTTGATTACTGGGTTCATTGCTCTCTCCCCTTTTCACTCTCCATTTTCTGCTCCTGGTCGCCTCTATCTCCCTCCGCCCTCTGCTCTTCTCTATATAACTCTGCAAATCTCTCTGGGTGTTTCTGGCAGTGGAGAGTTGGTTCACCATTGACCTAGGGGGGTTATCTTCTGTGCTGTATTGATGAAGAAGTCTTGAGGCTACTGTAAGAGGAGGACCAAAACCCAGAGGTATGAGGCTCAACTTCAGAACTTAAGAACTTTGGAGAACTCCTGATGCCAGGGAACATAAACAGACAAGAGCTTACCCAAAAGTCTACAACTTCACTGAAATCAAGCTCCAAGCATGAGTCAACAAGTCCCAATGCAAAGACACAGCATGTTAATTCTCTAGCAAAACGGGAACACAACCCTGAACATTAAAAGACAGGCTGTCCAAAGCCATACCAAACCCACAGACACTCCAATACTCACTACTGAACATTTCATTGCACTAAAGAAAGAAGAGATCCACTCCACCCCACCAGAATATAGACACAAGATCCCCCAATGAGGAAACCTTTACAAGTCACTGGTCCAACTCTACCCACAGAAATCAGACTCCACAATTCAGAGGAATCATGACCTTAGAGCCTGAAGAAAGGGCACAATAATACAAGATGAAAAGGCAGAGAGATATTCAGCAAGTGAACAAACATGATGAAATCCTACAAAACCAAGCAAAAGAGCAGGAGAAAAGAAGACTACCTGAAAGAGAATTCAGAATAATGATAGTAAAGATGATCTGAAATCTTGAAAACAAAATGGAGTAACAGATAAATAGACTAGAGATAAGGATTGAGAAGATGCAAGAAATGTTTAACAAAGACTTAGAAGGAGTAAAGAAAAGTCAATCAATAATAAACAATGCAATAACTGAGATTAAAAGCACTCTGGAGGGAAACAACAGTAGAATAACTGAGGCAGAAGAGAGGATAAGTGAGATGGAAGACAGAATGATGGAAATAAATGAAGCACAGCAGATAAAAATAAAAAAGAATTAAAAGAAATGAGAACAACCTCAGAGACCTCTGGGACACCGTTAAGTGCCCCAACATTCAAATCATGGTGGTGGTGGTTTAGTCACTAAGACATGTCTGACTCTTGTGAACACATGAACTGTAGCCCGCCAGGCTCCTCTGTCCATGGGGTTTTCCAGGCAAGAATACTTGAGTGGATTGCCATTTCCTTCTCCAGGGGATCTTCCCAACCCAGGAAACAAACTCAGGTCTCCAGCATTGCAAACAGATTCTCTACCGACTGGAGATATGAGGTAAGCCAAGTTCAAATCATAGGTGTCCCAAAAGTAGAACACAAAAAGAAAGGGCATGAGAAAACTCTTGAGGAGGTAATAGTTGAAAATTCCCTAAAATGGGGAAGGAAATAGCCACCCAAGTTCAAGAAATCCAGAGAGTCCCAAACAGGATAAACCTAAGTCAAAACACCCCAATACATATATTAATCAAACTAACAAAAATTAAACAGAAAGAGCAAATATTAAAAGCAGCAAGGGAAATCAACCAATAATACACAAGGGGATTCCCATAAGGAACACAGTTGATCTTATAATAAAAACCCTTCAGGCCAGAAGGGAATGGCAGGACATACTTAAAGTAATAAAAGAGAAAAAATTAGAAAAATGATTATTCTACCCAGCAAGGATCCCATTCAGATAAGGAGAAATCAAAAGCTTTATAGACAACAAAATCTGAGAGACTATAGCACCACCACACCAGATCTTCAACAACAATCTAAAGGATTTTCACTAGACAGGAAAAATAGAAAAGGTTTATAAAAACAAACACAAAACAACAAAGTAAATGGTACTGGGATCATACTTATCAATAACTGCCTTAAATGCAAATGGGTTAAATATCCCAACCAAGAGACAAAACTGGCCAAATGGATACAAAAACAAGACCCCTATGTACGCTGTCTACAAGAATCTCACCTCAAACCTAGGGCCACTTAGAGACTGAAAGTGAGGGATGTATAACCATATTTCATGCAAATGGAGACCAAAAGAAAGCAAGAGTAGCAATAATCATATCAGATAAAATACACCTTAAATAAAGACCATGATAAGAGACAAAGAAGGACAGTACATAATGACTAAAGAATCAATCCAAGAAGATATAACAATTATAAATATATACGCACCCAATATAGGAGCACCTCAAAATGTAAGGCAAATGCTAACAAGTATGAAAGAGGAAATAAACAGTAACACAGTAGTTGGGGATTTTAATAGACCACTCACATCTATGGATACATCAACCAAACAAAAATTTAGCAAGGAAACACAAGCTTTAAGTGATACAATGGACCAGGTAGACCAAATTGATATCTACAGGACATATCGCACCAAAACAATGAATTGGATGTTTTCTCAAGTGCACACGGAGCATTCTCTAGGACAGATTACATCCTGAGACATAAACCTAGCCTTGGTAAATTTAAAAAACTGAAGCATTGCAAGCAATTTGTTTTTTAATCACAAAGTGGTAAGACTAGAAGTCAATTATAGGAAGAAAACTATCAATGCATGGAGGCTAAACAAAACGCTTCTGAATAAGCAATATATAAGAGAAGAAATCAGAAAAGAAATGAAAATATGCATAGAAACAAATGAAAATGAAAACACGACAACCCAAAACCTATGGGAATTAGTTAAAGCAATGCTAAGAGGGAGGTTCAATATAATACAAATCTTGTATAATACAAGAGAAACATAAAATAAACAACTTAACTTGACACTTAAAGTAACTAGAAAAAGAAGAAATAAAGAATCCCAAAGTTAGTAGAAGGAAATAAATCATAAAAATCAGAGCAGAAATAATGAAAAAAGAAACGAAGCAGTTACAACAAAGATCAACAAAACTAAAAGCTGGTTCTTTGAGAAGATAAATAAAAGAGACAAATCATTATCCAGACTCATCAAGAAAAAAAGGGAGAAGAATCAAATCAACAAAATTAGAAATGAAAATGGAGAAATAACAACAAACAACACAGAAATACAAAGGATCATAAGAGATTGCTATCAACAACTATATGCCAAAAAAAAAAAAAAAAAGGACAACTTGGAAGAAATAGACAAATTCTTAGAAAAGAATAAACTTCCAAATCTGAACCAGGAAGAAATAGAAAATCTGAACAGACAAGTCACAAGCATGGAAAACCAAACTGCACTCAAAAACCTTTCAAGAAAAAAAAAAACAGGACCAGATGGCTTCACAGGCGAATTCTACCAAAAACTTTAGAGAAGATCTAACACCTATCCTACTCAAACTCTTCTAGTAAATTGCAGAGGAAGGTAAACTTCCAAACTCACTCTTTGAGGCCACCATCAACCTGATACCCAAACCAGACAAAGATGCCACAAAAAACAAAACAAAACAAAACTACAGGCCAATAGCACTTATGAACACAGATGCAAAAATCCTCTACAAAATTCTAGCAAACAGAATCCAACAACATATTAAAAAGATCATACATAATTACCAGGTGGACTTTATCCCAGGGGTGCAAGGAATCTTCAATATTCACAAATCAATCAATGTAATATATCATATTAACAAATTAAAAGATAAAAACCATATAATTACTTCAATAGAGGCAGAGAAAGCCTCTGACAAAATTCAACATCCGTTTATGATAAAAACTCTACAGAAAGAAGGCATACAAGGAAAAACCTCAACATAATAAAAGCTGTATAACAACAAAGGAAACAGCAAACATTATCCTGAATGGTAAAAATTTGAAAGCATGCCCTGTAAAATCAGGAAGAAGATAAGGGTGCCCATTCTAAGCACTACTAATCAACATAGTATTGGAAGCCCTAGTCACACAATCACGGAAAAAAAAGAAATAGAAGAATCCAGATTGGAAAAGAAAAACTCACTGTTTGCAGATGACATGATCCTCTACATAAAATACCCTAAAGATACCACCAGAAAACTATGAGAGTTAATCAAAGAATACAGTAAATTTGCAAGATATGAAATTAATACACAGAAATCCCACACATTCTTATACACTAATAATAAAAAAAAATAGAAAGATAAATAAAGCAAACAATGTCATTCTCCATTGCCACAAAAAGAATAAAATTCTTAGGAACAAATTTACCTAAAGGAAAAAAAAGACCCATATAAAGAAAACTATAAAACACTGATGAAAGAATCAAAGATGACACAAATACATTGAGAAAATATATCATGTTCATGGATTGGAAGAATCAATAATGTGAAAATGAGTATACTACCAAAGCAGTCTATAGATACAATGAAATATCTATCAAGCTAACAATTTTTCAGAAAACTAGAACAAGAAATTTCACAATTTGCTTGGAAACAGGAAACCTCATATAGCCAAACCAGTCTTGAGAAAGAAGAATGGAACTGGAAGAATCAACCTGCCTGATTTCAGACTATATGACAAGGCTATAGTCATCAAGACAGTATGGTACTGGAAGAAAGACAGAAATATAGATCAATGAAACAAAATGGAAAGCCCAGAGATAAACCCACGCACCTATGAATACCTTATTTTTGACAAAGGAGGCAAAAATATACAATGGAGAAAAGACAATCTCTTTAACAAGTGGTGTTGGGAAAAGTGGTCAACCATCTGTAGAAGAATGAAACTAGAACACTTTCTAACACCATACACAAAAATAAACTCAAAATGGATTAAAGATTTAAATGTAAAACCAGAAACTATTAACCTCTTAGAGGAAAACATAGGCAAAACATTCTGACATAAATCACAGCAAGATCCTCTAATACCCTCCTTCCAGAGTAATGGACATAAAAATAAACAAATAGGACTTAATTAAACTTAAAAGGTTTTGCACAATGAAGGAAACTATAAGCAAGGTGAAAAGACAGGCTTCAGAATGGGAGAAAATAATAGCAAATGAAACAAAAAAGAATTAATCTCAAATATATACAAGAAACTCATGCAGCCCAATACCAGAAAAGCAAACAACCCAATCAAAAAATGGGCCAAAGAACTAAACAGACATTTTTCCAAAGAAGACATACAGATGGCTAACAAACACATGAAAAGATGCTCATCATCACTCATTATCAGAGAAATGCAAATCAAAACCACAATGAGAAGGGAGGAGCCAAGATGGCGGAGGAAGAGGATGGGGAGACCACTTTCTCCCCTACAAATTCATCGAAAGAACAATTGAACGCTGAGCAAACTTCACAAAACAACTTCTGATCGCTAGCAGAGGACATCATGTACCCAGAAAAGCAGCCCATTGTCTTCGAAGGGAGGGAAAAACAAAAATTTTTTTCTTTTTCTTGTTTTTCTCTCCTTTTTCCTTTTAAAGTCCTCTAATACTCCTCTATTATTCCTTAATTTTCATTTTCATTTCACTATAACCTTGCAAAAAAAAAAAAAGAGAGAGAGAGAAAAGCCCTATTTTTAAACCGAACTTCATATATATTTCTAAATTGTCTGTGTGTTTTTGTTTTTGTTTTTAAATATTGTATTTCAAAGAGTCTAACCTCCACGCTAGATTTTTAATCTTTGTTTTTCAGTATGTGATATAAATTTTGGACATTTAAGAATCCAATATTCAGTTCCCATTTCTATTCAGGAGTGTGGAGATTACTCTCTCCCACTTTTGACTCTCTGTTTTCTACCTCAGAACACCTCTATTTCCTCCTTTCATCTTCTCTTCCCAATCCAATTCTGTGAATCTTTGTGGGTATCTGGGCTATGGAGAACACTTTGGGAACAGACAACTGCATAGATCTGTCTGTCTCCTCGAGTTCCCCTTTCTCTCCTCCTGCTCACCTCTATCCCCTTCCTCCCTCTCCTGTTCTTCAGGTAACTCTGTGAACCTCTCTGGTTGTCTCTCACAGTGGAGAACCTTTTCACCATTAACCTAGAAGTTTTATTATCAGTGCTGCATAGTTGGAGAAGACTTGAGACTATTGGAAGAATAAAACTGAAATCCAGAGGCAGGAGACTTAAGCTCAAAACCTGAGAAAACCAGAAAACTCCTGACTACACGGGACATTAAGGAATAAGAGACCATCCAAAAGCCTCCATACCTACACCAAAACCAACCACTACCCAAGAGCCAATAAGCTCCAGAACAAGACATACCATGCAAATTCTTTAGCAACGCAGGAACATAGACCTGAGTGTCAACATACAGGCTCTCCAAAGTCACACCTAACACAAAGACCCATTGCAAAACTCATTACTGGACACTCCATTGCACTCCAGAGAGAAGAAATCCAATTCCACGCACCAGAAAACTGACACAAGCTTCCCTAACCAGGAAACATTGACAAACCAATCGTCCAACCCCACCCACTGGGTAAAACATTCACAATAAAAAGGAACGACAGACCACCAGAATACAGAAAGCTCACTCCAGACACAGCAATCGAAACAAGATGAAAAGGCAGAGAAATACCCAACAGGTAAAGGAACATGAAAAATGCCCACCAAGTCAAACAAAAGAGGAGGAGATAGGGAATCTACCTGAAAAAGAATTTAGAATAATGATAATAAAAATGATCCAAAATCTTGAAAACAAAATGGAGTTACAAATAAATAACCTGGAGACAAAGATTCAGAAGATGCAAGAAATGTTTAACGAGGACCTAGAAGAAATAAAAAAGAGTCAATTAAAAATTAATAATGCAATAAATGAGATCAAAAACACTCTGGAGGGAAACATGAGTAGAATAACAGAGACAGAAGATAGGATAAGTGAGGTAGAAGATAAAATGGTGGAAATAAATGAAGCAGAGAGGAAAAAAGAAAAAAAGAATCAAAAGAAATGAGGACAACCTCAGGGACCTCTGGGACAATGTGAAACGCCCCAACATTCAAATCATAGGAGTCCCAGAAGAAGAAGACAAAAAGAAAGGCCATGAGAAGTTACTCGAGGAGATAATAGCTGAAAACTTCCCTAAAATGGGGAAGGAAATAGCCACCCAAGTCCAAGAAACCCAGAGAGGCCCAAACAGGATAGAACCAAGGCAAAACACCTCAAGACACAGATTAATCAAATTAACAAAGATCAAACACAAAGAACAAATATTAAAAGCAGCAAGGGAGAAACAACAAATAACCCACAAAGGGATTCCCATAAGGATAACAGCTGATCTATCAATAGAAACCCTTCAGGCCAGAAGGGAATGGCAGGACATACTTAGAGTAATGAAAGAGAATAACCTACAACCTAGATTACTCTACCCAGCAAGGATCTCATTCAGATATGAAGGAGAACTCAAAAGCTTTACAGACAAGCAAAAGCTGAGAGAATTCAGCACCACCAAACCAGCTCTTCAATAAATACTAAAGGATCTTCTCTAGACAGGAAACACAGAAAGGTGGTATAAACATGAACCCCAAACAACAAAATAAATGGCAACGGGACCATACCTATCAATAATTACCTTAAATGTAAATGGGTTGAATGCCCCAACCAAAAGACAAAGACTGGCTGAATGGATACAAAAGCAAGACCCCTATATATGCTGTCTACAAGAGACCCACCTCAAAGCAAGGGACACATACAGACTAAAAGTGAAAGGCTGGAAAAAAATATTCCAAGCAAACGGAGACCAAAAGAAAGCAGAAGTCGCAATACACATATCAGATAAAATAGACTTTCAAATAAAGGCTGTGAAAAGAGACAAAGATGGACACTACATAATGATCAAAGGATCAATCCAAGAAGAAGATATTACAATTATAAACATATATGCACTCAACATAGGAGCACCGCAATATGTAAGGCAAATGGTAACGAGTATGAAAGAGGAAATTAATAGTAACACAATAAGAGTAGGAGACCTTAATACCCCACTCACAACTATGGATAGATCAACTAAACAGAAAATGAACAAGGAAACACAAACTTTAAAGGACACACTGGACCAGCTAGACCTTATTGACATCTATAGGACGTTTCACCCCAAAACAATCAACTTCACCTTTTTCTCAAGGGCACACGGAACCTTCTCCAGAATAGATCACATCCTGGGCCATAAATCTAGTCTTGGTAAATTCAAAAAGATTGAAATCATTCCAGTCATCTTTACTTACCATAGTGCAATATGATTATATCTCAATCACAGGAAAAAAATTATTAAAAATTCAAACATATGGAGGCTAAAAAACATGCTTCAGAAAAACCAACAAATCATAGAAGAAATCAAAAAAGAAATAAAAATATGCATAGAAATGAATGAAAATGAAAACACAACAACCCAAAACCTATGGGACACTGTAAACGCAGTGTTAAGGGGAAGATTCATAGCACTACAGGCCTACCTCAAGAAACAAGAAAAAAGTCAATTAAATAACCTATTGCTACACCTAAAGCAACTAGAGAAGGAAGAAATGAAGAACCCCAGGGTTAGTAGAAGGAAAGAAATCTTAAAAATGAGGGCAGAAATAAATGCAAAATAAACTAAAGAGACCATAGCAAAAATCAACAAAGCTAAAAGCGGGTTTTTTGAAAAAATAAACAAAATTGACAAACCACTAGTAAGAATCATTAAGAAACAAAGGGAGAAGAACCAAATTAACAAAATTAGAAACGAAAATGGAGAGATCACAACAGACAACACTGAAATACAAAGGATCATAAGAGACTACTACCAGCAGCTCTATGCCAATAAAATGGACAACTTGGATGAAATAGAAAATTCTTAGAAAAGTATAACTTTCCAAAACTGAACCAGGAAGAAATAGAAGATCTTAACAAACCCATCACAAGCAAGGAAATCGAAACTGTAATCAGAAATCTTCCAGCAAACAAAAGCCCAGGACCAGATGGCTTGACAGCTGAATTCTACCAAAAATTTAGAGAAGAGGTAACACCTATCTTACTGAAACTCTTCCAGAAAATTGCAGAAGAAGGTAAAATTCCAAACTCATTCTATGCGGCCATCATCACCTTAATTTCAAAACCAGACAAAGATGCCACAAAAAAAGAAAACTACAGGCCAATATCACTGATGAACATAGATGCAAAAATCCTTAACAAAATTCTAGCAAACAGAATCCAACAACATATTTAAAAAAATCATACACCATGACCAAGTGGACTTTATCCCAGGAATGCAAGGATTCTTTAATATCCACAAATCAATCAATGTAATACACCATATTAACAAATTGAAAGATAAAAACCATATGATTATCTCAATAGATGCAGAAAAAGGCTTTGACAAAATTCAACATCTATTTATGATTAAAACTCTCCAGAAAGCAGGAACAGAAGGAACATACCTCAACATAATAAAAGCTATATATGACAAACCCACAGCAAGCATCTCCCTCAATGGTAAAAAATTGAAAGCATTTCCCCTGAAATTAGGAACAAGACAAGGATGCCCACTCTCACCACTACTATTCAACATAGTTTTGGAAGTGTTGGCCACAGCAATCAGAGCAGAAAAATAAGTAAAAGGAATCCAGACAGGAAAAGAAGAAGTGAAACTCTCTCTGTTTGCAGATGACATGATCCTCTACATAGAAAACCCTAAAGGCTCTACCAGAAAATTAATAGAGCTAATCAACAAATACAGTAAAGTTACAGGATATAAAATTAACACACAGAAATCTCTCGCATTCCTATACACTAACAATGAAAAAACAGAAAGAGAATTTAAGGAAACAATACCATTCACCATTGCAACAAAAAGAATAAAATACTTAGGAGTATATCTAACTAAAGAAACAAAAGACCTATAGATAGAAAACTATAAAACACTGATGAAAGAAATCAAAGAGGACACAAACAGATGGAGAAATATACAGTGTTCAGGGATTGGAAGAATCAATATTGCCAAAATGGCTATACTACCCAAAGCAATCTATAGATTCAATGCAATCCTGATCAAGCTACCAACGGTATTTTTCACAGAACTAGAACAAATAATTTCACAATTTGTATGGAAATACAAAAAAGCTCGAATACAAAAGTAACCTTGAGAAAGAAAATGGAACTGAAGGAATCAACCTGCCTGACTTCAGACTATACTACAAAGCCACAGTCATCAAGACAGTATGGTACTGGCACAAAGACAGAAATATAGATCAATGGAACAGAATAGAAAGTCCAGAGATAAATCCACGAACCTATGGTCACCTTATCTTTGACAAAGGAGGCAAGGATATACAATGGAAACAAGACAACCTCTTTAGCAAGTAGTGCTAGGAAAACTGGTCAACCACTTGTAAAAGAATGGAACTAGAACACTTTGTAACACCACACATAAAAAAAAACTAAAAATGGATTAAAGATCTCAATGTAAGACCAGAAACTATAAAACTCCTAGAGGAGAACATAGGCAAAACACTCTCTGACATAAATCACAGCAGGATCCTCTATGACCCACATCCCAGAATATTAGAAACAAAAGCAAAAATAAACAAATGGGACCTAATGAAACTTAAAAGCTTTTGCACAACAGAGGAAACTATAAGCAAAGTGAAAAGACAGCCCTCAGATTGGGAGAAAATAATAGCAAACGAAGCAAGAGACAAAGGATTAATCTCAAAAATGTACAAGCAACTCCTGCAGCTCAACTCCAGAAAAATAAATGACCCAATCAAAAAATGGGCCAAAGAACTAAACAGACATTTCTCCAAGGAAGACATACAGATGGCAAAAAAAACCACATGAAAAGATGCTCAACATCACTCATTATCAGAGAAATGCAAATCAAAACCACAATCAGGTACCATTACACACCAGTCGGGATGGCTGCTATCCAAAAGTCTACAAGTGATAAGTGCTGGAGAGGGTGTGGAGAAAAGGGAACCCTCTTACACTGTTGGTGGGAATGCAAACTAGTACAGCCACTATGGAAAACAGTGTGGAGATTTCTTAAAAAGCTGGAAATAGAACTGCCATATGACCCAGCAATCCCACTTCTGGGCATACACACCGAGGAAACCAGATCTGAAAGAGACACATGCACCCCAATGTTCATCGCAGCACTGTTTCTAATAGCCAGGACATGGAAGCAACCCAGATGCCCATCAGCAGATGAATGGATAAGGAAGCTGTGGTACATATACATCATGGAATATTACTCAGCCATTAAAAAGAATATGTTTGAATCAGTTCTAATGAGATGGATGAAACTGGAGCCCATTATACAGAGTGAAGTAAGCCAGAAAGATAAAGACCATTACAGTATACTAACACATATATATGGAATTTAGAAAGTTGGTAATGATAACCCTATATGCAAAACAGAAAAAAAGACTCAGATGTATAGAACAGACTTGTGGACTCTGTGGGAGAAGGCGAGAGTGGGATGTTTCCAGAGAACAGCATGTACATTATCTGCAGTGAAACAGATCACCAGCCCAGGTTGGATGCATGAGACAAGTGCTCGGGCCTGGTGCACTGGGAAGACCCAGAAGGATCGGGTAGAGAGGGAGGTGGGAGGGGGGACCAGGATGGGGAATACATGTAACTCCATGGCTGATTCATGTCAATTTATGATAAAACCCACTACAATATTGTAAAGTAATTAGCTTCCAACTAATAAAAATAAATGGAAAAAAAAAATTAGCAGATGACCTGAGTAGACAATTTTTCCCAAGAAGAAACATACACATAGACAGACACATGAAAGGATGCTCAACATCACTAGTCATCAGGGAAATCAAAACCAGATATTTTTTCAAAAGAAGAAACATACACATAGACAGGTATATGAAAAGATGCTCAACATCACTAACCATCAGGGAAATCAAAACCAACACCTCACACATATCTGAATGGCTATTATCCAAAAGACCATAAATAATAAGTGTTGGCAAGGATGTGCAGAAAGGGAAATTTCATGCAAATAACTTTAGGAATGTAAATTGGTGCTTTTACTACTCAAAATAACAGTGACTATTCTTAAAATATTAAAAATATAACTACCATGGCTTCCCTGGTAACTCAGATAGTAAAGAATCTGCCTGCAATGCTGGAGACCTGGGTTTGATTCCTCAGTTGGGAAGATCCTCTGGACGAGGGCATGGCAATCCACTTCAGTATTCTTGCCTGGAGAATTGCATGGACAGAGGAGCCTGGCGTGACTCCATGGAATCACAAAGAGTTGGACACGACTAAGAGACTATGCACAGCACAGCACATATAATCCAGCAACTTCATTCCTGGATGCTTAGCCGAAGAAAATGAAGACACTAATTTGAAAAGATATACACACACCCCCATACTCACTGAAGCATTATTTATAATAGTCAGGAGGTGAAAGCAACCTAAGTGTCCATCAATAGATGAATGGATAAAAAATGATGTGACATATATACACGCTGCAATAGTACTCAGCCATAAGAAAAATGAAATCTTGCCATATGTAACAACATGAATGAACCCAGAAAGTATTACGCTAAATGAAATAAGTCAGACAGAAAAACTCAAATCCTATAAGATTTCATCTAAATATCCAATCTAGAAAAAAAAACTGAACAGAATGAAAGAGAAATAAAGTCACAGATAAAGAGAACAAACAGAAAGAGAGGAGGGAAAGCTGGGGGAGGGGAGAGAAATAGGTGTGGGAGATTAAGAGGTAGGAAAATTCAGTTACAAAATAAATGAATTAAGGGTATGAAAAGTACAGTGTGTGGAATATAGTCAATTACTATGTAATATATTTGTGTGGTGACAGGGGGTATCTAGACTATCATCATGGTGATCATTTTGAAACATATAGAAATGCTGAATTACTGTGTTGCATACTAGGAACTAACATAGTGTCATAGGTCAATTATACTTCAAAACTAAACAAACTAACACAGAAAATGAGATCAGATCTGTGTTTACCAGAGGCAGAGGTTGGAAGGAGAAAGAAATGGATAAAGGTAGTCAAAAAGTAGAAACCTCCAGTTGTAAGATAAATGAGTACTAAGAACAAAATGTAGTACAACTAAGAAATATGAATAACACAGCTATATATTATGTATGAAAGTTGTTAAGACATTAAATTCAAAGAGTTCTTTTCTCAGAGAAATGATTTTTTTTTCCTATTTTGTTAATTTTGATTCCATATGAGATTACAGATATTCACTGAACTTATTGTAGTAATCAGTTCAATTAAGTCACTCAGTCCTGTCTGCCTCTTTGTGACCCCATGGACTTCAGCATGCCAGTCTTCCCTGTCCATCATCAACTCCTGGAGCTTGCTCAGACTCCTGTCTATCAAGTCAATGATCCACTATTTCATCCTCTGTGGCCCCCTTCTCCTCCTATCTTCAATCTTTCACAGCATCAGGGTCTTTTCTAATGAGTCAGTTCTTCACATCAGGTGGACAAAATATTGGAGTTTCAGCTTCAGCATCAGTCCTTCCAATGAATATTCAGGACTGGTTTCCTTTAGGATGGACTGGTTGGGTCTCCTTGCAGTCCAAGGGACTCTCAAGAGTCTTCTCCAACACCACAGTTCAAAGGCAACAATTCTTCAGTGCTCAGCTTTCTTTACAGTTTAACTCTCATATCCATACATGATTACCAGAAAAACAATAGATTTGACTAGATAGACATTTTTTGGCAAAGTGATGTCTTTACTTTTTAATATGCTGTCTAAGTTTGTCATAGCTTTTCTTCCAAGGAGCAAGCGTTGTTTAATTTCATGACTGCAGTCACCATCTGCAGTGATTTTGGAGCCTCCCCCCGCCAAAAAATAAAGTCTGTCACTGTTTCCATTGTTTCCCCATCTATTTGCCATGAAGTGATGGGATCAGTTGCCATGATCTTAGTTTTCTGAATGTTGAGTTTTAAGCCAACTTTTTCACTCTCCTCTTTTAATTTCATCAAGAGGCTCTTTAGTTCTTCGCTTTCTGCCATAGGTGTGGTGTCATCTGCGTATCTGAGGTTATTGATATTTCTCCCAGCAATCTTGATTCCAGCTTGTGCTTCATCCAGCCTGGCATTTCACAAGATGTACTCTGCATGTAAGTTAAATAAGCAGAGTGACAATATACAGCCTTAATGTACTCCTTTCCCAATTTGGAATCAGTCTGTTATTCCATGTCCAGTTCTAACTGTTGCTTCTTGACCTGCATACAAATTTCTCAGGAGGCAGGCAAGGTGATCCGGTATTCCCATCTCTAAGATTTTTCCAGTTTGTTGTGATCCATACAGTCAAAGGCTTTGGCATAGTCAATAAAGCAGAAGTAGATGTTTCTCTGGAACTCTTCCTTTTTTGCTGATCCAACGGATATTGGAAATTTGATCTCTGGTTCCTCTAAATTTTCTAAATCTGGCTTGAACATCTGGAAGTTCATGGTTCATGTACTATTGAAGCCTGGCTTGGAGAATTTGAGCATTACTTTGTTAGTGTTTGAGATGCATGCAATTGTGCAGTAGTTTGAACATTCTTTGGCATTGTCTTTTTTGGGAGTTGGAATGAAAACTGACGTTTTCCTGTCCTGTGGCCACTGCTGAGTTTTCCAAATTTGCTGGCATATTGAGTGCAGCACTTTCACAGCATCATCTTTTAGGATTTGAAAGATCTCAACTGGAATTCCATCACTGCCACTAGCTTTGCTCATAGTGATGCTTCCTAAGGCACACTTGACTTCACATTCCGGGATGTCTGGCTCTAGGTGAGTGATCACACCATTGTGGTTATCTGGGGTCATGAATATCTTTTTTGTATATTGTAGTAATAACTTCATGATTCTGTGAGTTAAACATTATGCTGTATACCTTAAAGTTATACAGTGTTGTATATGAATTGTTTTTCAGTTATAATGGATAAATAAAGTTGTATCTTTCTGTGCCAAAAAAAAAAAAAAAATACAGTTCCTAAGTACCCACTGAACCTTAAGGCCATTGTTCTTACCTTAATACCAGTAAAAATAAAATACAAATATTACTTATGGTCTCAAGGAACTTATGAACTATAATTAAAAGATTGTAAATTCCATACTAGCAGAAAATTTAAGCCATGGAATCTAGCCAACCCTTAATCAAAATCTGGCCTCCTTTCTGCTGCAGAGAAATAGGAGAATTAGGTGTGTGCTTATAAAGGGGAATAAAGGGACACAGATCTTGCTTTAGGGTGTGCTAACAATAGACTGTAAAATTTTATATGTAGAAAGTCCCTTTCTGCTTTACACCAAATTTAATCTTACTCTCAATGATAATACAATAATTATTATTTACTAAGTGTTTTTTTAAGGACCAAGCACTATACATGCTTACATTATTTATCATAAAAAGTTACGAGCTGCTATTATTTTCATTTCAGATTAACAAATGAAGAAACTAATATTCAATGGATTAGAAACTTTTTCCTAAACAGATACTTGCCCAAGATCTGTCAAAGTAAAAGGCACAGGTTAAACACTGAGCATAAGAATAACAAAATAATACTTTACCACACTTGTTATCTCATGTTAATTAGGCTGTCTATCTACTTAATGACATCCCCATGAGTACAGAAATGGCTCATAATTCTTTTCTATCCTTCTTAATTTCAAAGTAAGAGCAAGAAAACCTGTTGATTATTTTAAGGGTTCATACACAGGGTAGATTTTTCTAGATAACCCCTTCAGTCCTTCCCCATTCTGAAGTTCTGTGATAGTGAAACAAAGAAACATGCCACGAGCAATAAAAGCCTCCTGGAACTTTAAGACTTGGTAAGAAAAAGTTATAGTGAAGAATCAATGATTCATATCAATTCCATAGCCTATACCAAAAGAAAAAAGATTAATTTAAAATGTCCATACAAATAAAATATGAAGTTGAGAACAGTACAAAGTGTTTCCAACAAAAGTATCAGTCAGTGTCCTGTGACCAAAGCCGCCTATAGGAAATGAGTGCTGAAGGGAAAATAGGGTAACAGGTACTTTAGGTTGTTCTGGCAGCTTTGCTACTGCTAGGTCACTTCAGTCATGTCCGACTCTGTGTGAACCCGTAGATAGCAGCCCACCAGGCTCCTCCGTCCCTGGGATTCTCCAGGCAAGAATACTGGAGTGGGTTGCCATTTCCTTCTCCAATGCATGAAAGTGAAAAATGAAAGTGAAGTTGTTCAGTCGTGTCTGACTCTTAGCGACCTCATGGATGGCAGCAAACCAGGCTCCGCCGTCCATGGGATTTTCCAGCAAGAGTACTGGAGTGGGGTGCCATTGCCTTCTCCATCTGGCAGCTTTAGGCAGGTCTTAGAGAAAAAGCCTTCCTTGAAACAAATCACATTGTTACAACACAATCAAATATCAAAGCTAAATGTTTGTGACAAGTACTAGTCTAATATAGGTGGGTTTTTGTGTTCCATAAAATTTCAGATTAAGTTTGTACTAAGTATTTAAAAGTACACAGACTGATTTATTACAGTTTGCACTTCCCTGCCTTAATCACTATCATTATTAACTCAGTACAGTGAGTTACTATACAGATTTCATTCCTTTTTAAGACAACTCTGTCATAACAGAAGGAAAGGAATTTGGTATATGAAGAGATATACAATGAAGATATATAAAATGCTGGTGATTTTATAGTCAACAAAGATTGTTCTCCAAATCACCACCTTTCTATGAAACAAATTCTGGCAGTGAGAAAACCTAATTACACAAACCACAGCTTTCTCCTAAGGCCACACTTCCTGCAAATGCTACAGGGGTTCTAATTCCAGCCAGACAGATTTTCCAAGTAGCCATATAAGGATAAGCAAAAATACACAAACCCTCCAACAGGCTGATGTAAGGTCATAGGGCAGGCATATGAGAACCAAATATGGTAGTTAAATTCTCCAGCTCAAAACAGATACTTAAAAAAAAAAAAAAAAACCTGCAACCACCAACTCCAAAACATCAGTTATTGAACCACAAGAAAACTAATAAGCAATTAATCTATTTTTATTAGCATTGACTGAATGACAAACATGAACCAGTCAATCATGTATTGCACCATTTCTGTCTTTTTCTTTTTTCCTTTTCTACTGCAGGAAAAGGTTACTGTGAAATGTACAGCTGAATTAGATAACAGGGTATTGCACCTAAATAAATAAATTAGTCCAACTGCCTACAGAAAGAAATATGCAAGAGAATGCTGTCTGCCCTATTGTAGGGAAGGCACTGTCCTACACTATGACTAAGAAAACTACCCATATATAAGACATCATTTGATAGTATAAGTCCTGAGGGAGTCCTTATCCTTATTTAAATCACAGAATAGAACATAAAGAGAAGACAATTTCCCTTACTTCTCACTACCAAAACCCCATGAAGGGCAGTAATAATCATAGAGTTCTAACTAGCATCATTAATATACCTTCATAATTTTGAAAGCTGTTAATTCAGTCAAGGTCAAATAAAACCAAAATCATTTTGAGAGTGTGTGTCAACAGATATAAGCATTCATGTTCTTTGATTCAGAAACTTCACTTCTAGATTCCTATTTTAAGTAAATAATACAAAAGACAGTAGAATTGTGTGCCTGAAGAGATTATGCATTGTTTTGATGTGTTTTTGTTGTTGTAATTTATTTGTTTGTTCTTAATGGTGGAGAATTGAAAGTTGCCCGCATATCCAATCATTCATACCCAGTTAAGCAATCAATGGTGTAATCACTTGAAAGACTGCTATGAACACATCAAAACTGACCACCAGCAATTATGTAGCAGCAAAGAAAAATAGCTATGATGTAAAGAGTAAAAGAGGTCTAGAGAATTATGTTTTTACTATGATTCCAACTGTGAAAAGGAGAACTATATATGCAGTTTAAAAACTAGACAGCAATCCAAACACAATTATTATGACCACTTAGAGCAGGAGTGAGTGTGTATCTCCCTGCTCATGTGACTAATTATACTGTGCTGGAATTATGAGATTATGTGAATTCCCCCTGCTAAACTTTTCTAGTGGTGTTCCACAGCTTTACAATTTTTTTAATATTTCAAAAAAAGCCAATTCATGTATACTGAACTCATAGTAGAATCAACACAACATAGCAGAAAGACCATTGACTATGGAACTTACGGCCCTGATGATCCTCACCTCCTGGCATTTACTTCTTTATAGAAGTCCTTCCTGTATAGTGTGGGCAGGGACTGTTACTTTCTTCCAGTCAATAGAATATGCCAAAGATGACAGGACACCACTCTAGTGATGATGTTATAACACTGCTACACAGGGCTTTATTTTTCTAGCTGACTTAGAAGAGTTTCTCTACCCTTTGTTGGCTACGAAGAAGCTGTCATGAGTACTAACAGCTTCAAGGAAATAAATTTTGCCAACTAACACAGGCTGAAATTGAAGAACATAGGGAAAACCACTAGGCCATTCAGGCATGATTTAAATCAAATCCCTTACGATTACACAGTGGAAGTGACAAGTAGATTCAAAGGATTATATCTGATTAACAAAGTGCCTGAAGAAATACAGATGGAAGTTAGGAAAACTGTACAGGAGGTGGTGATCAAACTCATCCCAAAGAAAAAGAAATGAGAAAAGGCAAAGTGGCTGTCTGAGGAGGCTTTGCAAATTACTAAGGAAAAAACAGCACCAAAAGGCAAAGGAGAAAAGGAAAGACATACCATCTGATTGCAGACTTCCAGATAATAGCAAGGAGAGATAAGAAAGCCTTTATGAGTAAACAATGCAAAGAAATAGAGGAAAACAATAGAATAGAAAAGACAGAGATCTCTTCAAGAAAATTAGAGATACCAAGGGAAAAATTCATGCAAACACAGGCACAATAAAGGACAGAAATGGTATGGATCTAACAGAAGCAGAAGATACTAAGAAGAGGTGGCAAGAATATACAGAAGAACTGTACAAAAAAGATCTTCATGACCCAGATAACCACGATGGTGGGATCACTCACCTAGAGCCAGACATCCCAGAATGCAAAGTCAAGAGGGCCTTAGGAAGCATCATTATGAACAAAGCTAGTGGAGGTGATGGAACTCCAGTTGAACTATTTCAGATCCTAAAAGATGATGCTGTGAAAGTGCTGCACTCAATATGTCAGCAAATTTGGAAAACTCAGCAGTGGCCACAGGACAGGAAAAGGTTAGTTTTCATTCCAATCCCAAAGAAGTGAAATGCCAAAGAATGTTCAAACCACTGCACAATAGCACTCATTTCACATGCTAGCAAAGTAATGCTCAATATCCTTCAAGCTAGGTTTAAATAGTATGTGAACTGAGAAGTTACATATGTACAAGCTGGATTTAGAAAAGGAATAGGAACCAGGGATCAAATTGCAAACATCCAATGGATCATAGAAAAAGCTAGAGAATTCCAGAAAAACATCTACTTCTGCTTCATTGACTATACTAAAACCTTTGACTTTGTAGATCACAACAAACTGTGGAAAAATTTTAAAGAGAGGGGAATAACAGACCACCTTACCTGCCTCATTTGAAACCTGTATGCAGGTCAAAAAGCAACAGTTAGAACTGGACATGGAACAACAGACTGGTACCAAATAGGGAAAGGAGTAGGTCAAGGCTGTATATTGTCACCCTGCTTATTTAACTTACATGCAGAACACATCATGTGAAATGCCAGGTTGGATGAAGCACCCGCTACAATTAAGATTGCTGAAAGAAATACCAAAACCTCAGGTATGCAGATGAAACCACCCGTATGGCAGAAAGCAAAGAGCAACTAAAGAGGCTCTTGATGAAGGTGAAATAGGAAAATGAAAAAGCTGGCTTAAAATTCAACACGCAAAAAACTAAGATCATGGCATATGCTCCCATCACCTCATGGCAAATATATGGGGAAACAATGGAAACAGTAAAAGACTTTATTTGGGGGGGCTCCAAAATCACTATGGACAGTGACTGCAACCATAAAAATAAAAGACGCTTGCTCCTTGGAAGAAAAGCAATGACAAACCTAAACAGCATATTAAAAAGCAGAGACATTACTTTGCCTACAATGGTTTGTATAGTCAAAGCTATAGTTTTTCCAGTAGTCATGTATAGATGTGAGAGCTGGACAATAAAAAAGGCTCAGCACCACAGATTGATGCCTTCGAACTATAGTGCTGGAAAAGTCTCTTGAGAGTCCCTTGAACAGCAAGGAGATCAAACGTGTCAATTCTAAAGGAAATCAGTCCTGAATATTCATTGAAAGTACTGATGCTGAAGCTGAATCTCCAATACTTTGGCCACCTGATGCGACGAGCAGACTCATTGAAAAAGACCCTGCTGCTGGGAAAGATTGAAGGCAGGAGGAGAAAGGGACAACAGAGGATAAGTTGGTTGGATGGCATCGCCACTCAGTGGACATGAGTTTGAGCAAACTCCGGAAGATGGTTAAGGACAGGGAGGCCTGGAGTGCTGTATTCCACGGATTTGCAAAGAGTCAGACTGAATGAGCGACTGAGCAACAGTAACCACATTTGTTTGAAGATGGATTCTTTTACAGTGGAGTCTCCAGATGAGAAACCTTTCCTGCTTGATACATTGATGTAGCCTTTTAGGATCTATTTAAGGTATACCAGGAGTCCTGACCTTTAGGCACTGTGATATAATAAATGTGTATTAAGTCACTATATTCACAGTAATTTGTTAAACAACATAGAAAATTAATACATAACCCAAATGACTTGGATTTGAATCTCAGATCCTCCACTTATTATCTGTGTGATGGAGCAAGTTGATTCATCTCTGGCTCTTAAATTCCTCATTTATTAGTTGAGAGTAATAATACTCACCTCCCAGAACAATTGCACAGAAAATTATACACAATAGAAGCAATGTGCACCTAACACTGACTGCTATATTGTAAATTGTCTCTCAAGGTTGAAATTTTATGTATCTTGTCCATCATTCTATGTACCTTCTTTAATTATATCTGACCCATAGCAGGTGTTCTATAAATATGTGCCAAGTTAATAAATGTAAATAAGCTCTCAAAGAAATGTAGGTACTTTAAATATATATAAGGAACTTTAACTGTATATAATTGAGAGAGAACCCCTGCATTCAAGGTATTAAAAACAATGACTTACACCACAGTACAACAACAATATAGGACATTCTTTCTGGAGTAGTATGCTAGTGAGGGCATGCAGATAAGGACTCTGGGATCAAACATAAGAAAATTGTATCTGCACAATTCAGTGTAACCTTTTGATAAATTGCCATCAGTAAAAAATGTACATATATGAAGATGATAAAGATGTATTTAAATCAAGCAGTGTAGTCACTAGGCAGACATGATAAGGTTAGTGGTTTATAAAGTGTTAGACTGAAGTTTGAACATTCATAAAGTCTAGTGATTTTTTTTTCACTCACTTTATGAAGGGTCTCTACGAAGCAAGATGGGCTATTTAGCACATCCAGGAAAGGTTTTAGGGACTACTCAGAGACTGTGAAAGTCATTCAGTCATGTCCGACTATTTGCAACCTCATGGACTATTCAGCCCATGGAATTCTTCAGGCCAGAATACTGGAGTGGGTAGCCTATCCTTTCTCCAGTGGATCTTCTCGAGCCCAGGAATCGAATCGGGGTCTCCTACACTGGAGGCGGATTCTTTACCAACTGAGCTATTCTTTACCAACTACATATTTCAAATCCTAAAAGATGATCCTGTTAAAGTGCTGAACTCAATATGCCAGCAAATTTGAAAAACTCAGCAGTGGCCTCAGGGCAGGAAAAGGTCAGTTTTCATTCCAATCACAAAGAAAGGCAATGTCAAGGAATGTTCAAACTACTGCACAATTGCACTCATCTCACATGCTAGCAAAGTAATGCTCAAAATTCTCCAAGCCAGATTTCAACAGTATGTAAACCGTCACTTCCAGATGTCATTGGAAGAAAAGCTATGGCCATCCTCGACAGCATATTAAAAAGCAGAGGCATTACTTTACCAACAAAGGAACATCTAGTCAAACCTATGTTTTTTCCAGTAGTCATGTATGGATGGGAGAGACTATAATGAAAGGTAAGTGCTGAAGAACTGATGCTTTTGAACTGTGGTGTTGGAAAAGACTCTTGAGAGTCTTTTATCTGACGTTAGTGATATTTCTCCCGGCAATCTTGATTCCAGCTTGTGCTTCTTCCAGCCCAGCGTTTCTCATGATGTACTCTGCATGTATCTTAAATAAGCAGGTGACAATATACAGCTTGAGCTCTAGAGGGATTCTATTTTCCTTGCCTCTTTTAATTTCTAGAGGCTACCTGCATTTCTTGACTCATGACCTCTTCCTTGCTTCACTCCCAACCTATTTCCATCATTAAATCTACTTCCTCTTCTGCCATTGAATCTTCCTCTGCCATTCTCTTATAAAGACCCTTGCAATTATTAGGTTGACATAAAACTAATTGCAGCTTTGCATTGCTGAACTTTCCCATTTGATATTAGAACACATTATTAACTGTGGTTATGGTATACATCAATTTATGCACATTTCTTCTTTTATGCTTTTTGGCTAACAACTTATTGCCTGCTGTTTATTTTATATTTATTTTAGGTTATAGAAATGATTTTAGACTAAAAGCAAATTTGAGCAAGCTTTTCATTTGAGTTAAAAATGGGTTGTAAAACAGCAGACACAACTCACAACATCAACAATGCCTTTGACCCAGGAACTGCTAATGAATGTACAGTGCAGTGGTGGTTCAAGAAATTGTGCAAAGGAGATGAAAAAAGCTTTAAAGATGAGGAGTGCAGTGGCCAGGAATTGGAAGTTAACAATAAGCAATTGAGAGGATCATCAAAGATGATCACTACGTGAGAAAATGCTAAAGAACTCAACGTCAACCATTCGATGGTTGTTCAGCATTGGAAGTAAATTGGAAAGTAAGAAAGTCAGATAAGTGAGTGCCTCACAAGCTGACTGCAAATCGAAAAACTAAAAATAAACATCATCATTTTGAAGTATTGTCTTCTCCTATTCTGTGCAAGAACAATGAACCGTTTCTTTTTTTTCTCTTTCTTTTTCTTTATTTTTTCTTTTCTTTTCTTTTTTTTTTTTTTTTGATCTTCATAGGAGATTTATTTATGGCCGTGGAGAGGATCTGGTAACTCTTGCTTTGAAAAGCAGCCAGACTCAAGAATGAACCGTTTCTTGATCTGATTGTGACATGCGACAAAAAGTGGATTCTATACAACAACCAGTGACAACCAGCTCAGTGGTTGGACCAAGAAACTCCATAGCACTTCCCAAAGCCAAACTTGCACCAAAAAAAGTCATGATCACTGTTTGGTGGCCTGTTGCTGGTCTGATCCACTACAGCTGTCTGAACTATCACATTACATCTAAGAAGTATGATCAGAAAATTGATAACAACAAAATTTGCAACACTTGCAGCCAGCATTGGTCAGCAGAATGGGCCCAGTTCTTTTTTTTCCATGACAATGCCTGACTGCACATCATATAACCAATGCTTCAAAAGTTGAACAGATCGGGCTATTAAATTTTACCTCATCTGCCATATCCACCTGAATTCTTGCCAAACAACTACCATTTTTTCAAGCATCTCGAAAACTTTTTGCAAGAAAACTGCTTCCACAACCAGCAGGAGGCAGAAAATGCTTTCTAAGAGTTCATGAAATCCTGAAGCACAGATTTTTATGCTACAGGAATAAACAAACTTATTTCTTGCTAGCAAAAATGTGTTAATTGTAATGATTCCTATTTTTATTAATAAAGATGTGCTTGAGCCCAGTTATGATCATTTGAAATTCAGTCTATACTACCAGCAGCTCTATGCCAATAAAATGGACAACTTGGAAGAAATGGACAAGTTCTTAGAGAAGTATAACTTTCCAAAACTGAACCAGGAAGAAATAGAAGATCTTAACAAACCCATCACAAGCAAGGAAATCGAAACTGTAATCAGAAATCTTCCAGCAAACAAAAGCCCAGGACCAGATGGCTTCACAGCTGAATTCTACCAAAAATTTAGAGAAGAGCTAACACCTATCTTACTCAAACTCTTCAAGAAAATTGCAGAAGAAGGTAAACTTCCAAACTCATTCTATGAGGCCACCATCACCCTAATTCCAAAACCAGAAAAAGATGCCACAAAAAAAGAAAACTACAGGCCAATATCACTGACGAACATAGATACAAAAATCCTTAACAAAATTCTAGTAAACAGAATCCAACAACATATTAAAAAAATCATACACCATGACCAAGTGGGCTTTATCCCAGGAATGCAAGGATTCTTTAATATCCACAAATCAATCAATGTAATACACCATATTAACAAATTGAAAGATAAAAAACATATGATTTTCTTAATAGATGCAGAAAAAGCCTTTGACAAAATTCAACATCCATTTATGATTAAAACTCTCCTGAAAGCAGGAACAAAAGGAACATACCTCAACATAATAAAAGCTATATATGACAAACCCACAGCAAGCATCACCCTCAATGGTGAAAAATTGAAAGCATTTCCCCTGAAATCAGGAACAAGACAAGAGTGCCCACGCTCACCACTACTATTCAACATAGTTTTGGAAGTGTTGGCCACAGCAATCAGAGCAGAAAAATAAGTAAAAGGAATCCAGACAGGAAAAGAAGAAGTGAAACTCTCTCTGTTTGCAGATGACATGATCCTCTACATAGAAAACCCTAAAGACTCTACCAGAAAATTACTAGAGCTAATCAATGAATATACTAAAGTTGCAGGATATAAAATTAACACACAGAAATCTCTTTCATTCCTATACACTAACAATGAGAAAACAGAAAGAGAAATTAAGGAAACAATACCATTCACCATTGCAACAAAAAGAATAAAATATTTAGGAGTATATCTACCTAAAGAAACAAAAGACCTATAGATAGAAAACTATAAAACACTGATGAAAGAAATCAAAGAGGACACAAACAGATGGAGAAATATACCGTGTTCATGGATTGGAAGAATCAATATTGTCAAAATGGCTATACTACCCAAAGCAATCTATAGATTCAATGCAATCCCTATCAAATTACCAACGGTATTTTTCACAGAACTAGAACAAATAATTTCACAAATTGTATGGAAATACAAAAAACCTCGAATAGCCAAAGCAACCTTGAGAAAGAAGAATGGAACTGGAGGAATCAACCTGCCTGACTTCGGACTATACTACAAAGCCACAGTCATCAAGACAGTATGGTACTGGCACAAAGACAGAAATATAGATCAATGGAACAGAATAGAAAGCCCAGAGATAAATGCATGAACCTATGGACACCTTATCTTCGACAAAGGAGGCAAGGATATACAATGGAAAAAAGACAACCTCTTTAGCAAGTGGTGCTGGGAAAACTGGTCAACCATCTGTAAAAGAATGAAACTAGAACACTTTCTAACACCATACACAAAAATAAACTCAAAATGAATTAAAGATCTCAATGTAAGACCAGAAACTATAAAACTCCTAGAGGAGAATATATGCAAAACACTCTCCGACATAAATCACAGCAGGATCCTCTATGACCCACATCCCAGAATTTTAGAAACAAAAGCAAAAATAAACAAATGGGACCTAATGAAACTTAAAAGCTTTTGCACAACAGAGGAAACTATAAGCAAAGTGAAAAGACAGCCCTCAGATTGGGAGAAAATAATAGCAAACGAAGCAAGAGACAAAGGATTAATCTCAAAAATATACAAGCAACTCCTGCAGCTCAACTCCAGAAAAATAAATGACCCAATCAAAAAATGGGCCAAAGAACTAAACAGACATTTCTCCAAGGAAGACATACAGATGGCAAAAAAAACCACATGAAAAGATGCTCAACATCACTCATTATCAGAGAAATGCAAATCAAAACCACAATCAGGTACCATTACACACCAGTCGGGATGGCTGCTATCCAAAAGTCTACAAGTGATAAGTGCTGGAGAGGGTGTGGAGAAAAGGGAACCCTCTTACACTGTTGGTGGGAATGCAAACTAGTACAGCCACTATGGAAAACAGTGTGGAGATTTCTTAAAAAGCTGGAAATAGAACTGCCATATGACCCACCAATCCCACTTCTGGGCATACACACCGAGGAAACCAGATCTGAAAGAGACACATGCACCCCAATGTTCATCGCAGCACTGTTTCTAATAGCCAGGACATGGAAGCAACCCAGATGCCCATCAGCAGATGAATGGATAAGGAAGCTGTGGTACATATACACCATGGAATATTACTCAGCCATTAAAAAGAATATGTTTGAATCAGTTCTAATGAGATGGATGAAACTGGAGCCCATTATACAGAGCGAAGTAAGCCAGAAAGATAAAGACCATTACAGTATACTAACACATATATATGGAATTTAGAAAGATGGTAACGATAACCCTATATGCAAAACAGAAAAAGAGACTCAGATGTATAGAACAGACTTATGGACTCTGTGGGAGAAGGCGAGGGTGGGATGTTTCAAGACAACAGCATCGAAACATGTATATTATCTAGGGTGAAACAGATCACCAGCCCAGGTTGGATGCATGAGACAAGTGCTCGGGCCTGGTGCACTGGGAAGACCCAGAGGGATCAGGTAGAGAGGGAGGTGGGAGGCGGGACCGGGATGGGGAATACATGTAAATCCATGGCTAATTCATTTCAATGTATGACAAAAACCACTGCAATGTTGTAAAGTAATTAGCCTCCAACTAATAAAAATAAATGGAAAAAAAGATTAAAAAAATAAAAATAAAAATAAATAAAATGAAAAAAATAAAATAAAATAAATTCACAGTCTAAAACCACAATTACTTTTGTACCACCCTAATGCATTTAGTGCCCACCTAGATAAACCAGGGTAACCTCTCCATCTCGAGATCCTTAACTAAATCTTAGAGGCAAAGTCCCTCTTCCCATATAAAGCATCATTTACAGGTTCCAAAAATTAGGATTTGGAAATCTCTAGAAGCTGTATTTACTAACTTAGGAGTTAGTATTAGTAGCTATTAGTATACATTAACAAGAGTTTTCTGACAATGAAACAATCTATTTGAAGAATTTTAATAGAATCATCAATGGAGAAGGTCAATATGTAAAAAGCTGTTTAAAAAAAAAGATTGTTTGCAGTGAATAAACTGTTGGACAGACTGGGCTATACAGACTGGGCTATAAGTCTAGTTCATCTAAAAAATTCTATAGATCTTGAATTAGATTTCACGAATAGATACAATTCCTTCCACATAAAATCTTACACTAATGTTACTTGTTTTATTGAGGCAACAACATCACTAAGAAAAGTAATTGATCAACAAACATTTACAAAACATCTCTTCTGAGCTAAGGATTGAAGACATATATGATAGAGTTTCTATCCTCAGAGAGTTTAATGAAGTACTTAAAATATAACTAACAATATGATGAGTATCCCTTATGAAATAAATAGACAATAAATGCTAAAGGAGTTTAGTGATAGAGAGAACTGCCTTACTTTAAGTAGCCAGAAAAGACTTCATTAGGGTAAGATGGGTAGATGGGTATGACCATGGCCTGTGGAATAGGAAAAGAATAATTCAGGTGGAGGAAACACTGGGACTAAAGGCACAGAGGTGAGGCTATAAACCTGGCATATGCAGGAAGTAGTAACTAGTATCTAGACCAGACAGTGCCTCTAGTACAGAGCTTTCCATTGATGGCACATAAGATGACTTTAAGTACATGATTAAAGATGTCTCTTTAATTGTATGCATTTATGCTAATGTGTAATAGAAAAATAGGCAATTAGAACATTAAATCCATGATTTCACAGATATTGTTTGGGATAAATCAAGAGATTTATTCAAGCATATATTCATTCATGCATCCTCTAAGTCCATAAGCATGTATTCATTACACAGTTCTGGGGACTGGGCACTGTGCAACAGCCTGAGAACACAATAGAGGTGCACAAAACAAAGACCCCAAGTCCAAGGAGTTCACAGTCTAGTAAGAAAGATAAAAACAGAAAATTATAATAAAATATGCAATGACATAAAAATATGCACCAGGTTGGATGCATGAGACAAGTGTTCGGGGCTGGTGCACTAGGAAGACCCAGAGGGATCAGGTTGAGAGGGAGGTGGGAGGGGGGATCAGGATGGGGAATACATGTAAATCCATGGCTGATTCATGCCAATGTATGGCAAAAACCACTACAATATTATAAAGTAATTAGCCTCCAACTAATAAAAATAAATGGACATGACTGAGTTATTTAGCACACACTCATGCAACCTAGGTTGAGGGTATCTTCTGGAGAAGATTAAAATATATTTAACAAGGTTAATATGAGGATCTTCAGTGGAATGGATTGCAGAGGGAGAAACAGTTGAGACAATAATTCTTCTTTCAGTAAAAGAATGTCAATTTAAGTCAGCTGGGGTTTACCCTGTAGTTCTCAGAAATATATAATTAACAAATGGATGCTAAGATTCCTAAGTCATGCCCTTCTATTTCTCAAGATTAATATCATCATCATAACCTCATTCATTATGGAGAAAAAACTTGATAGGAGAAAAAGTTGAGCTGTTTATAAATACATAGGTTTCACCAAAGAATATGCAAAAGAACCTTGGGCTGAATGCAGGTGCCTAAAAATGTGACAAAGGCCTAATTTTAAAAAGAAATTTCATTTTTTCAAAAGAAAAACTAAGTTACTGTCATACTTAGGTAAGGTACTTATTTCAATGGCCTTGATTTTATTTACAATTAGTCTGTTAGTCTCTCAGTCGTGTCCAACTCTTTGCAACCCCATGAACTGTAGCCCACCAGGCTCCTCTGTTCATGGGAGTCTCCAGACAAGAATACTAGAGTGGGTTGCCGTTTCCTTATCCAGGGGATCTGCCCGACCCAGGAATCGAAACTGCGTCTCCTGCATTGCAGTGAATTCTTTACCATCCGAGTCACCAGGGAAACACCAGTCAGTTGGTAATGACCCACATTTTGGTTAACAGTCCAACTAGGATCATTGCAATTTCTTACTCTTTTTAAAAATTATTTATTTACTTATTAAAACCCTTTTTATCTTGTATTGGGGTATAGCCAATTAACAAACAATGTTGTTATAGTTTCAGGTGAACAGAGAAGGGACCCAGCCACACATATACATGTATCCATTCTCTCCCAAACTCCCCTCTCATCCAGGGGGCTACATAACATTGAGCATAGAGCATAGTTCCATGTGCTATGCAGTAGGTCTCTGGTGGTTATCTATTCTTAATATACCAATGTGTACATGCCCACAGCAAACTCCCTAATTATCCCTTCCCCCATCCTTCCCCCAAGCAACCATAAGCTCGTTCTTAAAGTCTATGAGTGTATTTATGTTTTATAAGTTCATTTATATCATTCCTTTTTAGATTCCACATATAAGGGAAGTCATATGATATTTCTCCTTCTCTGTCTCACTTACTTCACTCAGTAGAAGACTCTCCAGGTCCATCCAAGTTGCTGCAAATGGCATAATTTCATTCTTTTTATGGCTCAGTAGTATTCATTGTATATATGCACCACATCTTTTTTATCCATTCCTCTGTCAATAGACATTTAGACTGCTACCAAGTCATGGTTACTGTAAACAGTGTTGCAATGAACACTGGAGTGCATGCATCTATTTGTATCATTTTCTTTTTCCAGATATATGGCCAGGAGTGGGATTGCAGGGTCATATGGTAGCTCTATTTTTAGGTTTCTAAGGAATTTCCATGCATATTGGCTATACCAACTTACATTCCTACCAACAAAATAGAAGGGCCCCCTTCTCTCCACACCCTCTCCAGCATTTATTGTAGATTTATGTATTGTAGATTTTCTGATGATAGCTATTCTGCCTGCTGTGAGGTGATAGCTCATTGTAGTTTTGATTTGCATTTCTCTAATAATTAGCAACGTTGAACATATTTTCATGTGCCTATAGGCCATCTGGAGGTCTTCTTTGGAGAAATGTCTGTCTAGGTCTTCTGCCCATTTTTTAGGTGGGTTGTTCGATTTGACACTGTTAAGCATCATAAGATGCCTGTAAATTTTGGAGACCAATCTTTTATTGGTCACTCACATCATTTGCAAATATTCTCTCCCAATCTGTGGGTTGTCTTTTTGTTTTATTTATTGTTTCCTTTGCTGTGCAAAAGCTTTTGAGATTAAGTAGGTCCCACTTGTTTGTTTTTTATTTCTATTATTCTGAGAAATGGATTGAAAAATTTATTGCTGTGATTCTTGTCACAGAGTGTTCTGCCTATGGTTTACTCTAGGAGTTTTACAGTGTCTGGGCTCACATTAAGGTCTTTAATCTATTTCAAGCTTATTTTTATGTATGGAATTAAATAGTAATCTAATTTATTTTTTCTTACATGTAGCTGTTCAGTTTTCCCAGCACCATTTGTTAAAGACACTCTTTCCAACATTGTATAGTCATGCCTTCTTTGCCATATATGAATTGATCATAGGTACATGGGCTTATTTATGAGTTTTCTATCCTGTTCCATTGATCTATATGTCTATTTTTTGCCAGTACCACATTGTTTTGATGACTGTAGATCTGTAGTACACTGTGATATCAGCCTGATTCCTCCAGCTCTGTTTTCTTTCTCAAGATTGCTTTGGTTATGCCAGGTCATTTGTGTCTCCATACAAATTTTTAGGGTTTTTGTTCTAGTTCTATGAAAAATTCCATTGGTAATTTGATAGGGATTTCATTGTCTTTGTAGGTTGCCTTGTGTAGTATAGTCATTTTGACAGTATCGGTTCTTCCAACCCATGGACATGGTAATCTACAAAAAGCACTTCTAAGAGGGAAGTTTACAGCACTAAAATCTTACCTCACAAATTAAGAAAAGAAGAGAGGACAAGATGGTGGAAGAGTAGGTTGATATGGAGTACATCTGTCTCCACAGATGCATTAGGAATACATCTTCAGACACAGAAGGTCTCACAGAATACCAGCTCCAAGTGGGTAGGAGTCCCTGACCACTTGAAAGGAATATACAGATCCACGAAAAACTCAGTAGGACAAAGGAAGGAGATGAAAAAGAGGAGAGTGAGCTAGTCAAGACTAGACCTGCACCCAGGGCATGAGGAAATTAAAGCAGGGGTCAGATCCCCACATTGGGGCAATTGTCTGGGAACCTGGAGAAGCATTTGAAGCTGCTGGAGAGTGCATCAGTTGATCTGTGACAGTCTGAATGGAATGAGAACCACACAGGCAATCCTTGCCACAGCTCTATGAACCCTGGACAGGGATGTAAATACCCTGGAATGTGTGGGGGCTGGGAGCTCAAGCATAGGGATTGGAGAGCAATCCCAGGGTGAGGTCTGCTGTTGACTTTGGGAAGAAGGCCCTAGGGGATGTGAGGGAGGAGATCATGGTGGGGAATGAGTTGGAAGAAATCAGAGCATCCATAGACATTAGGCAATAATGCTGAATCATGCACAGGGGGTGGAGCCATCACTGTAGCCTCTATCACTCCACATGTCAGCACTGACCAATAGAGAAAGACCCCAGAGAGGGTGGCCCTTCAAGTGTCTAACATGCTGAGCAATAGAGAAGTTCCCAAACCTGGGGGGTGGGGGGTGGGAGGGTGTTAATTGCCTGATGCTCCAAGCAACAGAGAAGGACCTGAGCCAGGTGGGCCTTTTAAGTGCTTGACATACCAGGTAACTGAAAAGGACCAGCCACAAAGGCCTTTTGAATGCCAACTGCCAGAGGCTAGAAACCATAGCTCCTGAAATTGGCTGAGATGGGCAGCATCCCTACACACTTGGTTCCACCCAGGGTCCCTGCAATAGAAGCAAATGCACCACTTCCACACTCAATTTTCACTGGGCAAGAGTTGCCAGAAGCTAGAAAAAAAAAACCCAAGAGCACCATATCTCCTGCATATCTGGTATTGTGAGGGTCCCTGTGATCTAAGCAGCTGCACCACCTCCACACCCAGTTCTCATCAGGGCAGACCAAGTCCTCCAGGGCAGCCTCAAGAGCAAACTCCTATGGATGACCCACATTCAGAGGTGGAAATAAAACCACAATTGAACCCCAGGGGCAGTGTAGCTGAGGAATAGGATCCAAAACCTTCTCATCAGTTATACAAGCTACAGGTTAAATTCACACGAGAAACTAGGCAGACTCTGTGTCGATGGAATATATAAAAGGACAATGAGAGCTCCCACAAAAGATAACTCACTAGCTCTGGTAGCTGTGGACACTGGAGGCAACAATATGCAGGGGAACGGTCAGATTAGAGTCTGAGCTGTCCCCGTAGCAGGTCAAGAGACCAGCCCAGTATTGGAGAGCATCCGAGGGAGGCAAAGGTGGACTGTGACTCACAATGAGGGACACAATGTTGACAGCTGAAATCTAAGAAAAACATATATAATCATTCTTTTTTGAATTTTTCTGTACTTGGTTCTGTTATTATTATTATTATTATTTTCCTCTGTTGCTGAGGCTGTTGATTTCATTATTACTATTAACTATTTAATCTTTTGGAACTTTACTTTTTTAACCAACCTTTTTACTTCCTTTATTTACTGCTACCTCTACGTTGGCCTTTTGCAGTTCTGTGGGGTTTTTTCTTTCGTTTTTTTGTTTGTTTGTTTTTTCTTGTTATTCTTTTCCTGCTATAGTTATTCTTTAACATATATAAATCTTTCTATACACTTCTATTTAACATTGCTTTTCTAAATTCTTTTACTTTTATTTTCTTACTTTTATTTCTCTTTTACAACATGTTAGTTTGTTTTCTTTGCTTAATCCCCCAGTTGGCACTCTGCTTTTTGTTTTGTTTCTTGGTTTGCATTTTAGTTAGTTCTGTTTTTAATTGGTTGATAAAATTTTTGCTTTCCTTTGCTTCTCAAGTCACATTCTTGTACTTTCTTTTCTTTGGAATGTTGTGGTTTTGTTTGTGTGTGTGTATGTCTGTGTCAGCTGGCGCAGAATCCACCTGCAATGCAGGAGACCTTGGTTCAATTCCTGGGTCAGGAAAGATCCTGGAGAAGGGGTAGGCTACCCACTCCTGTATTCTTGGGCTTCCCTGGAGGCTCAGAAGGTAAAGAATCTGCCTACAATATGGGAGACATCAGTTTGATCCCGGGTTTGGGAAGATCCCCTGGAGAAGGGAAAGGCTACCCATTCCAGTATTCTGGCCTGAAGAATCTCCATGGAAGAGGAGCCTGGCAGGCTACACACCATGGGGTCACAAGGTATCAGACACGACTGAGAAACTAAGCACAGCACAGCATGTGTGTTAGTGTATTCCACTGTTTCTGTTAGTACTAGATTTTAAATTTACCATTTGCTTTGGTTCATCTTTTGCTTTTTGTTATTTTGTTTATGTGTGTTGCATGTCTGTTTAATTGACTTTAATTCTATAACAAACAATTTGTGGAATCTCAGTCCCCAGAGAGAGATATGACCTGAGCCTTTGGAGTGGGAGCACTGAGTTCAGGACCCTAGACTGCCAGAGAACTTCTAACCTCAGGGAGTATTAATTAGTGAGAACTCCCACAAAGGTCTCCACCTATATACAAGACCTGGCATCACCAACTGCCAGCAGCATCCAGTGCAGGACGCCTCACCCAAACAACAAGCAAAACAAAAACATAAACCTAATCATCAGCAGACAGTATACTGACAAACACTCCAAAACCAACCACCTGACAGAACCCTGCCCAACAGAGAGAAAAAAAAAAACAAAAACAAAAACTTGCCTCCTCCCACCAGAATGCAGGCACAAATCACTCCCAACAAGAAGCCTACATAAACCATGGACCAACTTTACCCACTGAGAGCAGAAACTGAAAGGATGAAGCCATATAACCATAAAGCCTAGAAGAAAAAGATCTCAAACACACTTAGTTGGAAAAAAATGAAAAGACAGAGAAATATTAAACAAATATTACATAAAAGAAAAATTAAACAAGATAGAAATTCACAAGATCTTATGAAGAAGAGGAAACAGCCAAACTATGTGAAAAATAATTCTGAATAATGATAGTAAAAAATGATCCAAAACTTTGAAAATAAAATGGAGGAAATATAATAATCAATTAAGACATTTAACAAGAATCTAGAAAAAAGAATAAACAAATAGACAAAACAATTACTAAAAGTTGAAAATACTCTAGAAGGAATCAACAGCAGAAAAACTGACGCAGAAGAACAGATAAGTGAGATGGAAGATAGAATGATGGAAATAATTGCTGAAGAGTGAATAAAGGAAAATGAATGAAAAGAATTGAAGATAGTCTCAGAGATCTCTGAAACAATACTAAACACAACAATATTTGAATTATAGAGGGCCCAGAAGAAGAAGAGAAAAAGAAAGGGTCTGAGAAAATTTTTGAAGAGATTATATTTGAAAATTTCCCCAACATGGGAAAGGAAAGAGTCAACCAAGTCCAAGAAGCACAGAGCATCCCATACAGGATAAACATAAGGATAAACATGCTGAGACACATACTAATAAAACTAAAAAGATTAAATACAAAGAGAGCATATCAAATGCAGCAAGGGAAAAACAACAAATAACATATAGGGAAAACTCCATACGCTTAACAGCTGATCTTTCAGCAGAAACTCTGCAGGCCAGTAGGGAATGGCACGATGTATTTAACGTACTGAAAGGGGAAAATCTACAACCAAGATTACTCGGCAAGGATCCTATTCAAAAATCGATGGAGAACTCAAAAGCTTTACAGACAAGCAAAAATTAAGAAAAATTAGCACGAACAAATGAGCTTTGCAAGAAACGTGAATGGGACAAGAGAAGGAAAAGACCTAAAAAACAAAACCAAAATAATTAAGAAGATGCCAAATCGAATAGGTATAGATATAGATATATAGATATAGATAGATATAAATAAAGATATAGATATAGATACTGCTGCTACCACTGCTAAGTCGCTTCAGTTGTGTCTGAGTCTGTGTGACCCCATAGATGGCAGCCCACCAGGCTCTGTCATCCCTGGTATTCTCCAGGCAAGAACACTGGAGTGGGTTGCCATCCCCTTCTCCAATGCATGAAAGTGAAAAGTGAAAGTGAAGTCACTCAGTCGTGTCCAACTCTCTGCGACCCCATGGACTGCAACCTGCCAGGCTCCTCTGTCCATGGGATTTTCCAGGCAAGAGTACTGGAGTGGGTTGCCATTGTATATATATATATATATATATATATATATATATATATATATACACATACAATTACCTTAAATGTAAATGGATTACACACTCTTACCAAAAGACACAGACTGGTTGAATGGATTAAAAAACAAGACTCATATATATGCTGTCTACAAAAGACCCACTTTAGACCTAGAGACATATACAGACTGAAAGTAAAAGGATGGAAAAAGACATTCATCCAAATGGAAGTCAAAAAGAAGCCAGAATGAAAATTCTCATATCAGGCAATGTAGATCTTACAATAAAGAATATTGTAATAAATAAAGACAGATGGTACACAATGATCAAGAGATCCAAGAAGAGGATATAACAATTGTAAATATTTATGTATCCTACATGCAAGCACCTCAATACATAAAGCAAAAATTAATAGACAGAAAAGGGAAAATTGACAGCAACACAAAAATATTAGGGGATTTTAACACCTCACTTGCATCAATGGACAGATCATCAAAACAAAATTAATAAGAAAGCATAAGCCTTAAATGATACGTTAGAGCAGATGGATCTAATTGATATCTTCATGACATTCCATCCAAATGCAGATGAATACACTTTCTTCTCAAGTGTACATGCAACATTCTCCAAAACAGACCACATTCTGGGCCACAAATTAAGCCTCAGTAAATGTAAGAAAATTGAAATCATCTCAAGTTATCTTTTCTGACCATGATGCTGTGACTAGGTATCAATTACAGGGAAAAAAAAAAAAAAAAAAAAACTTTTAAAAACAGTCACATGGAGATTAAACAATACGTTTCTAAATAATGAACAGGATACTGAAGAAATAAAAAGGAATTGGAAAACATTCTTAGAAACAAGTGACAACAAAAACACGATGACCCAAAACCTTTAGGATGCAGCAAAGCAGTTCTAAGAGGGACATTCATAGCAAGACAATCCTACCTCAAGAAACAAGAAAAACATCGAATAGAAAACCTACCTTTACATTTAAAGCAACTGGAAAAAGAACAACAACAATAACAGCAAAAATCCAAAGTTAGTAGGAAGAAAGAAATCATGAAGATCAGATCAGTAATAAATGAAAAAGAAATGAAGGAAACAATAGTAAAGATTAATAAAACTAAAAGCTGATTCTTTGAGAAGATAAAATTGACAAACCATTAGCCAGACTCATCAAGAAAAAAATGGAAGAAGAAACAAATGAACCAAAAAAAAAAAAAAAGAAAGAAAGAAAGAAATGAAAATGGAGTGGTTACAACAGACAACACAGACATACAAAGAATCACAAAAGACTATCATGAGTAACTAAATGCAAAATGGACAACCTGGAAAAAATGGACAGATTCCTAGAAAAATTCAACCTTCCAAGACTGAACTAGGAAGAAACAGAAGTCACGAACAAGCCAAATACAAGCAATGGAATAAGAATTGTGATAAAAAAATCTCCCAAATACAAAAGCCCAGGGCCAGATGGCTTCACAGCTGAATTCTATCATTTAGAGAAGAGCTAATGCATATTCTTCTGAAACTATTTTTTAAAATTGCAGATGAAGAAACATTTCCAAACTCACTCTACAAGGCCACTGTCACCCTGATACCAAAACCAAAGACATCACACAAAAAGGAAAATTACAAGCCAATATCTCTGATGAACACATATACAATAATCCTCAACAAAATTCTAGCTAACAAAATTAAACAGCACATTAAGAAGACCATATATCATGATCAAGTCAAGCTTATCCCTGGGATAAAAGGATTCTGCAATATACACAAATCAATCAATGTTTCCTTGGAAGAAAAGCTATGACCAACCTAGACAGCATGTTAAAAAACAGAGACATTACTTTACCAACAAAGGTCCCTCTAGTCAAAGCTATGATTTTTCCAGTAGTCATATATGGATGTGAGAGCTGGACTATAAAGAAAGCGGAGCACTGAAGAATTGATGGTTTTGAACTGTGGTATTGGAGAAGACTCTTGAGGGTCCCTTGGACTGCAAGAAAATTCAACCAGTAAATCCTAAAGGAAATCAACCCTGAATATTCATTGGAACGACTGATGCTGAAGCTGAAACTCCAATACTTTGGCCACCTGGTGCGAAGAACCAACTCATTGGAAAAGACCCTGATACTGGGAAAGATTGAAGGCAGAAGGAGAAGGGGATGACAGAGAATGAGATGGTTAGATGACATCACTGACGTGATGGACATGAGTTTGAGTAGACTCTGGGAATTGGTGATGGACAGGGAAGCCTGGCATGCTGCAGTCCATGGGGTCTCAAAGAGTCGGACATGACTGAATGTGATACACCGTATTAACAAATTGAAAGATAAAAACCATATGATCATCTCAACAGATGCAGAAAAAGTTTTTGACAAAATTCAGCACCCATTTATGATGAAAACTCCTCAAAAAATTGGCACAGAAGGAACCTACCTCAACATAATAAAGGCCCTATATAAAACCCAGAGCCAGCATTTTTCTCAATGGTGAAAAAGTGAAAGCATGCCCTTAAAATCAGGAAGAAGATAAAAGCACCCACTCTTCCTACTATTATTCAACATAGCTTTGGAGGGGCTAGCTATGGCAATCAGAGAAGAAAAAGTAATGAAAGGATTCTAGAATGGAAAAGAAGAAATAAAACTCTCACTTGTTTGCAGATGACATGAAACAATACATAGAAAACCCTAATGATACTATCAGAGAATTACTAGAGCTAGTGAGTGAATTTAGTAAAGCCACAGGATACAAAATAAATACACAGAAATAACTTGCATTCTTATATTCTAACAAAAGAAATCAGAAAGAGAAATTAAGGAATCAATACCATTGCAACAAAAAGAATAAAATACCTAGGAATAAACCTACCTAAGGAGACAAAAGAGTTGTATACAGAAAACTATAAGACGCTCATGAAAGAAATCAAAGACAACATAAACAGATGGAGAGATAATCCATGTTTCTGGGTTGGAAGAATTAATATTGTGAAAATGACTACTACCAAATATAAACTACAGATTCAATGCAATGCCTTTCAAATAACCAATGGCATTTTTCACAGAACTAGAACAAAAAAATTCACAATTCGAATGGAAACACAAAAGACCCCGAATACACAAACAATCTTGAAAAGGAAGAATGAAGCTGGAGGAATCCACCATCTCGACCTCAGACTATACTACAAAGCTACAATTATCAAGACAGTACAGTACTGGCACAAACACAGAAATATAGACCAATGGAACAAGATAGAAAGACCAGAGATTTCTATCCACACACCTATGGGCACCTATATGACAAAGGAGGCAAGAATATACAATAAGGGAAAGACAGTCTCTTCAGTAAGTGGCACTGTGGACAGCTATGTGCAAAAGAATGAAATTAGAACACTTCCTAACGGTATACACAAAGACAAACTCAAAATGGATCAAAGACCTAAATGTAAGACCAAAAACTATACAACTGGTAGAGGAAAACAAAGGCAGAACAGTGTATGACATAAATCACAGCAAGATTCTTTATGACCCACCTCTGAGAATAATGGAAATAAAGATAAAAATAAACAAGTGGGACCTAATTAAACTTAAAAGCTCTTGTACAGCAGAGGAAAGTATAAACAAGGTGAAAAAGACAAATCTCAGAATGTGAGAAAATAAGAGCAAATGAAACAACTGACAAAGGATTTACTTCCAAAATATAAAAGCCACTCTTACAACTCAATGCCAGAAAAACAAAGAACTCAATCAAAAAGTGGGCAAAAGATCTAAGAAGATGTAGATATGGCTAATAAACACATGAAAAGATGCTCAAATCACTCGTTATTAAATAAATGCAAATGAAAACTACAATAAAATATCAGCACACACTGGTCAGAATGGCCATCATGAAAAAAATCAACAAAAAAATAAATGCTAGAGGGTATGGAGAAATGGGAACCTCTTTCATTGTTGGTGGGAATGTGAACTGATATAGCTACTATAGAAGACAGAATGGAGATTCGATAAAAAACTAAGAGTAAAACTACCAAATAACCCAGCAATCCCCCTACTAGGCATATACCTTGAGGAAACCAAAATTGAAAAAGTCACATGTATCCCAATGTTCACTGCAGCACTATTTACAACAGTTAGGACATAAAGCAACTTAGATGTCTATCAACAGATGAATGGGTAAAGATGCTGCAGTACATATATACAATGGAATATATACCCCTCAGCCATAAAAGGGAACATATTTGAGTCAGTTCTAATAAAGTGGATGAACCTAGAGCCTATTATACAGAGTGAAGTAAGTCAGAAAGAGGAAAACAAATATCATATATTTAAGTGTATATGTGGAATCTAGATAAATGGTACTGATGAACCTATTTGTAGGCCAGCACTGGAGACACAGACATAGAGAACAGACTTATAGTCATGGGGGTGGGGGAGGAAGGAGAGGGTGGGACAAATGGAGAGAGTAACATGGAAACATATACACTACCATATGTAAAATAGATAGCCAATGGGAATTTGCTGTATGACTCAGGGAACTCAAACCAGGGCTCTGTAACAACCTAGAGGGGTGGGATGGGGTGGGAGGTGAATGGGAGATCCAAGAGGGAGGGGCCATATGTATACCTATGGCTGATTCATCTTGATGTATGGCAGAAACCAAAACAATATTGTAAAGCAATTATAAAAAATAAATTAATTTTTAAAAAAGAATAAACAAGAAACCTCAGACAAACAACCTAACTTACACCTAAAACAACTAGAGAAAGAAGAACAAATGAAACCTAAAGTTAGTAGAAGGAAAGAAATCATAAAGATCAGAGCAGAAATAAATGAAATAGAGACAAAGAAAACAGTTGCAAAGATCAATGAAACTAAAAGCCAGTTCTTTGGAAAGATAAACAAAATTGATAAGCCTTCAGCCAGACTTATCAAGAAAAAAAAAAAAAAAAAGATGACACAAATTAATAAAATTAGAAATGAAAAAAGTTACAACTGACTCCACAGAAATACCAAGGATTATAAGAGTCTACTACGAGCAACTGTCTTACATTAGCCATGCCATATTTTTTCATTAATAACACCATAAACTTTTATAAATGAACAATGTCCAATACTTGGACTTTAGGAATTACTCACCTTAATTAGTTTATTTTTTTCATGAAATGTTTTACTCTGATGCTGTTTAGAGTTTAGCATAAATTCAATAAATCATAAGTCTCACAAAATAACCAATATGTGGGAATATTCTTTTATAGCATGATCTTAAGAGTGTACTAATCTATATGCATGAACAATGCCCAAAGGGCTTCCTAAAAAAGAGGGACTGAAGAGAAGAGGGGGAAGAAAAGCCACTAGACCTATTTTAAGTTTTCTAAAACAAGGCAGGCTGTAAATTCTTTCAGAACAAACACCTTTTCCCTCACAGAGCTGAATGTTTTATCAGCAGGTATTCAGGAAATATGTGTTGAATTGATAACAAGTGTATCTCTATGTATTATACAGAGCTTTTCTTTTTTTGCTTCCACGACTTCAAGAAACTAATCTTTCTCTTCACTGCACAAAAAGAGGTAAAAAATAACCATCAGTTACCCAGATTTCCACAATCTTACTCCCAAAGTCTAGGACAACAAGGAATAGCATTTTTTTTTTTAGAAATAGCATTTTATCAAGGGAGGTTATATATTCCCTCTTTGGAGACTTTACTAAGGGAAAATTGATTATGATCCTTCTGGGACAATTCACAGGCAGTCCTTATGTGTATGGACTGGATGACTTCTTATGATCCCTCTACACAGATGTTTTTAATATTTTATTTTTAGTATGTTTGATGCTGAGAAAAATGGGAAAGACTGAAAGCCATTTATTTCCACAATGAAGAAGGAATTTTCAGTGTTCTACTCTAGGTTTCTTAATAACAAGTGATATCAGTCAAAAAAAATAGATTAACTTTTATTATGCCCTTTCTATCAAGATATAGTTGTTTTAGTACACTAAAGCGTTGTTACAAAAATTTGAAAGTCATAATACTATTTTTTATATGACATATGGCCTGCAGGATCCTTGTTCCCTGACCAGGAACCAAACCCATGCACCCTGTGGTAGAAGCGTGAAGTCCTAACCACTAGGAAACCAGGTAATTTCCCATAATGCTATTTTAAGACCAATCTTGTACTAAGAGAAAATTTATCCACAAGAACAACAAGGCCCAACTGGATTTTGATGCTTATTAATTTTGGTAATTGGTGCAACCATTTTTGATGGGGTTCAAATGTTTGTGGTTGGGAAGAGTTAAAAATATGTTGGAAGGGGGAAGGAGGAGCTAAAATTCTCTTTATCTAATGAGTTGGTGGAAGCAAAAGAGAAATATTGATCATTTCAGCATTGAGCCTTTTTGCTATAAGCTTGACCAATGGCAAGCACTGGATAGCCCCCTCCCTAGGCAGTCTGGCTCAAGAGACGATCCTTATCAAATTTAACATAGCAGTTGGCATGAACTAAACCCTATCTAAATACAGGACATTGATACGTAGAACCCTGAACCAAACATTAAACCATACTGCTGGAAGTTCTATAACCCTTTAGAAAGAAAAAAAAAAAAAAAGAAAGGACCAAGGAGAACAGGAAGGGAGAGCAAATGTAAGATGATTGGGGTTTTATAAATACATATAAATACACCTCAGATTTTTGTAAGACACGATTGTTTACACAAAAGATCAAGGCCAGGATCCCAAAGTGAAGGGATTATTAAGAACTCTAAAAGGTATTTTTCAGATAATAAAAAGGGGGCTTAGCATGATTTGTTCCAGTATTCCAAGGTAACTGATAGGCAGTTCTACCACAAATCTTTAACTTTTCATCACTACTACATCTGGCTTTAAACAGAACTGTATAATAATCATGAAAATCATGCCTGTGAAAAAACGTTCAAATATAAGAAGAAAGTGCAAACTATACCTAAGATCTACTTTCCACACCCTTCTCTAATGTAACAACAGGAAAATTGAGTAAAGCTTGAATTGAGCTAATAAACTATTGTTGTTTTCAGAATACTTATTCAAGAAGATCAAGACAGGGTCACTAGAAAGGGTAGACAAAGTATTTAGGGACATTTGTTGGGAAGTAGAATGTTGATTCCTGTGAGATAGCATGCCAACTTTCAGGCAAGGACTTCTGCCTTTGAGTCCTCACATCACATACAACTCCTTATTTGCAGACCATATTATGTAGTCTCAAAAATCGACATCTCCAGACTGCCTCACTTATTTTGGCTCATGTGACTTTAAAACAATTACTATGGTAGATGCAATTTCTATATAGTTTGGGAAAATGTTTTTTTTTTTAAAGTTTAATGCTATTATATACAACAACAAGCATCTGTCTTTATTATTATATGCTTTTACATATAATAAGAGCTCATGACTAATCATATGAAATGAAAATTGCTATACATTTTTATTAAAACAACACAGACATATAAATTAACGTCTACCATTCCAACTTCAAATATTTTCATGAAGTCGTATAAGGACATTAAAAGGTGGTACTTTTTGCAAACGTGGGTATGGAATTAGGTCATAATTATCTCGCTCACTGGACTTCCCTGGTGTCACAGATGGTAAAGAATCTACCTGCAATGCAGGAGACCCGGGTTCAGTCCCTGGGTTGGGAAGATCCCCTGGAGAATGGAATGGCTATGCACTCCAGTATTCTTGCCTGCAGAATTCCATGGACAGAGGAGGCTGTTGGACTACAGTCCATGGCGTCACAAAAAGTCAGAAATGACTTGGTGACTAACACACTATCTCACTCATTAGGAGATTGTGTACTTTTCCTTATAATTGCTTATTGGAGAAATATGTGGACAACCCAAAAGTTCAGGTTTTGCACTTTTCTTCCCCCAGAATCTCTTAACATGAGCTGTTGCACAATATGGTATCTAATTGTTGTAGCAGTAGCCCATTTTAGATGTTCTCTATATAGTCCAAGAAATAAGATGTTTATGCACTGTATCTCTAGATCTATATATTAGCCTGAAAGTATAATTCCAATAGTCCTCTATCCCACTACTTTATACAATGAAAAAATAAAATATATGTCTGTAGCAAATGATTTTCAAAAAGTAATTAGATATTGATTTATAGTTACTCTACTTAAGTATCCAGACATAAATTATTTAGATAATATTGTGCTAGATGTTTTGTATTTCAAAACATCAACTTTTCATGAAATCTAGAGTCACTGAATTTTAAAATTATATACATGCTATATGACTAATGGGACTTCCCCTACACAGACCCTGATATTTGGGTAGTGTAAGGATTCCCTGGAATGTATAGCTTTAGTTCTAAGGTCATCTTTTTGGTAGAGTCAGACTAAATATCAAGGGAGATATATATACATACTCCTCTCTTAAGACTCCACACAGAGACTGATCATAACCATAAAATAAAAGGGATACAAACATATACCAAACAAAAATTATTCTTCAATTTCAACTTCAGAATGTAATAATAAGTCCTAATGCAACTGGATAAAAAATGTTTAGTCACATTCTCCTATAATATTTTTAGATTTTCCTTCCAACAACTTTTTTTTTTAAATCACATAAATTCCAAAGTCTGGTATAGAATCAGCCTTATTATGGATCTTGCCACACTTCCTACATATCCCCCCCCCTTTTTTCATTGTTACACTTTAATTTTTTTTTACTTTATTTTTATTAGTTGGAGGCTAATTACTTTAAAATATTGCGGTGGTTTTTGCCATACATTGACATGAATCAGCCATGGATTTACATGTGTTCCCCATCCCAATCCCACCCTCCCACCTCCCTCCCCATCCCATTCCCTTTAAAACTCACCAGATATTTGTCTCGTTGCCTGACCAATTTGCTGTATCACCACCACCATCCCAAGTGTTCTCTCAATATTGCTCAGAGTATTTAAATTCAAGACCTTTATTTCTAAAAATTTAAGCAGAAACTCATTGAAACATTTTCACCACAACCACAGCTTTTTGAGTTCAAAATATTTAGTTGATGAGCAAGACCAATTATGCTTAAGATTCTGAAAGTGTGAGATCAGATTACACAATATTAGTAACAGATTTCCAATGACAATTACTTGCAGAAGTTTTCTTCCATAATACTCTTAATTTTATATTATTTATATTCCACTTGTGAGGGTGATGAGAAGCAAAGGAAGGTTTAGTGACCTAATCAAATTACCCAGGCATCAGGCATACCTCACCCTAAAGCTACATTCTCTAGCTAAAAGCTTAAAATTCTTTCCCCAAAACAATATGTTTTAATCTACTTTTAGTTAGACTGTCTTACACAAGTTAATTTTCTTATATTGGGATAAAAGTACATGTTCTGCATTCTAACTAATCATACACAAATAAGCTTTTATTATTTATTATTTTAAATTTCTACTCTAAAGAATTCTAAGTTTTTAACATGATGTAACAGGCAACTAGTATTATTGGTACTGCTATAGATCAATTAATTAAGAAGTATTTTTCGTGATTTTCCAAGTTCAGAAGAAAAGCATTTTTACAATGACTTTTAAACTAGTTTCAGAGCTATATTCATACTGGATAATTAATAAATAACAATCATTAGGCAGAATAACATAAGCATTAAAATTATGAGCTCTGGAATCAGACAGATCTGAAGGGTGTTTGCTAGTTCTCTAACATTGTTAGCTCTCTAAGTCTGTTTCCTCTTCTTAAAAAAGTCATAATAATAGAGGATTAAGAGGTACCAACTACTACTACTACGTATAAAATATATAAGCTACAAGTATATATTGTACAGCACAAGGAATATATACAATATTTTGCATTAAATATAAATGGAGCACAACCTTTAAAAAATGTGAATCACTAGTTGTATACCCGATATTTATAATATTGTAAATCAACTCTATCTCAATAAAAAAAGGGGAAAAGGGAAGAAAAAAATGAGCATAATGGGAGTACTGATTCCACTGAATCGTCATAAGAATTAAATGACACAATGCATCTAAAGTTCTTACCACTATGCCTGGCATATTTTAAGTGCCAAATGAGTGATAGTTCTTACTATTAACAACTAAAGCTGATAAATTATTTACATGAAAAATTAAAATTAAAAATGAGATGAGTTATCATATTTGTAACATATCATCTTCCTTCTAAATCACACTGGATAGAATTTTCTTAAATAATAAAGCCACTATTATATATATACTGTTATAATTTCAGTGTTGAGAAATATGCTGCACTTATGGTGAAACAATTGGCTGAGTGGTAGTGAAATAAAATTTCCTCATGTCGTAGCTCAACTAGGAAGACTATTCTCTGGTTTTAAAAAGGTGAAGTTCTTTTTGTCTTGAGTCACTGCTGGAAATCCCCTCAGCAAAAATGTTTTGCTGTACTCCAACTCTGTGACAGGGTCTCATCTCCAGAAAAGACTAAGCCAAAGGGACAGAACTCAAAGACTAGAGTTCAGAACCAGAGTTTACAAGTCACAGAAGTACTGCTTTCTTGATGAATTTAGATTTATAGAATCATTACAAGCCACATTTTAATTATATTAAAAAGAATCAAAAGTCATAAAAGTTCAATACATGTCACAAATGCTATTTTAAAAATGTCCTTAGTTAAGCAATTTTATTCAAGAAAAAAAAAGAACTAAATTATATATGAAAATGTTGCTACTAACCTATCTTCCTCACTCGCACCTGACTCTCATATGCAGATTATAGATGACACATTTGCCTAGTTAGGCATCATCTGGTCTTTTTCCTACTTTTCAGGCATCTTATGGTTATTAAATGGCAGTTACATATTCCCAATCACATGACAAGATTTTAATGTACTTTGACATAATTTCTGTTCAGTATCTATCCAGCAAGAGAGAGTACAAATAACACAGTGTTTAGGAGTGTTTAGTCACAACAACCTGAGTTCTAATCCTAGTTCTACCATTTGTAACTCTTTGATCTTGACCAATGTACCTAGTTTCCGGGTCTTAGAAATATCCCCTTCAATCACATGAAATAGATCTAATACTAGTACTTACCTCACAATGTTATCACAAGGATTAAACTAATTGAAATGAAGTATATAAAACACTGGGCACTGTACCTGACATACACAATGCATAAATAAATGTTAGGCTTTACTATTACTAGAGTCAAATCCTGATTAGCCAGGTTAATGAAAAGTAATGAAACAAAAATCTAGCAGCACTACTGAATACTTTTAAACATACAGTTTATAAATTTGTGATGATATTTTTAATCTTATATTTAAATTTTGCCTGATGTTCTGGCAATCGGAAACACTTCCAACAAACCAATAAAGCTAAAATGTGAAGGACTGAGCCAGAAAACAATCCCTTTGCTTAGAATTCTTCTCTATTGGCCAAGTGTGAAAAGTCAGCTTTGCTCTCATATTAATAAAAATAGTCATCATAAATGAGTTGTGTCCTCTTTCTAAATGTATGTTTGTTTAATCTTGGTCTGTATTGAAGGAAGTAATTAAATACTGGGTTTAGAAGGCTTCCTGGTAGGCTGCAAAGTACAACAGAACTGAAAGCAAACAGATGGTCATATAGTCATCAACAGATTCTGTTTAATTTTATCATTAAGAAATGAAACACATTTATCCTTGATAATTCACCTAACACAGAAAATATTCCTGTAAAATATATGCTTCACAGCACAATATATATTTTGGAAAATAATTTAAAGATTAACTACAGAAAATTAGAACATTTGACTTGATTATGTCTAGGGCTTCAATTTATTTTTCTTTTCCAGCACAACCCACGGGGTGCCATGCTATGCTCAGTCACTTTAGTCCTGTCTGACTCTTAGAGACCTCATAGACTGTAGCCTTCCAAGCTCCTCTGTCCATAGGATTTTTCAGGCAAGAATACTGGAGTGGGCTACCATGCCCTCCTCCAGGGGATCTCTCCTGACCCAGGGATCAAACCCATGTCTCCTGTATCTCCTGCATTGCAGGTGGATTCTTTACCACTGAGCCACTGGGAGGAGGGTCGACCTTAAGGTTTATTAATCAAAGACCTTTCCTTGACAGAATAGTATTTGAGCTAAAAATAAATTTATTTTATCCTTTTCTCCTACCATATTATGAAATTTTTACTAAACTTCTGCAATGCATTCTTTCTTACTAGCATTTGAATTTCAAAAATCCAAGAGTCATGATCATTGGTAAGTGTGTTTCCCAAGCCTCTTTAAATTGGACAAAATTATTCCAAAGGTTTTGCCATTGCTGCTGTGATGTTAAGGAAATCAGCCACTAAATATAGGACATCAATCTAAAGGCACTGATCTTTAGATTGTTCCTGCATTTGCCTCATGAGAGCTGCCATTTCCCATGGTTCAGGGTATCCAAAAAGCATGTCCAAATGGCCATGTCATGAAATTTCTAATTTTGCTCTTGCAAATAGCTTATGAATATCTTTACACAGCATTCAAACAAACCTTGGCAGCTATGACAAAGACCACAGCATATTTCAAATTAATGTTCTATTTATAAATACAAAGAGCAGTGGCCATATATGACAAATCCACAGCTACCATCATACTCAATAGTGGAAAGCTGAAAGCATTTCCTCTAAGATAAAAAACAAGACAAGGATGCCCACTCTTGTCATTTTTATTCAACAGAGTTTTGGAAGTCCTACCCATGGTTACCAGAGAAGAAAAAGAAATAAAAGGAATCCAAATTGGAAAAACAGAAATAAAGCTGTCACTGCTTGCATGTGACATGATACTATATGTAGAAAATCCTAACGATGCTACCAGAAAACTACTAGAACTCATGAATGAATTCAGTAAAGTTGCAGGATACAAAATTAATACACAGAAATCTGTTGCATTTCTATACACTAACAATGAAAGATCAGAAAGAGAAATTAAGCAAACAAACCTATTTACCATTGCATCAAAAGAATAATATACCAGGAATATACTAATACAACTGAGTGACTGAACTGAACTGACACTTACCTAAGGAGACAAAAGACCTGCTCTCTGAAAACTATAAGATGAAAGAAATTGAAGACTACACAGCAAGATGGAAAGATATATCATGTTTTTGTACTGGAAGGATCATATTTTCAAAATGACTATACTACCCAAGGTGATCTACAGATTCAATGCAATCCCTATCAAAGTATGAATGACATTTTTCACAGAACTAGAACAGACAATCTTAAAACTTGTATGAAGAGACAGAAGATCCAAAATTTAAAAAAAAAAATCTTGAAAAAGACAACAGAGCTGGAGAATCAGGTTTCCTAGCTTTAGGTTATACTAGAAAGCTACAGTCATCAGAACAGTATGGTAATGGCACAAAACAGAAATGTACATCAATGGAACAAAATAGAAAGCCCAGAAATGAACTCATGCACCTATGTCCAATGTTTCTATGACAAAGAAGACAAGACTATAAAATGGATAAAAGATGCTTTCTTCAATAAATAGTGCTAGGAAAACTGAACAGTTACATGTTAAAAAAATGAAATGAGAACATTCTTTAATACCATAAACAAAAATAAACTCAAAATGAATTAAAGACCCAAATATAAGACTAGATACTATAAAATTCTTAGAGGAAAACATAGGCAGAACACTGACAAATCACAGCAAGATCATTTTTTGATCTATCTTTCAGAGTAATAGAAATAAAAACAAAAATAAACAGATGGGACCTAATAAAGATTTTCACAGCAAAGTAAACCACAAACAAAATGAAAAGACAACCTTCAGAATGGTAGAAAATATTTGTAAACAATGCAACTGACAAGGGATTAGTCTCCAAAATTTACAAACAGTTCATGCAGCTCAGTATCAAAAAAAAAAAAAAAAAACACAATCAAAAATGAGCAGAAGACCTAAAGAGACATTTCTCCAAAGAAGACATACAGATGGCCAAGAGTCACATGAAAATTATAATCAACAACCTTCTAACTATGGTCCAATGAAGAGTGGAAATTTTGGTGGTAGCAGGAACATGGGGGGACCATATGGTGGAGGAAATTATGGTCCAGGAGGCAGTGGAGGAAGTGGGGGTTATGGAGGGAGAAGCAGATAACTGAGCTTCTTCCTATTTGCCATGGGCTTCACTGTATAAATAGGAGAGGATGAGAGCCCAGAGGTAACAGAACAGCTTCAGGTTATCGAAATAACAATGTTAAGGAAAATCTTATCTCAGTCATGCATAAATATGCAGTGACATGGAAGACACCAGAGCAGATGCAGAGAGCCATTTTGTGAATGGATTGGATTATTTAATAACATTACCTTACTGTGGAGGAAGAATTGTAAAAAAAAAAAAAAAAAATGCCTTTGAGACAGTTTCTTAGCTTTTTAATTGTTGTTTCTTTCTAGTGGTCTTTGTAAGAGTATAGAAGCATTCCTTCTTTGATAATGTTAAATTTGTAAGTTTCAGGTGACATGTGAAACCTTTTTTAAGATTTTTCTCAAAGTTTTGAAAAGCTATTAGCCAGGATCTTGGTGTAATAAGACATAACGTTTTTCCTTTAAAAAAATTTAAGTGCGTGTGTAGAGTTAAGAAGCTGTTGTACATTTATGATTTAATAAAATAATTCTACAGGAAAAAAGAAAAGATACTCAAATCACTAACTATTAGAGAAATGCAAATCAAAACTACAGTGAGGTATCACCTCACACCCGTCAGAATGGCCATCATTAAAAAGTCTACAAATAATAAATGTTGGAGAAGCTGTCGAGAGAAGGGAACCCTCCTACACTGGTGGTGGGAATGTAAATTGATACAGTCACTATGGAGAACAGCACAGCAGTTCCTTAAAAAACTAAAAATAGAGCCACTATATGATACAGCAATCCCACTCTTGGGTATATATCCAGAGCAAACCATAGCTCAAAAGGATACATGCACCTCAGTGTTCTTTGCAGCGCTGTTTACAACAGCCAAGAAATGGAGGCAACCTAAATATCCATCAAAAGATTAATGGATAAAGAAGATGTGGTATATATATATGATTGACTATTACTCAGCCATTAAAAAGAATGAAATAATGCCATTTGCAGCAATATGGATGGACTTGGGGATTATACTAAGTGAAGTAAGTCAGAGAGAGATAAATATCATCACTTATACATGGAATCTTAAAAAAAAGTGATACAAATGAACTTATTTGCAAAATAGAAACAGACTTAGAGAATGAACTTATGGTTACAGTGAGGAAGTTTGTGTGGTGGGGGGTAAACTGGAAGTTTAGGATTGACATATACACACTGCTATACTTCAAATGCCTTTCCATGAAAAAAAGAGCAGCAAATACTCTTTCACATAATGCAATTATTATTGAGAATACTTGAGAATCATAAAGATGAAGAACCGACCGTGGCTTGTTGTTTTATGTCCATATTATCCAAATGAAGAAAATACTGCCTAGTGACTAATGCTTTGGCAATCACTAGCTTTTATAACTCAAACACAGAATAATGCCACAGAGGAAAATTATGTAGATTTCATTTACTATATGGACAATCTAAGCTACAACTAGTTTGTTTTAACAGTAAAACAAAAGAGATTTTACAAAAGTTAGTCCATAAATAATACCCTCAGAAATTTACCACAATCTATCTACTCAATCTTAAAATTTCTGTACTAATTACATCTAAAATGCATAGATGCCCCTCTGGGGCTTCAAAAAATAATAATAAAATAAAATAAAACACATAGAGACCCTGAAATGGAGATAATTATGGACCTGAGGAAAAGTATGGGAAGAAAACTCTAAGTCAGTTATAATTCTCCATGCTTTTATCACTCTAGAGATCCTGATCAAAGGCCAAGGTTGATTTTTGTTATAAGTTATTGAAAGTCATTAAGTTTATTATAGGCCCTGTGCTTACTATTCCTCTTCCATTAAATGCAAATTTATAGGACATTACAATTTCAAGGAAAAAAAAACATGGCATGGCATATACTATTGTGTTACAGTAAGTCAAAACATGCATGAGCAGTTCTGAGCAGGCAGAAATCACTTCCTATAGACAAACAACTTGGGAGTTGAATTCTTGCTAAATGGTTTTTACTTAAAAAACTTTAAAAACAGTATTAAGACCTGAATTTCATCCTTTTCCTATATGAGACCAATTCCAAATGTGCATCTTCTCTATATCTCTGGCCTTAAGTAAATTTAGCACACTTATTGACATTCACTTTTAGACATACTACCCCTCCTCTATACTAGATCTTCATTTTTCTATCCCACTGATTGTATATGCCCAAGCAATTCCACTTACAGACTTACTCCCTTCTGTTCACATTTATATCTGCATGCCTCCTAGATGTCATGCATCACTTGGAGGATGTATTTCTTTAAACATATATCATTTGGATTCAAACAGCTTGTATTGGATTCAAGCTCTGTGGCTTACTAGTTGTATGATCTTGAGAAAGTTGTTTAACCTCTCTGAACCTATATTTCCTTACCCTAAAAATACAGATAATCGTAGGATGTAATTTATAAGACTAGAAACTGCCAAGAAAAAATGAGATAGTATCTGACACACTTAAGTGTTCCTACTTACTATCACTATTATGGCTATTATCAAGAAACTTTATATCATTTTATAATGGTATAAAAACCAACATACTCACTTTCATTTCTAAACTTTAGAGAAGCAAGTTCTACACCTCTGTAATTGGGGCAGAGTTGAATACAAGTTTGAAACCTTTTTTTAATTGGACTGTGAAGGATAGGTACTCTTGAGTTAAGGTCACACTAAGTTGTAATTATCATAGATCCTCCCTTACCTGATAAAACATCTAGTGTTGGTAATTTTATTAAAATCACCAACAGGAGTAAGAGAACAAAGATTTCACAATCCAAAACCAAAAGCTTTCCTTTAAATGTTCTTCAGAGAACTATAGTCACTTATAGAAGCATCTCACTTTGTGCAATTGCTGGGCTCCTGTTAGGATGTTTGCCTCAAAATTTCTAAATCATATGTTAAAATACAACATGACAGCATTCTTAAAGGAAAGACCTTAGTATTGCAAACTGAAGAGTCCCCATTTATGTTATAAAATAACTCTTCTGAAGCTTACTAATTTTACACTGTTTTAATATTAGGTAAAAGTACTATAAGATTATAATAAAACAAAAATTTATTTTGGCAATATGCAGTAGACTTTTGATAACAGGTTTACAAGAACTATAATTACTGCAACAACATACAAATCTATAATTATCCATAAGAAAAGTAATTGAAACAAAACACAAAAAGCATAAATACTTCTTATTTGCATAGTCTTCAACAATGGAATCTGGAAAAGGACATAGTAGGAGACAGTAGTCATTTTTAAGGCCATAAGAAACTTAAGTATTAACAAAGAAAGAGGTACAGTTGTTTCTACTTGAACAGAAATTCTTAAAGAAGTTTCTTGTCGAATCTGCCTTTTAGTAAGGGATAGAAGAGCAAGAAAGCAAAGAATAAATGAGCAGTATTGAAACTGCATGTTATCCAGTGAAATCATCAAAACTAACTTCCTGATCTGTTCAACCTAATTTGGGATTTAACTAAAGGTATTAAGCTGATCGTCTAAATTTTACAATTATTGTATTGGACTTGAGACTCTGAGCAACTCAAACATTATTTCAAATATCACAATTAATATATATGGAAAATAATAAGGCAAGAAGCTCATAAAATGAAGTTCAAAGACAATATAAGAAGTTTTATTTTTGTTTTCAACCTAAACTTAGTCCAAAATGTAAGCTTAGGTATTCTATTTCAAAACTGTCTAAATACACCCACATATAGTTGCCAGACAAGTTGAAGGTTCAAAGTTCTTGTGATTTCACACAACTTTCAGTTCTATTGCAAATCCTCTTGGGGGTAAACAAAACAAAAATACATAACAACAAAAAACATGGACTTTTTTTGTTGTTGCTGCTGCTCTAAAGCTCAGAAGAGAGAGGGGGTTTGTATATTCTACATCCCGAACCCATATCCTGAGCCCAAAAAGCAAAAAAAAAAAAAAATCTGCTTTTTGCGAATTGTGAAAGAGACACTTTTATTTACCATGCATATACACTCAGCTTTCCCCTGGTTTAGCCTATTGCTCCTCACAACTGTTGAAAATTGTAATTCTAAATTAAGAGCACATGAATGAGAGGGGGATGTCCTATCAATTGAAGAAGCAGTCACTGGGGTCTGCAACAACAAAAGAAGCCACTTGTTAGTTCTCTTTCCAGTTCTCAATATATTTGAAGCATTTAGAAACTATTCGAAGTAATATCTTTTGAAAGAAAAGAAAAAGTCAAAATAAGGGAACATATGGAAGGAAAAAACACATCCCTTGTCACATTGTTTAAAAAAAAAAAATTATCATTGTTCCTGATGTCTCCCATCCTGCCTAGTTCTAACAGAGTCTTTAGGCCGAAGTTAAATAAGTCTCTCTTACACATTGGCAAAATATAACTCTTTGATTATAGGGGTCTCCGTGAAATATAATCACAGTGCCTTAGTAGGCCTCCACTTCATCATCATCAGTAAGACCATGTTTTACATTCCTTACAGATGTGCACCCTTGTCCCTTGCCTCCATACTAAGAACACTATGTGAAACGTCCCATTCTTACAAGTGTGTGACTTGATTTCTTCACCTAACCCTAAAAACCCTATACCACCATCTCCCATTTACCAAAACTCCGAAGCTTTCTTTTTCCTTCAAAGAAATGTGGCCCTAACGTCGTAAGGCAAATAAAGTTAAATTCCATGGAAAAATGAAACCGATGCAACAAAGAGAAGAAAAAGGAAGACAGGGGGTTGGGTGGGAAGTGCCTGTGTCTACCGAAGGAGAAGCTGCCAGACTAACTTCTGCAATTCAAGGGTTCTGGGGCAGCAGGAGACTGATGTGTAGAAAAATAACAAAGGTGGGCTTCCCACCTTCCTTACCGCCATGGAGCCAGAGGAAGATGCAATATACACACGGATCACCATCTTGGGAACAGCTTCTGTAGTTTGAATCCTGCAAACGGCTGGAAAGCAGCTGCAGCAAAGGCTGGAATCAAGCTAAGGGCAGTACAGAGGTTGGAAAAAAAGGGTGGGGGAAGGTGGAAGGGGAACTTGCCAGAGCCCCGCCCTTGGCTGCTTTCACTAAGCTTCGACCGCTGCAATCCCAGCCCCAAAGCCCAGAAGGCACAGGCTCGTTTGCATCATTTCTTTTTTTTTTTTTTAATTGAGAATCTCGAATAGCACCGCGAGATCTGTTGAAACATTTATTTTTGACTGTTCACTCCCGGAAAATAAAGAAAAGAGAAAGAAAAAGAAAGGAGCATTGAGTTACGTTTGATTGCAATGAAGGACCTTTCCTCACGGAGACTCAAAGTTCTGCGCCTTCCTGCTCAGCAATGTATACAAATAAGATGCTTTCTTTGAAAGAGGAAGTTCTCCTTTGGAAGAGGAAGTTCTACGTTGAAACCAGACATTAGTAAGAAAGCCCAAGTTCTCAAAGCCTTGTGCATTTTAAGATTGCTATTTTGTAGTGATTGTTTTCGTGTTAGCTGGCGGCAGGAATTGGATACTGAAGGACTGAGTGCTGCGGCTTAGGAAAAGTATCAGGTTTCCACAAGTCCGGAAACAGCAGGATTGGTTTTCTTCTTGAGTTTTGCTTTTTGTTAAATTAGGGAATCCTGCTTCCGTGAGAATTCTCAAGAAGCCTGATTGACAGGCAAACTCAAGAATGCAGGAAGAAATTGCAAATAAAAAATTGAAAATACACTGTAAGAAAGTGGATGATTTTTGTTTTGTTTGCTTTGTGACTGGTTATGGAAAGGGAACTTGGATCATATGTTGCAGGAGATGTGGAAATGGGGAACAGAGAGCAAACGGTTATTTGTAGCTCTAGGGAAATGAGCAAATAATTGATAATGCCCAGAGTGGTTTCCATTGATTATCAAAACATACATAAATTGGGTTTCTAAGGAGCTCCCACCATAATAATTATATTTCCCATATTATGTCAAATGAACAGAAATAAGGAACTTGCAACATGAATGTGAGTGGAGAGAGTCAGTCACCTGTTCTACTTCTTTACTTTTACTTTGTCCTCCCTTTCCATTCTAATGCTTTATCATATTTGCATAGGTACAATAATTGTAATAGCTTCCTAATAGATTCTCCCTTCTCCAATCTATGTGATCAGTACAACAAACTTGAGAGGTAGATATAATTATGTCAGTTTTTTCAGATGAAGGCTCAAGGAAATGCATGAAAATGAGTAATTTTCCTAAAGTCATTTACCTAATAAATTCCAGAGTTAAGATCAGACTTCGAGTTCAACCAGCTCCAAAGGTTACCTTCTTAAATATCATTTTTAATACATTGTGTGGGACAGGGAAACTACTCAATAACTGTTGCCTATTTTTCTTCCAAAAACATAATTTTCATGTGTCACTAAGAACAGTGTAGCCTGAAATACTTAAGACAGGTTTCCATTGACTATCAAAACAAACATAAAGTGTGTTTGTTTCTAAGGAGCTCGCACCATAATCTGGCCCTAAACAATCCATACAGTCTCACTCATTGCTCCCCAAACCAACTTCCTTGAATAACCATTGTTTACTACCACTACAATAACCATACTTATTCCTATTTCCATGCCTTTGCTCTTCTTGTCCCTTTCCTCACCTTTCCCCCACATAGTCTGTCTTTTCTGTGCTCTCCATCTGTCCCACTCTGATATTTAATAAATATAAATAAAAACCTTTATACACATGATCAGGCTGAAGTAAGTAAGGGTAAACTAGTCACCCTCATCATGGTCAACATCAGGGTGACTGTGACTGTGCTTCCCACCCACAGGACAGGAAAATGTTCCTTCAGGTTTTGATTTGGCATGATGGACATAATTTGCAATATAATAACATAATTAACCCCTCAACTCTTAGTGGTCAACATATATTCTACTTGAATCTATAATCTATTTTGAATTGATGAAAAAAGTAGAAAGAAAGAAAAACTCTTCTATTGATTCTACATACCCATATGAAAAAATTAATAACTCCAGAGAACTGAGTGATAGGCAGTATTAGCAAAGACCAGTTAGTCTTATCAGGAACTTTCAGAAATGCGAAGACAATTGCTAGTATTTAATTTCTTTTAAATACAGATGTATTCAGTTCAGTTCAGTTCAGTCACTCAGTCGTGTCCGACTCTTTGCGACCCCATGAATCGCAGCATGCCAGGCCTCCCTGTCCATCACCAACACGCAGAGTTTACTAAAACTCATACCCATCGAGTCAGTGATGCCATCCAGCCATCTCATGCATCCTCTGCCGTCCCTTTCTCCTCCTACCCCAATCCCTCCCAGTATCAGGGTCTTTTCCAATGAGTCAATTCTTCGCCTGATGTGGCCAAAGTATTGGAGTTTCAGCTTCAGCATCAGTCCTTCCAAAGAACACCCAGGACTGATCTCCTTTAGGATGGACTGGTTGGATCTCCGTGCAGTCCAAGGGACTCTCAACAGTCTTCTCCAACACCACAGTTCAAAAGCATCAATTCTTCAGCGCTCAGCTTTCTTTATGGTCCAAATCTCACATCCATACATGACTACTGGAAAAACCATAGCCTTGACCAGATGGACCTTTGTTGGCAAAGTAATGTCTCTGCTTTTTAATATGCTATCTAGGTTGGTCATAACTTTCCTTCCAAGGAGTAAGCGTCTTTTAATTTCATGGCTGCAGTCACCATCTGCCATGATTTTGGAGCCCCCCAAAAATAAAGTCTAACACTGTTTCCACTGTCTCCCCATCTATTTTCCCATGAGGTGATGGGACAAGATGCCATGATCTTAGTTTTCTGAATGCTAAGCTTTATGCCAAATTTTTCACTCTCCTCTTTCACTTTCATCAAGAGGCTTTTTAGTGCCTCTTCACTTTCTGCCATAAGGGTGGTGTCATTTGCATATCTGAGGTTGTTGAGATTTCTCCTGGCAATCTTGATTCCACCTTGTGCTTCTTCCAGCCCAGCATTTCTCATAATGTACTCTGCATACAAGTTAAATAAGCAGGGTGATAATATACAGCCTTGACATACTCCTTTTCCTATTTGGAACCAGTCTGCTTTTCCATGTCCAGTTCTAACTGTTGCTTCCTGACCTGCATACAGGTTTCTCAACAGGCAGGTCAGGTGGTCTGGTATTCCCATCTCTTTCAGAATTTTCCGCAGTTTATTGTGATCCACAGAGTCAAAGGCTTTGGTGTAGTCAATAAAGCAAAAATAGGTGTTTTTCTGGAACTCTCTTGCTTTTTCGATGATCCAGTGGATATTGGCAATTTGATCTCTGTTCCTCTGCCTTTTCTAAAACCAGCTTGAACATCTAGAAATTTATGGTTCATGTATTGCGGAAGTCAGACTTGGAGAATTTTGAGCATTACTAGCGTGTGAGATGAGTGCAATTGTGCGATAGTTTGAGCATTCTTTGGGATTGCCTTTCTTAGGGATTGAAATGAAAACTGACCTTTTCCAGCCCTGTGGCCACTGCTGCGTTTTCCAAATTTGCTGGCATATTGAGTGCAGCACTTTAACAGCATCATCTTTAAGGATTTGAAATAGCTCAACTGAAATTCCATCACATCCACTAGCTTTGTCCATAGTGATGCTTTCTAAGGCCCACTTGACTTCACATTCCAGTATGTCTGGCTCTAGGTGAGTGATCACACCATCGTGATTATCTGGGTCATGAAGATCTTTTTTGTGCAGTTCTTCTGTGTATTCTTGCCACCTCTTCTTAATATCTTCTGCTTCTGTTAGGCCCATACACTTTCTGTCCTTTATCAAACCCATCTTTGCCTGAAATGTTCCCTTGGTATCTCTACTTTTCTTGAAGAGATCTCTAGTCTTTCTCATTCTGTTGTTTTCCTCTATTTCTTTGCATTGATCGCTGAGGAAGGCTTTCTTTTTTTTTTTTTTCTTTTTTTTTTTTTAGGAAGGCTTTCTTATCTCTCCTGGCTATTCAACGGAACTCTGCATTCAAATGGGAATTGATGTATTAACCTAAGTGAAAACGTTCCCAATGAATTGGTATATAAACAAAATCTATAGGTCCTTATTAAGAAATTAATAATGTTAAGAATGTTCAAACTACCAGGCAATTGCACTCATCTAACATGCTAGTAAAGTAATGCTCAAAATCCTCCAAGCCAGGCTTCAGCAATACATGAACCATGAACTTCCAGATGTTCAAGCTGGCTTTAGAAAAGGCAGAGGAACCAGAGATCAAATTGCCAACATCCGCTGGATCATTAAAAAAGCAAGAGAGTTCCAGAAAAACATCTATTTCTGCTTTATTGACTATGCCAAAGCCTTTGACTGTGTGGATCACAATAAACTGTGGAAAATTCTTCAAGAGCTCAGAATACCAGACCACCTGACCTGCCTCTTGAGAAACCTATATGCAGGTCAGGAAGCAAAAGTTAGACCTGGATATGGAAGAACAGACTAGTTCCAAATAGGAAAAGGAGTATGTCAAGGCTGTATATTATCACCCTGCTTATTTAACTTGTATGCAGAGTACATCATGAGAAATGCTGGGCTCGAGGAAGCACAAGCTGGAATCAAGATTGCTGGGAGAAATATCAATAACCTCAGACGTGCAGATGACACCACCCTTATAGCAGAAAGTGAAGAAGAACTAAAGAGCCTCTTGATGAAAGTGAAAGAGGAGAGTGCAAAAGTTGGCTTAAAGTTCAACATTCAGAAAATTAAGATCATGGCATCTGGTCCCATCACCTCATGGGAAATAGATGGGGAGACAGTGGAAACAGTGTTAGACTTTATTTTGGGGGGGGGGGCGGGGGCTCCAAAATCATGGCAGATGGTGATTGCAGCCATGAAATTAAAAGACATTTATTCCTTGGAAGGAAAGTTATGACCAACCTAGACAGCATATTAAAAAGTGAGTCATTTTTTGTCAACAAAGGTCCATCTGGTCAAGGCTATGGTTTTTCCAGTAGTCATGTATGGATGTGAGAGTTGGACTATAAAGAAAGCTGAGCGCCACAGAATTGATGCTTTTGAACTGTGGTGTTGAAGAAGACTCTTGAGAGTCCTTTGGACCAAAAGGAGATCCAACCAGTCCATCCTAAAACAGATCAGCCCTGGGTGTTCTTTGGAAGGACTGATGTTGAAGCTGAAACTCCAATACTTTGGCCACCTGATGCAAAGAGCTGACTCATTTGAGAAGACCCTGATGCTGGGAAAGATTGAGGGCAGGAGGAGAAGGGGATGACAGAGGATGAGATGGTTGGATGTATCACAGACTCAATGGATATGGGTTTGGGTGGACTCCAGGAGTTGGTGATGAACAGGGAGGGCTGGCATGCTGCGGTTCATGGGGTTACAAATTGTCGGACACGACTTAGTGACTGAACTGAACTGACCCTTATTATTTCAACCATCTCTTGACTGCATATTCTAGAATAATCATTTTTGCTTCATTTTCAGTTCAGTCAGTTCAGTCACTGAGTCGTGTCTGGTGATGTGTATCAGCAGGACACAACTTTGTTTTTAATTTATTTATTTGGAGGATAATTACTTTACAATATTGTGATAGTTTTCTGCCATACATTGACATGAATCACACACAGGTATACATGTGTCCCCCCATCCTGAAACCCTCACCCACCTCTTTCCCTATCCCATCCCTCTGGGTTGTCCCAGAGCACTGGCAGTGGGTACCCTGCTTCATGTACTGAACTTTCCCTGGTCATCTATTTTATGTATGGTAATGTACAAGCTTCAATGCTAGTCTCTCAAATCATCCTATCCTTGCCTTCTCCCACTGAGTCCAAAAATCTGTTATTTATATCTATGTCTCCTTTGCTGCCCTGCATGTAGGATTATCAATACCATTTTTCTAAATTCCTAAGGTAAAAGAAACAGGGTCACTCGTAAAATGGAATCCTGAGAGGAAAGAATAGGTAACAGAATGTACTTAAGTAGGAAATCTTCCCAGCTGAGAGTATCTGAGTAAAATTCTTTCTTTTCCCCTGGATCAAGAAGAATTTTGGACGTAGGCTGCTTCAATGACAAAACAATCTTCCAGCTTCAAAGTATTGACCTGACAGATTTCTTCTTCTCTTTTTGCCACTCCATGCACAGATTTCAGAAACACAGCATAGATTTGTGTTGCAGTTACCTTTTACTGCTCAACAAATCACCATAAGAGGTAGTGCTCAAAAAAACTGATGATGTGTATTTTGCAATTTTGGCAGAGCTTGGCAGAAAAACGCCCTTTCTGGGGGTTTCCTTGGTGGCTCAGTGGTAAAGAACCTTCCTGCCAGTGCAGGAGACACAGATTCGATGCTGATCTAGGAAGATCTCACATGCTACAGAGCAACTAAACCTGTGCATCACAACTACTGAGCCAGTGCTCTAGAGACTGCTCCGCAACAAGAGAAGCCACCACAATAAGAAGCCTGCACACCACAACTGGAGAGTATTCCTTGCTCATTGACACTAGAGAATACCCTGCACTATATTATACCTGTTAATGTACAGTATTTATCTTTCTCTTTCTGACTTACTTCACTCTGTATAATGGGTTCCAGTTTCATCCACCTCATTAGAACTGACTCAAATATGCTCCTTTCTATAGCTGAGTAATGGTCCATTGTGTATACGTACCACAGCTTCCTTATCCATTCATCTGCTGATGGACGTTTAGGCTGCTTCCATGTCCTAGCTGTTGTAAATAGTGCTGCAATGAATATTGGGGTACATGAGGACACAACTTTAGAATTGGAGCCAGTTTCCTCGGTTGGGTCTAGAATTCTGATTTCACTAGATATTCTGTCTATTGTAGCCGCTAGAGGGCGCCACATATTCATGGGAAAAAATGTTCTGTGCTTGGAAAACCAAGACAAAATTTTATCAGCACTGTACAGAATTCCAACAGAGAGCTAGAATAATTGTCCCTGAACATTTACAAGAAAATGTCTCAGGTTACAATGGGACTTCACGAAAAAGAAATAACTGTTTCTAAAAATTTTTCGATACCTGCAGTAAGGGCCACTGGCCCCTTATTGTTCATTAGTTATCACTGATTCCAGAAGAGTAGTGAGTCAACGTTGAAGATAACTCATTTATTTAGAAGAAATGTAATGCAAGGAGATCAAATCAGTCAGTCCAAAAGGAAATCAACCCTGGATATTCATCAGAAGGACTAACGCTGAACCTGATATGAAAAGTCAACTGATTGGAAAAGACCCTGATGCTGGGAAAGATTGAAGGTGGGAGGAGAAGAGGATGACAGAGGATGAGATGGTTGGATGGCATCATTGACTCAATGGACATGACTTTGAGCAAACTCCAGGAGATTGTGAAGGACAGGGAAACCTGGCGTACTACAGTCCATGGGGTCACAAAGAGTCAGACACAACTGAACAACGAACAACAATGAGGTTATGGTGCAGGGTGATTTCCCAGGTATTATTTCTTCCAAAGAGAGATCTGCTCTGAGGTCCCATTCTCTCTCTTTCTCCCACTCTCTCTCTCTCTCACACACACACACACATAAACCAAGATTTATGGAATTACAAATCTGAAAAGGACTTCAGAAGTCAGTCTAAACCCCTAGCTCCCTCTACACCTTAATATTAATAACCCCATCAAATGGCTGCCCCGGCATTGCTTGTGAATACCTCCAGTTACAGTGAATTCACAACTCCTGAGGCATTCCCGGCTACATTTTTGGGTCAGCTCAAAACTTTAGACAAAAATTTATGAGGTTGAGATGAGAATCATTTCCTTTTATGTCTCTTTGATACAAATAACTTCCAGTTATAAAATCATCTCTATTCTTGTGAACTCCTTTGTAACAGAAGGACTTCTCCACTCCAAGTTAATATTTCCACTTTTTCTAAACCATTCTTCATATGCTGTGATAGATATCTAGAGGTCTTTCCTCTAAATATGCTTTGGCTTCTCAACTTCTTTTTTCTGCATAGCATGGTCCCCAGAATTGAATATCATGCTCCAAGTATGATATGACTAGCATCATGTAGAGTAGTTTGGGGTTCTCATTCTGAACCTTCTATTTCTCTTCTAGCCCTTTTAGTGGAAAAGGTTTATTTAATTGGTCATTTTCCTAATTACTAAGAAGTCATGCCCCTTTTCATATATTTGTCACCATTTTGATACTTTATTTTGTGTAGTATCTGTTCAAAACGTTTGCCCTTTCTAAAATTTGTGTTTCTTTTGTCTCTATCCCAACTAACAGCCTCATGTCTCTTATATGTGTTATGAATAATGTCTTCCAGCCTGATTTAACAGTGTCATTTTACAAACAATGTCTCTTAATTTTGAGTTATTTAAATATATCAATATTTTCCTCTCTAGTTAGCTGGCTTTTTGCCATTAATTTAAAAAGCCTTTCCAAACCCTGAGGGTATGAAGATGTTTTCCTATTTATTAGACTTTTTTTTTTTACTTTTAGAGCTATAATCCACCTGGAATTAATTTGCAGGTAAGGTTTGAGATATAGATCTAATTTAATTTTTTTTACAAATAGGTATCAAATTATTCTAGCACTAGAAATTGAAAAAACATTTTTTCACTGCTTTACAATTCCACTTTTGTCAAAGATCAGGTGATCATACATGCATGGGTCTATTTTTGGTATCCCTACTCTGTTCCACTTGTCTATTTGTCTATCTTGTGCCAATACCACACTATCTAGATTACTATCAATTTTAATATCTTGAAAACTTGTACTGCAAGTTCTGCTACTTTGTTCTTCTTCATTGTGTCCTGTTTGTGGTCCTTTCTATTTCCTCTTAAAAAGTTAGAATGTTTGTAACTGCAATATGAAAACACAATAGATTTTTGTGTACAGGCTTTGTATACAGAAACTTTGTTCAACTCAAATGTTAGCATTAATAATTATCTGTGTGTTCTATTTACACAGTTATATCACCAAGGAAAAAAGACAGCTCTTTTTTCTTTCCAATATCATATGTTGTTGTTACTTAGTCACTCAGTCGTGTCTGACTCTGCAATGCCATAGACTGCAGCACGCCAGGCTTCCCTATCCTTCATCATCTCCCAGAGCTTGCTCAAACTCATGTCCATCTTATCTTCTGTTATCCCCTTCTCCTGCCTTCAATCTTTTCCAGCATCAGGGTCTTTTCCAATGAGTTGGCTCTTCGCATCAGTGGCCAAAGTATTGGAGCTTCAGGTTCAGCATTAGTCCTTCATCAGCAGAAAACTGGATTAAAGATTCCAATCTTCTACTTTAAAAAATTATTTTCATTTTCACATTGCACTGAAACCTCCAAAACACTCATTCTTTTACTATTGTTGTGTAATAAACAACTCCAAAATATGAAACAACAGTTTTATCATGCTCAAAGTTTCCATGGCTCATGATCTCAGCCAGGGCATAAAAATTACTATTTGCCTCTTCTCTACTGTATCTTAGGCCTCAGCTGGGAAGTCTTGAAGGGTGAGAGTCACTGATTGGTTGGAGGCTGAAACCATCTAGAGATTTCTCTATTAATGTATCCACTGCCTATGTTGAGATTATTCAAACCTTAAGCTCAGCTGCAAATGTTGGCTATAGTATTTCCATGTGGTTTCAACATTTGACAATGTGTTTTTCATGACATGACAGCTTCAGGGAGTGAATCTTCTTACAGTGCAACTCAGAGCTCCAGAAAATAAGGCAGAATCTATATCACCTTTCATGACCTTAACTCAGAAGTCATTACTTCAAAGAGTTTTACGACAGAAATAAGGGAAACAAAGCTTGACTGGACCCTAAAGGGACCTCGATTATGTTAAGGTAATCTGAAATTCCTCCAAAAGTAGAAGCAACTCCTCTTTGGGATAAGACAACATCATTGAGAGCCTCATTATTACTACACTTTTTTCATCTATAATGTCTAGCACTTAAAAACAATCCTGTTTAAAAGGGAAAAGATTCAACTGAAATCCAAAGACAAAGAGAAAATTGTAAAAGTAACCAAAGAATAAAGAGACATATTACCATTGAAGAAATGATAATAGTATCTATTGCTGACTGCTCATCAGAGGGAAAAAAAAGAGACCAAAGGCAGTGGAAATATATCTCCAATGTGCTGAAAGAATGCACTATAAACATAGAAGTCAAAGTCAACATAAATATTTTGAAATATATATTCAGATAAATAAAACAGAATTTTTCAGCAAGAGTCCCATACTAAATAAAATACTAAAAGATGTATTTCAGGAAAAATAGAAACATTGTGCATGGAAGCTGAGAGATGCAGCATGGAATGACTAGTCATGGAGATTAGTAAATATCTAAGAAGATCTGAAATGAATGACTATGGAGTTTAAAATATTTGTGGAGTTTAAAATATTTGAAGGACTTAAAAATGTGGGAAAATTTGAATATAAATTGGATAAATGTAGTTCAAAGATTCAAAGGTAGTTATATTATCAAGAAAGGTGTTTTATATAGATACATACATACATAGATAAGCCAAGAACATTGTGGTAATCTCTAGGATAGGCAATAAAAGTAACAGAATACATTATAATAAGTTTAACAAGGGCTTCACCGGTGACACAAGTGGTAAAGAATTTGCCTTCCAATTCAAGAAACATAAGAGCTGTGGGTTCTATCCCTGGGTCATAAAAATCCCCTGGAGAAGGACAAGGCAACCCCTTCCAGTATTCTTGCCTGAAGAGTCCCATGGACAGAGGATCCTGAGAGTCTACAGCCCATGATGTCACACAGAATCGGACACAACTGAAGCTAATTAGCACAGCACACAAGCTTAACAAGCTAATAGAGGATTAAAATAGAATAACTAAAATCAATTTAAAAGAAGGAAAGACTGGAGAGAAAAACAGAGCAGAAACAGGAGGCACAGCTAGCAGTGATAAGCTATGTATGTAAAAAATATATTTATACACACATACATATGTGGGCTTCCCTGGTAGCTCAGCTGGTAAAGAATCCGCCTGCAATGCAGGACACCCTGGTTTGATTCCTGGGTCTGGAAGATACCCAGGAGAAGAAATAGGCTACCCACTCCAGTATTCATGGGCTTCCCTGGTGGCTCCAATGGTAAAGAATCTGTCTGCAATGTGGGAAATCTGGGTTTGATCCCTGAGTTGGGAAGATCCCCTGGAGGAGGGCATGGCAACCCATTCCAGTATTCTTGCCTGGAGAATCCCAATGGACAGAGAAACCTAGAGGGCTATAGTCCATGGGGTTGCAAAGCATCGGACATGACTGAGCAATTAAGCACACACACACACACACACATATATATACAAATATATATATATAAAACAAATATTAAATACATTACAGGCAGAGTAACTGATCTAATTAAATGATAAAAATTGTCTGACTAGATAAGCATAAAACTCAGCTGCATTCTTCCTATAGGAATAAAGTTAAAAGATACAGAAATTAAGTCAAAAAATACTGGAAGATTGAAAATAAAGATGGAAAAATATACGATGCAAAAGCTGCCACAAGAAAGTTGGCATAGCTATATTAATACCAGGCAAAGTAGGCTTTAAGGAAAAATTTGCTAGAGTTAAAAGAATATTTAATGATAAGCCTTAATTTAGCAATGAAAATAGAACTATTCTAAATTTGCATGTACCTAGTTATATAGCACTAAAAACAAAAATTATAAGGAGAAATGGACAAATCCTCAATTATAGTGGAGTATTTTCATAGACTTCTTGCCATAACTGATATAGTAGACCAAATCAGTATAAAGATATAAATGATTTGAAAAATATAATCTAGAAACTTGACCTAATAGCCATAAATAAAACATTGTACTCAACTGCTGCAGAATATATGTTCTTTTCAAGTGCACGTGAGGTATTACAAAAAGTGACACATACTGTACTATTAAGTCTCAATCAATTTCCAGGGATTCAAGTTATACAGAATATGTTAAACTAGAAGTTAATAACAAAAAGAAACATAAAAAATCCTCATATATTTGAAGAAACTAAGCAATATGCTTCTAAACAAAATCCACCATTGAAATTAGAAATTTTTGAACTGGGTGATAATGAAAATACAACATATTAAAACTTGCGATGTGCAATTAAAGCCATGTTTATAAGGGAATGTATAGCTAAGAAGAAAAAAGTTGAATGTCTGTGATCTAAGCACACATCTCAAGAAAGCATATGAAATTAAACCCAGAGAAAAGGAGAAGAAAAAGGAAAGATATAATAAAGATAAGAGCAGAAATTGCTGAAAATAAAATAGACAAGAGTCAGCAAAGCCAAAAGTTGGCTTTTATAAGAACTAAATATTTCTTAAACTGTTAGACTGAAATAAGAAAGAGAGAGAGAGAAATAGAGAATGAATGAGAGAACCCGCAATGTCCTACCTATCTCAGGAATGAAAAAAAGACATCACCACATATCCAATAGATTTTGAGAACATTATGAATAATTCAATGTCAGTAAATGACATGAGATGGTCAAATTCTGGGGAAAACACCACTTACTAAAATGTACACAGAATGGACTAAAAACAATTAAGAAAATTACATATGTAATTGCAAAACTTCCCACAAAGTAAACTTCAGGCCCAAATGATTTCATTGACATATTCTACAATAATTGAAGGAATTTTTCAAATGCCAAATTTATTAATATTTCTCCAGATGATAGGAGAGAGGGTATTTTCCAATCACTTCAAGGCCATCTTTGTACTCATTCCAAAGCTTAATCAGTACATTACAAAAAACTCACATGCCAATCTCACTGTTGAAAAATAGAAGCAAAATTGCTTTAAAAAAAAGTACCAAGCCAAGTCCTTGTTGTCACTATTCTAAGAAATTGTTCCCTCATGCCTCTTGGAGTGCAAGAATTAGGATAAGAATACCATGTATGAATACCAAATCTATATTTGGAATGGGGTCATAAACTATAATAAAGAAGATGAATCTAATGTTATGAAAAGGTTGACTACAGAAAAGAATGCTTCTATTTTTAGATGATAAGACTGAAAAACACTTTTGGCTTGGTTATTATATGCTAGTTCAGTTCAGTTCAGTCGCTCAGTCATGTCCGACTGTTTGTGACCCCATGAATCGCAGCACGCCAGGCCTCCCTGTCCATTACCAACTCCCAGAATTTACTCAAACTCATGTCCATCGAGTCGGTGATGCCATCCAGCCATCTCATCCTCTGTTGTCCCTTTCTCCTCCTGCCCTCAATCCCTCCCAGCATCAGGGTCTTTTTCAATGAGTCAACTCTTTGCATGAGGTGGCCAAAGTATTGGAGTTTCAGCTTCAGCATCAGTCCTTCCAATGAACACCCAGGGCTGATCTCCTTTAAGATGGACTGGTTGGACCTCCTTTTGGTCCAAGGGCCTCAAGGGTCTTCTCCAACACCACAGTTCAAAAGCATCAATTCTTCAGCTAAGCACTGTGTAAAGCACTGTATGTCCATTATTTCACTTAAGCCTTTATAAAAATCCTGTGAAAAAGCTACTATTGTCCCTTTTTGACAGGAAAGTAAGCATAGTGTTTAAGTAACTTGATGAAGGTCATGTAACTAGTAAAGAGAGAAGCAATATTTCAATTATTATAAAAATTATAGGTTTATTTGATTTCATGTGTTTCTAACCACTATGCCATACTGCCTGCCTGAGGACAAAGATCATATTTTATTTCTATTGTAATACTTCTTAGTGTCTAGCATGGTAGATATTCAAAGAATATTTGCTGAATTAATGCATTTTTAAATAAGTACATTTCAGCTAGGCCAAAGGATTTTCATGCATTCAAGTAATTTACGTTCTCTAGGGTAATATCTCTGTCATTCTTGGAATTTCAATCCCAATTTATTAGTGCTGTTCTACATAGTGTTGTTCTTCCATAAAGTTTGAATGAATAAATACCATGAATGGATTTTAAAATTAATTATTGAAATTCTGGAAACCAAACCAAAAGGAGATTCTAAAAACAGCTTAAGAGATTTCTGCATACCCTTGAATAAAGGACTTTAGAATGTGTAAGGTCTCCATGGATAAAGACGTCAGTGTAACAAAGATTTTTTTAAGTAATTTTTATTGGACTATCCTCCTCCTCTCTCCTTTCCCTCTACCATGAACAAAGATCTTTTGAAGTTTAGATTTTTGTTTTCCACTACTGAGACTCTATTATTGGAGAATGGGCATCTTAGATATCACTAAGTATTATGATAGTATTGGTATCATTTGTTAACTTATTTTAAAAAAAAATTCTAATTTTTCAGTCTCTCAGTTCATCACTCCAATTGAAAACCTACTATAACTTCAGGGATTCACAATCTCATAAAGACAAACACATCTAAATAAATAATTATACTACAAGAGAGTGACAAATACAATAAAAATAAAAAGTAAGATGCTGTATGAAAAAAATCATTAAGACAGATGTAGTTGAAAAGGTTATATTCATCCAAAAGACAATTTGTTGGGCAGCTATCACTAGCCAGGCACTGTGCACATCATGAAAAAGACATGCATTAAAAAATTTCTACACTTAGGTTCATACCTTTGTAGGATTAACTAAAAAGAAACAAAAATTATTGTACTAACTGTGAAGTGTTATAAAAAATTGCATATAAACAGTGTGGGTTCTGTTTGCTAGAATTCTGTTGAGGATTTTTGCATCTAAGTTCATCAGTGATAGTAGCGGCCTGTAGTTTTCTTTTCTTGTGGCACCTTTGTCTGGTTTTGGTATTAGGGTGAATGGTGGCTTCACAGAATGAGTTTGACAGTTTAGCTTCCTCTGCTATTATCTGGGAGAGTTTGAGTAGGATAGGTGCTAGTTCCTCTCTAAATTTTTGGTAAAATTCACCTGTGAAGCCATCTGATCCTGGGCTTTTGTTTGTTGGAAGATTTTTAAATTAAAGTTTTGATTTCTGTGCTTGTGATGTGTCTGTGATACACCATCAATACACAATCAATGTGATATACCACATTAACATTTAAGATTTTCTATTTCTTCCTGGTTCAGCTTTGGAAGGTTATGCTTTTCTAAGAATTCATCCATTTATTCCAAGTTGTCCATTTTATTGTCATATAGTTGCTGATAGCAATCTCTCATGATTCTTTGCATTTCTGTGTTGTCTGTTGGAATTTATCCATTTTCATTTCTAATTCTGCTGATTTGATTATTCTCTGTTTTTTTTTTCTGTTTATCTTCCCAAAGAACCAGGTTTTAGTTTTTTTGATTTTTGTTATAATCTCCTTTGTTTCTTTTTCATTTTTTTCTGCCATAATTTTTATGATTTCTTTCCTTCTACTAAGCCTGCTAACCCTAACCCTTTCCCTTTCCTTCTACTAAGCCTACTAACCCTAACCCTCATTTCTTCTTCTTCTAGTTGCTTTAGGTATAAAGTTAACATATTAAAATGATCATACACCGTGACCAAGTGGGCTCTAGCCCAGGGATGCAAGGATTCTTCAGTATTAGTAAATCAATCAATGTATATACACCACATTATCAAATTGAAAGATAAAAACCATATGATTATTTCAATAGATGCCAAAAAAGCCTTTGACAAAATTTAACATCCACTTATGATAAAAACCCTCCAGAAGGCAGCCATAGAAGGAACATACATCAACATAATAAAAGCTGTATATAATAAACCCACAGCAAACATTATCCTCAGTGGTGAAAAATTGAAAGAATTTCCCCTAAAGTCAGGAATAAGACAAGGGTGCCCACTCTCACCACTACTATTCAACATAGTTTTGAAAGTTTTAGCCACAGCAATCAGAGAAGGAAAAGGAATAAAAGGAATCCAGATTGGAAAAGAAGAAATTAAAGTCTCACAATTTGCTGCATGACATGATCCATCACATAGAAAACCCTAAAGACACCACCAGAAAATAACTATAGCTAAGCAATGAATATAGTTGCAGGATATAAAATTAACACACAGAAATCCATTGCATTCCTATACACTAACAATGAGAAAACAGAAAGAGAAATAAAAGAAAAATGTCCATTCACCATCACAATGAAAAGAATAAAATGCTTAGGAATAAATCTACCTAAAGAAACAAAAGACCTATACATAGAAAACTATAAAATACTGATGAAAGAAATCAAAGATTACACAAATAGATGGAGAAATATACCGTGTTCATGGATCAGAAGAATCAATATAGTGAGAATGAGTATACCACCCAAAGCAATCTATAGATTCAATGCAATCCCTTTCAAGCTACCAGCAGTATTTTTCACAGAACTAGAACAAATAATTTCACAATTTATTTGGAAATAAAAAAACCTCGAATAGCCAAAGCAATCTTTAGGAAGAAGAATGGAACAAGAGGAATCAACCTTCCTGACTTCAGACTATACTACAAAGCTACAGTCATCAATACAGTGTGGTACTGACACAAAGACAGAAATATAGATCAATGGAACAAAACAGAAAGCCCAGAGATAAATCCATGCACCTATGGGCACTTAATCTTTGACAAAGAGGGTAAGAATATACAATGGAGAAAAGACAATCTCTTTAACAAGTGGTGCTGGGAAAACTTGGAGAAGGAAATAGCAGCCCACTCCAGTATTCTTGCCTGGAGAATCCCAGGGACGGTGGAGCCTGGTGGGCTGCCATCTAAGGGGTCACACAGAGTCAGACATGACAGAAGCGACTTAGCAGCAGCTGGGAAAACTGATCAACCACATGTAGAAGAATGAAATTCAAACAGTTTCTAACACCATACACAAAAATAAACTCAATGTGGATTAAAGATCTAAATGTATGTCAAGAAACTATAAAACTCCTAGAGGAGAACATAGGCAAAACACTTTGCGACATAAACCACAGCAGGATCCTCTATGACCCACCTCCCAGATTAACGGAAATAGAAGTAAAAATAAACACATGGAACCTAACTAAAAGCTTTTGCACAACAAAGGGAACTATAAGCAAGGTGAAAAGACAGCCTTCAGAATGGGAGGAAATAATAGCATGTGAAGCAACTGACAAAGAATTAACCTCAAAAGTACACGAGCAACACCTGCAGCTCAATTCCAGAAAAATAAACAACCCAATCAAAAAATGGACCAAAGAACTAAACAAACTTTTCTCCAAAGAAGATATACAGATGGATAACAAACACATGAAAAATGCTCAGCATTGTTCATTATCAGAGAAATGCAAATCAAAACCACAATGAGGTACCATCTCACGCTGGTCAGAATGGCTGCTATTCAGAAGTCTACAAACAATAAATGCTGGAGAGGGTGTGGAGAAATGGGAACCCTCTCACACTGTTGGTGGGAATGCAAACTAGTACAGCCACTATGGAGAACAATGTGGAGATTCCTTAAAAACTGGAAATAGAACTGTCATATGACACAGCAATCCCACTGCTGGGCATACACACTGATGAAACCAGAACTGAAAGAGACACATGTACCCCAATGTTCATCGCAGTACTGTTTACAATATCCTGTCCATGGAAGCAACCTAGATGTCCATCAGCAGATGAATGGATAAGAAAGCTGTGGTAAATATACATAACGGAATACTACTCAGCTATTAAAAGTAATGCATTTGAATCAGTTCTAAAGAGGTGGATGAAACTGGAGCCTGTTATACAAAGTGAAGTAAGTCAGAAAGAAAAACACCAATACAGTATATTGATGCATATATATATGGGATTTAGAAAGTTGGTAACGATGACCCTATATGTGAGACAGTGAAAGAGGCACAGAGATAAAGAACAGACTTTTGGACTGTGTGGAAGAAGGCGAGGGTGGGATGATTTGAGAGAATAGCATTGAAACATGTATATTACCATATGTGAAATAGATTGCCAGTTCAGGTTTGATGCATGAGACAGGGTGCTCAGGGCCAGTGCACTGGGATGACCCTGAGGGATGGGATGGGGATGGAGATGGGAGGGGTTTCAGGATGGGGAACACATGTACACCCATGGCTGATTCATGTCAATGTATGGCAAAAACCACTACAATATTGTAAAGTAACTAGCCTCCAATTAAAATAAATTAATTAATTATAAAAAATAGTGTGGGAACACAGCAAAGGAGAAGACAAAATCTTTAAAATGAGTAAGGCTTGCCAAGGAGATAATGTCTTCTTTTAAAATGTTATTTATTTATATTGCTTTGAATATGCAATATACTCAAATGGTTCAAAAACAAAGCAATAAATAAAGGTTTATATTGAGAAGTCCCATTCTTATCCCCTCACCACCTATGCCACTCTTCCCTATCCTCTATAAGTTCAATTCAGTTCAGTCACTCAGTCGTGCCCAACTTTTTGTGACCCCATGGACTGTAGCCTACCAGGCTCCTCCATCCATGGGGTTTTCCAGGCAAGATTACTGGAGTGGGTTGCCATTGCCTTCTCCTCAATAAAGCAGAAATAGATGTCTTTCTGGAACTCTCTTGCTTTTTCTATGATACAATGGATGTTGTCAATTTGATCTCTGGTTCCTCTGCCTTTTCTAAAACCAGCTTAAACATCTGGAATTTCATGGTTCATGTACTGTTGAAGCCTGGCTTGAAGAATTTTCAGCATTACTTTACTTGCACGTGAAATGAGTGCAATTGTACAGTAGTATGAGCATTCTTTGCCAGTGCCTTTCTTTGGGATTGGAATGAAAACTGACCATTTCCAGTCCTATGGCCACTGCTGAGTCTTCCAAATTTGCTGGCATATTGAGTGTATCACTTCCACAGCATCATCTTTTAGATTTGAAATAGCTCAACTGGAAATCCATCATCACCTCGAGCTTTGTTCGTAGTGATGCTTCCTAAGGCCCACTTGACTTCGCATTCCAGGATGACTTGCTCTAGGTGAATGATCACACCATCGTGATTATCTGGGTCATGAAGATCTTTTTTGTGCAGTTCTTCTGTGTATTCTTGCCACCTCTTCTTAATATCTTCTGCTTCTGTTAGGTTCATAATATTTCTGTCCTTTATTGTGCCCATCTTTCATGAAATGTTCCCTTGGGATCTCTAATTTTCTTGAAGTGACCTTTAGTCATTCCCATTCTGTTGTCTTCCTCTATTTCTTTGCATTGATCACTGAGGAAGACTTTCTTATCTCTCCTTGCTATTCTTTGGAACTCTGCATTCAAATGGGTATATCTTTCCTTTTCTCCTTTGCTTTTCACTTCTCTTTTTTTCACAGCTGTTTGTAAGGCCTCCTCAGACTTTTTTTTTTTTTGCCTGTTTGCACGTCTTTTTCTTCAGGATGGTCTTGATCACTGCCTCCTGTGTCATGAACCTCCATCCATATTTCTTCAGGCACTCTGTCTATCAGATCCAATGCCTTGAATCTATTTCTCACTTCCACTGTATAATTGTAGGGATTTGATTTAGGTCATACCTGAATAGTCTAGTGGTTTTCCCTACTTTCATCAAGATGGTAGGCACTGGAGTTGTGGCTGCATGGCACTGAAATGGCAACAAGGAGATACCCCATGTCCAAGGGCAGAAAATCCCCAGCAAGACGGTAGGTGTTGAAGTAGTGGCTGAGTGCCATTGTATTGACTTTGAGGAGATATACCACATCCAAGAGCAAAGGAGAAGCCCAGCAAGATGGCAGGAGGGGCGAAATCTCATTTAGAATCAACCCCATTCTCACCAGAGATGCTTAGAGGGCTGAAACATACCTTGTGTGCACCAGGTCCCGGAGACCCCACAGAGAATGAGACCAAACTGTGTTTGAGTGTCTCCTGTGGAGGTACAGGTCAGCAGTGGACTGCCACAGGGGCAGGGACTCTGGGTACAGAAGACCTGGATATGGCATAAGACCTCTTGGAGGAGGTCTCCATTAACCCCAGCATAGGGCCGCCAGAACTTACCCAGGACTGGGGAAACAGACTTTTGGGGGTACAGACAGAACCGTGGGTGCACCAGGACCCAGGAGAAAGAAGCAATGACCCCACAAGAGACTGACCTAGACTTGCCCGTGAGTGTCTAGGAGGCTCCAATGGAGGCGTGGGTTGGAGGTGGTGTGCTGCAGGGTTGGGGGCATTGAGTGTAGCAGGGATACATGGGACCTATTGAAGGAGTCACCATTATCTTCATTACCTCCACCATAGTTTGGCCTCAGGTAAATAACAGAGGGAACACAGACCCGCCCATCAACAGAAAAGTGTATTAAAGATTTACTGAGCATGGCCCCAACTATCAGAACAAGACCCAGTTTCTCCTCAGTCAGTCTCTCCCATTAGGAAGCTTCCATAAGCCTCTTATCCTTCTCCATCAGAGGGCAGACACATCACAATCACAGAAAACTAACCCATCTGATCAAATGGAACACAGCTTTGTCTAACTCAATGAATCTATGAGCCATGTCACATCATGGTGGAGAGTTCTGACAAACCGTGGTCCCCTGGAGAAGGGAATGGCAAACCACTTCAGTATTCTTGCCTTGAAAACCCCATGAACACTATGAAAAGGCAAAAAGCTAGGACATTGAAATATGAATTCACCAGCTCAATGGGTGCCCCAATATGCTACTGGACATTGGTGGAGAAACAACTCCAAAAAGAATGAAGAGACAGAGCCAATGAAAAAATGTCACCAAGCTGTGGATGTGGCTGGTGATGGAAATAAAGTCCGATGCTATAAAGAGCAATACTGCATAGGAACTTGGAATGTTAGGTCCATGAATCAAGGCTGAGTTCTTTGCCTGGAAAAGTTCCTTTAGCAATTGTTAAAAAGCTCGTTTCGGTGGTGCTAAACTCTGTTTTTGCATGTCTATAAAGCTTTTGATTTCTCTGTTGAATCTGAGTGAGAGTATTACTGGTTAGAGTATTCTTGGTTGAAAGTTTTTCTCTTACACCTCTTGAAATATATCCTGCCACTCCCTTCTGGCCTGCAGAGTTTTTGCTGAAAAGTCAGCTGAAACCTTATGGGGTTTCCCTTGTAGGTTTTTTTGTTGCTGTTTTCTTGTTGCTTTTAAATATTTTTTCTTTGTATTTAATTTTTATTAATTTGATTAATATATTTCTCAGCATGTTCCTCCTGGGTTTTCTTTTATGGGACTCTCAGCACTTCCCAGACTTGAATGATTTTTTCCTCTCCTATGTTAGGAAAGTTTTCAAAATGATCTCATCAAATATTTTCTCAGGCCCTTTCCTTTTGTCTTCTTCTGAGACCCTTATAATTCAAATGTTGAGGTGTTTACTGTTGTCCCAAAGGTCTCTGGGACTATTCTCATTTATTTTCTTTATTTTTTTTTTCTGTTCCACAGCAGAGATTTCCACCACTATGTCTTCTGGGTCACTTGAGGAGGGCATGGCAACCCATTCCAGTATTCTTGCCTGGAGAATTTCATGGACAGAGGAGCCTGGCAGGCTACAGTCTGTGGGGTCGCAAAGAGTTGGACACAACTTAAGCAACTTGGCATGCACATGCATTGCCTCAGTTATTCTGCTATTGATTCCTTCTTGTGTATTTTTCATCTCAGTTATTGTCTTTTCCATCTCTGTTTTCTTGTTCTTTCGTTCTTCTAGGTCTTTGCTAAATTTTTGGTACCTTCTCAATTTGTGTCTTCTTTTATTACTGAGATCTTGAATTATCTTTATTATCATTAGTCTGAATACTTTTTCAGATAGATTGGCTATTTCCTCTTCATTTAATTGTTCTTGTAGGTTTTTATCTTGCTCCTTTGTCTGCAACATATTTCTATATTGTCTCATTTGTCACATTTACTGTATTCATGATCTCCTTTCCATAGACTGTAGTTTCTCATGCTTCCGTTGTTTGCCTCCTGGTGGATGAAGTTGGTCCAGAGGCTTGTTCTGTTCCCCCCTTGATAGGGCATTTGATAGATATTGTGTTGGTCGGAGCCTGCCCTAGGTATTGAGCGGGACCTCCGCTTTGCTTTGCGGTTGTCACTGCCCTGTCAGGGATTGGATAGTTTCTTAGCTATTGGAGCAGAGGCCCCCAGATTTGTTCCTTAGCTGTGATTCTGATCTGGGTGCCAGGTAGGTGGGATTTGAACACTTCTGCTAGGGCAGCAACCAGTGAGTTTTCCTTTTCTGGAGCTGTTCACCTGTGATTGTACTCTGTTGTGTCCCCTTTCACCTGTTGTGTGGGCTCATAAAGTATACTGTTGTTGGAACTGGTCTCAGTCACACCTTAACTGTGGGAATGCCTGCATTTGGCCACAGTGACTCTCAAATGTTGTTTTCACCCAGCCACCACTGAAGATCCACTGACATTAGATCCTAGTACTGCAGTAGTCACACACTTGGACCCACCATGGGAGCTATGTAGGCAACTCAAATTCTGGTCTGGCCCTACCTCAACATGAACATGACTATAGGTCCTAAAGCCAGACCCATGATACCGGGCTTGACTATTGCTGTGGTGACCAGAGCCTGCCCTGGATATTGAGCAGGGACTCCCCTTTGCACCATAGTTGTCACCCCCCTGTCATGTCACTTAGAAAAATAATTCTAGTGTGAAAATTTTATTATATATGTTGCATATGTATGCATATATGGTTGTGGATATAGTCATTGAATCTATTTCAGGTCACAGAAAGGACTTTTGTTTGGAGAGGCCTTTTCTCTTAGCTCATCATCCTCTGTATCTATCCTCTACCCCATAAATTGAGTCAGAAAAGATATATGTAGGACCCTGTTGCTGGAAAGATTGAGGGCAGTAGGAGAAAGGGACAACAGAGGATGAGATGGTTGGATGGCATCATCGGCTCAGTGGACATGAGTTTGAGCAAACTCCAGGAGATAGTGAAAGATAGGGAAGTCAGGCACACTGCAGTCCATGGGGTTGCAAACAGTTGGACATGACTGAGCAACTGAACAACAACAACAAGGACAACATAGCTGACAGGGACTATAGATACTCTCTGGAGGCAAGAACAACTTTTCTGACATGTTTGCTAAAACAGACTACCAGGTACTCTGGGAATTCCAAAAAGGCCTAATGGGGGATAAATAGTTCCCATTTCCCTTAACTTGAGTACCTGAGATGGCGTGTCTTGTTTTGCAAATCTTGGCCCTGTAGCATAGATTGAAAGGAAAACCACTATGTACTTACACCCAGTAACATCTAATCTAATCTAAAAGTGTTATTGAACCCCTTCTCCAAAATAAGCAAGAGATTGAAGACAGTGAAGACCAAGGAATGATATGGTATCTTAGAAATTAGTGCCACCAATGATTCAGGAATAACCATTTGGGATCTTGTTGCTCATGAAGCTGGGCTAAGGACAGGAGTATATGAGCCCTTGCCTGGAATTCTCTGAGATTCTTCTTTTCATGTTTCCCTCTTGAATAGAATTATCATAGAATTAATACCTGGGCTTCTCTGGTGGCTCAGATGGTAAAGAATCCACTTGCAATTCAGAAGACCTGGATTTGATCCCTGGGTTGGGAAGATCCTCTGGAGAAGGGTATGGCAACACACACCAGTATTCTTGCCTGGAGAATGCCCATGGACAGAGGAGCCTGACAGGCTACAGTCCATGGGGTCGTAAAGAATCGGAAATGACTGATCGACTAAGTGCAGAGATTTTTTCAAATTTATTCTATGGTGGCTTGATTCTTTAAATAGCCAGTGTCTATGTTCTTCCAGTACCTTATAAAAGCAGCGCTGTCATTTAGAATTACAATACTTCTTTTTAGTTCATGTAATCAACTGCCTTTCCATTAGGTGCTGAGAGGAGAGGTGTCAGAAACTGGCTTTTCTCTGAAGTAGTCTTTTAAACTGATAAAGATATTTCCCTTTATCAATTATTGAAATTCCGTGATTTTTGTTTCACAAATATAACAGAGTAATTTACTGGCTTCCCAACAAGCCATAATGTAATCTGGTATTTAGTCATAGTAATTGTGTGATAATCCATGCCTTTTCAAAATATTTCTCAGATCATTAATATCTGATAAAGCAATTCTCCTAGATCAATGATCATCAACTCGGGGAAATTTTTGCCACTCAGGGGACCTTTAGCAACATATGAAGAAATTTTGGGTTGTTAAAATTGTGGGGGTGGTGTTACTGTTGTCTAATAAATAGAGGCCAGAGATGCGAGTAAGCATACACAGGGAGGAGCTCTCCCCATTTACCCACCCAGAATTATTTGGCCCAAAATGTCAGTAGTGCTGATACTAATGTTCAGAAATCCTGTACTAACCCTAATATTTGATCTAACATTTCCTGTGTCATTCAAAGTTACAATGATCTATTCCTTTTACATACACCTTCATTCACATGGGGAGTGCAACACGGCTCTAATCCTGATCTTCCTTCTCAACCTCTTATTCTATGTCTCAGAGCTTGAATAGATCTCAAACTCTAAATTAACTCAAGTCTTACACTTGAAATTTTCTAGGAAAATAGGCAGAAGGAAGAGCAACTGAGTTGTTTATGTTTCTATTTCTCTCTAATTCTGGTGAGCTGGTGCATGTAAGATAAGTAAGGGGAATTTTATTAAGGATGTACCATCAGTCTGCTGCTGAAAATAATATGCTGGAACTTATTAAAGACTAAAATTGGGCTCAATTGATGCCATGTGCACCACCGCAGGATTGATTCAACTCATTTCAATAGCTTATGTGGGGAAAAATAATGAGTTCAAGTTTAAATATAGTGAGTTTGAGATGTCTGTGGGTCAGTGAAGCAGAGATGTCAAGTTGGAAGAGATAGAAATAGAAATGTGGGCATCATCAGGTTATAGTAATTGAAGTGGTACTTGAAGTCACAGGAATAGATGATAACAGCTAAGGAAAAAATATAGATTTAGAAGAGAAAGTAGTCTGTAACTGAATTCTTAGGTAAATCCAACATTGTATGTTAGATAAAGGATAAATCTAGAGCCAGTGATCTTTTCAATGTATCAGGCTGTTTCCCAGACAGAAGGGGAGTTGCATTTAATCATTCAATAAATGTCTATATTAAGCACCTATTATGTGCCAGGAGCTAATGGAGGCACTTGGATACATCAATAAACAAAACTGAAGAAACACCATACCTTAAGGGAGCTTATTGTATAATGTCTCTCAGAAACAGGGATTCTGGATGTCTCTCCTGATTTAAAATCTTTGTTTCTCCGAGAACTTCAATCCCCACTTTTAGAATTAAAAGGAAATCTAGATGCCCCCCAATCTCTCCCTTTCCCTACTCCAGCATCTTTGTTCAGTGTTTCATGTGACTTTAGTTTTCCTACAAATATGCTGTTTGCTTTGAACAAGTGAAATAGATAACAGAGCGATATGGAAATTATAGAGACATCGACCTTGGGGAAAAGGAAAGAGAAAAAATGTCACATCAAAAAGAATGAGACACATTCACAATGAAATAAATAACATTACAGAACCAGGTTAAGATAAGTGGACAAAGAAATCTCAGTTCCTCAACTGACAAAATATAACAAATATGGGACAACACAGCTACACAGTATTGGGAGTAAGTGTAAAGTAACGGGCTCTGTTTCAAAATGCCAGGGAAGAGAAATCAACTCAAACAATTGTCTTTCTGTTCAGTGTCTTTGCTCTTGTTATCTTGGACTGAGTTTGACTCCCATCAGGCAACAAATTGATGTGAGCCAGACCATATAATAGATTCACTGAATTAAAATTTGATGATACAATTTTAGACTTTCTTAGCATTTTTGAAATAACCCTGTTATCATAGGGGGAGAGGACCCACTGACAGTGCCCAGTAACACTTAATGACAGGTTTTCTGCTTCTCTTTAAAATAGCATTAGTTGTATGGAGACACTATCTGTAGCTCTGAAATTTTATACCAACAAAAGGGCAATTTTTAAACACATATGAATCTTTTAAACAAATATGAATCTTCAGAGCCTTATGTGGCAACCCAAGGACACTTGTAAACTAATTTCAGTTCTTAATAGTTTCCTTTGCAGGCACAATGCTCCTGACTTCTAAGAAATGGAAACTTGTCTCAGATTTCACAGGGATATTAGGGTACAAATAATCCAATCTCAGATGAAGAACTTATAAGAATCTCTAGGGGTCAGGGGCTTTTTAAAACTACACATCCCCTCTTCTTACCTCTTGTATATTATGATACATACTTCCTACACTTACATCTAAAACTCACTGCTTTGGTGGGACATCGTTACTTATAAGAAAGGGATTCATTCCTCAAGTGTGTTAGGAGTATATAAAGATTGAAGAAGTCTGACCTGTTTGATATATTTGATACATTCCACAAATATATCTCTAACAAACTCCTAATCCAAGTAGCAATGAGTTTTTCACAGCTGTACTATTTCCAGACTAAAATTTTTGAAACATATTTCAAAAGTCTAGAGATGAAGTTGCTCAGACAGAACTTTCTGGTAAGAACATTCTACCTGCCTGGCTAGAACCAACTTAAGGAATAAAGAGTACTGGCTATTGATAGGTTCTGTTCCAGTCCCGTTGCTGTGTAACATACCACCTAAATTTAATGATTTGCAACAACCTATGTATTGTGCACACAGATTCTGTGAGTTAGGAATTTGGAAAAGATACATCAAGGATGGGTTGTCTTTTCTCCATAGTGTCTGGGGCCTCAGCTGAGAAGAGTCAAAGGCTGAGGGCTAACACCATCTGAAGCCTCTCCCGCTTCCATGCTTGACAATTGACACTAACTGTGTGCTCTGATCTGGCCTGGGGTTGCCTGCCAGAATGTGTGATCTTTCCATGTATTGGCTTAGATTTCATCACAACATAGTGGTTGGGTTCCGTGAGCAAGTGTCCCAAGTTGAAGCTCTATCATCTTTAATATCCTAGCCGTGGAAGTCACAAGTCACACAGCATCACTTATGCTACAGTTACAAGCCTGCTCAGGTTGAATAGGAGGAAACATAGACCCTCAGCTTTTGGTGGAAGAAATGCCAAAGTCACATTTTAAGAAGAGCCTGTAGTATTGAAACAGGAAGGAAGGGGGCAGGGCATAACCTTTGAAAAAAACCAAGGACACAACATAAACTGATTAGAATAAAATAGATCCAAGATAGCAGACCAGTTGACTTCAACTAGATCATGATCTTCAGTATAAGCTCATCGTAACACATCAGCAAACTAAATGATAAACCCAGAGGCACCAAGACAGTTCCAAGGCCAACCATCAAAGACCAAAATGTGGAAAGTGGCCCAAATCCTGGAAATATCCACCCCTTTCCCAAAATGGCTAGAATAATCTTCCCACTCATTAGCCTATGAAATTACCCAGTGCATAAAAGCTAATCACATCATATTTCTATGCCACATGTTCCCTCTATGATGGCTCACACTTTATCTGTGGAGTGTGTTCCTCTCTAAATAAAATCCAATTCTTACCTATCACTTTGTCTCTCAGTGAATTCTTTCTGTTATGAGACATCAAGAATCTGAACTTCAGGTCTGAAATCAGGTCTGTGATCTCAGTTGAAAGTCCATGAGTTTTGGATGGTTTGAGTTCCAGTCATATAGGTTTGAGTCCCAAACTGGCTTTTGGCTGGGTTCAAGTCCCAGCCATGTGGGTTCAAGTCTCAGACAGGGTTTTGGCCAGGTTTGAGTCATAGCCTTCTGAGTTCAAGTCCCAATCTGAAATAGTTTCAGTATGGGCCATATTGAGTCAACTTTGGAAAATACAACCTGCCACAATTTGCACACTGATTAAAGCAAATAACATCTTTCCCACATGCAAAATACACAATCCTCTCCTTCAAATCTAATTCCATTATGACAGAAATTTCACTATAAGATTTTGTTTTCTAAATCAGGTCCAAGTGTAGATGAAGATCCTCAGATTTTGTTTCTTGGAATGTATAGTTCCTTGACTATCTCTTGAAATGGAAATATGCATACTAAATTTACAAGTTATAAACTCCACATACACAACATAAAATTGTGGGGCAAGCCTAGTGTAATCATAATAGAAACTCTGAAAGAAATTAAAGAAGGGGGAAATTAAAAGAATGTAGTAATCACCAGTCCTTAGGAACTCTGAAATCTGTATGTGAACATGTTGCCAGTTCCTTCTTTTGTCATACTGCTTGGAAGTTGCTCTCTATCAATTCTCTTTCTACCCTCTAGTTGCTTGGTTCGATCCTCTGAGCTATCTTTCCTTGTTTCATTAAAAAAAAAAAAAAAAAAAAAAAAAAAAAAAACTCATTTCTGCGGTCGAGTAGTTTTCTCAGCCTGTTTCTTTATGGAGTCCAAAATACTTCGTTTTGTACTCTATCCCTTTCAATCCAAGTTGATACAATTCATTGAAAAACTGTGGGCTTTTTGGGTACTAATTTATAATCCACTCCATTAGACAAAAGCCATAACTAAAACAGATTTCTCCAACTTTGACTCTCTCTAAAACTGCTATGAGATAACTACCTTAAAATTCTTAGATGTCATATTGTTCAGCAAAAAAAGATCTGTAAGACATGGCCTTAAGATCCTTAGAAGACCTTTGTCTGAAAAATTCTAGGAGGAACTGCCTTACCTCTTTTATGATGTTTTAACAACAGAGTTAACCCTCTCAGTGTTGCCCTAAAGCCTTTTCTAATTCGAGAACCACTGGAGAAACTGGGAAAAAAAAAAAAAACAGTATTGTTATCAAATTCACTGTCTTGCATTCTTTGATAAAAGTTAATTCTTTAGCTCACATCTCTCCTTCCACATGTTTTATATTCAGGGAAAAAAGCAGAAGGCACTTTGAACATTTTGCCTGTATAACTCTATATATAGATAGATCATCAAGTTTATTAGGTATTCAATATATTTCCTATTTTCCATGTTACCTTAGAAGAGAATTACTGACTTTATGCTAATATCAGTACATAAGAAGAGCTCCTTTTATATCAACTTATGCTTTTAAATCTTTACCAATAAGCCCCTTAGGGCTCTTTATGATTTTTCTACTACTCTCTCCAAGAAATTTGTATCTTCCATTTGCTACTTTGTCCTAAAGCCAATGCCACATGTTTTTGTTTATTTTTTGTTACAGCAGTACTCCACTTACAGGTACCAACTTTTATTATATTAATAGTTAACTCTTGCTGGGGCTTCCCTGGTGGCTCAGCTGGTAAACAATCTGCCTGTAATGCGGGAGACGTGGGTTCAATTCCTGGGTTGGGAAGATCCCCTGGAGAAGGTAACAGCTACCCACCCCAGTATTCTGGCCTGGAGAATTCCTCAAACTTGGAGACACAAAACAACAATGTTTTATTATTCTCACTGACTCCTAGGGATTTGGAATTTGGAAAGGACAGACAAGAATGTCATGCTTTTGTTAAAAAAATGTTTAAGACCTCAGTTGGAATACTCAAAGGCTGGAGGATAAAACCATTTGAAGACACATTCATTTACATATCTGGCAATTGATCCTGGCTATTGACTGGGGGCTCAGCAGAGTCTGCTGACCAGAACTCTTAAAAGTAGTTTCTCCATATGGCTACTTGGAGACTTCTTTTTATTTAGAGAAATAACTCTGAAGGCACTTATTATCCTGTGTCCAAGGGTTCCATCATTACAACTTGGAATAATCAGATCAATCAAAGTGCAGCTCAACTCTGATACATTAGGCACTGATTTGGTGGCAATCCAAGTACAAAACATCCATGTCATATTTACATGCAAAGCTGGATGATATGGGCCACTTAACCTCAAGAGATCCTTCACCATGGAAAACATAGCCATCAATCAAAATAACTCATCAGATATGAATTAATGGCAGATGCTTACACATAGCCTTGTGTGAGGCACTCTATAAAGGATACCAAAGTTGTAGATTGAACTGGGAGCCCATTGTACTGAATAATTGGTTGAAGATGTCAGCTCAAAATCTATACACAACTTAAATGATTCTGAACATTACCACATGGTCTTCCTAAAACACTGATAGTGAACTTTATGGAATTTCTATTGATCTTGTATCTAGAATGATGCCCTTCAATTTATCACAAGTGTCCCTGAATCTAGGAAAACCCAACAAATACTAAAACTCCTTAGATATCCTTATCACAGTTGGTATAAGATTTAGGGTTGAGTTCACATTGCAAATACAATTTTGAATTGACCCTCTTCACCTAATATTTTATCAGAAGCACCTTTTTCTGTAATCGCAATGTCTTCATAACTGGAAATAGCCATTTCAATTGTTTCTATACATTTCCTCAAGGAATATGTTTTCATAAAATATATTTGAAAGACAGAGCAACACTAAAATTCACCATAAAATATATCTACATTTCACAACTCAGAAAGTAATACTGTGTAGGGATATATTTTAAAGCAAAGGAAAAGTACCACTTTTGATTCATATATTAAGCGCAATGCCTTTATCATATATTTATTTTAAAATGGTAGAATTTCACAGGTGAGTTAAATAATAACCAAGAGAGCAAAATTATTCTAGAATCTTTATTTACTACTTTGACTACTATTTGAGTTGTTCCTCTGGCTCAGGTCACCTTCAGTTTATCCTATCACCAAGCCCCTCTGGATTCTCCACAGCCTCAAGTGTAAGATATGACCATCATATTATGAAACCCAATTCTCCAGAGGCACTACACATATGGACATAGATGAACTGGCAGCAATCCTGCAGTTCCTTCATTAATCTTTTGGAAGAAAACTATTATAAAATAATTGGCTCTGTAATCAAAGGTCTTACTCCTACATACAAGGGCACCACATCTGCATAATTGTTCAGGCATTTAGTACTTTAAAGAACAGTAGTTTTAATCTGGGTCAATTGATGAAATTCCTTACATAACTCCATGGACACTCTGTCCTCATACTTCTAAGCAAGGCAGAACATTTTAGATAGCCTGCTGATAGGAGAGATAAAAATGGGTCATTTTGCACCTTCAAAATATTCACTTTCTATGCTAGAGCTATTTTGGATTAGTATTAGAACTCTGAATTGCATGTAACTTCCTGCTAATGAGGAGAAGCCAATACTTTAAAAGCACTAGCCAGACACTTTTCAAGGGTTCCAGTTGCTGGAAAGGATGTGCTATGGAATGATGCTGCCATAAACATGTCATTCCAAGAAAAGCTTTCCACACTTTTATTTGAACAACTAATTTAGATAGGCAAGGCTGGTAGCTTGGACTTGTGTGTATAGCTAAAAGGCTACTTGTATACTGAGACCTACCTCATAGCCATCCTGGTTCAGTCTAGCAACAGCCATGACTGAGTAAACACACCAGCATGAGATACCTTGCCACAGAAAAGTCAGCCACTCTGTGTGTGTGCACCTGGCCCACCCACAAGAAATGCTGCAGTTATCCAATGACAAAAATGAGCCAGTTTCCTCCCCCTAGCCTTATCTTAAGTCAGGGGAATCTTAGCTGCCTATATAATAACCTCTCATAGAGTCATATAATGACAAATTTCAGGGCACTGAGAAACTCAAACATGGTCCGCAGGCCCAGACTCACTCCAAGCTTCCACCAGACTTAATGGGCACATGTAATGGGCGTCTGCTGCTAGGAGACCCATTACCCATTAGAACTTTTAGGGCATGCAATTACATGGGACTAATTGACCAGTGTTTACACTTGAGCTCAATTGAGCTAGGTTCATAACTGAGCTATCATCAGGAGCACCCTGAACTATAAGCTTCATCTTTGCTACTGACAACATTGAAGATGACAGGTTTTTCAGGTGTGCTGACTTTATCAATCACACTAAAAACCAAAGTGTCCAACAACAAATCAGTTTACTAAGAAGTTTTCTCTGAACAAATTCAGGGAAGATACCCTATTTATTCACTTATCGATAAGTAATTCTTGAGGACTTACTCTGAGATAGTCACTTGGTATACAGTGGTGAAAAAAATCGGACAAAAAGCTTTACCTTATGAGGCTTACATTTTAGAATGGAAGAAGGAAAATAAAATAAGTAAGCAAATTAATAGTGTATTAGAAAGTAATAAATTCTATGGAAATAATTAAAGCAAGGAAAAGGGATATGAGATTAATGTAAATGTGGCAATCAGAGTTCTATCCTGAGAAAGTTATATTAAACCAAATACTGGAAGAAGCTGAATAAGCAAACCTTGTGTTTCATGGGAGGAATAAATCTAGACAGAAGAGCCTATCAGAATTTGGGATTTTAATTCTGCTATAAACTTTGAGCTGAGACCTTAATCATTGTGCTTAAATAACAAATAAGTCAGCATGATGCTATCTGTTGTTGATATGTTAGCCCTGTTTACTTCTGGCTACATTCTAGGCTACCCTGATATAGAACACATTCACATAGTACAAATATCTGCTTCCAATACTACATTGGAGGCAAATTTATTGCAGAAGGGTACCAGTCATTCAAAAACAACCATGATCATTTAATTTCTGGAAAAAAATGGCATTATATATTCTTTCTAGGAAGGGTCAGCAAATTATAGTCCACTATCTGTTACTTTAACTGAAATTTTTATTAAGATAATTATAGATTCTTATGGAGTTGTATGAAACTCAGTTTCCCCCAATGACATCTTTCAAAAACATATTACAATAGCACAACCAAAATATTGACAGATACAATCCACTGATTGTATTCACATTTCATGTACTTATTTGTGCATATGTATTCAAGCTATGGTTTTTCCAGTAGTCATGTACAGATGTGAGAGTTGGACCATAAAAAAGGCTGAGCACCAGAGAATTGATGCTTTCAAACTGTGGTGCTGGAGAAGACTCTTGAGAGTCCCTTGGACTGCAAGGAGATCAAACCAGTGAATCCTAAAAGAAATCAGCCCTGAATATTCTTTGGAAGGACCGACGCTGAAGCTGAAGCTCCAATACTTTGGCCACCTGATGTGAAGAGCTGACTCACTGGAAAATACCCTGATGCTGGGAAAGACTGAGGGCTGGAGGAGAAGGGGAGACATAAGATGAGATGGTTAAATGGCATCATTGACTCAATGGACATGAGCTTGAGCAAATTCCAGGAGATGGTGAAGGACAGCGAAGCCTGGTGTGCTGTAGTCCATGGGGTCACAAAGAGTCAGACATGACTAAGCAACTGAACAGCAACAAATTTGTATATTTATTAAATTATATGCAGGTTTTTAAAAAAAATTATCCTTAATTGGATTATAATTGCTTTACAGTGTTGTGTTGGTTTCTGACATACATTAACATGAATCAGCCACAAGTATACATATGTCCCTGCCCTCCTGAACCTCCTTCCCACCCCTTACTCAATCCCACCCCTCCAGGTTGTCACAGAGTACCAGATTATGTTATGCAGCACCTTCCCATTAGCTACCTATTTACATATGGTAATGTATATGTTTTGATGCTACTCTCTCAATTCGTCCCTCCCTCTCCTTCCCCCACTGTGTCCACAAGTCTGTTCTCTATGTTTGGGACTCTATTCCCACCCTGCAAATAGGTTCATCAGTACCATCTTTCTAGATTCCATATATGTGTATTTCTTTTTCTAACTTACTTCACTCTGTATGACAGGCTCTAGATTTATCTGTCTCACTAGAACTGACTCAAATTTGTTCCTTTTTTATGGTTGAGTAATTTTTCATTATATATATGTACCACAACTTGTTTATCCATCCACCTGTTGATGGTCATCTAGGTTGTTATATGCAGTTTTATCACATGGGTAGGTTTATGTATCCTTGACTAAGTCTACATACAGAACAATTACCACAAGGATCCAATGTGCTGTGTATTTACAACCATATTCCACCTCGTCCATTCCCATTACACTGTCTTTAATCCCTGAAATCACTAATCAGTTCTTTGTTTCTAAAATAGTGCCATTTCAATACTGTTATATAAAAGGATTCATAAAGTATATAACTTTGTGTGTTGACTTTTTCACTCATATTAATTCTCTAGAGATTCATTCAGGTTGTTGCACTTAGCAATATTTCCTTTATATTTTTGCATAGTATTCCCTGATATAGCTGTTCCACAGTTTTAGCTATAACACATTAAAGGACACTAGGTTTTTATTGGTTTGGGCTATTATGAATAAAGCTACTATTAACATTTCTGCACACATTTACAGGTTAATATTAGTTTTAATTTTTCAGGGACAAATGTCTTGTAGTGCAATTGCTGAGTTGCAGGTTAACTGTATGTGTATTGTTTGTGCTCAATTGTTCACTTGTGTCTGACTCTTGGCAATCTCATGGGTTGTAGCCCATCAGACTCTTCTGTCCATAGAATTTTACAGACAAAAATTGTATACTGGGGCATCCTAAGATGGTGGAGGAATAGGATGGGGAGACCACTTTCTCCACCAAAAATTCATCAAAAGTTCATTTGAATGCTGAGCAACTTCCACAAAACAATTTCTGAACACAGGCAGAGGACACCAGGCACCTAGAAAGGCAGCCCATTCTCTTTGAAAGGGGGTAGGACAAAATTTAACAGACAAAAAGAGAGACAAAAGAGTTAGGGACAGAGACCCATCCTGGGGAGGGAGTCGTGAAGGAGAAATTTCCAAATAGCAGGACACCCTCTCTCTGGTGGGTCTGTGGGGGGTTTTGGAATCTCAGAGGGCAACATGACCAGGAGGAAAAAAAAAAAAAAAACACAGAATACGTGCCTAACCACAACTCCCAGTGGAAAAGTAGCCCAGATACTCACTTCCACCACCAGCGAGCGGGGGCTGGACAGGGAGGCATGGGTTGCATGCTTAGGGTAAGGACTGGGCCTGAATGCCCTGAGGACAATCTGAGGGAGCTAACATGAGATAGCAACCCAAACTGTGGGATAGCCAGAGAGAGAAAAAAAAGAGAGAGAGAGAGAGAGAACTTTCCACAAAAAAAGCTCTAACCTAAAGTGCAACCTGGACTGCTCACAGAACAAAGGATTAAACGAACACCAAAGGAGAGCTAGCCAGCTGTGAACCGGCCCCTCCCCCCACTGGAGGCAGTGAGACACGCTAATGACAGAAGGAAAAGGGCAATCTTGGTCCCAGACACGGCATCCTCCACCAAACTGTGAGCAGGCTCCCAATTGCTAACCAAGTCTTCCTGGGATCCTGGATGGCTGGGATCCTGGGAGGTTGACACCCGCCAGAAGGGCCACAGTCTGAGATCAGCTCCCCAGAGGAGACACATGGCACACTTGAGATGGTGCTCTTGTGGTACACCTGGGACATCAAGCGGCTGGGACCAGGGAGGTGATTAAGATACCCGGCCCACCTGGGACAGTGCGCTTGCCAAGCACCTGGTCGCCTGAGCTGCTTGGACCTGGGAAGGGCACAAAATGCAGGTCCAACCGAGTCTGTGCCTTTTTGGAGTACCCGAGAACCTGAACCTGAGCAGCTTAGACCAGGGAAGTGCACAAAATCCAGGGCCTGCCTTGGACAGCTCCCCTGCAGAACAATCTAGAGTCTGAGCAGTGTGGACCTGGAAAGCACACACCACTGTAAGCTGGGGCAAACCCAGTGTGGTCCATACACTGCGAGCACTCCCCACACATGCCAGTGATATTTGTTTCCAGGGTTCCTCTCTTCACACAACACAACTGAGCAAGTGAGCCTAAATAAGTGACCACCTTTGGCCCCTTGTGCCAGGGCAGAAATTAGACACTGAAGAGACATGCAAACAGAGTAAGCCAAAATAAACAAAGAGGGAACTGCTCTGGAAGTGACAGGTGCAACAGATTAAAACCCTGTAGTTAACATTGACTAAGCATTGGAAGGGGCCTACATGCCTTGAGAAGAAGTATAAGCTGGAACAAAGAACTATCTGAAACTTAACCCACACTACAGTCAATAGTTCCAGAGAAATTAACAGATATATTTTTTTATTATTATCATTTTTATTTTTTAGTTATTTTTTTACTGCTTTAATCTTCATTTTTATAACCTATTACCTTGCAAAAAAAAGAGACCCTATTTTTAAAGCAAATTTCATATATATATACATATACATATATATATACACACATACACACACATATATATATGATTTTGTGATTGATTTTGTTTTGTATTTTTAATACTGTATTTTTGAGAATCTAACCTTTACTATAGATTTTTAATCTTTGCTTTTTGGTATTTGTTATCAATTTTGTACTTCTAAGAATCTAATCTTCAGTACTCATTTTTCTTACAGGTGTGATTACCTGCTTGATTGCTCTCTCCTCTTTTGACTCTCCCTTTTCTCCCCCAGGTCACCTCCATCTCCTCCATAAATCTTCTCTTCTCTACTTAACTCTGTGAATCTCTCTAACTGTTCTGGGCTGTAGAGAACACTCAGGGAAGTGATTACAGGCTAGATTGGTCTCTCCCCTTTTGATTCTCCCTCTTCTGCTCCTGGTTACATCTATATCCCTCCTCCCTCATTTCTTTTCCAAGTAATTTTCTAAACCTCTCTGGGTGTCCCTCACTGTGTAGAATATTTTCACCAATAACCTAGATGTTTTATCATCTGTGCTATATGGATGGAGAAGTCTGGAGGCCACTGTAAGAAAAAGACTGAAACCCAGAGGCAGGGGGCTAAAAATTCAAAACTTGAGAATGCCAGAAAACTCCTGACTCCAGGGAACATTAACTGACAAGAGCTCATCCAAAAGCCTCCATACCTACACTGAAACCAAGCACCACCCAAGAGCCAACAAGTTCCAGAGCAAGACATTCCATGCTAATTCTCCAGCAGTGCAAGAACATAGCTATTAGCATTAAAATACAGGCTGCCTAAAGTCACACCAAACCCATAGACAAGCCAGAACTCACTACTGGACCCTTCACTGAACTCCAGAGAGAAGAGATCCAGCTCCACCCACAGGACCCAGACTCAAGCTTCCCTAACCAGGAAACTTTGACAAGACACTCATCCAACCCCACCCACAAGGAGCAGCCTCCACAATAAAGAGGAGCCACAAATTTCCAGCCTACAGAAAGGCCACACCAAACACAGCACTCTAAGCAAAATGAAAAGGCAGAGAAATATTCAGCAGGTAAAGGAGCATGATAAATGTGCACCAGACCAAACAAAAGAGGAGGAGATAGGGAGTCTACCTGAAAAAGAATTCAGAAAAATGATAGTAAAGATGATTCAAAATCTTGAAAACAAAATGGAGTTACAGATAAATAGACTAGACACAAGGATTGAGAAGATGCAGGAAGTGGCTAACAAGGACCTATAAGAAATAAAAATGAGTGAATCAATAATGAATAATGCAATAATTGAGATCAAAAGAAACCTGGAGGGAACCAACAGTAGAATAACTGAGGCAGAAGATAGGACATATGAGGTGGAAGATAGAACGGTGCAAATAAATTAAGCAGAGGGAGAAAAATAATTAAAAGAAATGAGGACAACCTCTGGGACAATGTTAAACACCAAGAAGAAGAAGACAAAAAGAAAGGCCATGAGAAAGGCCATATTCGAGGAGATAATAGTTGAAAACTTCCATAAATGGGGAAAGAAATAGCCACCCAAGTCCAAGAAACCCAGAGAGTCGCAAACAGGATAAATCCAAGACACATATTAATCAAATTAATGAAGATCAAACACAAAGGGCAAATACTAAAAGCAGCAAGGGAAAAACAACAAATAACACACAAGGGATTCCCACAAGGATAACAGCTGATCTTTCAATAGAAACTCTTCAATCTGAAAGGGAATGGCAGGACATACTTAAAGGGAAGAAAGAGAAGAACCTACAACCCACATTACTTTACCCAGCAAGGATCTCATTCCAATATAAAGGAGAAATCAAAAGCTTTACAGACAAGCAAAAGCTGAGAGAATCAGCACCACCAAACCAGCTCTTCAACAAATGCTAAAGGATCTTCTCTAGAGAGGAAACACAGAAAAGGTTTATAAACTTGAACCCAAAACAACAAAACAAATGGCAATGGGAGATCATAATGACCTTAAATGTAAGTGGGTTGAATACCCCAACCAAAAGACAAGGACTAGATGAATGGATACAAAAACAAGATCCCTAAATATGCTGTCTACAAGAGACCCACCTGAGAAAAAAAATGGATGCATACAGACTGAAAGTGGAGGGCTAGAAAAAGATATCTCATGCAAAGGGAGAATGAAAGAAAGCAGGAGTAGCAATACTCATATCAAAGAAAATAGACTTTTAATAAAGGTCATGAAAGAAACAAAGAACGACACTGCTTGATGATGAAAGGATCAATCCAAGAAGAAGATATAACAATCATAAACATATATGCACCCAACATAGGAGCACCACAGTATGTAAGGCAAAAGCTAACAAGTATAAAAGGGGACATTAACAGTAATACAATAATAGTGGGAGACTTTAATACCCCACTTACACCTATGAATAGATGAACTAAACAGAAAATTAGCAAGGAAACACAAATTTTAAATGATACAATGGACCAGTTACACATAACTGATATCTATAAGACAATTTACTCCAAAACAATGAATTTCACTTTTTTCTCAAGTGCACATGAAACATTCTCCAAGATAGATTACATCCTGGGCCATAAATCTAGCCTTAGTAAATTAAAAAAAAAATTGAAATCATTTAAAGCATCTTTTCTGATCACAATGCAGTAAGATTTGATGCCAACTACAGGGAAAAACTTAAAAATACAAACATATGGAGCCTAAATAATATGCTTCTGAATAACCAACAAATCACAGAAGAAATCAAAAAAGAAAGCAAAATACACATAGAAACAAATGAAAATTAAAACACGGCATTCAAAAACCTATGGGATTCAGTAAAAGCAGTGCTAAGGGGAAGGTTCATATCAATACAAGCTTACCTCAAGAAACAAGAGAAAAAAACAAATAACCTAAATTTACACCTAAAGCAACTAGAAAAAGGAGAAATTAAGAACTCCAGGATTAATAGAAGCAAAGAAATCCTAAAAGTTAGGGCAGAAATAAATGAAGAAACAAAGGAGACTATAGCAAAAATTAACAAAAGTAAAAGCTGGTTCTTTGAGAAGATAAATAAAAGAGACAAACCATTAGCCAGACTCATCGAGAAAAAAAGGGAGAAGATCAGTTCTAATGAGACGGATGAAACTGGAGCCCATTATACAGAGTGAAGTAAGCCAGAAAGATAAAGACCAATACAGTATACTAACACATATATATGGAGTTTAGAAAGATGGTAACGATAACCCTATATGCAAAACAGAAAAAGAGACACAGATGTACAGATCAGACTTTTGGACTCTGTGGGAGAAGGCGAGGGTGGGATGTTTAGAGAGAACAGCATCAAAACATGTATATTATCAAGGGTGAAAGATTACCAGCCCAGGTTGGATGCATGAGACAAGTGCTCAGGGCTGGTGCACTGGGAAGACCGAGGGATCGGGTGGAGAGGGAGGTGGGAGGGGGGATCGGGATGGGGAATACATGTAAATCCATCTCTGATTCATGTCAATGTATGGCAAAAACCACTACAATATTGTAAAGTAATTAGCGTCCAACTAATAAAAATAAATGAAAAAAAAAGGAGAAGAATGAAATCAACAGAATTAGAAATGAAAATGGAAAAATCACAATAGACAACACAGAAATATAAAGGATCATAAGAGACTACTATCATCAACTATATGCCAATAAATTGGAAAACTTGGAAGAAATGTACAAATTCTTAGAAAAGTATAACCTTTCAAACTGAACCAGGAAGAAATAGAAAATCTTAAAAGACTCATCACAAGAATGGAAATAGAAACTGTAATCAGAAATCTTCCAACGAACAAAAGCCCAGGACCAGATGGCTTCACAGGTGAATTCTACCAGAAGTTTAGAGAAGAGCTAATACCTATCCTACTCAAACTCTTCCAGAAAATGTCAAAGGAAGGTAAACTGCCAAATTCATTCTATGAGGCCACCATCACCCTGATACCAAAACCAGACAAATATGCCACACACACACACACACACACACACACAAATGGCAAGCCAATATCACTGATGAACATAGATGCAAAAATCCTCAACAAAATTCTAGCAAACAGAATCCAACAACATATTGAAAAGATCATACATCATGATCAATTGGGCTTTATCCCAGGGATACAAGGATTCTTCAATATTCACAAATCAATCAATGTGATACACCACATTAACAAATTGAAAGATAAAAACCATATGATTATCTCAATAGATGCAGAAAAAGCCTTTGACAAAATTCAACATCCATTAATGAAAAATAAAAGCAAAAATAAACAAATGTGACCTAATTAAACTTGAAAGCTTTTGCACAAAAAAAGGAAACTATAAGCAAGGTGAAAAGACAGATTTCAGAATGGGAGAAAATAATAGCAAATGAAGCAGCTGACAAAGAATTAATCTCAAAAATATACAAGCAGTTCATGCAGCTTAATACCAGAGAAATAAAAGACCCAATCAAAAAATGGGCCAAAGAAGTAAACAGACATTTCTCCAAAGAAGACATACAGATGGCTAACAAACACATGAAAAGATGCTCAACATCACGCATTATCAGAGAAATGCAAATCAAAACCACAGTGAGGTACCATCTCATGCTGGTCAGAATGGCTGCTATCCAAAAGTCTGCAAACAGTAAATTCTGGAGAGGATGCAGAGAAAAGGGAACCCTCTTACACTGTTGGTGGGAATGCAAACTAGTACAGCCACTATGGAGAACAGTGTGGAGATTCCTTAAAAAGCTGGAAATAGAACTGCCATACAACACAGAAATCCCACTGCTGGGCATACACACCAAGGAAACCAGAATTGAAAGAGACACATGCACCCCAATGTTCATCACAGCACTGTTTACAATAGCTAGGACATGGAATCAACCTAGATGTCCACTGGCAGACGAATGGATGAGAAAGCTGTGGTAGATATACACGATGGAATATTACTCAGCTATTGAAAAGAATGCATTTGAATCAGTTCTAATGAGGTGGATGAAACTGGAGCCTATTATACAGAGTGAAGTAAGTCAGAAAGAAAATCACCAATATAGTATATTAACGCATATATATGGAATTTAGAAAAATGGTGACGATGACCCTATATGCTGGACAGCAAAAGAGACACAGCAATAAAGAATAGACTTTTGGACTCTGTGGGAGAAGGCGAGGGTGGGATGATTTGAGAGAATAGCATTGAAACATATGTATTACCATATGCAAAATAGATGTCCAGTCCAGATTGGATGCATGAGACAGGGCACTTGGGGCTGGTGCAGTGGGACAACCCTGAGGGATGGAACGGGTAGGGTGGTGTTAGGGGTTTCAGGATGGGGGACACATGTATACCCATGATTCATGTGATTTATGTCAGTGTATGGAAAAAACCATGACAATATTATAAACTAATTAGCCTCCAATTAAAATAAATAAGTAATTTTTCAAAAAGAATTGTATACTCACTTTTATAAGAATTAGTTACATTGTTTTCCAAAGCAGTGTATCCTTTTACATTCCTACTAACAAGGTTTAAACAATCAAATTTCTTAACATTCTTACCAAAATTTGCCAGTGTCATTATTTTTATTTTAGCTTTTCTTGTAGGCATATATTGATATCAACTTATGATTTAATTTGAACTTCTCTGATGGCTAATAATATTGAACATTTTTCCCTATGCTTTTCACCTGGTTATCCTCTGCTGAAATAAATGTTCATGTTTTTGCACACTTTATAATTTTTCTTGACAAATACTTTGTGGTTTTATTATTGCTTTGTTAAGTTTTGAGAGTTACTTTATATATATATTTATATATATAAATATATATACTAGACTTTATTATATAAGTGATTTGCAAATATTTCTCCTCATTTCTAGCATGTCTTTTCACTATCCTCACAGTTTCTTTCACAGAGAAAAGTTTTTAATTTTGATGAACCATTATTTTTAACATCTTCCTATTATGGGTCATGTTTTTAGTGATGACTATTAAAACTTTTTGTCAAGCCCTAGATCATGAAGATATTCTATACTTTTACTAAAAATTTTACAGTTTTAACATTTTATATTTAAGTAAATGATCCATTCTGAGTTAATGTTTTAAATAAATAAGATGTGAGTTTAAGATTGATTTTTGTTTTATTTGCTATTGATATCCAGTTGTTCCAGTACAATTTATTGAAAAGACTACTCTTCCTTCATTGAATTTTCTTTTCTACCCTTGCCAAAAATCAGTTGACAGTATCCATGGATTTTTATGTCTATTCTTCTGCCAATATCACACTATTCTAATTAATATATAGAAAATTTTTAATGGGGGGGGAGGAGCTAAGATGGCAGAGGAATAGGACAGGGAGACCAATTTCTCCCCCACAAATTCACTGAAAGATCATTTGAACACTGAGCAAACTCCAGAAAACAACTTCTTATCACTAGCAGAGGACATCAGGCACCCAGAAAAGCAACCCATTGTCTTCAAAAGGAGGTAGGACAAACTATAAAAGATAAAAAGAGAGACAAAAGAGTTAGGGATGGAGATCTGTCCCAGGAAGGGAGTTCTAATACAGGAAGTTTCCAAACACCAGGAAACCCTCACCAGGTGCAATTGGGGGAAGTTTTTGAATCTCAGAGGGCAACCTAACTGGGAAGAAAAATAAATAAAGCCCACAGATTACATGCCTAAAAGCAACTCCGAGCAGAAAAGTACCCCAGACGCTCACATCCACCACCAGCAAGTGCAGGCTAAACGGAAAGGAGTGGGCGGCATTGCTTAGGGTAAGGACTGGGCCTGAATGTTCTGAGGGCAATCTGAGGGAGTTAACGTGAGATAACAACTTAAACTGCAGGATAGCAAGAGAGAGAGAGAACTAAGCTGCGAAAAGCCCTAACCGAAGGCACTATTTGCAGAACAAAGGAAGAACTGAGCAATTCCAGAGAACAGCTAGCGGGCTGTGGACTGGCCCATCTCCCACCAGAGGCAGGAGGAAGGGGGGAGGGGAAAGGGGCAAACTCGGCCTCAGAGACGGCATCCCCTACCAAACTGCAAACAGGCTTCCAGTCTCTAACCAAAGACTTCCTGAGATTCTGGATGGTTGACATCCCCTGGGAGGGTCGCAGCCAGAGATCAGCTCCACAGAAGAGACACACGGGTGCACCAGACCAGCACACCTGGAAACTGAGGTGGGGACAGGGAGGGGAGAAGTTGCGCTGCACCTGGGGAGAGTGCACTCATCAAGCTCCTGGCTGCCTGAGCTGCTCAGGCAAGGGAAGGCACAAAACGCAGGCCCAACCGAGTCTGCACTTTTGTGAAGTACCTGAAAACCTGAACCTGAGTGGCTTAGGCCTGTGAAGTGCACGCAACTCAGAGCCTGCTCCCTGTAGAGCAGCCTGGAGCCTGAGCAGTGTAGACGGGGAAAGCACACATGCCGTGAGCAGGGCCAACCCAGTGTGGCCAGAACACTGCGAGTGCTCCCCACACACGCCAGTGACATTTGTTTGCAGTGCCCCTCACTCCTCACAGCATGACTGAACAAGTGAACCTAAAGAAGAGACCACCTCCGCCGCCTTGTGTCAGGGCAGAAATTAGACACTGAAGAGACCTGCAAACAGAAGCCAAATAAACAAAGAGAACCGCTTTAGAACTGACAGGTGCAACAGATTAAAATCCCTGTAGTTAACACCGACTACACTGGAAGGGGCCTATAGATGTCAGAAGTGTAAGCTGGAACAAGGAGCTATCTGAAACTGAACTGAACCCACACTGCCCGCAACAGCTCCAGAGAAATTCCTAGATATATTTTTATATTAATATTTGCTTTTAATTACATTTTTTTCTTTTTTTACAGTCCTCTATTACTCCTTAATTTTCATTTTTATAACCCACTATAACCTTGCAAAAAAAAAAAAAAGAAAAGGAGACCCTATTTTTAAAGTGAACTTCATATGTATTTCTCAAATTTTTTGAGAAGAAGAAGACAGAAAGGCCATGAGAAAATACTCAAGGAGATAGATAATAGCTGAAAACTTCCCTAAAATGGGGAAGGAAATAGTCACACAAGTCCAAGAAACCCAGAGAGGCCCAAACAGGATAAACCCAAGGCAAAACACCCCAAGACACATATTAATAAAATTAACACAGATCAAACACAAATAACAAATATTAAAAGTGGCAAGGGAGAAACAACAAATAACACACAAGGGGATTCCCATAAGGATAACAGCTGATCTTTCAATAGAAACTCTTCAGGCCAGAAGGGAATGGCAGGACATACTTAAAGTAATGAAAGAGAATAACCTACAACCCAGATTGCTGTACCCAGCAAGGATCTCATTCAGAAATGAAGGAGAATTCAAAAGCTTTACAGACAAGCAAAAGCTGAGAGAATTCAGCACCACCAAACCAGCTCTTCAACAAATGCTAAAGGATCTTCTCTAGACAGGAAACACAGAAAGCTTGTATGAACACGAACCCAAAACAACAAAGCAAATGGCAACGGGTCCATACTTATCAATAACTACCTTGAATATAAATGGGTTGAATGCCCCAATCAAAAGACAAAAACTGGCTGAATGGATAGAAAAGCAAGACCCATATATATGCTGTCTACAAGAGACCCACATCAAAACAAGGGACACATACAAACTGAAAGTGAATGGCTGGAAAAAAATATTTCACACAAATGCAGACCAAAAGAAAGCTGGAATTGCAATACTCATATCGGACAAAAAAGACTTTAAAATAAAGGCTGTGAAAAGAGACAAATAAGGACACTACATAATGATCAAAGGTTCAATCCAAGAAGATATAACAATTATAAATATATATGCACCCAACATAGGAGCACTGCAATATGTAAGGCAATTGCTAACAAGTATAAAAGGGGAAATTAACAATAACACAATAATAGTGGATGACTTTAATACCCCACTCACACCTATGGACAGATCAACTAAACAGAATATTAACAGGAAACACAAATTTTAAATGACACAATGGACCAACTGGACATAATTGATGTCTATAGGACATTTCACCCCAAAACAATCAATTTCACCTTTTTCTCAAGTGCATACGAGACCTTCTCCAGAATAGATCACATCCTGGGCCATAAATCTAGTCTTGGTAAATTAAAAAAAAAACAAAAAAACTGAAATCATTCCAGTCATCTGTTCTGACCACAATGCAGGAAGATTAGATCTCAATTACAGGAAAAAAAAACTATTAAAAATTCAAACATATAGAGGTTAAATAACACGCTTCTGAATAATCAACAAATCATAGAAGAAATCAAAAAAGAAATCAAAATAAGCATAGAAAGGAATGAAAATAAAAACACAACAACCCAAAACCTATGGGACACTTTAAAAGCAGTGCTAAGGGGAAGGTTCATAGCAGTACAGGCTAAACTCAAGAAACAAGAAAAAAGTCAAATAAATAACCAAACCCTACACCTAAAGCAACTAGAGAAGGAAGAAATGAAGAACCCCAGGGTTAGTAGAAGGAAAAAAATCTTAAAAATTAGGGCAGAAATAAATGCAAAAGAAACTAAAGAGACCATAGCAAAAATCAACAAAGCTAAAAGCTGGTTTTTTAAAAAGGTAAACAAAATTGACAAACCATTAGCCAGACTCATCAAGAAATAAAGGGAGAAGAACCAAATCAACAAAATTAGAAAAGAAAATGGAGAGATCACAACAGACAACACTGAAATACAAAGGATCATAAGAGACTACTACCAGCAGCTCTATGCCAATAAAATGGACAACTTGGAAGAAATGGACAAATTCTAAAAAAAATATAACTTTCCAAAACTGAACCAGGAAGAAATAGAAGATCTTAACAGATACATCAGAGGCATGGAAATAGAAACTGTAATCAGAAATTTTCCAGCAAACAAAAGCCCAGGACCAGATGGCTTTACAGCTGAATTCTACCAAAAATTTAGAGGAGAGCTAACACCTATCTTACTCAAACTCTTCCAGAAAATTGCAGAAGAAGGTAAACTTCCAAACTCATTCTATGAGGCCACCATCATCCTAATACCAAAACCAGACAAAGATGCCACAAAAAAAGAAAACTACAGGCCAATATCACTGACTAACATAGATGCAAAAATCCTTAACAAAATTCTAGCAAACAGAATCCAACAACATATTAAAAAAATCATACACCATGACCAAGTGGGCTTTGTCCCAGGAATGCAAGGATTCTTTAATATCTGCAAATCAATCAATGTAATAAACCACATTAACAAATTGAAAGATAAAAACCATATGATTATCTCAGTAGATGCAAAAAAGCCTTTGAAAAAATTCAACATCCATTTATGAAAAAACCCTCCAGAAAGCGGGCATAGAAGAAACAAACCTCAACATAATAAAAGCTATATATGACAAACCCACAGCAAACTTTATCCTCAATGGTGAAAAATTGGAAGAATTTCCCCTATAGTCAGGAACAAGACAAGGGTGCCCACTCTCACCACTACTATTCAACATAGTTTTGGAAGTGTTGGCCACAACAATCAGAGCAGAAAAAGAAATAAAAGGAATCCAGATAGGAAAAGAAGAAGTGAAACTCTCTTTGTTTGCAGATGACACTATCATCTACATAGAAAACCCTAAAAACTCTACCAGAAAATTACTATAGCTAATCAATGAATATAGTAATGTTGCAGGGTAAAAATTAACACAGAGAAATCCCTTGCATTCCTATACACTAACAATGAGAAAACAGAAAGAGAAATTAAGGAAACAATACCATTCACCATTGCAACAAAAAGTATAAAATACTTAGGAGTATATCTACCTAAAGAAACAAAAGACCTATACATAGAAAATTATAAAACATTGATGAAAGAAATCAAAGAGGACACAGTAGATGGAGAAATATACCATGTTCATGGGTTGGAAGAATCCATACTGTGAAAATGAGTATACTACGCAAAGCAATCTATAGATTCAATGCAATCCCTATCAAGTTATGAACAGTATTTTTCACAGAACTAGAACAAAATATTTCACAATTTATATGGAAATACAAAAAACCTTGAATAGCCAAAGCAAACTTGAGAAAGAAAAATGGAAATGGAGGAATCAACCTGCCTGACTTCAGGCTCTACTACAAAACCACAGTAATCAAGACAGTATGGTCCTGGCACAAAGACAGAAATGTTGATCAATGGAAAAAAGTAGAAAGCCCAGAGATAAATTCACATACCTATGGACAACTTATCTTCGACAAAAGAGGCAAGGATATACAATGGAAAAAAGACAACCTCTTTAACAAGTGGTGCTGGGAAAACTGGTCAACCACTTGTAAAAGAATGAAACTAGAACACTTTGTAACACCATACACAAAAATAAACTCAAATGGATTAAAGATCTAAATGTAAGACCAGAAACTATCAAACTCCTAGAGGAGAACATAGGCAAAACACTCTCCGACATAAATCGCAGCAAGATCCTCTATGACCCACCTCCAGGAATATTGGAAACAAAAGCAAAAATACACAAATGGGACCTAATTAACCTTAAAAGCTTTTGCACAACAAAGGAAGCTATAAGCAAAGTGAAAGATAGCCTTCAGAATGGGAGAAAATAATGGCAAATGAAGCAACAAAGGATTAATCTCAAAAATATACAAGCAACTCCTGCAGCTTAATTCCAGAAAAATAGATGGTCCAATCAAAAAATGGGCCAAAGAACTAAACAGACATTTCTCCAAAGAAGACATACAGATGGCTAACAAACACATGAAAAGATGCTCAACATCACTCATTATCAGAGAAATGCAAATCAAAACCACAATGAGGTACCTACCATCACACGCCAGTCAGGATGGCTGCTATCCAAAAGTCTACAAGCAATAAATGCTGGAGAGGGTGTATAGAAAAGGGGACCCTCTTACACTGTTGGTGGGAATGCAAACTAGTACAGCCGCTATGGAGAACAGTGTGGAGATTCCTTAAAAAAAAACTGTAAATAGAACTGCCATATGACCCAGCAATCCCACTGCTGGGCATACACACTGAGGAAACCAGAGTTGAAAGAGACATGTGCACCCCAATGTTCATTGCAGCACTGTCTATAATAGCCAGGACATGGAAGCAACCTAGATGCCCATCAGCAGACGAATGGATAAGGAAGCTGTGGTACATATACACCATGGAATAGTACTCAGCCATTAAAAAGAATTCATTTGAATCAGTTCTAATGAGATGGATGAAACTGGAGCCCATTATACAGAGTGAAGTCAGCCAGAAAGATAAACAGCAATACAGCATACTAACACATATATATGGAATTTAAAAAAGATGGTAATGATAACCCTATATTCAGGACAGAAAAAGAGACACAGATGTATAGATCAGACTTTTGGACTCTGTGGGAGAAGGCGAGGGTTGGATGATCTGAGAGAATAGTGTTGAGACATGTATATTATCAAGTGTGAAACAGATCACCAGCCCAGGTTGGATGCATGAGAGAAGTGCTCAGGGCTGGTGCACTGCGAAGACCCAGAGGGATGGGATGGGGAGGGACGTGGGAGGGGGTATCAGGATGGGGTACACATGTAAATCCATGGATGATTCATGTCAATGTATGGCAAAACCCACTAAACTACTGTAAATTAATTAGCATCCAACTAATAAAAATAAATGAGAATATTAAAAATTAAAAAAAAAAGAAGTAGGAAGCATTTAGTGGCTATATAGTAAACCTTAAAATCACAAGAATGATTCTTCTTTTCAAAAATTGTTTTAGCTATTCTAGACTTGTGCGTTCCCATATTAATTCTAGAATAAGTTGTCTGTGTCTCCAAAAAACTTGGAATTTTAATAGAAATTACATTAAATTCAATTTGGGGAGAATTGATAGCTTTGCTATATTGACTTTTCCATTCCATGAGCATGTTATGTCTTTTATTTAGGCTTCCTTTGATTTCTTTCATCATCATTTTGTTGTTATAAGCTTAGAGAACCTGTACATACTGAGTATATACCTAAATATTTCATTTATTTTGCAACAATTATAAATAGTATTGTGCTTTTAATTTTGGTTTCCACCTGTTCATTATTAGGATATAGAATTATAATCGATTCTTGCTGAACTCATTAGCTTCTGAGTTTTTGTACTTTTGTTTTTTTGTTTTGTAGAGTGAAGTGGAATTTCTGTGTAATAATTTATGTCATCTACACATAGAGGTGGTTTTATTATTTTCTTTACAATTTGTGTACCTTTAATCTCTTTTCTTAGCCTCATTGTACTGGACAAAACTTCCTGTAAAATATCAAGAGTGATAAGATCAGATACCCTTCCCATTCTTAGGGGGGAAGCATTCAGTTTTTCACCATTAAGTACAATATTAGCTCAAGAACTTTTGCAGATGATCTTTTTCAAGTTGAGGCAATTTCCCCTATATTGCTAACTGTTGACAGTTTTTATCATCAATAAGTGTTGAATTTTGCCAAATATATCTTCTGGATACACTGATATGATCAAATGATATTTCTTCTTTAGTCTGTTACTATGATGGATCACTTTAATTGATTTCCAAATGTTGAAGCAGTCTTGCACATCTGGAATAAAGCACACTTGGTCATGGTTTGTAATTCTTTTATACCTTGTTGAATTCAGTTTGCTAATATTTTATTGTGGATTTTTACATCTAAGTTCATGAGATATATTTATCTGTCATTCTTTTTAATGTTACACTGTCTTTGTGTGGGTAGCAACAGGATACTGGCCTCATATTTTAGTTGGAAACTGTCCATTCTTCTTTGAATTTGGGGGGGAAAATGTGTAGAATTGATATTAATCATTCTTTAAATATTTTTTAGAAAGAACTATTTCAGCTTGGTTGAGGTTTTTTATTTTGTGGTTCTCAAGAAACCGTTCTACTTCTTCTAAGTTGTGCAATTTATGAATGTAAAGTTGTTCAGTCTTCCCTACAACCCTTTTAACAGTTAAAGAATCTGTAGTGATATCTCTTGCTTTATTCCTAATATTGGTGATTTGTGTCTATTCTATTATTTAACACTTTTGACAGAGGCTTATCAATTTTATTGATATTTTAGGAAATGAGTTTTTATTTCATTGATTTTTCTTTAATGCTTTCCTATTTTTAATTTTACTTTTATCTTTATTATTTCATTCTTTCTGTATGGTTTAGTTTTTTTGTTCTTCTTTTTCTAGTTTCTTAAAGAACCTAGATTATTGATTTGAGACATCTCTTCTTGTTTATTATAAACATTTATTACTATGCATTTCTCTCAGTATTACTTAATTGCATTCTCTATGTTTTCTTGTGTTTATTTTTATTTTCACCTAGTTCTAAGTATTTCTTTTTTTAATTTCCCTAGAAAGAATGGATGCTTTTGATCTCTAGTGCTAGAGAAGACTCTCGAGAGTCCTTGGACAGCAAGAAGATCAAACCAGTCAATCCTAGAGGAAATCAACTCTGAATACTCATTGGAATAATTGATGCTGTAGCTGAATCTCCAATACTTTGGCCATCTGATGTGAAGAGCTGACTCATTGGAAAAGACCCTGATACTGGGAAAGATTGAGGGCAGGAGGAGAAAGGGGAAACAGAGGATGAGATGGTTGAATGGCATCATTGACTCAATAGACATGAGCTTGAGCAAACTCCAGAAGATAGTGAAGGACAGGGAAGCCTGGTGTGCTGCATTCCATGGAATCGCAGAGTCAGACACAACTTAGTGACTAAACAACAGAGTTTCTCTTTTATTAATGGATTATGTGGTAATGTATTGTTTAATTTTCAAGTATTTGGAAATGTTCATGTTGTCTTTCTGTTATTGACTTCTAATTTAATTTCATCATGGTCAAAGAACATAAATGTATCATTTCAACACTTTTACATTTGTTAAGGTTTGTTTTATGGCCCTGGGTACAGTCTGTATTACTGATTGTTCATTAGAGGGTTGGAAGAATGTTTTATCTAATGTTGTTGGGTGGAGTGCTCAATATATACCAATTAGATCCTGTTAGTGGATTGTACTGTTTAGATCTATATCCTTGATGATTCTTTTCTCTAGCAGTTCTATCAGGTGCTAAGAGGGACAGGTTGGAATCCCCAACTATATCTGTAGGCTGGTCTCTCCTCCCCCCAACTCTATCAGTTTTTGCTTCATGTATTTATTTTGAGGTTCTATTGTTTGATGAATAGACATTTAAGATAATTGTGTCTTCCTGGTGGATTTATCCTTTTGTCACTATCTAATGTCTCCTGTCTCTTGTAATTTTTTATTATGAGGTCTACTTTATTGGAAGTTAATGACCAACTCCAGCTTTTTAAAAATAATCTTTGCATGGTATATCTTTTCCTACATTTTTAATTTCTATCAACTCATGTCATTGAATTTGAAGTGAGTCTCGTATTAACAGCATATAGTTGGGTCATTTTAAAAACCCATTCTGCCAATCTCTGTCTTTTATTCAGACCATTTACATTTTCTGTTATCATGGATATGTTAGAGCTTAAGTCTGCTATTTTATTATTTGTTTTCTGTTTGTTACCTCTGGCTGTCTGTGTATGGTCAGACCACTCAAGATGTTCTCTTGTTGTCTGTAATTCCCTGCTCAACCAGTGCTTACTTCATCCGCACCCTACCCACATGACTGGCCTCCCTATAAATATGCTCCAGGCCCCAGCTAGTGATAATTTTACCAAAGGTGCAGTGAGAAACATGCTACTCTGCTAGTTTCCCCAGTAACTGATAAGCCAACATGACATCAATTCTTCCTATAACTGGTAACTTCCTCCTAGCCCTGGGAATAAAGAATTCCACCATGACCTGCCTGCTGTCTCCACACATGGTGAAGTGTTACTCCAAGACCTTCCTTCAGACATGTAAGATCACCCTATCCATTAAACTATTAATGTCTCTGTTGCTGACTCTTTCTTTGGTTTTGAAGCTGGCCAAGTACAAGCCTTGTAGACCTGTGGAGTGCAGCCCAACACTGTCATTCCTGTTTCTTTTTTCTTCCCTTGTTTATTACTCAAACATTTTAAAAATTAATTTATTTTAATTGGAGGCTAATTACTTTACAATATTGTGGTGGTTTTTGTCATAATGATTCTATCTTAAATTGTTTATAGTGTTTCTGAGTGTATAACTTTGTATAGTTTTCATAGAGGTTGCTCTGGGTAATGCAATATGCATATGTGACTTATAATCCACTGGTTTCACATTTTAGCACTTTGAAGTTTGAAAATTGTATTTCCATTGAGCCTCCTTTACTTCCTCCATATTTAAAAGGTCATTGTCTTGAATATTTGCTGATGTTATCAAGATAATTTTGCTCTAATCATAAAATATGATTTATAAATTCAAGAAGAAAAATTATGCTATGCTATGCATGTATACTTTTAGAACTTTAGGATACATATCATTCAGATACCATATAATTCACTCATTCAAAGTGTACAATTCAATACTTTTTAGTACAACAGGGTTGTGTGACAACCATCACAATCAATTTTAGAATATTTTTGTTCCTCTAGAAGGAAAACTTGTACTAATTACTGGTCACTCTCCATCCCTCAAAACTCCCTCCAGCTCTACCAAACCCAGAAGTCACCAATATATTAATTTGCTGTCTCCACTGCTGAAACCAGTGGATTTGCTTTTCTGAACATTTTGCATAAAAGGAGTCATACCCCATATGCAGTCTTTTTTTTCCCTGGTTTTTTTTTTTTTTTTTTTTTTGCTTAATAAACAGGCATACCTTTGAGATTTATTGAGCTTCACTTTATTGTGTTTCACAGATATTGATTTTTTTTTTTTTTTTACAAAGTGAAGTTTTGTGGCATCTCTGCATTGAGCAAGCCTATCAGCACCATTTTCAATAGCATTTGCTCACTTTGTGTTTCTGTATCACATTTTGGTAATTCTCTCAACATTTCAAACTTTCTCATTATTGTGTATTTGTTATGGTGATCTGTGATAAAATTTTGATGTTACTTTTGCACAAAGATTACAATTCACTGAAGGCTAGATAAAGGTTAGCATATTCTAGTAATAAACTATTTTAAAATGAAAGTATGTATTTTTTAAACATAATGCTATTGCACACTTAAGACTAGAGTATAAACCTAACTTTCATATGCACTGGAGAATTAAAAAAAATCATGTGACTTCCTTTTATTGCAATATTAACTTTATTTATTCTTTTTTTTTTTCATTTATTTTTATTAGTTGGAGGCTAATTACTTTACAATATTGTAGTGGTTTTTGCCATACACTGACATGAATCAGCCATGGATTTACATGTAGTCCCCATCCTGATCCCCCCTCCCACCTCCCTCTCCACCCGATCCCTCTTATTGCGATAGCCCGAAATTAAACTTGTAGCATCTATGAGGTAGGCCTGTACTGTTTTCAAGATTTATTCATATTGTAGCATGTATCATTACTTCATTATTTTCTATTGCTGAGCTATATTCCATCATATGAATATAATACATTTTACTTATCTATCAGTCAGTGGACATTTGGGTTTTCTCTACTTGTTGACTATAATGTATAATGCTGTTGTAAATATTCATGTACAAGACTTTGTGTAGATGTACGTTTTTATTTTTCTTTGATTTATATCTAGAAGTGGAATTGTTGAGTCATATTAGATCATTAGTTCATTTTTAAATTGAGTTATTTGTCTTTTATTATTGATTCTGTTAAAAGTTCTCTTTATAATCTGGATAAAAGTCCTTTATGAGGTATATGATTTGCAAATATTTTCTCTCATTTTGTGGGTTGTCTAGACACTTTCTTAATGATATCATTCACAGTACAAAATATTTTAATTTTGATGAATATAATTTATGTTTTTCCTTTGTTATTTGTTTGCTTGTGTATGTGTGTGTGTGTCACATCTAAGAAACCATTGCCTAACCCAGGGTCACAAATGCTTACTCCTATGTTTTCTTCTAAGAGTATTATTGTTTTCTCTCTCACATTGTATATGATCCATTTTGAGTTAATTTTTGTGTATGGTGTGAAGAAGAAATCTAATTCACTTGCATGTGGATAACCACTCTTTCTAATGTCATTTGTTTAAAATACATTTTTTCCTACTGATCTTTTTTGCACCCTTGTTGAAAAATCAGTTAATTACATATATAATGGTTATTTTCTGCATATGCCACTGTCTTAATGTTGCTTTTTAATAAGTTTAGAAATTAGGAACTGTGAGTCTTCCAACTTTATTCTTCTTTTCTAAGATTATTTTAGCTATAGTGACTCCCTTTAATTTTTACGTGAATTAAAAAAATTGTATTAAGTGTGTAGACCAGTTTGGAAGAGGATCAAGGGAGAATGGAGAGTGTCTGCTAATGTGCACAAATGCTGTTTTGGAGGTGATTTAAATATTCTAAAAGTGATTCCAGTGATAGTTTCACAACTTTGTTAATATACAAATACATTGACTTGTACACTTAACTTTGGATGAATTTTATAGTATGTGAATTACATTTCAATAAAGATACTTAATTAAAACAGTAAATCTAATAAGTAAATTTGGAATTTGGTCATAGCAAATTTAAAATATTAATGAAGCCAAATGTTAAATTTAAAACTCATTGAAACATTCAAGTTCAATGTGAAACCAAGTGATAATGTTGAAACTCAATGTGAAAGTCCTAATCTGGTTGCAATTAGTACTTGTAAGCAAAGAGCCCAATGACACAATTGACAAATGGCAATACAGCATAGCATGATTTCAAACAGGCTAAAGTTCAATATTTAGTCAGCTGCTACATTTATATTAAAGTTTTGTAATATGCATAACATTGTTTTTTTTGGTGTAACTTTTGTTTTCCAGATGTAAATTTATTCAAGGCTTCCACATCAATAGATTCATCCATTTTTGGTACTCATTGAAAACAAGCAGATATTTTCATGCTCATTGTAATAAAACAATTTTAATGGAAATTCAGTTTAGTAAAATCACAAGTCTTTTTATATTTAAAATTTTAATTGAAATATTGAAGTGTTAGCAACAAAAAAACAGAATTATTAAATTAAAAATATGATGATTTTAATTTTTCATATGTCAGTGAAATTATGTGGTATATATACACTTATCATATGTTGCCACTCTTAACTAATCCACAAGGTATGCAAAAAGCTGAATTATTTCACACCTGCCCCTGCTTGCCTAAAATAGTAGCTGATAAAGATCATATTTTCTGTTTTGTCTGGGCACTTATATAGTCCTTGTAGAGGTTTACCTGGCTATACTCAAGGTGGAGTCTCACATCTCTCTAGTCAAGCAAGAAAAAAGAAACTCCCTATTCAGCACTGCCTGAAAAATACATAGCCCAATGGTCATTGAATATTGTCCAATCATATAAAAATCCCAGGCATCTGCACTGACCACTGGCAACAACGCAAGTTCTTCTAATAGAGGAATGCTTCTCAAAGTGTGGACACAGTACCACAGGTAGTCCACGAGATAATTTGGGGGATACATTGGCAAGTATTCTACTTATTTATTTTAAGTGTGCTATGAAAAATAAATAATTAGCAAGTCAGTATTGTACGAAGTATTACTTCTTTAAGGTGAGTAAAAATATGTAGAAGTATTAGTAATTCTTTACTTAGAATACCATCTCTCTTGTATTGTCTTTACCTCCTTTTGCTTCTTACTCTGATGCCTTATTTTGCACATTATCACATCTCAGATTATATTGTAATTTTTGTGGGCACACCTATCTCTATAATAGATTGGGAGTTCCTTAAGGACAGAGCAAAATCTTTGTATCCTCAATGCCCCTCAGTGCCTAATGCAATGGCTGGACCCTGGGAAGTACTCAGTTAACATTTGTGGAATGAATGAATGTGGATTAGAGCTGTGGTCAGGATAATTACATTCTATAAGCATTGGTCTAGCAGCTATTTCACAGTTGGGGCTAAGATACCACTGTGTCTCTAACAGAACTGGAAATTTAAAACTGCAAGACAGGAAATCAAACATAATTAATTCTCTATCAAATTAATTACATTAGAAACATTTTTATGCTGAGTTTTCTTATAATGATGAATTTCTGAATTAGGATTCAAAAGCAGAACTACTAGATAAAATAAAGGTTGAAAGAACTGAAATGTAATTAAAAGAGAACAGGCTCTGGAGTCAAGCTTATCTGAGTTTGAATTCTGGCAATTCAGCAATTGCTAGCTGTATCACCTGTAAACTGAGGACCAGAGATAATTCATATAAAGCCTAATAGTACCTGACACATATACAAACTCTTGCTGGTGGCTCAGTGGTAAAGAATCCACCTTCCAATGCAGGAGTTGGAGGTTCTATCCCTGGGTCTGGAAGATGCCCTGGAGAAGGAAATGGCAACCCATTCTAGTACTCTCACCTGGGAAATCCCATGGACGGAGGAGTCTGGTGGGCTATACAGTCCATGGGGTTGCAAAAAAGTTGGACACGACTTAGAGACTAAACAACACCACCTGACACATAGTACACTTCCAATAAATAGTAGCGTCATTATTAATTTTATCTGGAGAAAACTAGGAAATATCTTACTAATAATATCTAAGTAGTGACTCAAGAAGGTCTGACCCAAGAGAAAAATATAAAGAAGGTCCCCCTCTCATCCTGCTCTCATTCCCACCTCAATCCCTCTCATGATAGTGTAGTGATTATTACCTTCCCAACTTATGCCAAGAACTAATCTAAAGCACAGCTGGTCTCTCTCCCTTAAGTTTCTGGTATAGATCTTCCTTATACAAGGAAATAAATCATTTTCTAATTCACACTCTCCTGGTGGCAAACAAATAATTGTTTATAATTAAGAAGATATTTTTATCCAGTTTCTACCAGGTTAGACTAAATCATAACACTGTCAAACAAGGAAAGTACTGAATTAAGCAGAAGAGGTGACAATAAATCAATGTACTTTGTTGGAAAAATTATAGGCCCAAAGTTGAAGTTGAAAACCTGATTTCTATTCTCGACTTACTTAGAAATCTTAGATGAGTCATTTCATTGTTCTAGACCTCAGTTTCTTCACTTATAAATAATAAGTTATATGCTGACACAACTGACTTTTATTTTGGGGGAAAAAACTAAGCTGTATCCCCAATCACTCTTTGAAAAAAAAATAAAGTCCAGAAGACTGAACAAACATTCAAATATTAAAAAGTGAAATTGTATAATTTCTAGACAGAAGTATAAATCGATATGTTTATAATTTTGGCATGGCAAAGTTCTAAAAATATAACCAATAAGTTATATAGAAAAAGTGATGAGACTACATAAAAACTTAAATCTTTTGTTTGGAAAAAACCTACCACTATAAAAAGTTCAAAAGATGAAAGAGAAAAATCAAATAGAAAAATAAAGGATATGGTCAAATATTCACACGCAAAAATACAAATGGCCATCAAACATATATAAAGATGTTCTTCATTCATAGTTAAAGACATGTGAAATTAATACATTTTAAGACACTAAGTGCTGGCCAGGATAAAAGAAGTGGGCATGTGTTTGTGTTGGTGAGCTTATAAAGTAGTGCTTCTCTCCAGTGCTGATTCTTGCTACCTGTCTCTGAGGCACTTCTATTCCAATTATTATCAGAAATATCCCTCTTACAGTATTTCCACTACCTAATTTGGCATTCCAGAGCCTCATTTCATTCTGGAACACTGTGCAAATAGTGTCTGGTCTCACTATCCCATTTCTTATCACTGCCTCTGCCTTGAGAAAAGTTCAAAGTCTCCTACAGTATGGCTCTTCTTTCTCTTCTACTCTTTGAGACATGTTCTTCCTTTTGATAAAGGACTTTCCAGGTGGCTCAGTGATAAAGAATCTGCCTGCAATACAGGAAACAGGGGTTCAATCCCTGGATCAGGAAGATCTCCTGGAGAAGGAAATGGTAACCCACTCCAATATTCTTGCCTGGAAAATCCAATGGACAGAGGATCCTGGCAGGCTACAGGTCATGAGGTCATAAGAGAGTTGGACATGACTTAGAGACTAAGCAACAACTTCCCTTTGACAAACAAGTTCCATAATTCCTAGAACTTAGCCAGTGTAGTTCTCAAAGCATAGCCATCAGTCACTGGCTGAGGGGAAGAAACACAAAAATTTGGTTAATTCTTGAATTGAAAAAAGATATACAAATTAATATTTAAATAAATTATCCTGCCACAATTATTTTAAATATAAACTTTTTAAGATGATTAAATATAGTTGGATGCTACTTTAATGGGCAAAAGTTAACATAAGCTCACAAAATAATTTTTCTGCTTTTAAGAGCTACACAAATAATGTTTTTCACAGAATAAAACATGCCTAATGAACCAAACTAGCTTGTATTACTTTCTAAAAATCTCCAGTGTGGGCCTTATACAGAAGAAATCAAGTGCTGAGTGACAATTACAATAAATTTAGAAGTAAACTAGAACATAAAAGCAAAAGGAGACTGAGGGAGTAAGTCTATTTTCCCTTTAATTTGAATCAGCAATGAATATATACATGAAAAAGACTAAACAAATTATAATCCAACAAATAAACTATTGGCATATTTTTAAAAATATCTTATTTGCATTTAGACAATTTGACACTGAAACCAAGGGAAGAAACTCCAAAGATATACTTAGTTTACTTACAATAATAAATATACATATAAATGTAGATTTATAATATTGTCACTAAAATTTATAAAAATTGAGCATGCCCATTTGCTTGAATGACTACTCACTTCAGTATAAGTTACAATTTCCCAGGTTTTAAGCAAATGGGAAATGAGTGAAGCATGTCAGCTATTGTTTAACAAACAAATTGAACATAGACTGACAATAAAAACAGGATAGGAACAAACAAACAAAAAGAATGATTCCTTGAAAAATAAGTAATAGGGAATACTTATTGCTTATTAGGGAATACTTATTGCAGTAAATACTTGCAGTAAATGTTTACTTCCAGGTCCTTAGAATTTAAGAACACAGACGTGTATAAATAATGTCCTCAAAATGATTCTTTAAAGATTATTTCTTAATGATTCTTCTTCAGAGGATCTTATTTTCTCTATTCTTCTCTACACTCTTTCTTATCTGACTTTTATTAAAAATAGGCTCTAATCTCAATTAGACAGCATAGGATATTTATCAACTTTTTTTTATTAATTCTTTTATGGAGAAGGGGAACTCTGCATGGCTTGTGGAATTTTAGTTCACTGGCCAGGGATCGAAATTGAGCCTATGTAGTGAAAGTGCCTAGTCTTAACCACTTGACCATGAGGGAATTTCCTATTAATTTTTTCTAAATTATTTTTATAAGGATAACCAGCATTACTGAGCTTTCTAATGAGATGGAAGAAGCTTGGACCATTAAGGTAAATTAAAATATAAAAAGCCAAAATGTAATTGTTTTAAACTAAAGATGCCATACACCTTGTAGAAGTGTCCCAATTTACATCTGAGTAGTTTATAAGCTATGGATTAATATTTATGTTTTTGTAAGACAAGGCTGATGCTAAACTATCAGAAAATTTTTAAGATTTTAAAAGTCTCATATTTCATGCAAAAATAGATATTCAGTTCAGCTCAGTCGTGTCCGACTCTTTGCGACTCTGTGGACCGCAGCACGCCAGGCCTCCCTGTCCATCACCAACTCCCGGAGTTTACTCAAACTCATGCCCATTGAGTCAGTGATGCCATCCAACCATCTCATCCTTTGTCATCCCCTCCTCCTCCCGCCTTCAATCTTTCCCAGCATCAGGGTCTTTTCAAATGAGTAGATATTAACCATACCAAAACCACAAAGTACAGTAGATAAAATTTAGTAAATTTAAGGGATCTAGGGTTTCCCAGGTGGCTCAGAGGGTAAAGAATCCACTTGCACTGTAGGAGATGCAGGAGATGTGGGTTCGATCCCTAGGTCGGGAAGATCCCCTGGAGGAGGGCATGGCAACTCACTCTAGTACTCTTGCCTGGAGAATTCCATGGACAGAAGAGCTTGGGGGCCTATGGTCCAAGGGCCACAAAGAGTCAGACATGACTTACGTGACTTAGCACTAGGTGAAAAATCCACATTCCCTCGAATTACCTTAGACCAAAAAACAAAATGTGAAAGTAGAATTTCTCTCCCCAATGTTTTCTACTTTCTTGAGGTCATTGAAAACTGACTAGAGAATTCAAGTTTAAGATCATAAAGAAAAAGTGTGACAAATTGATAGAATAACATTAACCTATATACACTACCACGTGTAAAACAGATAGCTAGTGGGAAGCTGCTGTATAGTATAACACAGGTAGCTTAGCCTGGTGCTCTGTCAAGACCTAGAGGGGTGGGATGGCGGGGGTGGGAGGAAGGCTCAAGAGGGAGGATATATATGTATACTTACGGCTGATTCACATTGTTGTATGGCAGAAACCAACACAATATTGTAAAGCAATCATCCAATTAAAATAAATTTTAAAAGTTATGTTATTAAAAAATAAAATTCTATGATTTCTATTTTACAAAAGACTATAGATGAAATGAGGATCCATTGATAAACATAAATAAGCATAAAAAAAGTAAATAAGCATAAAAAAAGTATCTGAAGCAGGCTGATGGCCAGAGTTTCTTCTTGAATTTTGAAGAAACTGGCATTGAACAAAAGCTGTTTTTGTCAAATATGCCTTATAGTTTGGGCTTCCCTGATAGCTCAGTTAGCAAAGAACCTGCTTGCAATGCAGGAGACCCCAGTCCAATTCCTGGGTCAGGAAGATCCACTGGAGAAGGGATAGGCTACCCACTCCAGTATTCTTGGGCTCCCTTGTAGCTCAGTTGGTAAAGAATCTGCCTGCCATGCGGGGGACATGGGTTTGATCCCTGGATTGGGAAGATCCCCCGGAGAAGGGAAAGGCTATCCACTCCAGTATTTTGGCCTGGAGAATTCTATGGACTGTATAGTTACTAACATTTCTGCATAAGCTATATAATTGTTAATATCACAACCACAGATACATTTTTTAGTACACAACCAAAAATACCTACTGTGCATTTAATAGATGATCTTGGGCATGTCATTTAACACCTTGGATTAGAATTTATTCATCTGTATTCCAAAGTGATTAAACTAGAAATCTCCAACAGCCTCCTTTAAGCTTTAAGGTCTAAGAACCTAAAAATAATATTCCCTCAAATAATCATTTTGAAAGTAGGTAGACATTTTGCAATAAAAACATAAAACTGATTTATATTCCTTTATTTTCCTTAGAAAGCAGCTCCATCATTTTTACCATTGGAAACCTACTTTCCAGATCCTTCATATCAGGGATCACTCATTAATTATTAGTCTCTGGCCTACAGTGAATAAACATAAGTTATGGGAAGACTTATGTCTTCAGGAATATAATTTTTGTGTCTCAGGTAAGTTCTGTCACTTAAATTCTAAGTGAAATCTTAGCAAATTACTCAGATCAATTTTATAGAAGTCTCAAAAATAAGTGTATTTATGTATTTTGGCTCACTGTAGAGTTACCATTTATTTTGCCCGCTGAAAGCACCAACTGACAATGCATGTAAAACACAAATTTGAATTACATAATGTTAATTACATAATCTCCTCATTATTTGCTAACAACAATAATTCTATTTTTTTCAATTTTTAGAAATATAATATGTATTTTAATGACAATGGATGAGGCCAAAATTAAAGATAATTTAATATGGAAAGAAGATAGTTATTACTAATCAAACAGTATTTTTGAGATCCCATTTCATGCAAAGAAGTATTTGGAGAAATACTTACAATAGTGCAACATATATATCATTTTAAACTATGAATATACAGAACATTTGAAGACCTCTTTTATCTTAACCAACTGGCAACCCTTTTCTCATAAACACTTAATACTTTCTTTTGAATTATCTGTCTCAAACATTTTAATATTGGTATTTTTCCTTTATAATTTTTTGTATCTTTCTGTGTCATTTCCCAATGATTACTAAATGGGCATGCTACAGCTAATGTAAATTTTGATAGTGGCAGTAGGCATGCTTAATACCCAGGGGAAATTAGAGAATCCTGTGGAGAATTGTCCAGCAATCAACCTTCTTTGTCATTAATAAACAATTTGTTCTGAAAATTTTTATTAGACTGTAGTTCCTTTACACTGTTGTGTTAATTTCTGCTGTACAGCAAAGCAAGTCAGCTATATGTATACATATATTCCCTTGTTTTTGGATTTCCTTTGCATTTATGTCACCATGGAGCACTGAGTAGAGTTCCTTGTGCTATATAGTAGGTTTTTATTAGTTATCTATCATTTTCTTCTCAAGTGCACAGAGAACATGCCCACTATAAATAACTAATTTAAAAAGAGAAATAAGCCAATGCATTTTTTAAAATGAGCCAATATAATTTTTACTTTGACAATTATATAAACATAAAAATTTTACTTAGGGCTTCCCTGATAGCTCAGTTGGTAAAGAATCTGCCTGCAATGCAGGAGACCCTGGTTCAATTCCTGGGTCGGGAAGATTCTCTAGAGAAGGGATAGGCTATCTACTCCAGTATAGTTGGGCTTCCCTTGTGACTCAGCTGGTAAAGAATCCACCTGCAATGCAGGAGACTTGGGCTCAATCCCTGGGTTGGGAAGACTCCCTGGATGGAAAGGCTACCAACTCCAGTATTCTGGCCTGGAGAATTTCATGGGGTCACAAAGAGTTGGACACAGCTGAGCAACTTTCATTTTTAAAAAATTTTACTTAAGGAATAATTTCTCAATTTTAGAAAAATAGTTTTAAAGTTAGGGAATTCTATAGGATATATATATATATATATATATATAGAGAGAGAGAGAGAGAGAGAGAAACAGAGTGCTGAGAAAATATTTATGTAAGGAAAAATAAGTATGTACAATTTTAAGTCAATATGAAGTTGTATGATAGTGGTTGGTGGAAAATATCAAAGCTTGCTTAAATCATATGAGTGATACAATTTAAAGTCTATAGTTTAACAAGAAGGTGGAATCTTTTAGGACTGAAATGATTGGAGAAGGCTTTTGTCAAAGAAGTGGTAATTTTACTTGGGTCTGAACTACTTGATAGACATTTGATAAGCAAAGGTATAAGAGAATAGGACTGCAATCAGAGGTAATAATATAGCAAAGGAAAAATGCCTAGGACAGATTGGTTTCCACAAAAGACTATCATACTTAATGATTGAAAAGAAGAACATGAGGGTGGTGTTCAGAAATTAAAGAAATATTTCAACCTTAGAAAATTTTCTTATGCATGCATGACTATTTTTTTCAATTGGATAAGGTACAAATCACAGATGCAACAGGTTAGACCAGAAGAAAGGGAAACTGACCAAAAAGAAAAATTGCTGACAAACTTAAGAGGAATCTTAGAGTCCACTGACCTGCACATTTTTCCTTTGCCTTAAAACTAAGCCTTGCCTCCCAAGATTTCTCATGATCATTTGTTTCAATTCACTTGGACTAGGCATTCTGTTCCCCAAACAAGCACACAGTTTCCCTGCCTCTGCATTTGCTGTAACAATTTATCCGATAGTTCAGAGCCAAGTCAAATACTACCTCCTCAGCAAAAAACTTCTCCAATGATCTTAGTCCTAAATGATAGTTTCTTTCTATTTTATTATTAAATTCAGATTGCACCACTTGCATGATACAAGCAACTTTTTGATTTATAAATATGTGTGCATCTGTTTGCTTTATCCTAAATTTTTAAGGGCAGAAACTGTGATGCAACTTTGCATACCTCAGAGTTTTATAGTTTTATAGACTAGTCCATAAAAATAAAATCCAACTCACAAAATAATGCTAAATGCAAATTTGTTGAATGTGTTCCAGTGTTGACACATTTTTTATTCCTTTCATGCTTCTCCTTATCCTTATGAAGCAATCCTTATATTGAACCCAAATTTTGTGTTTACTTTCTAACTTTTGGTAAATAAAATGATTGAAACATATCTAGGTTCACCCAAAAATGCCTTCACCAAAGACCACTACAATATTGTAAAGTAATTAGCCTCCAATTAAAATAAATAATTTTTTAAAAAGAAAAAAAGAAGCATCTAGAATCTAGGAATGATCCCAATAACTGTGGGGAAAGGAAGAAATTTAAATGTCTTTCTGATTTACCTACTTAAATCAGAATGCATTGCGGTTGGAGGAGAGAAACCGAGCTGCAGTCAGTCTTTACTACCTGATCTGTTTAATTCCACACTGTAGGTGAGGGGAAGAATGGGCAATGGTATAAATGATGGGTTCTTCTCTTAGGCTGTATTTCAGTTTGAAGGGATTATTTGGTATTCTATAGCAGCTATGAATATTCCTTTTTTAAAATGATTATTATAATTTTTAATCCACATGAACACAAATGGATTTCTTCTTTTAAGTAACTGTTCAAAAGGTTAATTTCCTTTTTTAATCAACCTTTCAGCATAGGGATTTCAGCTGTTGTTGGAACATGGTTAAACCCAATTAGCTGTTACTAAAAACCAAACCAAGGCATTCTGAGAAAGTGGTTCAAAATCCTACATTTTTGCCCATTATTATCTTCAAGTACCTTATTCACCAATCCACACCCCCATTCTAGCAAATTTTAGGGCTCATGAACTACCTTTGAAAGCAAATAAAGGCCTCTTCTAAAGTAGAAAGCCACCTAAAGATAACTAAGACTAGGGTGAGGTTAGGGGGCACTCAGACACAAATGATAAGGGGCACCCCAAAACTCAGTAATAAAGATAAATGTTTAATGCACTACTTTAAAGAGCTAATTAAAGATTTTTTTTAAAGTTCATTGATAAACAAAATATCAATTTTAAATAAAAACAAGATCCTACCTTACACTTGCGGGCCTTCCCAAGTGGCACTAGTGGTAAAGAACTCGCCTCCCAATGCAGGTTACATCCCTGGGTCAGCCCTTGGAGAAGGCCATGGGAATCCACTCCAGTATTCTTGCCTGGAGAATCCCATGGACAGAGAAGCCTGGAGGGCTACAGTCCACAGGGTTGGAAAGAGTTGGACATGACTGAAACGATTTAGAACACATGCACTCTACACTTGCATAATTCACCTCAACGGCCTCATCCTAATCTCCTGAGTCTGGGGTGCATCCTTAAATTTGCACCAGAAGTGAGTGCTTTAATTGCTTTATCCTAGTCCAGGCTCTGTGTCCTAAATACTTTCATGTATGGTATCTTCCCGAGTTCCTTCACCAAATGCCACCTTTGGATTCATAATCCATTGTATCAGCCTTTTTCCTCTAGATAGTCCTGTGTTATTACCTCACACAGAGTCCCATTAAATTCTTGGTGAACTCCCACCAAGTGGGATAATGGCATCTATCAGATGTCCCCACCTTCAGGTTCCTCTTGCTCTTACAGTTTCAAGTTTTGAGGCTCTCCGTCTGTGAAAGATGCCCCGTTTTGGCACCCTGATCCTGCCAGGACCACAATTCTAGTGTGGCGCAAAGTCCCCACAACCTGAGAAACAGCTCCACTCTTTTCTACTTTCTAAACGAGTACTCGTCTCATGTTATCTACATCCTCCTGCCAAAGGTAGAATGGAAAGATTGGAGCCTAGGCCCAGTCCTATCTGAAAAGCACTTTCCTTCCAGGAAGAAACTTTTGGAGACCGTGGAGAAAGCAAGTGCAGTGACTTTCTCCTGTTATTACTACATAAAGGAAAAAAAGAAAAGAGAACCGATAAGGACAACCCCAGCTTTCCCGCCAGTTTTATGCTTCAGCCCTTTGTGTCCACTAAGTCAAGGTGCTCCTCTACCCCACCAGCAGTCGGAGCAGGCAACCTTCGAGGGCTTCAGGAGTCCGTGGGCCACGCCCCCTGGGCTTGTCACTCCCCTTATTGGTCTGACAGCCTGTCACTCCAATTTGGCTCCCATTCCTGCTAACCATTCACGTAGTCCGGTTGTGTCTTGGTGCGCTTAATGTTGCCAATAACGAGAGGTTTTTTTTTTTTTTTTTTTTTTGAAGGCAAGTACAGGTCGTACTTTAAGTAGTTCATTGAAAACCCAGTTGCTCTCTGAGCGGTCGTGTATAGACTGCTTTCGGCTTTTTTTCTGCTGACTGCTAAGATCTCCTATAGAGAGCTGCAACAATGCCCAAAAGAAAGGTAAGTGAAATAGGAAGATAGAAGGGGTATTAGCGACTGAAATACATATTTCCTAATCGACAGAGACTTTTTTAAAAAGCATTTTGGCTTCTAGTTCGATTTTGCGAGGTGCCTAAGGGGAGGGAAGGGCAAATATCGGTTAGTATAAGGTTGAGGATGGTCTTTCACGCAACTGGTAGTTCACTTTTGGCGTGTTTTGTTTAAGGGAAAGAATCGCTTGAGAGGTGTCTCCATGCTGAATTACAAACAGCCATAGCGCTGTGCTGTCGCTTCCTACCCCACCCCCGTTCCTCCGCTTACCCTATTGGAGAACGCTTCTCCCAACCACACTTTCAGACACTAATTTCCTCCTCAGCCTCCAGCTTTCCTCCGGGAACCGTCCCGTTTCGGGGTACGAAGGCCATGGCTTTCTCCCGTATTTATTTGCCTTTGTTCTTCCCGTTTTCTTTTTCTTTTTTTTTTTCCTTCCTCCACTTCATGTCAAGCCAGAGGGCTTTGCAGTGGTAATCCTGTGCCATTAGGCGGCGCAGACTTCAAACTGTCCTGGAGAAGGTAGAGATTCACCGCTGTAATAGCAACTTTAGGCCCGAGAGGTCTGAGACTCTCCAAGTTCACTGTCTAAATGTGGAAGAATGATAAGAGAAATGCGTCAGATAAACTATTGCTTATCTTGGGGTAGCGTGGATTTGCTCACTTTAGACACGAATAATTGATATGAGCTATTGAAGGGCTGCTGGTCTCCTGCAAACCCTCACTTAAAAAATCATGACTCCTCTCTTAGACAAGAAAGAAATTCACACTCAGTGTTGATCTGTTTGCTTGTTTGTTTGTTGGGGAGGCGGGTCCCTTAGAAGTGAAATCGATCGCTGTTTCGTTGCTTGATAAAATTGTAAAATACTGTGCTAATGTAAGGCGTTATGATTTTTTTAAGTATTATTCCTCTCTATTCGTTTGTCTTCCCTATTTTTAGAAATAGGAATAAGACTGAAATTCCACGGTGCTCTGAGGCTGTATGACTCGTGCGATAGCTTAGTAACTCCCAGTCTAAAAGGACAGAAAGCAATGGTTTCTAATCACCAACCCCCTTCCTGTGATTCCCGCCGCTGCGCTTTTCTAGGCTTGTGCAATGGATCTTGCGATTTTACAGAGCTGACAGCAACCTTGTAGCAGGTAGTGGCGGGAAGTTTTAAAATCCGCAGCCGGCTTCTCAATAAAACGCGCTGACGTTTTAACAAAGAGGTAACCCACCCCCCCCCGCCGCCGCAAAGCATTGTGGGGATTGTAGTTCTTGTCTGCAGAACTTGGAGGGGATAAGTGAGAGTCAGATAAGTACAATTACATCTCAAGCGTGAGTCTAAACAGACGGGGAAGTTGCATGAAGCTCCGCCCTTCATTCTGCTCGCCCTCCCTCATCCTTTTTGGCTTTAACACGGGCTACAACAGGTGGATTTTAAAATTAAAGTTTGTTTTTAGGAGATACAGTTTATACAAAAGGATGAAAATGACTATCAGTTGTATAAACATGTCTTGGGAATTCATTTGCATCTTGGTGTATATTTGCACGTTAGTAGACAGCATGCTACTAGGCAATAACGGGTGGCTACTTGAGCAGAAATCCAGGAAAAAGTCATAAGCTGTTATATTGCAGACTGCAATCTATAGGCAATATTTTCAGATCTATACATTTATATTGATGACCTTATTTCTGTGTGGTTTTCCCTCCTGTATAGGCTGCAGATCAAGGTGATATGAAGCAAGAGGTGAGTTTCTTTAGTTTTAGAGTCTGTCTGAAAAAAAATCACTTGTTTTATAAACTTGACACTTGAGCAGCTAAAACCTAAATGCTGGTTAGTGTATTTGTACCATATGAGTACCAATACGGTATGCCAGTTTTCTCTCTCAGAAATAGTAGGTATTGAAAACTCCAAACTTCTTGGGACATAGGATGGTATTGTGTTTAAGATCTGGAGAGAGTGTGAACGAAAGAATTGCTTTGTCGACTTGCAAGAAAGGGCTATATTTTCATTTCTAAATATACTGTTACTAGCCATTGTGTTAATTTAGCCTAGCAATTGAAATTTAATTTGGAATTTTTTTCTTTAGCATATGAAGGGTCCAGAGAAGGGAAAAATCAAAGCTTATGTTTTTATTTGTTCAATGATACTTTCTAATCAAGCTTACAATACTTCTTAATGACAACATATATATAGTGTTACACTAAATACTTTCACTGCAATATAAATATTTCTAGTTTTGTGTATCCATAATTTTCTTAACGGATAATTATTTTTAACTTATAGCCAAAGAGAAGATCAGCCAGACTGTCTGCTGTAAGTAGTCTTTATTTAAAAGTTGCCCGTGTATTGTAAAATGTAATTTTAGACTTCAGGGGATCCTGGACAATGTTAGTCATTTAATACAAGATTTACTTTTGATGTTTTAAGAAAAAACTTTCTCACCAAGGAAATATTTTTGTCCTAGTTTTCAGTTTGAACTACACCCATTTATTTTAATCACAAAGTTGAATTTCAGTTAGTGATCTTTCTTCAATTATGATGTCTTCTCTTTCTTTCCCCATAATTTGCAGTTTTTTTGTTTTTTTTTTTTAGTTGCCTGTGCCCGTTATACCAGAGTTGAAGTCCAAAAGAACATCAACTCCAAGGGTAAATATTCAGCAAGCAATATTGAGAGAAACTTACTTTTCTTCAGAAACAGTTTTTTGGAAAGGCATATAGTTGATCATTTTGCTTTATTTTCTTTTCAGTTAGTCATATATTACATTATTTGTTGTTGTTGTGATTTGGTTGCTAGGTCGTGTCTGAATCTTTTGCAACCCCATGGGCTGTAGCTCACCAGGCTCCTCTATCCATGGAATTTCCCAGGCAAGAATACTGGAGTGGGTTGCCATTTCCTTCTCCAGGGGATCTTCCCAACCCACGGATCAAACCTGCCTCGCCAACACTGTCAGGCAGATACTTTACCACTAAACCACCAGGGAAGCCCCATATTACATTATACATCATACCATATGGTACATGTCAGCCCTTTGAGTAGGAAATATTTGTTTGTGTTCTGTGGTTGTCTATTGTGTATTGACATTTTCCCTAGGAAGAGACAAAACAAAAGTTTAGTTGGATAGGCCCATAAAATGTACATGCTTTTGACTTCATACAGTTACAATACCAACATTCCTGGGAAAACACAAGGTGTAAACTATAGGAACCAAAGTAATGTTTTGTGATAATAATAGTAACTAACTTTTGATAATACTGAACAATTTCCAAAGTGCTTCCACATACATTATTTCCAAATGCACACAATTGATTTCATATAGGCTTCTATGTTCTGGTGTTGTGGCTAGAAAAATATTAAAAATGGAAATAGCCTCAATATTAAGCTTACTTTCCCCCCTATATTTACTTTTATTTACATGTAAATGTTTGTGAATATAATATGATTTTATTTCATTTTAGAATTCTTTATTGAGGCATTGTTGATGTTTTAAGGATAGGTGGAATTCTTTAATTTTATTTTATTTTTAATTGGAGAACAATTACATTATGATATTGTGATGGTTTCTGCCATACATTAACATGAATCAGCCACAGGTATACATATGATATATGTCCCCTCCCTCTTAAACCCCTCCTCCCTCCCCATCTCACCCCTCTAGGTTGTCTTAGAGCACTGGCTTTGGGTTGAATTCTTAACATCAGAAAACATTAAGACTAGCAGAAACGTTAGAAATCATCTAATCCCATAATTTTGTGATTGAAGAAACTACATTACAGTTGTATTCATAAAATGCTTTGAAATCCTTGATTAAAAGACCTTGCTAAAACTATGGCCATAGTTTGATTAATCATAGTAAATGACAACAGAAGAGAAAGTTTCTATTTGGTTTTTCTCTATTTCACATTTCAAGGTCACTATTTATAAAATTAAATACTCAACTTATAATTTGTTAAAATAGTAAACACTGTTTATTTCTTCTTTTTAAAAAAGTGCTAGAATAAAACATAATATAAAAACACTTCACCCTCCTTGGCTCTCAGTTTCTCATGTGATAAAAGGATAATAACACATCATATTGCATTTTACAGTTTCCAAAGTAATTTCACATATATTTTATCATTTGCTTCATACAACATCCTGGTAGGTAGGTGATATTACTCTCTCTTACATTTGAAAAAATAAACACAGAGAAAATTATGCTTTTGCTCAAGGTCACATCAAACAAGAAACAGATCCAGATTTAAAACACATGTTCGCTGGCCCCTTAATCCAGTGCCCTTTCTACCACATACACACATAGGGCAAAGAGCTTTCTTATAAAGAAATCATGATTCAAATCATTCTAAAACGTGTAGCCCTATGTATTGAATCACTAATATCCCCAAGTGATCTCTTTCAAATGTATTTAAATTGGTGCTCTCCCTAACTTAGTATTTTTCTTGATTATTAACAATGGAGGCTCTGCAATCAAAAACCCTATTTCTAATTGTTAGACATGACAGGGATAAACTGGTCCCCTCTAATCAAAGATAATTAATTTATCAAATTTTAACCTGATGCTGGCAATTGGCCCTGAGTAGCTACTGGTCAGCATTCTAACTTGTTGCTTCTCATCTGAGAGAAACTTTGATTTATATCAGAGTAATAGTACTCATTTTAATGCCATTTCAAGTTTATAATGACACTGAAAGTATTTTAAAGCTTTTCCATAAACTATTACAACAGCTGGTAAAATAATCGTGCCATTTAATCAACATACCAATTAAATTCTGTATTTATTTTTTATTGTTTTGTGTTTCTGGACAGAAAATGAAGACCAAAAATGATATGATGGGAAAAGACACAGATGCAATTGCCGAAACCATAGCTGAAACGAAGAAAGAAGTTGTTAAAGAATACAACAATGAAACTGCTGAAAATGGAGGAGCAAAAATTATAGAGGTACATTCCATTTGTCCATTTGAAAGTTTAACAATGGATTCAACTGAAAGAAATCTTGTTTGCCTTGTAGTTTAAAAGTTGAGAAATATTAAATGAGTATGACTCCATAGTGTCTTAGTCTGTTCAGGTTGCTGTAACAAAATACCACAGATTGGGTGGCTTATAAACAGCAGAAATTTATTTCTCACAACTGTGAAGGCTGGGAAGTCAGTCAGGCTTTGGCAATACGTGAACCGTGAACTTCCAGATGTTCAAGCTGGTTTTAGAAAAGGCAGAGAAACCAGAGATCAAATTGCCAACATCCACTGGATCAACGAAAAAGCAAGAGAGTTCCAGAAAAACATCTATTTCTGCTTTATTGACTATGTCAAAGCCTTTGACTCTGTGGATCACAATAAACTGGAAAATTCTGAAAGATATATGAATACCAGACCACCTGACCTGCCTCTTGAGAAGCCTGTATGCAGGTCAGGAAGCAACAGTTAGAACTGGATATGGAACAACAGACTGGTTCCAAATAGGAAAAGGAGTACATCAAGGCTGTATATTGTCACCCTGCTTATTTAACTTCTATGCAGAGTACATCATGAGAAATGCTGGGCTCGAGGAAGCACAAGCTGGAATCAAGATTGCCGGGAGAAATCTCAATAACCTCAGATATGCGGATGACACCACCCTTATGGCAGAAAGTGAAGAAGAACTAAAGAGCCTCTTGATGAAAGTGAAAGAGGAGAGTGCAAAAGTTGGCTTAAAACTCAACATTCAGAAAACTAAGACCATGGCATCTGGTCCCATCACTTCATGGGAAATAGATGGGGAAACAGTGGAAACAGTGGCTGACTTTATTTTTTTGGGCTCCAAAATCAGTGCAGATGGTAATTGCAGCCCTGAAATTAAAAGATGTTTACTCCTTGGAAGGAAAGTTATGACCAACCTAGACAGCATACTAAAAAGCAGAGACATTACTTTGTCAACAAAGGTCCATCTAGTCAAGGCTATGGTTTTTCCAGTAGTCATGTATGGATGTGAGAGTTGGACTATAAAGAAAGCTGAGTGCCAAAGAATTGATGCTTTTGAACTGTGGTGTTGGAGAAGAATCCTTGGACCAAAAGGAGATCCAAGCAGTCCATCCTAAAGCAGATCAATCCTGGGTGTTCATTGGAAGGACTGATGTTGAAGCTGAAACTCCAGTACTTTGGCTACCTGAGGCGAAGAGCTGACTCGTTTGAAAAGACCCTGATGCTGGGAAAGATTGAGGGCAGGAGGAGAAGGGGACAACAGAGGATGAGATGGTTGGATGGTATCACTGACTCAATGGACATGATTTTGGGTAGACTCTGGGAGTTGGTGATGGACAGGGAGGCCTGGCATGCTGTGGTTCATGGGGTCGCAAAGAGTCAGACACGACTGAGCAACTGAACTGACCTGAACTGAACAGAAGACCTGCTTCCTGGTTTATGGATGGCAGTCTTCTTGCTGTGTCCTGACACCATAAAAAGGGTGAGAGAGCTCTCTGGGGCCTCTTTTATAAGGACATAAATCCCTTTCATGAGGGCTCTACCCTCATGACCTAATCACCTCCCATTGGCCTCACTTCCAAATACCATCACTTTGGAAATTAGGTTTCATCATATGAATTTTGAGGGACACATACATTCTGTGTACATCATATAGTATAGTGGTAAATAAGAGGAAAAGAAAGAAAATGAATTTAAAATTTGAGAATTTTCAGGAATGGGTATGGGAGCAATGGGTTAGCACTTATATCAATAGAACAATGCCAATGATCATGACTTAATAATCTAATGACTGTCTTCTTAAATATAGACTGATCCTCTATAACTTTTGTCAGTACGTGGGCTATTTGTAAATCCCTTTTTGAGATCATATGAGTCTTTTTCCCTCTTCAGATTGCAAAGCAAATCAGTACGTTTATGTTTCCAATAGGTCTTGCTTTGCATATTTATCTTACCACATTTCTCAGTATTATAGTTAAAACAATGAAAATGGGATTTAGTGCCAAATCTATAAATCAAACCTGTGCATATAGGGAAAATCTTTTGTAACTGATCCTATGATATCTGGTAAAAGACTTTTCAACTAACTTTTTACAAAGTAAACCTAAATATCACCAATATAGAAATAAAATGTATTATTTCTTCAAGAAATATATTTTGTATATGTATATACTACTCATTGAGAATTATTGATAGAGAATATGTCATTTTTTCTGTATTTACTGTTTCCTCATATTTGTAATAAAAATTATTTATATGAATAGGTTTTTCCAAATTTATTGTTCCAAATGTCTATTTGTGCATGATTATGTAGAGATACTTTCATTAATCCTGTTTCATATGCTTCCTTTTGACATGTTGTTTAGGAGGCCTTTTCCACAGGGAAAGTACTTTATTTAATAAGATAGCTATAATTCTGTCTTGGTTCCAAATTTACAAATCTTGGTTTTTCTTCTATATTCATTATAGGCACCAGTTCCTGAAAGAGAAATAGAGGAAATAAAAGAAGAAAAAATTGAAGATATCAAAGAAGAAGGAGAAGAAAAGAAAGAGGTAGTGGCAAAAGATGGAAAAGAAGATGAAAAAGATGAAAAAGGAGATGGAGATCAAAATAAGGAAGAAGTGAAAGGAAAAGATATAGAGGAGGACAAAGATGGAAAAGGGAAAGAAGATGAAAAAAAAGATGAAGGGAGAAAAGAGAAAGAAGAAGATGGGAAAGAGGAAGAAGATAAAGAAACTGGAGAGGGAGAAGAGGGAAAAGATAGAAAAGGGAAAGAAGAAGATGGGAAAGAGGAAGAAGATAAAGAAACTGGAGAGGGAGAAGAGGGAAAAGATAGAAAAGGGAAAGAAGAAGATGGGAAAGAGGAAGAAGATAAAGAAACTGGAGAGGGAGAAGAGGGAAAAGATAGAAAAGGGAAAGGAGAAGATGACAAAGTGGAAGAAGATGAAAAAGAAAAAAGAGATAAAAAAGAGAATGAAGATGGGAAGGGGAAAGAAGATGGCAAAGAATCTGAAGATGGAAAAGATAAAAAAGATGGGAAAAAAGGAGAAGATGGAAAAACGGATGAAGATAGAAAAAGGGATGATGGTGGAAATGAGAAGGAAGATGAAAAAAATAAAGAAGGAAAAGAGAAAGAAAATGGAAAAGAAGATGGAGGAAATGGAAAAGATGAAAGCAAGGCTGAAATTGGAAAAGAAATAACCAAAAGAGAAGAGGTCAAAAAAGAAGATGGAAAAAAAGAAGAGTCTCAGAGTATTGCTTAAAGCTGCCCTATATGGTTTCATAGTTTGGTAATATGTACCTCTATGTTGCAATGTTAATAGAGATGAATATTTTTATCAAATATTTTATAGACACAGCTTTTCTTTAACATCAATTTAGTTTCAAAACATCTTCATACTGTTCATTAATCACAAAGTTCCCAACACTGAATTATTATCGATAAGCTTTGTGATTATAATGGTGGAATATATACAAAAAGTATGCTTTCAACTTCATCAGTGAATACCCTTTTCTGTAATTTATATGTTAAATCTTTGAATTTTAATTTTACTCCTATATGTGATAATTTCACAAAATGGAGAGATCCCAAAAGAATTTTCTCAAAAATTCTTGTGGTTCTCTAGGTTGTTTTTATAAAGAAAGTGAACTATTTTCATGTAATGGTAAGAGTTAGAATTATCTTTTCCAAATATAACTTTGATATTACTTCGGAAAAATGCAATTGAAATTCCATTTTTAAAAGAAATATAAATGTTTATTTCAGAAGGGAAGTTCTGATAATATGTGTATTTACAACATTTTATTGGATTTATCTTAATAAAAATTATCTTCAACGATGATTGTAGTTTGTTATATCTCCAAAATTGCAGTAGTGAAATATTTTAATGCTTTTTTTTTCTATTGTGATGTTCATGAAAATATTTTTAAAAATTTGCACTGAGATAAAATAAGCATAAAATTTCATGCTTTTCAGCCATTTCAGCCATTTCAAAATGTACGATTCTATGGTTTTAGTATATTCACAATGTTGTGCAACCGCTATCACCATCCACTATCTAATTCCATGATATTTTCACCACCAAAATAAGAAAGTACCAGTTAGAGGTCTCTGTCCATTCCCCTCAACCAGTCCCACCACTGGGCCCTGGCAACTAATTTGCTTTCTGTACCTATGTGTTTGGCTATTCTGGACACTTCATAGAAATGGAATCATGCAATACATGGCCTTTTGTGTCTGGCTTCTTTTGCTTAGAATAATTTTTCAGATTCATCCATGTTGTAGCATGTATCATTACTACATTTATTTTATGGATGGATAATATTATATTGCACTGATACACTACATTGTTTGTTGAAGAATATTTGAGCTGTTTCTGTTTTATCAATTATAAATAATTCTATGAACATTCATGTACAATTTTTTGTGTACATGTATGTTTTCCTTTCTCCTGGTTATATAGCTAGGAGTAGAACCACTGAACTATGTAGTAAGTCTATGTTTAACTTTTTGAGTAACTTCCAGACAGTTTTCCAAAGTGGCTTCAGCACTTTTATTCTCACCAGCAATGTATGAGTGTTCTAATTTCTCCACATCCTTGCCAATGCTTGTTATTGTCTGTCTTTTTTATTATAGAAATCTTAATGAGGTGATTTCAGAGTGATCAAAATTATGTTAATTTTTATTTTCATTTCCCTAATGATGTTGAGCATCTTCTCATGTGCTTATTGGCAATTTGGATAACTTCTTTGGAAAAATGTCTAACAAACGCTTAACCCATTTTTTACTTGGGTTGTCTTTTTAGTACTAAGTTGTAAGACATGTATATATTTTAGATAGAAATCCCTTATCAGATGTAATGATTTGCAAAATATTTTCCCCATTCTATGGGTTGTCTTTTTAACTTTCTTGATAAAATCCTTTGACGCACAGAAAGTTTTATTATTATTATTAAATCTAATTTATCTATTTTTCCTTTTGCTGATTTTGTTATTGGTGACATATCTAAGAATCTAGAGTTGCCAAACTCCAGGTCACAAAGATATATACTTATATAAAGAGTTTTATAATTTTATCTTTTGTATTTAGGCTTTTGATACATCTTGTGTTAAATTCTGTTTATGGTGTGAAGTAGGATCACAAATTCATTCATTTGCAAGCACTATTTCTTGAAAAGACTATTTCCCCTTTGGATGATCCTGGCACTGTTCAAAAATCAATAGACCATAGATGCACGGGTTTATTTTTGGACTCTCAATTTAATACCATTGATCTATATGTCTTTCATCATGTCAGTACCACACATTTGACTACTATAGCATTATATTAAGTTTTGTCATTAGAAAGTATATGTTCTTCGACTTTGTTCCCAGTCGCTTACAAATTTTATGAGTTTTAGAATCATCAAGTACATTTATACAAAATAAAAGGCAATTGGAATTTGATAGGGATCGTAATAGTATGAAAATAAATTTGAGGGATATTGCCATATTAAATTTTCTTCCAATCCATGAACATGGATGTCTTTCCATTTTTTTAAGGTGTCTCTTTTTTAAATAATGCAGTATTTTTACTGAGGTAAAAAATAATGTAAAATTTGTCATTTTATTCGTTTTTTAAGTCTAAAGTTCAATGGTTCTAAGTTTATTTATAGTGCTATGAAATAGTTCCCCAGAAGTATTTCATCTTGCAAATGTGAAACTATACCCTCAGAGCAATTTCTTTCCACGGTATTTTATAGTTCTTCATGTACACATTTTGCACTTCCTTGATCAAATTTATTCCTAAGTGTTTTATCATTTTTGAAGCTATAGTGTATTGTTTTCTTGATTTCAATTTAGTATTGTTTACTGCTAGTGTATAGAAATACAACTGAGTTTTTAATATTGATCTCTTATCTGCAATTTTGCTAAACTTGTACATTAGAATTACCAGGTATTTTGTGGCTTCCTCATAGTTTCCTCTATTTATAAAATCATGTCATCTGCAAATAGAGATTATTTTACCTCTTTCTTTCCAACTTGGTTGTCTTTATTTCTTTTTTTCCTGCCTAATTTCCCTGGCTTCACAAATATTAAGAATAAAAAAGAAAATGCACAAATTCAGAAGTCCAGCTTTCAAAGCATAGGCTTCTGACTCTACATCTTTCTCAAGGCTGGCAGGTCCTGCACCGTTTCCTACCCTGTCTCAGAATTACCATAACTACAATGTTACAGTAATCAAAACCAACTTAAAAGGGCTGGTTAAATATCTAAGTAACTTGCCTAGATCCCCACTTCCTAGCCAGATACTGCAACCACAAAAAAATGTATTCAACTTCTAGCACAGAATTTGGTATTTTAAGCACCTTGATCCCCTTTATTGCCAAGGTTAAAATAAAAATAACAATCCTGGGTTCCTCTTTAAAAACTCATCCCAGGTGACCGGCAGAACTGTCGTAATGAGTAATCTTAATTTTTCATGTGAAATTATACCCTCTACATAAAGAAGAATGGTAACCACCTTCACCTTACAACATTATCTTAACTATAATAAAGTTCTCATACAAGAGGATGAGCTTCCTAGGTGGTATAGAGGTAAAGAATCTCCCTGTCAATGCAGGAGACACAGGAGATGAAGGTTCAGTACCTGGGTCAGGAAGATCTCCTGGAGTAGGAAATGGCAACCCACTCCAGTATACTTGCCTGGAGAATCCCATGGACAGAGGAGCCTGGCAGGCTACAGTCCATGGGGTCACAAAGAGTTGGACATGATTGATCAACTAAGCACACATACATACAGGGGAATCATTGCTTCATACTATAATATTGGTACCAAAGTAAATTTTCTTCCTTGGGTATTGTATTTTCTTTTTGATGTTGTAACTGGATACTGCTTTCCCTTTATCATCAAAACTTTGCTTCACACAATTTCTCTTCTAAAAGATTGAACAATAGTAACATGTTTGAGGGAGGAATGAAGTAAGGAAGTGCTAATTTATTGAGAAAGCACACCATGACTGTAAGTGAAAGTGAATATAAATTATAACTCTACAAAACAGAACAATCTTTACTAAAGATGGTGAGAAATAAGGGTATAAAAAATCTTCAGGGAACCCCACAGAGAAAAGTTGTTCAAGAAGTACACTTGAAGTTTCTTTAGTAATATGAAGTATCTTTCGTTAAATATAGCCTTGGTAACACAAGGTTTTGGTAATATATATTATTGAGTCATCACAATAATTGATTTTCTTAGTATATAGTGATGAAGCTTTAATCTAAACGTTTCTGTTGTTACTTTAAAGGTTTTGCCCCATTCATAAGCTTGAGGTCATGCCTCAGAATAAAAACATTTTAATGGGAATAAACTGAAAACGTATTGTAATTAGATGGGAAACTATGTTTCAGTTTATTGGTCTACCAAGGAGAAAAAGAATATCTATACACATTTTCAGGGTCTTATCTGCTGCATAAGGACTGCCTTTAGTATTTCCACTGAGGAGAATGGGTACATGTATATGTACGGCTGAGTCCCTTCACTGTTTACCTGAAGCTATCACATATTGTTAATTGGCTATACCCCAATACAAAAAGTTTTTGGCGTTAAAAAATAAATTAAAAACAATACCCCTAATATTTAATATGTTTTATGCTGAATGTTATTAATAATATATAAAATTCCATAAGAAAAGGGAAGCATAGAACAAAGGTATGTCGGAGCTGGAGTCTAATCTCCTAAACCATATTATAACATATGATTAATGACCAAATAAGAACATACAGATAAATCTTGACATTATCTTTAAAATCACGTCTTACCTAATTGATATCCATAGGACATTTCACCCCAAAACAATCAACTTCACCTTTTTCTCAAGTGCACATGGAACCTTCTCCAGAATAGATCACACCCTGGGACGTAAATCTATCCTTGGTAAATTCAAAAAGATTGAAGTCATTCCAGTCATCTTTTCTGACCACAGTGCAGTAAGACTAGATCTCAATTACAGGAAAAAAAATATTAAAAAATTCAAACATATGGAGGATAAATAACATGCTTCTGAATAACCAACAAATCATAGAAGAAATCAAAAAAGAAATCAAAATATGCATAGAAATGAATGAAAATGAAAACACAACAACCCAAAACCTATGGGACACTGTAAAAGCAGTGCTAAGGGGAAGGTTCATAGCAATACAGGCTTACCTCAAGAAACAAGAAAAAAGTCAAATAACTAACCTAACTCTACATCTAAAGCAACTAGAGAAGGAAGAAATGAAGAACCCCAGGGTTAGTAGAAGGAAAGAAATCTTAAAAATGAGGGCAGAAATAAATGCAAAAGAAACTAAAGGGACCATAGAAAAAATCAACAAAGCTAAAAGCTGGTTTTTTGAAAAGATAAACAAAATTGACAAACCGTTAGCAAGACTCATTAAGAAAGAAAGGGAGAAGAACCAATTAACAAAATTAGAAATGAAAATGGAGAGATCACAACAGACAACACTGAAATACAAAGGATCAAGAGAGACTGCTACCAGCAGCTCTATGCCAATAAAATGGACAATTTGGAAGAAATGGACAAATTCTTAGAAAAGTATAACTTTCCAAAACTGAACCAGAAAGAAATAGAAGATCTTAACAGATCCATCACAAGCAAAGAAATTGAAACTGTAACCAGAAATCTTCCAGCAAACAAAAGCCCAGGACGAGATGGCTTCACAGCTGAATTCTACCAAAAATTTAGAGACGAGCTAACACTTATCTTACTCAAACTCTTCCAGAAAATTGCAGAAGAAGGTAAACTTCCAAACTCATTCTATGAGGCCACCATCACCCTAATTCCAAAACCAGACAAAGATGCCACAAACAAAGAAAACTACAGGCCAATATCACTGATGAACATAGATGCAAACATCCTTAAAAAAAATCCTAGCAAACAGAATCCAACAACATATTAAAAAAAATCATACACCATGACCAAATGGGCTTTATCCCAGGAATGCAAGGATTCTTTAATATCCGTAAATCAATCAATGTAATAAACCACATTAACAAATTGAAAGATAAAAACTATATGATTATCTCAATAGGTGCAGGAAAAGCCTTTGACAAAATTCAACATCCTTTTACAATTAAAACTCTGCAGAAAGCAGGAATAGAAGGAACATACCCCAACATAATAAAAACTATATATGACAAACCCACAGAAAGCATTACCCTCAATGGTGAAAAATTGAAAGCATTTCCCCTGAAATCAGGAACAAGACAAGGGTGCCCACTCTCACCACTACTATTCAACATAGTTGTGGAAGTTTTGGCCACAGCAATCAGAGCAGAAAAAGAAGTAAAAGGAATCCAGATAGGAAAAGGAGAAGTGAAACTCTTGCTGTTCACAGAGGACATGATCCTCTACATAGAAAACCCTAAAGACTCCACCAGAAAATTACTAGAGCTAATCAACGAATATAGTAAAGTTGCAGGATATAAAATTAACACACAGAAATCCCTTGCATTCCTACACACTAACAATGAGAAAACAGAAAGAGAAATTAAGGAAACAATACCATTCACCATTGCAACAAAAAGAATAAAATACTTAGGAGTATATCTACCTAAAGAAACAAAAGACCTATACATAGAAAACTATAAAACACTGATGAAAGAAATCAAAGAGGGCACAAACAGATGGAGGAATATACCGTGTTCATGGATTGGAAGAATCAATATTGTCAAAATGGCTATACTACCCAAAGCAATCTATAGATTCAATGCAATCCCTATCAAGCTACCAGCGGTATTTTTCACAGAACTAGAACAAATAATTTCACAATTTGTATGGAAATACAAAAACTTCGAGTAGCCAAAGTAATCTTGAGAAAGAAGAATGGAACTGGAGGAATCAACCTGCCTGATTTCAGGCTCTACTACAAAGCCACAGTCATCAAGACAGTATGGTACTGGCACAAAGACAGAAATATAGATCAATGGCACAGAATAGAAAGCCCAGAGATAAATCCACGAACCTATGGACACTTTATCTTCAACAAAGGAGGCAAGGATATACAATGGAAAATAAAAGACAACCTCTTTAACAAGTGGTGCTGGGAAAACTGGTCAACCACTTGTAAAAGAATGAAACTAGAACACTTTCTAACACCATACATACAAATAAACTCAAAATGGATCAAAGATCTAAATGTATGACCAGAAACTATAAAACTCCTAGAGGAGAACATAGAAAAAACATTCTCCGACAGAAATCACAGCAGGATCCTCTATGACCCACATCCCAGAATATTGGAAATAAAAGCAAGAATAAACAAATGGGACCTAATGAAACTTAAAAACTTTTGCACAACAAAGGAAACTATAAGCAAGGTGAAAAGACAGCCCTCAGATTGGGAGAAAATAATAGCAAACGAAGGAACAGACAAAGGATTAATCTCAAAACTATACAAGTAACTCCTCCAGCTCAACTCCAGAAAAATAAATGACCCAATCAAAAAATGGGCCAAAGATCTAAACAAACATTTCTCCAAAGAAGACATACAGATGGCTAACAAACACATGAAAAGTTGCTCAACATCACTTATTATCAGCGAAATGCAAATCAAAACCACAATGAGGTACCATTACACGCCAGTCAGGATGGCTGCTATCCAAAAGTCTACAAGCAATAAATGCTGGAGAGGGTGTGGAGAAAAAGGAACCCTCTTACACTATTGGTGGGAATGCAAGCTAGTACAGCCGCTATGGAGAATAGTGTGGAGATTCCTTAAAATACTGGAATTAGAACTGCCATATGAACCAGCAATACCACTTCTGGGCATACACACCGAGGAAACCAGATCTGAAAGAGACACGTGCACCCCAATATTTATCACAGCACTGTTTATAATAGCCAGGACAAGGAAGCAACCTAGATTCCCATCAACAGACAAATGGATAAGGAAGCTGTGGTACATATACATAATGGAATATTACTCAGCCATTAAAAAGAATTCATTTGAATCAGTTCTAATGAGATGGATGAAACTGTAGCCAATTATACAGAGTGAAGTAAGCCAGAAAGATAAAGACCAATACAGTATACTAATGCATATATATGCAATTTAGAAAGATGGTAATGATAACCGTATATGCAAAACAGAAACAGAGACCCAGATGTACAGAACAGAATTTTGGACTCTGTGGGAGAAGGCGAGGGTGGGATGTTTCGAGAGAATAGTGTCAAAACATGTATATTATCTAGGTGAAACAGATCACCAGCTCAGGCTGGATGCATGAGACAAGTGCTCAGGCCAGGTGCACTGGGAAGACCCAGAGGAATTGGGTGGAGAGGGAGGTGGGAGGGGGGATCGGGATGGGAAATACATGTAAATCCATGGCTGATTCATGTCAATGTATGACAAAAACCACTACAATATTGTAAAGTAATTAGCCTCCAACTAATAAAAATAAATGGGAGAAAAATTAAAAAATAAAATAAAATCAGGTCTTGAAAATCCTCAAATAATAATGTTTTGGTCCTAAAGTGATGACGTGTCTTCAAGATGCTATTGTGGCAATTTTCCACAATTAAATACAGAATTGTTGAAACAAGTTGCTTAGCGTACAAGGAACAGAGAAGAAATCCCATGGAGTTAGTAGATGACTTGTCTGAAAGTACTTTTCTAGAACACAGAAAAGGCTTTTTAATGTAATATTCACATAATAAATGATTTTTTTATCTTAAAATAGTGGATTTAAGACTATTGCCTATCAATAATGATTCATTTTCCTAATCTGAATAGTCTTTCAGATTATGTTGACTTCCTTAGGTTTGAAAATAGTAAGTAGGAAAAAGTCCAACTTTATATGGAACAACAATCTTTTTCTTTCACATATTTTCTCTGTAACTACAGTTGCTTCTGGTTGTTTATTACAAATTTTATAAACTCTTTTTTTAATGTTATTTTTCCCATGAACACTGTCTGTACATGTTTATATCAAGTACCACCTAATACTGTAGACCAAAATCACTTCCCTTTCTTTAGACGAATTAAACATTAAATTCAGAAAAGTTAAATATTCTTTAAAAAACAAAATTATGATTTACTATGTTACTTGACAACATACACCTTTAAATCCTTAGCAACCGTATCTTGCAGTCCAGGCTTGATGGAATTTACTAAATAATATAATTTTCTACAGCCACTGGAGTCAGTGGCTATAGAAATCGATTGGAGTCAGTGGCTATAGAAATCGGGTTCCAGATAAAATAGCAGGGAAGTGTTTGTGTGTGTGTGTGTGTGTGTGTGTGTGTGTGTGTGTGTGTTTTCTAAAGGAGAGAGAGAGAGAAAGGGGAAATCAGAGAGTGAGATGAATAATTTTGAAATATTTTCGTATCAGTGGCTTAAAGAGTTTTTTTCCACATAGATTAGGAACTCTGACCAATAGTGAAACAACTTCTTCAAATCCTTAACACACATAAAAGTGTTTACTATGTGCCAGGCACTTTCTCAAGCATGTTATATATGTTACATACACACGCACATAAACATATTTACATATAACAACCCTATGAGGCAAGTGCTATCACTATTTTCATTTTCATATATAAGGAAACTAAGCACAAAGGTCAATCAATTTATTTTATTTGTGGCTAACCATGGTTTCTAGAATTTGAGCTAGGTTATACCATCTCTCAAAATAAGCTTAACTCATAAGCAACTTCCACACAATAGGATTTTTTGTTTGTTTTGTAAAAATAATCTTAGAAATTCAGTGAGAAATGGTAAGTCATTCACCAGGGTTACAATTTAGATTTGTTAATTCATTTAGTCAATAAATATTTATTGAGTACCTACTATATGTTAATTAGGTTACAGTGGTTATATTTGTGAAGAAAATATGGATCTTCCTTGCCCTCATATATTTTATATCCAGCAGAGGAAATCAATATATTTTTAATCATATAAATAATTATATAATTACATTTTTTTGGTTAATGCTAATAAAAGAATAGTAAGGTGACTAAAAGGCAGTATGACAGAGGCCTGGGGGAAGCTAGTACTATTGGATGTTTAGAGGTGCCAGTCAACTCTACCCAGACACATAAGTTGATTGAATTCAGCTAGGGAGTCCTCACTTAAGGTTTCTCATGTAACTATAGGCATATAGTGGTTGAAGTTTGAGTCAACTGAAAGCTTAACTGGACAGATATTTAAGATGATTTCTTCAATCACCTGTCTAGAATTTTAGCTTGAATTCAGCTCGGATGGTTTTTCACATGGCTTGATTTTTTTTTTTTTAATCTATGCAGCTTGGTGATTTCAGAGTAGTCTAATTTCTTACAAGGTGGCTGGTGGCTAGCTACCCACAAAATGTGTGTTCCAAGATACCCAGGTGCAAGTTGCAAGGTTTATAATGACCTAACCTGGGAAGCTATGTATTACTTTCCCAACATTTGAGGAATCGGGTGGAGAGGGAGGTGGGAGGGGGGATCGGGATGGGGAATACATGTAACTCCATGGCTGATTTACGTCAATGTATGACAAAACCCACTACAATATTGCAAAATAATTAGCCCCCAACTAATAAAAATAAATGAAAAAAAAAGAAAATTTAAAAATATCAGCCCAAATCTGAGAAATGTGAACAAGGCCATGAATACAAGGAGGCATGGCTCATTGGGGAGCGGTTTTTAGAGATTAGCTACCATAATTCTCTATTTCCTCATTTTCTGTTTCCAGAATTCCTACTACATGGATGTTGGATCTTCTGAATTTATTATCCTATTTTCTTTTTACTTTTTTATTTAAATAAGGAGAATTCTTTCATATGGAAAGAGGTAGTACAATAACATATTTGAAAGGAGAAACAACAGGTACTGAACTGGAGGAAAGGGTGAAAGATGAGGGTGCCACGACAGTCTGGTGAAATGCAAGTTCCATTTCCCATCCAAGGTAAAAGCTCCCCCAAACAACGTAGAAGCAAGCTGCATCTTACACCTGTAGCCATCATCTGCCCTTTCAAATATCTGGTCTACATGAAAAGACAAAGAGAGGAAAGGTCGAAATAAGATCAAAAGGAAACAAAAACAAAAGACAACCCTCCCAAGAACAACAAAAAAACCCAAATGCTTTTTTACTATGTAAGGCATGAGGTCAAAAGTTTGGAGTACAGTATCCCCTTTACACAATGGAATAGTGTGCTGAAGGCAGGGCCCCGGGACACTGCTGCCATCTGGGAGGTTACCTAACTGTGCTGGAGAAATGGTAAACAGCAGGTTGGATGTGTGTGGAAGATCACTAACCAGATATGTGCTGGTGGCTAAAGTGGAGAGCACAGATAGAGGACAGAGTGTCTGACCCCAGCACTGAGCCATTCCTGTCCTGGTGACTTGTTTGTCTTGTCTGGTTCACTTTTCAAACAGGAAGAGCCAGATTCTTGAAATCTGCATTTCCCAGTCATCACAGAACAGCACAAAGTACAAATACCCAAGTGTCTTTGGTGCTCAAAGGTCATTTTCAACAGAACTTTCAACCCAGGCTAGCTCTGCAAGAAGAGAAATGGGACAAATACAGATTTGAGAGGTAACTTCTGGGGGGGAACCACACAGTAGCTGGCCACATGTTGTCTTTCCTATTTTTTTTAAAACCTTTCTCCCTTATTTGCTCTCTCTTTTTCTTCTTTTTGGGATACATCCTTATATCTCAAGATGGCTATTGACTTTTGTACTTATTTTTTATTTTCTTGTTCTTTCCTTTGTTCATATCATGCTGTTCTTATTTTTTAGTGTAACATTTTCTCTCCTCTGTCCTCTGGTAAAAGACTGTGGAAAATACCCCGATGCTGGGAAAGACTGAAGGCAGGAGGAGAAGGACAATGGAGGAGGTGGTTGGAGGGCATCACTGATGCAATAGAGTTTGAGCAAGCTCGGAGAGTTGGTGATGGACAGGGAAACCTGGTGTTCTGCAGTCCTGGGGTGGCAAAGAGTCAGACATGACTGAGGGACTGAACTGTCCTCTGGTATCAATTTTACAACAATTTCTTCCTTGGGTTGTTATATTTCCTCCAAGGTCCTTTCCTCCTTATTTTGGCTTATTTTGGTATCTAGCTTTAATGTTAGAGTCTTTTCTCAAATTTCAGGTAATTTAAAATATGTAACACATATTTAAGAATGAGACACTAAAAAAAGCTTGTTAGGTGGAGTTTGTCAACTAATGGCGCTATGGGATGGTTTGCAGGAGTCTGGCCCTTTCATGAGCAAGATCTGCCAATGTCATTCTCTATGAGCTGAGTGAGTTTCTCTGGAGACAAATCATTCAAACTCCTGTCTGGATACGTAAGTTTGACTACAGATATTCTGAAAACCCAAGATAAAGGGGTGCTGTATGCCTGTGTATTAGTCATGGTTCTCCAGAGAAACAGAACCTGTAGGAAAGAACATATATATGTATATATATATATATATATATATATATATATATATATGCATAAATTAGAGAATGACTGAGAGATAAGGAATTGACTCACATGATTATGGAAACTGGCAAGTATAAATCTGTAGTACGAGCTGATAGGCTCAAGATCTAAAAGAGTCAATATTGCAAACACAGTGTGAAGGCCAGGAGCTTGGAAAACCAGGAAAGCTAATAGTACAGGTAAAGGCGGTCAGAGAATTTCCTTTTTCCTGGGAAGGACAGTCTTCTTGTTCAATTCAGGACTTCAGCTGATTGGAACAAGCCCACTCTAATTACAGAGGGCAATCTGATAACTCAAAATTCATAGTTTAATGTTAAGCTCATCCAAAAATACCTCAAATTTGACACATAAATTTAAATATAATGATTTCATTGATTAGTATGTACACATTCAATTAATTCGCTGTGATGTTTTCAAAAAGCACCTTACCTTCATCCTTAGGTGTACCTGATATCACTGAACACAGAGCCCTTTTGTGCCAAAGTCTCTAGTGACTAAACTTCTAGCCTATGGCTGCTTTAACCAATAGAATGTAGCAGAAGTGACGCTGTGCCCGTTCTGTGACTAAAGATTAAGACAAAATTTCTCAAATTTGGCATTATTGACTTTTGAGTTTGAATAATTCTTTGCAATGTGAGGCTGTGCTGTACACAATAGGCTGTTTAATAGTATCCTTTGCATCTACTAGCTAGGTACCAGTTGTATCTTTCCTCCCACATACACTTCTGACAACTAAATATATCGTCAGACATAACCAAATATCCTCTGGTGTATGGGCAAAAAAAAAAGAAAAAGAAAAAGAAAAAGCAGCTGAGACCCACTGATTTTAAAAGATGAGCGGGTTCTTATTTCTAAATCTTGGAACACTCAATTTTGGAATGTACACTCTGGGGACATCCAGTCTCCATGTGAAAGATCTGACTACCTTGAAATAACCATGCTATGAGGAAGACCATGTATGGAGGAAAATGCTGACTGAGCCTCAGCTATTTCAGCCATTTCAGCTGAGATGCCAGACACATATATGAGGAAGTCATCATGGACAGTCAGCCAGTAAAGTTTTAGATGACTCCAGCCACTACTGCCATTTGATTGCAGCCACATAAAAGACTCCAAATGAGAACCACTCAGAGGAACTAAAGAGCCTCTTGATGAAGGTGAAAGAGGAGAGTGAAAAAGCTGGCTTAGAACTTAACATTCAAAAAGTTAAGATCATGTCATCTGGTCCCATCATTTCATGGCAAATAGATGGGGAAACAATGGAAACAGTGGCAGACTTTATTTTCTTGGGCTCCAAAATCACTGTGGATGGTGACTACAGCCATGAAATTAAAAGACACTTGATCCTTGGAAGAAAAGCTATGACAAACCTAGACAGCATACTGAAAAGCAGAGACATCTCTTTGTTGACATAGGTCCGTATAGTCAAAGCTCTGGTTTTTCCAGTAGTCATGTACAGATGTGAGAGCTGGACCATAAAGAAGGCTGAGCACCAAAGAATTGATGTTTTCAAGCTAGTGCTAGAGAAGACTCTTGAGAGTCCTGTGGATGGTAAGGAGACCAAATCAGTCAATCCTAAAGGAAATCAATCCTGAATATTTTTTTGGAAGCACTGATGCTAAAGCTCCAATACTTTGGCCATCTGATGCGAAAAGCTGACTCATTGGAAAAGACCCTGAAGCTGTGCAAGTTTAAAGGTTGGAGAAGAACGGGGCAACAGAGGTTAAGATAGTTGGATGGCATCATTGACTCAAAGGATATGAGTTTGAGCCCACTCCAGGAGATAGTGAAGGACAGAGAAGCTTGGCATGCTTCAGTCCATGGGGTCGCAAAATGTCAGACACGACTGAGAGACAACTAAATAAATCATTCATACTGAACGGTATTGTTTATACTGAACAACAACAACAGGTGATCTCTGTGAACTAATAGAAACTTCATAAATAATAATAAATATTTACTTTATGCTATTAAGTTTGGGGATAGTTTGTCATAAAATAAAAAAACAGATGGGACATCAATTATCAAAGGAAAAATGCAAGAACATTTTTAAGACAAAAATTCCAGATTTAAATGACCTATCATAATGAATTAAAAATGAAAAATGTCAAAAGACATCATCTGGAAATTTTAGAATATTGTGGATTAAAAGAACAGCTTAAAAGTTTACAATTCTCATTTTCTCTCCCTTCCTTCTCTCCTTACACATTTCTGGCTTTTGTGCGGGTGCATACATGCATGCATGCCTATTTGCATGACAACACACGTGTGTGTGTACACACACAAAAATATTAACAATCAGTTCACAGACAAAGGAGCAAGAATAAGAATGGCAAAAGACTTTTCAACAACACTGGAAGCTGGAAAATAATGAATCATGACTTCAAAATTATTAAAGTAACTTACAAATTGTCACTATTTGCAATATGTGATACTATATGTAGAAAGCCCCAAAGACACCAGCAAAAATATGCTTATAATTAATTAAGAATCCATTAAAGCCAAAGGATACAGTATTAATATTCAAGTCTCTTGTGTTTCTACACACTAATAAAAATTATCAGAAAGAGAAATTAGTAAAATAATTTTGCTTACAATTGTATCAAAAAGAATAAATCTCACTAAGGAGTTAAAATACCTGTACTCAAAACAACTATAAGATATTGATGAAAGAAATTGAAGACAGCACAAATAACTGGAAAGATATATCATGTTAAAAGACTGGAAGAATTAATAATGTTCCAATGTTCATACTATCAAAAGCAATCTACAGATTCAGTGAAATCTCTGTCAATATACCAAGTGCACATTTCACAGATCTGGAACAAATAATCCTAAAATTTGCATGGAACCACAAGGGTTACATAAATGATTTTAATAATCATATTATTTAAAAAAAAAACTTAAATGTAAGGACTGAAACCATAAAACTTCTAAAAGGAAGTACACTCTTTAACATCAGTCTTAGTTATTTTGTTTTATGTGGGGGAGGATCTGTCTCCTCTGACAAGAGCTACAAAACCAAATATAAATGGCCCACATCAAACTAAAAGCTTTTGTAAAACAAATGAAATAATCAGTGAAACAAAATGACAACTTAATTAATGTTCAAAATGTTTACAAAGGATATATTTTATAAAGGTTTATATGCAAAATATATTAAAAAGTCATTAAACTCAATATCCAAAAAACCCAAACAATCCAATTAGAAAATGGACAGAAGGTCTGAATAGACATTTTTTCCAAGGAAGACATACAGATTGCCAACAGATACATGAAAATGCTGAACATCCCTAATTATCAGGGAAATGCAAACCAAAGCCACTAGATATACCCTCATACTTGTCAGAATGGCTATTATCAAAAGGGCAACAACAACAAAAACAAGCTTTAGGAAGCTATGGAGAAAAGAAAACCCTTGTACACCTGTGAAAGGAAACCCTAGTATAACTTTAATAGAAATATAAATTAGTGAAACTTCCTCTAAAAGTTGAAAACAGAGTTACCATATCATACAGCCATTCCACTTCTGATACTTATCAGAAAAAAATCAAAACACTAATTCAAAAATATATATGCACTTATGTGTACATTGCAACAATATTTATAGTGGCCAAAATATGGAAACACCTAAGTGTCTATCAGTGGATGATGGATGAATTCCACGTACATACAGTGGAATGTTATTCAGCCATAGAAAAGAAGGCTTCCTGGAGACTCAGACAGTAAAGAATCTGCCTGCAATTCAGGAGATCCAGGTTTGATCTCTGGGTTGGGAATATCCCCTGGAGAAGAGAATGACAACCCGCTCCAGTATTCTTGTTTGGAGAATCCCATGAACAGAGACGTCTCATTGGCTACCATCCATGGGCTTGCAGAGTAGGGCACAACTGAGTGACATGACTTGACTTGATAGGAAAGAAGGAAATCCTGCCATTTGTAACAACATAGATAAATCAGGAGGACATTATACTGAGTGAAATGTCAAACAGAAAAAAAGAGTTACCATATAATCTCTCTTATTTTGGAAGGAAAAAACTAAAAAAAACTAAAAAAAAAAAAAAAAGGCAAGTTCATAGATACAGAGAACAGATTTGTAGTTTTAAGAGGTTGGGGGGGTAGTGATAGGGGAAGATGGGAGAAATGGCTAATCTTTTTAGTTTAGTTTAAATAAATTGAATAGAAATTTTAAAAACAAGGCATTTATTTTAATGTTTTTCCATCTTTTGTATATTATGAACAAAGCTGTTCTAAATATTCATATACATATTTTTGACTGAACACAGGCTTTTATTTCTCTGGGACAAATGCTCAAGATTGTGATTGTTGGGTTCTATGGTGGTTGCATGTTTAATTTTTTAAGAAATTGACAAACTGTTTTTCAGAGTGGATTTACCATTTTACATTCCCACCAGCAAAATATGGGTTATCCAGCTTGTCCATATTCTTCCAAGAATTTGGTGTTGTCACTGTTTTTTTAAGGCCAACCTGACATGAAACCAGTGATAATGCATTGTAGTTTTAATTCACAATTCTCTGCTATGATGTTGAATATCTCTTCATGTGCTTATTTTTCATGTCTCTATGTCCTTCCATGAAACATCGTTTTATGTCTTCTAAACAGATTTTTAAATTTTATTTATTTTTAATTGAAGGAGAGTTGTTTTAAAACACTGTGTTGGTTTCTGCCATGCGTCAACATGAATCATAGGTATACATATATTGCCTCCTTCTTGAACCTCCCTCCCACCTGCCATCCCATCCCACTCCTCTAGGTTGTTATAGAGCCCTGGTTTGAGTTCCCTGAGTCATACAGAAAATTCCCATTGGCTATCTATTTTGCATATGGTACTGTATATGTTAGAGGCTTTCCAGGTGGTGATAACAGTAAAGAACCTGCCTTCCAGTATTGCAAATATAAAAGATGAGGGTTTGATCCCTGGGCCCAGAAGATCCCCTGGAGGAGAGCATTGCAACCCACTCCAATATTCTTGCCTAGAGAATCCCATGGACAAAGGAGCCTGGTACGTTACAGTCCATGGGGTTACAAAGTATCAGGCATGACTGAAAAGACTTTGCACACATGCACACACAGTGTGTATGTTTCCATTTGTTCCACCCTTTCCTTCCTCCACCACTCTTCATGTCCATAAGTGTGTTCTTTAAGTCTGCGTCTCTTTTTCATTCCCTGGAAATAGGTTCATCAATACCATCTTTCTAGATTCCATATATATGTTTTCTCTCTTTCTGATTTACTTCACTTTGTATAATAGGCATTTGAGACATTATACAGTTCTTTGTGAAGCTTGACAGGTGGCACAGTGGTAAAGAATCCACATGCCAATGCAGGAGAGCGAGTTTGATCCCTGAGTCGGAGAGATGACTTGGAATAGGAAATGGCAACCCACTCCAGTATTCTTGCCTGGAGAATCCCATGGACAGAGAAGCCTGGTTGGGTATAGTGCACGGGGTCACAAAGAACTGAACACATCTGAGCGACTGAGCACACACGCATAGTTCTCTATATGTTCTAAATATATAAAGTATATGTGCTATATAGCATAGTATATGTGCTGCTCACTTTGGCAGCACATATACTAAAGTTGGAACGATACAGAGAAGATTATCATGGCCCCTGTGCAAGGATGACATGCAAATGCGTGAAGAATTATAAATATAAGGACTTTCAGAATATATGGTTTGCAAATATTTCTCCCAGTCTGTAGCTTATATTTTCATCCTATTAAGAGAGCTTTTCATTGAGCAAAATTTATAAAGCATGATGAAGTCTAACATCAATTTTACCTTTTATAGATCATTAATTTGATGTCAAGTCTAAGAACTCCACGTGGCCCTAGATGCTGAAAAATGTGTCCTAGTTTTTTTGAAAAGTTTCATATTTTACATTTCATAATTAAATCCGTGATACATGTTACATTAACTTTTGTATGAAATGTAAGGTTGAAATCAAGGTTATCTTTTTTTTCACCTATAGAAGTCCATTTATTCTATCACCATTTGTGAAAAAACTATCATTCTTACATTAAATTGCTTGCATCTTTGTAAAAAAAAATCCAGCTAGGAATAAAATTTTAGTTCTAGTCCTTGATTTCTATTTTGTTCCATTGATCTATATGTCTACCCCCCACCAATATCACACTCTCTTGATTACTATAGCAATATAAATAATGCTTAACATAAGATAGAGTGAGGAGGCCTTACAAATAGCTGTGAAAAGAAGGGAAGCATATAGGGTTATCGTTACCATCTTTCTAAAGTCCATATATATGTGTTAGTATACTGTAATGGTCTTTATCTTTCTGGCTTACTTCACTCTGTATAGAACAGACTTGTGGACTCTGGGAGAAGGTGAGGGTGGGATGTTTCAAGAGAACAGCATTGAAACATGTATATTATCTAGGGCGAAACAGATAACCAGCCCAGGTTGGGTACATGAGACAAGTGCTCAGGCCAGGTGCACTGGGAAGACCCAGAGGGATCGGGTGGAGAGGGAGGTGGGAGGGGGGACTGGGATGGGGAATATATGTAAATCCATGGCTAATTCATTTCAATGTATAACAAAAACTACTGTAATGATGTAAAGTAATTAGCCTCCAACTAATAAAAATAAATGAAAAAAAAAAGAAGGGAAGCAAAAAGCAAAGCAGAAAAGGAAAGATAAATCCATTTGAGTGCAGAGTTCCAAAGAATACCAAGGGGAGATATGAAAGACTTCCTCAGCAATCAGTGCAAAGAAATAGAAGAAAACAATACAGTGGAAAATACTAGAGATCTCTTCAAGAAAATTAGAGATACCAAGGGAACATTTCATGCAAAGATGGGCTCAATGAAGGACAGAAATGTTATGGACCTAACAGAAACAGAAGATATTAAGAGGTGGAAAGAATACACAGAAGAACTATACAAAAAAGATCTTCATGACCCAGATAATCACTATGGTGTGATCACTCACCTAGAGCTAGACACCCTGGAATGTGAAGTCAAGGGGGCCTTAGGAAGCATCGCTACAAACAAAACTAGTGGAGGTGATGGAATTCCAGTTGACATATTTCAAATCCTGAAATATGACACTGTGAAAACGCTGCACTCAATATGCCAGCAAATTTGGAAAACTCCGCAATGGCCACAGGACTGGAAAAGTTCAGTTTTCATTCCAATCCCCAAAAAAGGCAATGCCAAAGAATCCTCAAACTATTGCACAATTGCACTCATCTCACAGGTTAGTAAAGTAATGCTCAAAATTCTCCAAGCCAGGCTTGAGCAATACGTGAACCGTGAACTTCCAGATGTTCAAGCTGGTTTTAGAAAAGGCAGAGGAACCAGAGATCAAATTGCCAACATCCACTGGATCATTGAAAAAGCAAGAGAGTTCCAGAAAAACATCTATTTCTGCTTTACTGACTATGCTAAAGCCTTTGACTCTGTGGATCACAATAAACTGTGGAAAATTCTGAAGGAGATGGGAATACCAGACCACCTGTCCTGCCTCTTGAGAAACCTATATGCAGGCCAGGAAGCAACAATTAGAACTGGACATGGAACAACAGACTTGTTCCAAATAAGAAAAGGAGTACATCAAGGCTGTATATTGTCACCCTGCTTATTTAACTTATATGCAGAGTACATCATGAGAAACACTGGGCTGGAAGAAGCACAAGCTGGAATCAAGATTGCCAGGAGAAATATCAATAACCTCAGATATGCAGATGACACCACCCTTATGGCAGAAAGTGAAGAGGAACTAAAAAACCTCTGGGTGAAAGCGAAAGAAGAGAGTGAAAAATTTGGCTTCAAACTCAACATTCTGAAAACTAAGTTCATGGTATCCGGTCCCATCACTTCATGGCAAATAGATGGGGAAACAGTGGAAACAGTGGCTGGCTTTATTTTTCTGGGCTCCAAGATTGCTGCAGATGGTGATTGCAGCCATGAAATTAAAAGACACTCCTTGGAAGGAAAGTTATGACCAGCCTAGACAGCATACTAAAAAGCAGAGACATCACTTTGCCAACAAAGGTCCATCTAGTCAAGGCTATGGTTCTTCCTGTGGTCATGTATGGATGTTAGAATTACACTATAAAGAAAGTTGAGCACCAAAGAATTGATGCTTTTGAACTCTGGTATTGGAGAAGACTCTTGAAAGACCCCTGGCCTGCAAGGAGATCCAACCAGTCCAACCTAAAAGAGATCAGTCCTGCTTGTTCATTGGAAGAACTGATATTGAAGCTGAAACTCCAATACTTTGGCCACCTGATGGGAAGAACTGACTCATTTGAAAAGTCCGTGATACTGGGAAAGACTGAAGGCAGGAGGAGAAGGGGATGACAGAGGATAAGATGGTTGGATGGTGTCACCGACTTGATGGACATGGATTTGGGTATACTCCAGGAGTTTGTGATGGACAGGGAGGCCTAGCATGCTGTGGTTCATGGGGTTGCAAAGATTCAGACATGACTGAGCGACTTAACTGAACTGAACTGAAGATCGAGTGATTTATTCCCATTTTATTCTACTTTTCAAAATTAACTCTTTCCTTTGCCTTTTTGCATACATTTTGGAGTCAGCTTTTCAACATCTACAAAAACATGCTGGGATTTTAATAGGCATTACATTAAACCTAGAAATTATCTTGGGGAGAACTGGCATCTTTACTATGCTAAGTCTTCCAATTTATGAACACAATATGCCTGTCCATTTATCTTCTTTGATTTATTTTATCAGCATTTTGTACTTTTCAGCATATATATGCTGTACATGCTTTATTAGACTGATACTTTTTATTTTGGGGAATGAAAGTATATGTACTTTGTATTTTATTTTAGTTTCCTCATGTTTGATGCTAGTATAGATAATGTGCTTTGAAGCACTCACATGATATCACTTCATTATAACATACTTTGACAGCAGAATTTATTCATCCTATGGTGCAAATGCAATAGCATCATTTTGCATTTTTACATCATTTACTAAAACACTTAATAAATGGCTATACAGGAGACAAATGGGAAAGAAAAAAGATTAAAATTACTTTTACTAAAAGTTTTCTGAAAGTGTACAGATTTTCTATGAGACATGCTAATGGTATTAAATGTTTTCAAGTAGTCTTACCTCTTTACAACTGTCTAGACATACAATTTTATACATTTGCTTAGATATGCATAAAGAAAATCAATGTTCTATAACTGTTCACCATTCAAATTTAAAATATTTTCAATTATTTATTTGACAAAGCACAGTTATGGATGGGTTTGTTTGCTTTTGTTGCCGTTCAGTTGCTCAGTTGTGTCTGACTCTTTGTGACCCCATGGACTGCAGCAGGCCAGGCTTTCCTGTCCTTCACTACCTCCCAGAGCTTGGTCAAACTCATGTCTACTGAGTCAGTGATGATATCCAACAATCTCATCCTCTATCATCTCCTTCTCCTTCTGCCTTCAATCTTTCTCAACATCAGGGTCTTTTCCAATGTGTCAGTTCTTTGCATCTGGTGGCTAAAGTATTGGAGTTTAAGCTTCAGCATCAGTCCTTCCAGTGAATACTCAGGATTGATTTCCTTTAGGATTGACTGGTTTGATCTTCTTGAAGTCCAAGGGACTCTCAAGAGTCTTCTTGAACACCACAGTGTGAGAGCATCTGAGTAACTTTGAAATTAATACATGCTATACTACCTAAAGTTATATAGTAATGTATGTAAATTGTTTATCAGTAAAACTGGGAAAAATTAATACTTTTTAGAGAAAATCGATTTTGAAGTATCCAAACAGAAAAGAAAAAAAAAAAAAACCTGTACTATATTGGAAATATCAAAATATTAATTAAATTCTGTGTGCTTACATATTTATTCTCTACTTTTGTTTTTTGAAAAAGTCAGTTCATTTATTGGCACATGTTATTTCCTATGAGTGTGGTGTGAGAGGTGTAATTCTAAAAGAGGAAGGCCTAAGCTTATCCCTTTTAGGTTCAAACATACAGAGCTAAGTCATATCCAAAGATGTCCATTGGAGATATAGCTTGGCTGCGTGTCTTGGGAGTGGCTGTGAGGAGATACCCCATGTCCAAGGGCAGAGAAGCCCCAGAAAGATGCTAGGCACTGGAGCAGCAGCTGAACAGTACTTGAGCGACTATGAGGAGATACCCCACATCCAAGAACAAAGGATAAGCCCCAGTAAGACAGTAGGAGGAGCGAAATCATGTTTAGAATCAAACACCATATTCGCAAGAGATGCCCAGAGGGCTTAAACAAATCTTGTGCACACCAGAACCCAGAGACCCCCACAGAGACTGAGACAGAACTGTGTCTGAGTGTCTCCTGTGGAGGTACAGGTCAGCAGTGGATTTCCACAGGGACAGGGGCTCTGGGTGCAGCAGAAGGGTATGGCATAAGCCTGCTTGGAGGAGGTCACCATTAACCCCACCAAAGAGCCATCAGAACTTACACAGGACTAGGAAACAAACTCTTTGCGGGTACAAACAGAACCTTATGTGCACTAGAACCCAGGAGAAAGGAACAGTGACCCCACAAAAGACTGACCCAGACTGGCCTGTAAGTGTCCAGGAGTCTCCGGCAGAGGCATGCATCAGCAGTGGCCTGCTACAGGGCTGGGGGCACTGAGTGTAGCAATGCATGCATGGGACCTTTTGAAGGAGGTCACCATTATCTTCATTACCTTGACCATAGTTCAGCCCAGGTAAATAATAGGAAGGGAACACAGCCATCAACATAAATTTGGATTAAAGATTTACTGAATACGGCCCTGCTCGTCAGAACAAGACCCAGTTTCCCCCTCAGTCAGTCTCTCCCATCAGGAAGCTTCCAGAAGCCTCTTACCCTTCTCCATCAGAGGGCAGACAGACTGAAAACCAACATCACAGGAAACTAACCAATCTGATCACATGGAACACAGAATTGTCTAACTCCATGAAACTGTGAGGTATGCCGTGTAAGGCCACCCAAGATGGATGGGTCATGGTGGAGAGTTCTGACAAAATGTGATCCACTGGAGAAAGGAAAGGCAAACCACTTCAGTATTCTTGCTTTGAGAACCCCATAAACAGTATGAAAAGGCAAAAAGATAGGCCACTGAAAGATCAACTCTACAGGTCGGTAAGCGCCTAATATGCTACTGGAGATCAGTGGAGAAATAACTCCAGAAAGAATGAAGAGACAAAGACAAAGCAAAAACAACACCAAGCTGTGGATGTGACTGGTGAGGGAAGTAAAGTCTGATGCTGTAAAGAGCAATATTGCATAGAACCTGAAATTTTAAGTCTATGAATCAAGGCAAATTCGAAGTGGTCAAACAGTTAGATGGCAAGAGTGGACGTCGACATTTTAGGAATCAGCGAACTAAAATGAACTGGTATGGGTGAATTTAACTCAAATGACCATTATATCTACTACTGTGGGCAAAAATTCCTTGGAAGAAATGGAGTAGACATCATAGTCAACGGAAGAGTCTGAAAATCAGTACTTGGATGCAATCTCAAAAATGACAGAATAAACTCTGTTCATTTCGAAGGCAAACCATTCAGTATCACAGTAATCCAAGTCTATGCCCCAACCAGTAATGCTGGAAAATCAGAAGCTGAATGGTTCTATGAAGACCGTTCTAGAACAAACACAGAAAAAAAAGATGTCTTTTTCATTACAGGAGACTGGAATGCAAAAGTAGGGAGTCAAGAAATACCTGGAGTAACAGGCAAATTTGGCCTTGAAGTACAGAATGAAACAGGGCAAAGGCTAATAGAGATTTGGCAAGAGAATGTGCTGGTCATAGCAAACACCCTCTTCCAAAAACACAAGCGAAGACTCTACACATGGACATGTGGTCAATACTGAAAATGGTCAATACTGAAATCAGATTGATTATATTCTTTGCAGCTGAAGATGGAGAAGTTCTACATAGTCAGCAAAAACAAGACTGGAAGCTGACTGTAGCAAATACCATGAACACCTTATTGCCAAATTCAGACTTAAATTGAAGAAAGTATGGAAAACCACTAGGCCATTCAGGTGTGACCTAAATCAAATCGCTTCTGATTATACAGTGGAAGTGACAAATATATTCAAGGGATTAGATCTGAACGACAGAGTGCCTGAAGAACTGTGGATGGAGGTTCTTGACATTGTACAGGAAGCTGGGATCAAGACCATCCCCAAGGAGAAGAAATGCAAACAAGCAAAATGGTTGTCTGAGAAGGCCTTACAAATATTTGTCAATAGAAGAGAAGTGAAAGGCAAAGGAGAAAAGGAAAGTTATACCCATTTGAATGCAGAGTTCCAAAGAATACCAAGGAGAGATAAGAAAGCCTTCCTAAGCAATCAATGCAAAGAAATAGAGGAAAACAGTACAATTGGAAAGTCTAGAGATCTCTTCAAGAAAATTAGAGATACCAGGGGAATATTTCAGGCAAAAGTGGGCTCAATAAAGGACAGAAATAGTAGGGACCTAACAGAAGCAGACGATATTAAGAAGAGGTGGCAAGAATACACAGAAGAACTATACAAAAAAGATATTTACGACCCTGATAATCACAATGTTGTGATCACTCATCTAGAGCCAGACACCCTGGAATATGAAGTTAAGTGGGCCTTAGGAAGCATCACTATGAACAAAGCTAATGGAAGTGTTGGAATTCCAGTTGATCTATGTCAAATCCTGAGAGATGATGCTGTGAAAGTGCTGCATGCAATATGTCAGCAAATTTGGAAAACTTAGCAGCGTCCACAGGACTGGAAAAGGTCAGCTTTCATTCCAATCCCAACAAAAGTCAATTCCGAAGAATGCTCAAACTACCAGAAAATTGCACACATCTCACACGCTAGTAAAGTAATGCTCAAAATTCTCCAAGCCAGGCTTCAACAGTAGGTGAACCGTGAACTTCCAGATGTCAAAGCTGGAATTAGAAAAGATAGAGGGAACCAGATATTCGCCAACATCCGTCGGATTATTGAAAAAGCAAGAGAGTTCCAGATAAATATCTCCTCTGCTTTATTCACTATGTCAAAGCCTTTGACTGTGTGGACTACAACAAACTCTGGAAAATTCTTAAAGAGATGGGAATACCAGACCACCTGACCTGCCTCTTGAGAAATCTGTATGCAGGTCAGGAAGAAACAGTTAGAATAGGACATGGAACAACAGACTTGTTCCAAATAGAAAAAGGAGTATGTCAAGGCTGTATATTGTCACCCTGCTTATTTAACTTGTATGCAGAGTACATCATGAGAAATGCTGGGCTGGATGAAGCACAAGCTGGGATCAAGATGGCCAGGAGAAATATCAATAACCTCAGATATGCAGATGACACCACCCTTATGACAGAAAGTGAAGAAGAACTAAAAACTTCTTGAAGAAAGTGAAAGAGGAGAGTGAAAAAGTTGGCTTATATCTCAACATTCAGGAAGCCAAGATCATGGCATCTGGTCCCATCACTTCAAGGCAAATAGATGGGGAGACAGTGGAAAGTGTGGCAGACTTTATTTCTTTGGGCTCCAAAAGCACTGCAGATGGTGACTGCAGCTATGAAATTAAAAGGCACTTGCTCCTTGGAAGAAAAGCTATGACCAACCTAGACAGCATATTAAAAAGCAGAAACATTACTTTGCCAACAAAGGTCCGTCTGGTCAAGATTATGGGTTTTCCAGTGGTCATGTATAGATGTGAGAGTTGGACTGTGAAGAAAGCTGAGCACAGAAGAATTGATGCTTTTGAACTGTGGTGTTGGAGAAGACTCTTGAGAGTCCCTTGGGCTGCAAGGAGATCCAACCAGTCCATCCTAAAGGAGATCAGTCCTGGGTGTTCATTGGAAAGACTGATGCTGAAACTGAAACTCCACTACTTTGGCCACCTGATGCGAAAAGTTGACTCATTGGAAAAGACCCTGATGCTGGGAGGGATTGGGGGCAGGAGGAGAAGGGGACGACAGAGGATGAGATGGCTGGATGGCATCACCAACTCGATGGACATGCGTTTGAGTAAACTCCAGGAGTTTGTGATGGACAAGGAGGACTGGCGTGCTGCGATTCATGGGGTCGCAAAGAGTCAGACATGACTGAGCGACTGAACTGAACTGAATTGAAAAAAGATTGATAGGTTTGAATTGTTTCTTTTTATTTTTAATTAGAATATAATTGCTTTACAATATTGTGTTGGCTTCTGCCATACAGTAATGTGAATCAGCCACAAGTACACATATATCCTCTCCCACCTGAACCTCCTCTTCACCCCATCCCACCCCACTAGGTGGTAAAAGAGCACCGGGTTGAGTTCCCTGTGCCTATACAGCAGCTTCTTACTGGCTACTTATCTTACCCAAAGTAGTGTATATACATCCATGCTACTCTCAATTTTTCTAACTCTCTCCTTTCCTTCACCAGGGCTTCCTTGGTGACTCAGTTGATAAAGAATTTGCCTGCAATGCAGGAGATCTAGGTTCAATCCCTGGGTCAGTAAGAACCCCTGGAGAAGGGGTTCAACATTCTTTCCTGGAGGATTCCATGGACAGCGAGGCCTGATGGGCTACAGTCCATGTGGTCGCAAAGAGTTGGACATGACTGAAGGACTAATGCTTGATTTCTTTTTCCTTCACCCAGTGTGTCCAATGTCTGTATTCTATGTCTGTGTTTCTATTCCTACTCTGCAAATAGGTTCATTAGTACCATTTTTCTAGATTCCATGTATATGCATTAATATACAAAATTTGTTTTTCTCTTTCTGATTTACTTCATTTTTTTTATAACAGGCTCTATGTTTATCCACCTCACTAGAACTGACTGAAATGCATTCCTTTTTTATGGCTGAGTAATATTCCATTGTGTATACGTACCACATTATCTTTATCCATTCATCTGTCGATGTACATCTAGGTTGCTTCCATGTCCTAGTTATTGTAAATAGTGCTGCAATGAATTTTGGGAATGCATCTTTCTCAATTATGGTTTTCTCAGGGTATGTGCCTAGTAATAGGATTGTTGAGTCATGTAGTAATTTCATTCCTAGTTTTTTATGGAATCTCCATACTGTTCTCCATAGTGGCTGTATCAATTTGCATTCCCACCAATAGTGCAAGAGAGCTCCCTCTTCTCCACACCCTCTCCAGCACTTATTGTGTAGATTTTTGATGATGGTCATTATGACTGGTGTGAGGTGATTTCTCATTGTAGTTTTGATTTGCATTTCTCTGATAATGAGCACCTTTGAGCATCCTTTCATGTGCTTGTTGGTCTTCTATGTGTCTCCTCTGGAGAACTGTCTGTTTTAGGTCTTCCTCCCAGCTTTTTATAGGGTTGTTTGTTTTTCTGGTATTGAGCTGTGTATTTTGCAGATTAAACCTTTGTCAGTAATTCCATTTGCTATTATTTTCTCCCATTCTGATATTGTCTTTTCATCTTGTTTATAACTTCTTTTGCTGTGCAAAAGCTTTTAAGCTTAATTAGATCATACTTGTTTATTTTTGTTTTTATTTCCACTACTCTATGAGCTGTGTCAAAGAGGATCTTGCTGTGATGTATATCAAAGAGTATACTGTCTATAGTTTCAGACAACAGTGTTTAATTCTCCAAAGAGTTGGGTGACCACCTAAATGACATACCCATCCACCTATGCTGGGATATTTTTCTTTCCCTCTTGGTTACATTTAGCTTAAGGGAGAAGACCAAAAAAATTTCTATGTAATGCTGAAGATTAGCTATGGTCGCAAGTTTAGTCAGACTAGTGGCCTCTTATATTGGAAATCCATTGTTGAAAACTTAAGAAAATTTAAGTTTTTATTTAATCATGGCCCTAAGTTTGGCTTTTGACCTGAAGAAGACCCATCTCAGTTGGCCCTGTTTCTAAAAGTTTAATAGTCTCTTCAGAGTGGAAAGGCAATCCAGACAGAGGATAACTAGAATAATCACTCAGATAAAAGCAGGATAGAGTGGATCTATTGCCTTTTGTTTGAGGTACTTTTTGTATCTTTAATCTTCCGTTAGCTTTCCAAAACAAATCCTTTAGTAAAGTTTAATGAGGTTATTTTTGAAATTTTAAGACTTTGAGGTTTTGCATGCAAATTAAAATAGGTATAATTGTTTAAGATGAGTGCTGTTTAAAATTTTAATAACTTAGAAGTCATTCCAATTCAAAGGATAGCGATTGACAAGTAGGATCTTAATAGTAGCTCAGACCAATAAGCCCTTTCACAGCTTAACCAAGGCCACAAGTGGTGTACCACAAGAGAGTGAAAAGGATGCAGCTCTCACAAGATGCAGAAATTTCACTCCCAAAGTTAGTTTAAGGTAGTAGAGATCTTTATCATACAAGCAGAAACAACAAAAGTTGAGATGATAAAGGCCTCTTGCAGACTGAGTTCTCTTATGACAAACTCCTCTGATCAATAAGTTGTGTTCTCCATATATATGACAAGACAGAAGGAAAATCTAGTTAAACCAATGGTTTTCTTCCTCATGACAAAGAACACAGAAGATAGATACAAAGGGAGTAAAAGGACCAACAAACCTAGTGTACCCTACCAAATTTCAAACCAAGAGTTTCTTAATCCAAGGAGTTGGTCCTACAGATATTTTCTCCCACTAATCTAATTTTAGAAAAGATGAAAAACTTAACACTGTTCCCAACAGTCCCTGCAGACTCATTTCCAGGAGACTGACTGACATGGTAAGAATGCTTACTTTCTGCTGGCTTTCTCTAACTGTGTACACAAAAGGCAGTTTGGGACTGTCAAAAGAGCCCCATATTGACCACTTCAGGACAGGACTTCCTTTACTTCTCAAGTAAGTTGGTATTGTTCTCTCACCAAGTCATGTCCAATTCTTTGAAATCCCATGGACTGCAGCATGCCATGCTCCTCTGTCCTCCACTACTTCTTGGAGTTTGATCAAATTCATGTCCATTGAGTCAGTGATGCTATCTAACCATCTCATCCTCTGCCACCCCTTTCTTCCTTTCTTTTGCCTTCTATGTTTCGCAGCATCAGGTCTTTTCCAATGAGTCAGTTCTTCACATAAGATGGCCAAAGTATTAGAGCTTCAGCTTCAGCATCAGGCCTTCCAATGAATATTCAGGGTTGATTTCCTTTAGGATTAACTGGTTTGTTCTCCTTGCAGTTCAAGGGACTCTCAAGAGTCTTTCTCAACACCACAATTGGAAAGCATCAATTCTTTGGTGCTCAGCCTTCTTTATGGTCCAACTGTCACATCCATACATGACTACTGGAAAAACCACAGCTTTGAATATATGGACCTTTGCCAGAAAAGTGGTCTCTGCTTTTTAATACACTATCTAGATTTATCATAATTTTCCTTTCAAGGGACAAGGGTCTTTTAATTTCAAGGCTACAGTCACAATCTGGAGTGATTTTGGAGACCAAGAAAATAAAATCTGTCTCAAGTAAGTACTTGCGAGTATTACTTCTGTTCATATATAAACCCAGATGAGGCATTAGTCAGAGGTTTTCTAGTATCCTTCATTTCTCTATTTGAGAAACTCTATTCCTCATATTAATGTTTGTTGAAATAAAATTACTAATAATATTGCGTGGGGAACTAGTGTGCTGTTTGTGAACTTAACTACTCTAGGTGTCACTCTAGAGTCATTTCAGCTTTTTTGTATGTCTTGGCTCCTCTCTCCAGCAGTCTAAAATCACCATGGGTGCTTGAAGCACTGAGTAGCCAGCTTTTGTATTGTACATCCCTGGATGGATACATTTTAAATTAGTGAATATGTTTCCCTATAGGACTATTGGACAGTATGAGTACACTTCTTCCACTCCCACAAATTTCCTAGTTGCCTGAAAAATCTATAACTGGCCAGGTAGAGCTGAGTCCCTTTTCTTTGGAGCAGTGAGCTCTCATGTGTTATCTTCACTTCTATTTTAACAAGTTCTATTAATGTAGCCAAATTGAGGAAAGGTACTAAGCCAGTCTCCTATCTAATCACATAGTCCAAACCATTCTATATCTTTTATCTAAGCAAGTTTTTCCAGTGTCTATCAACTGAAGAATAAGTTATCTTTTTATCACCAAATAAAGCTTAGAATCATTAACCAATAATTGGGAGACCCAAGACCATGAGAGATTTACCCAAATTTGTCCAGACTCAGTGAGGAGGTGGACAGGTACAAAGAGTTCCTCTTGATATATGAGTCCTTGTAGAGTTCAGATAGAGGTCAGAAGCTTGTTCTGAGTCCCTTCATGGTCTCCAAAATTGTCAACTGGAAAAGAAAAGCACAACATGAGAGCTGTAAATTTTAGTTTTATCTGGGGACTTACAGAAAAATATAGACTGGGAGAGTCTTTCAGATAGTTCCAAGGAACTGTTTCAAATAATTAGGGTAGGAGCAAGTAATACATAAAATTTGGGGGTAGGGGATTGGGAAATATTTGGTTGGCCAAAAAGTTCCTCTGGGTTTTCCATAAGCTGGTATAAACCAGAAGGAACTTTTTGGCCAAACCAATACACATAATCAAGTATGCATCTTGGTAGGCTTACTCAATCTTGCTACACTTAGTCCATCAAAGCATACATTTTGGTATGCTTAGTATTACTGTTAGTCACAAGGATCAAAAGACTGTGATCCTTGTTATCCTTGGTTAATAATTTTAGTTCTTTTCTATGTATAGGAAGATGAAAGAATCTGCCAACATTGAAATGCTCCACTAGACATGCATCTTGACTATTTAGGGGCCCATATGTCTAAACTACATGATTCATCATCTTGTTTTTTCCACCCTGAATTCCCCTAAGGGTATACTCTCAGTGGGCATCTGCAGAGACTAATGACTTGATGCTTATAGAATTGGAATGGTGGGCAACACTTTTTGTTTACAGCTCTTACCATAATGCAACCATGACAATACCCTGATCTTGGGCTTCCAGACTCCAGAAGTGTAAGAAATAAATTTCCATTGTTTATAAGCTACTCAGTCTGTGTCATTTTGTTATAGCAGCCTGAACAGGCTAAGACAGAAAATCGGTGCTGAGAAGTGGGGATGCTGCTGTAACAAATGCCTAAAAATGTGGATGTTGAAACTGAGTGATGGGCAGAGGCTCTAAGAATTTTGAGGTACATCCATCCCTCGATATCTGTGGAATTGGTTCCAGAACACCCTGCAGATACCAAAATCCAAAAATGTTCAAGTGGCATGGTATTTGCATATAACCTGTGCACATCCTCCCATATATTTTAAATCACCTCTAGATTACTTATAGTATCTAATACAACATAAGTAGTTCCTGGAATATGCTAATTTCAAGTTTTGCTTTTTGGAAATTTCTGGATTAAAAAACAATTTTTTTCAGGTTCCACATTTGAGGGTTCCCCCACTGAGGGCTGGCTGTACATGCTAGGAAAAGTCTACATTGCCATAAATAGGCAGTTCAGTTCAGTTCAGTTCAGTCACTCAGTCATGTCAGACTTTGTGACCCCATGACTGCAGCACACCAAGTTTCCCTGTCCATCACCAACTCCTGGAGCTTGCTCAAATTCATGTCCATCGAGTCAGTTATGTAATCTAACCATCTCATCCTCTGTCATCCCCGTATGGACTGTTAAAGACAATTCTCATGATGGCTCACATGGAGAGTAGGATAGCTATAAAGAAATCTTAAGTCTTAGAGAATACTTGAATGGTAGTAAACAAATTTTGGCATAAAAATAGATAGTAAAAGCCATTCTGATGAGGTCTCAGATGAAAATGAGTAATATGTTATTGGAAAATGGAGGAAAGGCAGTCCTTGTCATAAAGTGGCAAAGAGCTAGGCTGAATTGTGTTCATGTCCTAGTACGTTGTGGAAGGTAGAAATTCTGATCAATGAAATTGAATATTTAACTGAAGGAATTTTAATCAAAGTGTTGAAGTGGAGTCTGGTTTCTCTTAAATATTTATAATATAATTGGAGAAGAGAGAAACTATTTGAAGGTGGAATTGTTAATCAAAGAGGAAGTTGACTTTAAAAATTGGAAACTTCTTGATCTATTCCTATTGAAAAAAATAAGAAAGCTTGTTCAGAGAAAACACAAGGGGTGTGCCAAATTTAATGAAGAGATTGGTACAAATTGATCATTTCAATGGAAATTAGGAGATATTCATCAAGATAATGTAGATTGATTTGCTTTCTAAACAGAATCCAGGCTTCCCAGGTGATGCTAGTGGTAAAGAACCTGCCTGCCAGCGCAGGAGACATAAGAGAAGGGGGTTAGATCACTGAGTTGGGAAGATCCCTTGGAGGAAGTCATGACAACACACACTAGTATTTTTTTTTCTCATTTATTTTTATTACTTGGAGGCTAATTACTTTAAAATATTGTAGTGGTTTTTGCCATACATTGACATGAATCAACCATGGATTTACATGTGTTCCCAATCCTGATCCCCCCTCCTGTCTCCCTCCCCATCCCATCCCTCTGGGTCTTCCCAGTGCATCAGCCCTGAGCACTTGTCTCATGCATCCAACCTGGGCTGGTGATCTGTTTCACCCTTGATAGTATACTTGTTTCAATGCTATTCTCTCAGAACATCCCACCCTCTCCTGCTCCCACAGAGTCCCAAAGTCTGTTCTGTACATCTGTGTCTCTTTTTCTGTTTTGCATATATGGTTATCATTACCATCTTTTTAAATTCAATATATATGTGTTAGTATACTGTAATGGTCTTTATCTTTCTGGCTTACTTCACTCTGTATAATGGGCTCCAGTTTCATCCACCTCATTAGAACTGATACAGATGAATTCTTTTTAATGGCTGAGTGATATTCCATTGTGGATATGTACCACAGCTTTCTTATCCATTCGTCTGCTGATGGGCATCTAGGTTGCTTCCATGTCCTGGCTATTATAAATAGTGCTGCAATGAACATTGGGGCGCACGTGTCTCTTTCAGATCTGGTTTCCTCAGTGTGTATGCCCAGGAGTGGGATTTCTGGATCATATGGCAGCTCTATTTCCAGTTTTTTAAGGAATCTCCACACTGTTCTCCACAGTGGCTCTACTGGTTTGCATTCCCACCAACAGTGTAAGAGGGTTCCCTTTTCTCCACACCCTCTCCAGCATTTATTGCTTGTAGACTTTTGGATAGCAGCCATTCTGACTGGTGTGTAATGGTACCTCGTTGTGGTTTGGATTTGCATTTCTCTGATCATGAGTGATGTTGAGCACCTTTTCATGTGTTTGTTAGCCATCTGTATGTCTTCTTTGGAGAAATGTCTGTTTAGTTAATTGGTCCATTTTTTGATTGGGTCATTTATTTTTCTGGAGTTGAGCTGGAGGAGTTGCTTGTATATTTTTGAGATTAATCCTTTGTCAGTTGCTTCGTTTGCTATTCTTTTCTCCCATTCTGAGGCCTGTCTTTTCACCTTGATTATAGTTTCCTTTGTTGTGCAAAAGCTTTTAAGTTTCATTAGGTCCCATTTGTTTATTTTTGCTTTTATTTCCAATATTCTTGGAGGTGGGTCATAGAGGATCCTGCTATGATTTATGTCGGAGCCACTCTAGTATTCTTGCCTGGAGAATCCCATGGACAAAAGAGCCTGGCTGGCTACAGTCCATAGGGTTGCAAAGAGCCTGACATGACTGAAGCAACCTGGCATGCACACAGACAGAATCTAGGACTTATTGTTCAAGACAATGAAAAAATGATCCCCAGGGCATTTCAGATATCTTTTGGACTACCCCTTCTACCACAGGTCCAGAATGCTAGTGCTTGCATGACAGAACCATTTCAAAAAATGTGCCATCCCTGCCGGGTGGCACCTCACATTGAGACTTATGATCCCTAAATTCCAGTTCCATGTTCCTCAGTTATACCAGGTGCAGTTTTCAGAACCCAGGGGTGTGACTTTCTCATCCTGGATTTCAAGGATTGAATCATAAAGGGCTCCAGGCATACAACCCCAGCAGAGGGTCATTATAGTGACAGGTTTATCACAGAGAATTTTCACTAGGATACTACCCAGAGGATCCACAGGTAAACAGACAAGTCAATTCCTGAAACCCCAAATAGTAGAGACACTTGTGCAATTGCAGCCTGGGAGAGTCAGAGGAACAGGACTACAATCCATGACTGGTATGTGCACCTGAAACTGCACCTCATATTGGGCCTTAAACCTGGCCAAAACTCAGACTGAGACTCGAATCCACTCAGCCAGAACTCAAACCCAGTTAAAACATTGATTGGGACTTGAGCCCATGTGACCAGGACTGAAAGCCAACAAATCCTGATTTGGACTGGAACCCACAGTCTTCTAATTAGAATCACTCACTTGGTGTCTGAACTTACTGAAGCTCACGTTCTTTGTGTCTCAGCACAGAAGGAATTCAGTGAGAGGCAAAGGGATAAGCAAGAAGTAGATTTATTAATAAAGGATGCTTGTGGGAGATGCAAGTGGGCAACGGAGGGGGGCTCTGCCCTGAGGATTAAGTGGGCTGCAATTTTATAATCAAAGGAAAATAGGGAAGGCGGAAAAGGCCACCTTCTTTGGGTATACTTCAGGCGTACAACACTAGCACCCCTTCCTTATCAGGCAGGAGAGTGTCTGACCCACGAGGTCAAACTAGGCTTTGTTGTTGCTCAGTTTCCAAGTTTTGTCTGAATCTTCACAACTGCATGGACTGAAGCTTGCCAGACTTCCCTGTCCCTCACTCAAACTAAAATTATCATAGTACGTATTAAAATCAATAGAAAGGTGGTGATATCTTTTTCTCATGTAATGGCCTGGGGCGTATCTTGTGCATTTATTTATAGCTTTATGGTTAAGCAAGCCTGTTTTGTTCCATGACATTCTGATAGCTTTCTTGAGTGATCCATCATTAACTTAGAGTTGTTTCCCAAAGTTTCCTAGCTTTCTCTCTCTTATCTATAGTCCTCTACCAGAACTTTAGCAACTACCTGTATAACTATCCTATCACACGTAGCAACATTTGCAGGTTCAATTACCATCACAGAGTATCTGGAAGTTTGGGACTATTATTCAAAACCTGGGTTTCCCTCTTGGTGGGTGTTGAGCCAAAAGACGCAACCAAATCAAAGAGTGGGAGAAGGAAGGTTTTAGTACTTGGAGCAAGTAAGGAGAACACCAGGGATATTTACCAAAGCAGTGTTTCCCCCAAACAACACAGTTTGGGAATTTTTAAGCTAAGAATGTATGCATATTTATTGAGGGGCTTAAGCAAAGGATAATTCAACATAGAATTGAGGTAAAGGTTGACAATGTCCAGGCTCTAGTTGATTAAATTCACAAGGGTCAGAAAAGGTCAGCAGCATCATTTCTTAGTTTCAAGTTAATCTGGTGTTTGAGTGCTCAAGGGTGTTTGAATTCTGCCAAGAATGTGCTCAAGAATTTTCTTCAGGCTAATCTTTACCTTTGAAACAGAACTAGGAGTCTTTACAACTGATATATTGTCTCATATAGTTATATTATCTCCCTGGCCTTGTAAGAGCTGTTTTTACCATATTTTCTTCCCTTAAAATTATTAACTATTGAGACCAATTCTTCTGTAAGGGCAAGCACTGTGACTACACTTAGATCTCAAAATGACTTAGACCTTAAATGGCTTCTCTTATATTAAGAAAGTTATGTCTGGTTCTTTTCCTCTGACGATCCTCTACCCTATCTGCTTACAAGGCCACAGTCCCAGTGGATCTTAAGGTTTGGGACTTACTCAGGAATCATTAACCCTTTACTCTTTCCTATTTTTCCCTTTTGTGTCTTTAATTTTTTTTCTTATGTCTTGAAATACATTTGACATGTAACATTGTCTAAGTTAAAGGTGTACAACAAACATGTCAATTTGATACATTTTGATACATTTATATATTGCAACATGATTGGCATTGTAGCATTAGCTAGCACCTCTATCACATCTTATAATTATCATTTTTTTTGTGGTGGGAATACTATTGTTTTTATTTATTTTAATTGGAGGCTAATTACTTTACAATATTGTAGTGGTTTTGCCATACACTGTCATGAATCAGCCATGGATGTACATGTGTTCCCCATCCTGAACCCCCTCCCACCTCCCTCCCCATCCCATCCCTCTGGGTCATCCCAGTGCACCAGCCCTGAGCACCCTGTCTCATGCATTGAACCTGGACTGGTGATCTGTTTCACATATGATAATATACATGTTTCAATGCCATTCTCTCAAATCATCCCACCCTCACCTTCTCCCACAGAGTCCAAAAGACTTCTATACATCTGTGCCTCTTTTGCTGGCTCGCATATAGGGTTATCATTACCATCTTTCTAAATTCCATATATATGCGTTAGTATATATGGTGTTGGTGGTCTTGGTGCTTTTCTTTCTGGCTTACTTCACTCTGTATAATAGACTCCAGTTTCATCCACCTCATTAGAACTAATTCAAATGCATTCTTTTTAATGGCTGAGTAATATTCCATTGTGTATATGTACCATAGATCTCTTATCCATTTGTCTGCTGATGGACATCTAGGTTGCTTCCATGTCCTGGCTATTATAAACAGTGCTGCAATGAATATTGGGGTACACGTGTCTCTTTCAATTCTGGTTTCCTCAGTGTGTATGCCCAGCAGTGCGATTTCTGGGTCATATGGAAGTTTTATTTCCAGTTTTTTTAAGAAATCTCCACACTGTTCTCCATAGTGGCTGTACTAGTTTGCATTCCCACCAACAGTGTAAGAGGGTTCCCTTTTCTCCACAACCTTCTCCAGCATTTATTGTTTGTAAACTTTTGGATAGCAGCCATTCTGACCAGCGTGAGATGGTACTTCATTGTGGTTTTGATTTGCATTTCTCTGATAATGACTGATGTTGAGCATCTTTTCATGTGTTTGTTAGCCATCTGTATGTCTTCTTTGGAGAAATGTCTGTTTAGATCTTTGGCCCATTTTTTGATTGGGTCATTTATTTTTCTGGAATTGAGCTGCAGGAATTGCTTGTATATTTTTGAGATTAATTCTTTGTCAGTTGCTTCGTTTGCTATCATTTTCTCCCAATCTGAGGGCTGTATTTTCACCTTGCTTATAGTTTCTTTTGTTGTGCAAAGGCTTTTAAGTTTAATTAGATCTCATTTGTTTATTTTTGCTTTTATTTCCAATATTCTGGGAGGTGGGTCATAAAGGATCCTGCTGTGATTTATGTCAGAGTGTTTTGCCTATGTTTTCCTCTAGGAGTTTTATAGTTTCTGGTCTTACATTTAGATATTTAATCCATTTTGAGTTTATTTTTGCATATGGTGTTAGAAACTATTCTAGTTTCATTCTTTATTTTAGAATATTAGTGTTCATCCTATGCCTATCACATCACTATATTTTAGAAGCACATAACATGTTTGATTTCGCAGTTTTATAGCTGGAGAGCAACTTTCCTCAGGATGACTGCTATCACTCAAATCTTATTTAGATTATACTTAGATGAGGTTTTGGACTGATATCCTGAGTTGATGGCACTGGAGAAGGACGTGAATTTTGGGATGCCATGAATAGAATGATATGGTCTAAATGTTTGCATCTCCCTAAAATCCATATGTAGAAATCTTAAAGTCTAATGACATGATATTAGGAGGTAGGGACTTTGGGAGGTGATTAGGTCATAATGAGATGACTACTCTTATAAAGAGGCTTCAAGGAGATCCCTTGTCCCTTGTACCCTGTGAGGACACAGTAGAAAGGTCCTGACTATGAAACAGGAAGAAGGCCCTCACCAGAATGCAACCATGATTTTATCACCTTGAGTTTTTATTTCCCAGCCTCTAAAACTGTGAGAAATAAATTTCAGTTGTTTTTAAGTTTCCCAGTCTGTGGCATTTTGTTTTAGTAGCTTGAAAAAACTAAGACTGAAGGCATTTAGTTGAATATATTATTTTATAAATGAAGTAACCAAAGTACACAGAGATTAAGTACATTGTCCAAGATTCTGCAACTCTTAAATGGTAGTACTGGGTACTGAACAAGACTTCTTGATTCCCAGCCAACCGTTGTCTCAATTAATGAATATTGTGGTGAATAAATGTTTTAGAACTGTTCAGTTGAGTCTTGGATTGTTTCATCTAAATAATTATTTTTCATAAAATTGGATGTATGATGCAATCCATTTGATGTAATAATTGTCCAAAGACACTAGAGTAGCCATCCTCAAATCTAGTATTTTCATAAAATAAGTAAATTGGCTTTAATTGATCATATACCAAGTATTTGAACTAAGTCAAAATTTCAAACATTAACTTCCTACCTTCAGTGTAAGAAAAGTGGAGAAATGAAATAAATGCTTCACTATTCAGGGGAAAAATCCTTTATCTGAAATAGTCATATGATTAAGGCAAGCATTTCTCCCTGCCCTAAATAGCCAATTACTAAAATTCCCCACTTCATGTCACTTATTATATCTCGACTTTGGTGACTAGTATCACTTTCAATCACATTGGAACTTCTCTATTCCAATAATAACTTTGGTCTTCTCTATTAGCAAAGGAGACAATATACCATCTACCCAAGTACTAAATTTGAAATTTGCTATATAAATTTAACATCCTTAATAAAGACATTTCAAGGTTTCCCACTTAGTATTTTTTAATTATTTACAATGCTGAGTAGCCAATATAACACAATGCTTTGTGAAAATGAGGAAATTATTTTCAACATGAAAAAATCCATTAACAAAACAGATTTAAAAAGAAAAATTTTCATGTTTGAAATAACAGGACTGATTTTTGCATTAGAGATAGCATCTAGTTATTAGAGAACTATGCACTTTTACTGTTTATGATAATTTGCTACCAAAGAAAATTACATTCTTAGAAGCTTACAAATCTCTAAAGATAAGAAAAGTAGCTCAATGAAAATAAAATAAGTACATCTCTAAGGACTACGTCACCAGGTATTCAAAGTGCCTAAGGGACACTGCCTTATTAATTTCCACCACACTGTTGGAAAATATATGATTGTTATGATTCTACTACTGTTTCACCACCTCTGAGATTAGTGAAAAGACAGGGTACTTCTCACCTTTATTTTCAGTTCAGTTCAGTCACTCAGTCGTGTCCGACTCATTGTGACTCCATGGAGTGCAGCACGCCAGGCCGCCCTGCCAATCACCAACTCCCGGAGTTTAGCCAAACATGTCCATTGAGTTGATGATGCCATCCAATCATTTCATCCTCTGCCATCGCCTTCTCCTCCTGACTTCAATCTTTCCCAGCATCAGGGTCTTTTCAAATGAGTCAGTTCTTCGCATCAGGTGGCCAAAGTATTGGAGTTTCAGCTTCAACATCAGTCCTTCCAATGAACACTCAGTACTGATCTCCTTTAGGATGGACTGACTGTCTCTCCTTGCAGTTCAAGGGACTCTCAAAAGTCTTCTCCAATGCCACAATTCAAAAGCATCAGTTCTTTGGTACTCAGCTTTCTTTATGGTCCAACTCTCATATCCATACATGACTACTGGAAAAACCATACCTTTGACTAGATGGACATTTGTTGACCAAGTAATGTCTCTGTTTTTAATATGCTGTCTAGGTTTGTCATAGCTTTTCTTCCAAGGAGCAAGCGTCTTTTAATTTCATGGCTAAAGTCACCATCCGCAGTGATTTTGGAGCCCCTAAAAATAAAGTCAGCCACTGTTTCCCTATCTATTTGCCATGAAGTGATGGGAACAAATGGCACGATTTCATTTTCTGAATGTTGAGTTTGAAGCCAACTTTTTCACTCTCCTCTTTCACTTTCATCAAGAGGCCCTTTACTTCTTCTTCACTTTCTACCTTAAGGGTGGTGTTATCTGCATATCTGAGGTTATTGATATCTCTCCTGGCAAACTTGATTCCAGCTTGTGCTTCCTCCAGCCCAGCGTTTCTCATGATGTACTCTGCATATAAGTTAAATAAGCAGGGTGACAATATACAGCCTTGACATATGCCTTTCCCGATTTGGAACTAGTCTGTTGTTCCATGTCCAGTTCTAACTGTTGCTTCCTGACCTGCATAAAGGTTTCTCAAGAGGCACGTCAGCTGATGTGGTATTCCCATCTCTTGAAGAATGTTCCAAAGTTTGTTGTGATCCACACAGTCAAAGGCTTTGGCATAGTCAATAAAGCAGAAATAGATGTTTTTCTGGAACTCTCTTGCTTTTTCAATGATCCAGTGGACGTTGGCAATTTGATCTCTGGTTCCCCTGCCTTTTCTAAAACCAGCTTGAACATCTGGAAGTTCACGGTTCACGTATTGCTGAAGCCTGACTTGGAGAATTTTGAGCATTACTTTACTACCATGTGAGATGAGTGCAATTGTGTGGTAGTTTGAGCATTCTTTGGGATTGCCTTTCTTTGGGATTGGAATGAAAACTGACATTTTCCAGTCCTGTGGCCACTGCTGAGTTTTCCAAATTTGCTGACATATTGAGTGCAGCACTTTCACAGCATCATTTCTCAGGATTTGAAATAGCTCAACTGGAATTCCATTACCTCCACTAGTTTTGTTCGTAGTGATGCTTCCTAAGGCCCACTTGACTTCACATTCCAGGATGTCTGGCTCTAGGTGAGTGACCACACCATCATGATCATCTGGGTCATGAAGATCTGTTTTGTACAGTTCTTCTGGGTATTCTTGCCACCTCTTCTTAATATCTTCTGCTTCTGTTAGGTCCATACCATTTCTGTCCTTTATCGAGCCCATCTTTGCCTGAAATATTCCCTTGGTATTTCTAATTTTCTTGAAGAGATCTCTAGTCTTTCCCATTCTGTTGTTTTCCTCTATTTCTTTGCATTGATCGCTGAGGAAGGCTTTCTTATCTCTCCTTGTCATTTTTTGGAACTCTGCATCTTCTGATATATTACCCAGAGTGGGATTTGCTGAATTTTATGGTAGCTTAGTTACTAATTGTCAGAGGATCCTCTATACTGCTTTCCACATTTTCTGAACCAATTTACATTCCTACCTTTAGTACACTATGATTTCTTTTTCTCCACATTCTCACCAGAACTATCACTTTTCTTTTTTGATAATAGCCATTCTGACAGATGTGAGGTGGTATTACATCATGATTTTGATTTGTATTTCCTTAATGATTAGGAATATTGAAAACCTTTTCATATATCTGTGGTCCATTTGAATACATTCTTTGGGAAAATATGATGAGGTTTGATAATTTATAATTGCATTTTTTCCTGTTAAACTTAATAGTTTTGAGTATGAGTGCCTTACGTATTTTGGATAATAACCCCTTATTGAATATATGATCTGTAAATATTTTCTCCCATTTTGTATGTTGCCTTTTATTTTGTTGGTCTTTTCTTGCTATGGAAAAGCTTTTTAGATTAATGGCATCTTCCTTGTATATGTCTGATTGTGCAAACATTTTTGGTGTCATATCCAAAAAATTAAGTACCAAGACCAATGTCAAGAAGTTTTACCCTGTTTTCTTCTAGGAATTTTATGGTTTCAGATGTTACATTTAAGTCTCTAATCCATTTTGAGGAAAATTTTGTGTGTTGTATAAAATGAGGGCTTAATTCCAATTTTTTGTATATGAACATCTAATTTTTACAGCACTATTTTGTTGAAGAGACTGTCTTTTCCTTTTTGTATGTTCTTAGTGACCTTGTAAAGGATTAGGTGACCATATATGCAAGGGTTTATTCTGGTTTTTCTATTCTGTTCCATTGATCTATGTCTCTCTTTTTATGCCAATACCATACTGTTTTGGTTAATATGGCTTTGTAATATAGTTTGAAATCAAGAAGTTTGATGCCTCCAGCTTTGTTCTTCTTTCTCAGAATTGCTTTAGATATTTAGGGTCTTTAGTAGTTTCAAAAAAATTTTAGGATTGTTATTTTTATCTGTGAAATATGGCATTTAAATCTTGTTAGGAAAAATAATAAATCTTGATAGGGATTTCATTGAATCCATAGATGGTTTTAGGTAGTATGGAAATATTTAAAAATATTAATTTTTAAATACAATAACACAGGATATCTTTCTATTTAGTTGTGTCTTTGAAATTTTTCATCATAGTGTTATAGCTTTCAGTGTATAAATCTTTCATCTCTTTGGCTACATTTATTCCTAAGTATTTTTTTTTTCTGATTGAATCATTTCTTCTTTAAATAATTCATTGTTAATGTATAGAAATGTAATTAATTTTCTGTGTTGTTTGTATCCTGCAACTGTATTTAACTCATTATTAATTCTTAGTGCTTTTGATGGAGTTTTTAGGATTTTCTATATGTAATATCATGTTATCTGTACACAGAGGCAAATTTACTTCTTCCTCTTGGTTTCAAGAGGAAACCATTTATTTATTTTTATTTCCTGATTATCCTGGCTTGTACTTCCAGATCTATTTTGAATAGAAGTGATAAGAGTGGTCACCCATGTCTTGTTCCTCACCTTAGGGGAAAATGTTCAACATTTCAACATTGAGTATGAAATTAGCTGAGTTTTGTCACACATGACCTTTATTTTTTGTGGCACATTGTTTCTGTACTCAATCTGTTGAGAGTTTTTATCATGAATGGATGTTGAATTTTGTCAAATGCTTTTCTGCATATATTGAGATAATGAAATGGTTTTTATATTTTATTTTAGTAATGTGATATATCACATTTATTTATTTGTGTATGTTGAATCATTCTTGTACCCAAGGATAAAGCTTAATTGATCATGGTGTGTAATGTGCTGCTAAATTTGTTTTGTTAGTATTTTGTTGAGAATTTTTGAATCTGTATTCATTAGGTATATTGGCCTGTAGTTTTCTTTTCTTTGTAGTGTTTTTGTCTCTCTGCAATCAGAGTAATGCTAAACTTGTAAAATAAGTTTTGGAGTGCTCCCTTCTCTTTAATTTTTTGGAAAAATTTTAGAGAAATTTGTGTTAATTCCTTTTAAATATTTGACAGAATTTACAGGGGAAACCATTTGGTCTTAGGCTTTTTTTTGTTGGGAAGGTTTCGATTGCTACTCTAATTTTCTTGTTCATTATTGGTCTGTTCAGATTTCTATTACTTCATGATTCAGTTTTGGGAGGTTATATGTTTTTACACATTTATCCATTTCTTTTAAACTATTTAACTTGGTGTATTATTGTTTACAGTAGTCTTTTCTGATCTTCTTTATTTCTGTGGTATCAATAGTAATGTCTCCTCTTTCATCATAATTTTATTAATTTGAGTCTTCTTTCTCTATTTTTCTTAGTTAATTTAGCTAAAGGTTTTTGCAAATGTTATCTTTTCAGAAGCCAACTATTATTTTTATCTTTTCTATTATGAATATATCTCTAGTTTCTATTTCATTTATATCTCTTCTAATATTACTTCTCTGGCTAAATTTGAGGATAGTTCATTCTTCTTTTTCTAGTTCCTTTATGTGTAAATTTGGTTGTTTGAGATCTTTCTTTTCTCTTTATGTATCTGTTTCTTGCTATATTCTTTCCTCTTATGGTTGTTTTTACTGCATGCCATAAATTTGGTACATTGTGTCTCCATTTACCTTTGTTTTAAGATGTTTTGTTAAATTTCACCTTTAATTTGTTAAATTTCACATTTGATTTCTTGTCATATGCTCTCTTCGAGAGCATGTTGTTTAATTTCCATGTATTTGTATATTCTTCAGCTTTCTGCCTCTTGTTTCTTTTTATTTTGATACTATTGTGGTTGGAAAAAATACTGGTATGATTTCAGTCTTAAATTTACTAAGACTTGTTTTGTGGTCTAAATATGATCTACCTTAGAAAATGTCCATATGCGCTTGAGATGAATGTATATTCTTCTGTTATTGGATGAGATGCTCTGTACATATCAGTTTAATTTATATAAATTTCTGTATATAACTGTTTAATTTATAGTGATTTTCAAACCTGATGTTTTCTTTTTGTTTGTTTGTTTTTGAAGTAAAATATTAGATTTTTATTTCGATTACAGTAATAAGTACTATTTTTTTCCATTTATTTTTACCAGTTGGAGGCTAATTACTTTACAATATTGTAGTGGATTTTGCCATACATTGACATGAATCAGCCATGGATTTACATGTAGTGAAGTAGGCCAGAAAGATAAAGATCTGCTATTTTCTTATTTACTCGCTGTCTGTAAGATCTTTCCATTGTTGAGAGTGGGGTTTTAAAGTTTCCAAACATTATTGTACTGCTGTTTATTTCTTCTTTTAGTTCTGTTAGTATTTGCTTTATACATTGAAATACTATATTTTTTTGTGCAAAATTGCTTCCATTTTTTACATAGTGCTTATGAATCAAGCCCTTTATATATCTCTGTCTCTTGTTACCATTTTTCACTTAAAGTCTATATTGTCTGAAGAAAGTTTACCCAACCTTGTTTTCTTTTGATCATCATTTGCTTGAAATATCTTTTCCCATGACTTCCTTCTCAGTCTATGTGTCTTTAAAACTAAAGTGAGTCTCTAATATGCATCATATTGTTGGATTCTGTATTTTTATCCATTCAGACATTGTATGCCTTTTTATTGGATAATTTAATCCATTTACCCTTAAAGTACTTATTGATATATAAGTGCCTTCCCTGGTGGCTCAGTGATAAAGAATCTGTCTGCCAAGGAGGAGATGCAAGTTCCATCCCTGGGTCAGGAAGATCCCCTGGAGAATGAAATGTATTCTTTCCTGAAATACCCCTGGAACACTGGAACACTCAAGTATTCTTGCCTGGAAAATCCCATGGACAGAGGGGTTTATTGGGCTACAGCCCATGGAGGCACAAAAGAGTCAGACACAACTTATAAACTAAACAACAAGAGCAACAACAATTGATATGCAAGCACTTACTACTGCCATTTTATTTATTATTTTCAGATTGTTTTATAGATCTTTTTTTCCTTCCAATCTTGCTATCTTTTATGATTTGATAACTTTTTAAAGCAGTATGCTTCAAGGACTCTAAGCATACTGCTTTTAAAAGTTCCCTGGTGGCTCAGATGGTAGAGAATCTGCCTGCAATGTGGGAGACCTGGGCTCGATCCCTAGGTTGGGAATATCCCCTGGAGGACAGCATGGCAACCCACTCCAGTATTCTTGCCTGGAGAATCCCCATAGACAGAGAATACTGGTGGACTGCAGTTCATGGGGTCACAAAAAGTTGGACATGGCTGAGCAACAAAGCATACACACACACACACAAATATATTATGTTTAGCATGTGTATAATGTCTTATTTTAAGCTGATAACAACTTCAATAACATACCTAAAATTTGTACTTTTATCCCCCTCCACAGTTTAGATTACAATTTGCATATTTTTACATTGTGCATCTAATAACAAAATATTGTTATTGCTATTTTTAATATTTTTTCTTTGTATCTTTTAAACTAGAGTCATAAAACTAGTTGTTAAACTACAGCACCACCAATACAATATTAGAGAATCTGACTTTGACTACTGTATATTTATGGGCTTTCCCTGGTGGCTCAGTAGTAAAGAATCCTCCTGCTAATGCAGGAAATGTGAGTTTGATCCCTGGGCTGGGAAGATCCCCTGGAGAAGGAAATGGCAACACACTCCAGTATTCTTGCTGGAAAGCCTGCTGGGTTATAGTCCATAGGGTTTCAAAGAGTCAGACACAAATTAGCAACTAAGCACAAACTACATACTTACCAATTTGGTAACTTCTATACATACATTAATGTTTCTATGTTGTTAATTTACATTATTCTATTTTTACTTGAAAAATACCCTTTAACATTTCTTGTAAGGCAGGTCTAGTGGTGATAAATTTCCTCAGTTTTGATTGTTCGTGTAAGTCTATTTATCTTTCATATTTGAAGGAGTGCTTTGATGGATATAGTATCCATGTTGGACAATATTTTTCTTTCAACATTTTCACATATACCATCCTACTCTCTCCTGGCCTATAAAGTTTTTGTTAAGATATCTACTGATAGTATTATGATGATTCCTTGTATGTGATGTCTATGTCACTTTTCTATTGCTTCCTTTGAAATCATTTCTCTTTGAGTTTTGACAATTTTATTGTGTCTCACTGTACCTCCCTTCATTCTCAAACTACTCGGGGCCCTTCATACCTCATGAATCTAGATGTCTATTTTCTCCCCATAGTTTAGAAATTTTCAGCTATTATTGCTTTAAATAATACTTTCTTCCCCTTTTTCTTTCTCTTCTTCTGGAATGTCTGTAAGTGTATACTGCCTTTTTTGATGATACCACATACGTTCACTCTTTTTCATTCTGTTTTCTTTTTGATACTCTGGATAATTTCAAATGACTTATCTTCTAGTTAATTTATTATTTCTTCTGTCTGCTTAAGTCTGTTCTTGGAGCTCTCTATTGAATTCTTAACTTGTTATATTCTTCAAATCTAAAATTTGTTTTTTTAATGATTTCCATTACTTTTTTAACTTCTCATTTTGTCCACACATTGATTTTCTAATGTTATTTGATTGTCTATCTGTATTTTCTCCTTTTTCACTGAACTTCTTTAAAAGAATTATTCTGTTCATAAGATCAGTTCCTTAATTTGATTTATTGGAGCTTTATTAGTTTCCTTTGGTGGTGTCATGTTTACCTAATTCATTGTGATCTTTGATTCTTTGCATTGTTATACATGCATTTGAATAAATGGTCTCATTTTCAGGATTTTACTGGTTTATTCTTCACGCAGCTTCGGGTTCAGAACAGGTCACCTGAAAGCACATTTATCAAGTAGAGCTTGCAATTGTTGTCTTAATTTGGGAGAGGCTACTATCTGAACTCTGAAGTCAGAAGGATGACTATTTGAGAAGAGTTGGATGAACACCTGGGTTGGTTTCCAGCACAAGCACAGCTGTAGTATGAGCTCTGTGATAGTTTGGATTCTCTAGTCAAGTTCCTAATCAGGTGGGACTCGATACTCTACTCAGAAGTTGGATAAGGTTGCAAATTTGTTTTCCTGCCCAGGTAGGTTCATAAAACAAACTTCACAGCCATTAATGCTCAATAACTGAGTATCCAATCAGGTAGAACTGCCCACCAAGCTCCCAAGTCGGGCAATTCCACTGACTTGGTTCTGCAAATGAACCAGTATGTTGACTGTATTCTTTGCTCAGTTTCTGCTGTACTCGGGGCTCTAGGATGGACTACACAGCTTCCTGGTGTTCGGCTTAGACTTCTTGGTCAGATGGAACTGGGAGTTATATTCATTAGTAGCAGTCTCTTATAAAACTAAATATATGCTTTCCTTATGACCTAAAAAAGACATACAAAAATATTTATAGTATCTTTATTCATAATTGTTAAAAACTGGAAAAAGGGCAAGTGCTCATTAGTAAAAGAAGAAACTGTGGTGTAGCCATACAATAGAATACTATTAAACATAGAAAATACCTATTGGCAGATGCAACAACATGGAGGAATCTTAAAAACATTCTAGGCAAAAGAAGCCTCTCACAAAGAAATACATACTGTAGGATTCCATTCATAAAACGATCTAGAGCAAAAATCAACAAACTTCATCTATAAAGGATAAAATAGCACATGTTTTAAGTTTTGCAGGCCATGTGTTCTCTGTTACAACTTAAATCTCCTGTTGTAATAAGAAAACAGTCACAGACAATAAATCAATGAATAAACATGTCCATATTCTAATAAAACTTTATTTACAGAAGTAGGCAGTGGGCAAAGTTAGGTTCATAGGCAGGAGAGTTTTCCAAAACAAGCAAAACTAATCTGATAAAATATAATCAAAATAATGGCTTCATTTTAGGGATATGTAGATAGGTGTATGTGTGTTAGTCACTCAGTCTGTCCAACTCTTTGGGACCCTATGGATTGTGGCCCACCAGGATCCTCTGTCCATGGAATTCTCCAGGCAACAAAAATACTGGAGTGGGTTGCCATTTCCTACTCCAGGGATATGTAAGTAGGTGTTTACTGAGAAAAAAAAAGTAATATGGGTGGTCTCTGGGACTTGATAGCAACCCCAGACTAATAACAATTACTGGGACCTCAGAGCTTCCTAGCCCCTCATGCCATGTGAGGACACAGTAAAAAGTTGGCTGCCTAATAACCAGGAATTTCTTATCGAACCCTGAAGTTGTGGGCACCATTCTTGGACTTAGCCTCCAGAGCTATGAAAAATTAATTTCTGCTGTTTATATGCCATCCTTTTTATACAGTTCATGTGGTTCTCATGGCTAGAATACTGGAGTGGTTTGCCTTTCCCTCCTCCAGTGGATCACATTTTGTCAGAACTCTCTACTATTACCTGCCCATCTTGGGTGGCCCTACACAACATGGCTCATAGCTTCATTGAATTATGGAAGCTCTTGCACCACGACAAGGCAGTGATCCATGAAAGGGCAAAAGGGTGGCTTAAAAACAACAGAAATTAATTTTTCTTGGCTCTGGAGGATGAGATGGTTGGATGGCATCACTGATTCAAAAGACAAGAACTTGGGCAAACACTGGGAGATGGTGAGGGACAGGGAAGCCTGGTGTGCTGCAGTCCATGGGGTTGCAACGAGTCAGACATGACTTGATGACTGAACAACAACATAAGCCAGCCAGTATATGTTGTTTATTATAGCTTCCAATACATGAAAAGAAATGACAACTTCAAGACTTTCAGAGATGAAAAATACCTTAGTGATTATTCTATCTAACCATCTTGAGAGCTCCTTACTTTCTTCCATTATGTTCACTGTATTCACTTCTGAGAGATAAATTTTAAAATGTATACCAGCCAAATGAACACGTTTTGTTTCTTTATCAGGGCTCCCTTTGTTACCTTGATGAGCCGGTTTGAGTAATTTAATGAAAGACATCTATAACTTCCTCTCTCTCTTAAACCTACTTCCCGTCTCTGCACCTCACCTTGATTCCTCTATCTGTAATTAAAGAAGATGTTTTCCAGTTCAAATAAAAGAACTAAAAGAAAAAGATCATCTTATAAGCCTGAGGTCAGGCTTTAACAAGATTTAACTTTTCCTTGGTCAAAGCATAGTCATCCAAAAAGCCTCAGTAGTCTGTTAAGAACCCTGAAATACCTGGAATTTTACCCTATTTGAAAGCTATCAAGTTAGCTTGCCACTTTTCAGGAATATTTACAGAAAACAAGAGATAAAGGACTTTATTATTAAAGGAAGAACAGAAGAGCAGGCAGCATGAATATCAGAATATCATGCTTGTATTGATCCCCTCTGTCTCTCAGTTCCATTAGGGCATTATGGAGATTGACTCAGGTGGTTACAGTGCATGCAGTGTATCTGCATCATAGCCAAGGAAACTTGAACTTAGGAGACACTAATCTTTTTTTTTTTCCATTTATTTTTATTTATTTAATTAGAGGCTAATTACTTTACAGCATTGCAGTGGTTTTTGTCATACATTGAAATGAATTAGCCATGGATTTACATGCATTCCCCATCCTGGTCCCCCCTCCCACCTCCCTCTCCACCCCATCCCTCTGGTTCTTCCCAGTGCACCAGGCCTGAGCACTTGTCTCATGCATCCAACCTGGGCTGGTGATCTGTTTCACCCTAGATATACATGTTTCGATGCTGTTCTCTTGAAACATCCCACCCTCGCCTTCTCCCACAGAGTCCACAAGTACTAATCTTTTAAAAAGGGTTTCAAGAACACTTGCCTACGCTTTATCCCTGAAAGAAGAAATTATTTTTATTAAAATAATCAGTATCTTTATTCTTTCCCACAAGGAAACACTGTATCTTCTAAGGCTTCTTGCTATACAAACATCCCAGAAAAGATAGTCGAGAACAAAGCTGTCAATGTCTTTGCTCATAAGACAGGCAGTGTGAGAAACTCATAAGGGATTTTCTCCCAGTAATTTCCAATGAGAACATAAACGTTGGCTCCTTTGCCTCTGACCCAGGTATTTCAGGCCTTCTGCCACAGTTCATGATACTGAATCAGCACACTCATCTGATTCTAGCTACATCATTGGGGGTCCATGAAACTAATCTGTGTCATGTTTTTGTCTTTCCAAACCACTTGCACATAAACAATCATACACATTTTATTGCCAAAGATACTCAACAATTAAGTAGTGGTGAAGGAATGTAATTGAACTCCCATGCTCCCTTCTATCACAGGCATTTAATGTTTTTGAGCATTGTAATTGCCTCTATAAAAATCAGTTCAAAAATAATTTTGACTGTACTCCCTTGATCCATATTACTTAGTAAAGCAATCTGGTCAATAAATGCAGCTGTCCTTAGAAAGAGAGCATTTTCTTTTGGACACTTGGATAATAATCAGATGAAAGGAACTGGGCACTATACAAATCTTTTTTGAAAATAGATATTAATAACACACTTGACCGTCTTATACCTAACCCTTTCAGACAAAAAGTCTCAGTGTAAGAGGGAATGATTACAAGCAAGGTACAATTATAGCTACTGGAATATGATGCACTGACTTTTTTTGTGTTTATACGGTGAGAGCAACAACCTGGTACTTAGGGAGAAAACTCTTTAGACCTTGAGAAGTATGTGTTAGGGAGGATCATTAGTGATATTTATTTCCAGTACATCTCTGAGGCATTCCTAATAAAGGGAAACATCTTGGTGCAACTTTCCAAAACTATTCCAAGTGTCTTAAATTAAATGAATACAAGTCTGCCACCCACTCTGGCGAGTTCTAACCATGATTAGATTGCCATTTCCATGAACCTGACTGAGAAGTCTGTCAGAAATAGTCAAGTTTGACCTTAGCTTCTGCACCTCCAATGCAAAATTCCTGTCAACATCCTCAGATGTTCTCTTCACTTGCATTCTCGGTCATTTCATAGGACTAACGAGTGCTACTTCATTGGTGGCATGGACAAACAGGACAGATTGGGATGATTACCCTCAAAAAGTTCCTCCAAAGGGCTTCCATGGTGGCACAGTGGATGAGAATCTGCTTGTCAATGCAGGGGACACAATTTGATCCCTGATCTGGGAAGATTCCACAAGCCATGGAGCAACTAAACCAATGTGTCACCACTACTGAGCCCATGCTCTAAAGTCCATGAGCCGTAATGACTGAGCCTGTGTGCTGCAACTATTGAAGCCTGCATGTCTAAAGACTGTGTTCCACAAGAGAAGCCACTGCAGTGAGAAACCCGTGCACAGCAACAAAGAGTAGTCCCCTCTTTCCACAGCTAGAGAAAGCTTGTGTGCAGCAGTAAAGACCCAGCACAACCAAAAACCAACAACAACAAAAATGAGATGGGCATGGCATCCCACTCCAGTATTCTTGCCTGGAGAATCCCCATGGACAGAGGAGTCAGGGGGCTGCCGTCTATGGGGTCACACAGAGTCAGACACGACTGCTGCTGCGAAGTCTCTTCAGTCGTGTCTTACTCTGTGCGACCCCATAGATGGCAGCCCACTAGGCTCCCCTGTCCCTGGGATTCTCCAGGCAAGAACACTAGAATGGGTTGCCATTGCCTTCTCCAAGCAGCAGCAGTAGAAGCCAAAAATAAATAAATATTTTTTTTAAGTTCTTCCAAAAACATGGAGTGCAATTATTCCTTTGTATTGAGTTTGAATAATTAAATGCAATTATTCAAGCTGAAGAGGGAAACCTAAGATCTACAAGCCAACCAGGAGGACACACTGGAGCTCCTCTCAGCCTGTACCCCTAATTGATATTGGTCCCACTTGGAGGTAGCACTAGTGGTAGAGAATCTGCCTGCCAATGCAGGAGGCAATAGACTCAGGTTTGATCCCTGGATCAGAAAGATTCCCTGGAGAAGGAAATGGCAACCCATTCCAGTATTCTTGCCTGGGAAATCCCATGGACAAGGGAGCCTGGTGGGCTAACGTTCACGGGGTTGCAAAGAGTTAGACGAGACTGAGCAGATGTACATCCACTTAGAGGGGAACAATGATTGTAAATAACACCTTATTTTCAGGGACACCATGTACAATTCAAGAATGTACTTTGTATAAAGACTAGGCATTAACTTGACTCTCTCCTTAAAACACAGTGATTTTACTTGAGGGATTGTCAGAAGAGACCCTCAAGTGATCAAGGCAATGACATTTCAACCACCCTAAATGACAAGAGCACTACCAAATATAATATAGATACTCCAACATATATGTTCCCATATTTTATACCATGGAAAACAATCATCCCTTGGCCACCACTCAGGCCTAGAAATGTGCATACCATAGATATTATATAAATCTTTGGGCAGACATACCTGGGCAAAAGGCCCACACATTTTAGGAATAGATATTCAGATCTATTTTTAGAAAGAGTTTAGATTTTTAGGGTACTGTCAACTGGAAAAAAAAAGACTCATTACCTAAAAGTTCAGAATTATGTTATTATTGAATTATATTATTCAAGGCATTACTGAAGACTACAGCTTGGGAAGGCAGCAACTCAGATAGCTCCAAAGGAATTTTCCAAAGAGGTAAGAGGGAAGCCAGAATAAAAAGGGGTTTTTAACTGAAAAAAATGTAGTCAAGCATCAAAAGTTTACTGCTAATCAGAAAAAAAGGATATTGCAAGTTAATGATTTTAGTGACCTTTTTTGTATGTGAACATGAAAATGTCTGGGCTCATTGAAATAATTTCTTTGATATGCATCTTAACTATCCATGCCAGTATCCAGTTTTGCTCCATTATGAATTCTCCTAAGAGTACATGGCCAGGAGTGACTGCAGTAGCTGATAGCTTCATGGCTACAACATCTTTGTTTACTGAAATGGCAAGTGATAGTCTTTTTTATTTTAAAATTTTTATTGAGCTACTGTTGATTAAACTGTTCTGTTAGGTTCTGGTGTGCAAAAAAATTATATATATATCTTCTTTTTCATAATCTTTTCCATAATGGTTTATTATAGGATGTTGATTATAGTTTCCTGTGCTATACAGTAGGACTTTGTTGTTTATATACTTTATATGTAGAAGATGTTACCTGTTAATTACAAACTCCTAATTTATCCATCTCCCACCCCTTTCCACATTGATAACCATTTTTTTTGTGTGTCTGTTTTAGTTTTGTAAATAACTTCAATAACTTCATTTGTATCAAATTTTATATTCAGCATAGTAATGATATCATATAGTATTTGTCTTTCTCTGTTTGACTGACTTCATTAAATATTATCATCTTTAGGCCCACCTACATCACTGCAAATGACATTATTTCATTACTTTATGGTTGAATAGTATTCTATTGTATATGTTTATAAATAATATGTGATATGTGTGTATGTTTATATATATATATATATAAACTTGCATGAAATGTTCCCTTTGTATCTCTAATTTTCTTGAACAGATATCTAGTCTTTCCCATTCTAAGTTTTCCTCTATTTTTTTACATTGATCACTGAGGAAGGTTTTCTTATCTCTCCTTGCTATTCTTTGGAACTCTGCATTCAAATGGGTATATCTTTCCTTTTCTCCTTTGCTTTTCACTTCTGTTCCTTTCACAACTATGTGTAAGGCCTTCTCAGACAGCCATTTTGCTTTTTTGCATTTCTTTTTCATGGGGGTGGTCTTGAACCCTGTCTCCTGTACAATGTCATGAACCTCCGTCCATAGTTCATTAGGCACTCTATCAGATCTAATCTCTTGAATCTATTGCTCACTTCTACTGTATAACCATAAGGGATTTGATTTAAGTCATACCAGAATGATCTAGTGGTTTTTCCTACTTTGTTCAATTTAAATCTGAATTTGGCAATAAGGAGTTCATGATCTAAGCCACAGTCAGCTCCCAGTCTTCTTTTGGCTGACTGTATAGAGCTTCTCCATCTTTGGCTGCAAAGAATATAATCAATCTGATTTTGGTATTGATCATCTGGTGATGTCCCTGTGTAGAATATTCTCTTGTGCTGTTGGAAGAGGATGTTTGCTATGACCAGTGTGTTCTCTTGGCAGAATTCTATTAGCCTTTGCCCTGCTTCATTCTGTACTGCAAGATCAAATTTGCCTGTTACTCCAGGTGTTTCTTGTTTTTTACTTTTGCATTCCAGTCCCCTAAAATGAAAAGGACATCTTTTTGGGGTGTTAGTTCTAGAAGGTCATATAGGTCTTCATAGAATTGTTCAACTTCAGATTCTTCAGCATTACTGGTTGGGGCATAGACTTGGATTACTGTGATATTGAATGGTTTGCCTTGGAAATGAGCAGAGATCATTCTGTCTTTTTTGAGATTGCATCCAAGTAGTGTGTTTCAGACTCTTTTGTTGACTATGATGGCTACTCCATTTCTTCTAAGGGATTCTTGCCCAGAGTAGTAGATATGATGGTCATCTGAGTTAAACTCACCCATTCCAGTCCATTTTAGTTCACTGATTCCCAAAATATTGACATTTACTCGTAACATCTCCTGTTTGACCACTTCCAATTTGTCTTAATTCATGGAAACCCCCTTTATGGCAGAAAGCAAAGAAGAACTAAAGAGCCTCTTAATGAAAGTGAAAGAGGAGAGTGAAAAAGTTGGCTTAAAGCTCAACATTCAGAAAACTAAGATCATGGCATGTGGTCCCATCACTTCATGGCAAATAGATAGGGAAACAGTGGAAACAGTGACTGACTTTATTAAGTCAGTTTCCCCATCTATTTTATTTTGGGGGACTCCAAAGTCACTGCAGATGGTGACTGCAGCCATGAAAATTAAAAGATGCTTACTCCTTGGAAGGAAAGTTATGACCAACCTAGACAGCGTGTTATAAAGCAGAGACATTACTGTACCAACAAAGGTCCGTCTAGTCAAGGTTATGGTTTTTCCAGTAGTCGTGTATGGATGTGAGAGTTGGACTATAAAGAAAGCTAAGTGCCAAAGAATTGACGCTTTTTAACTGTGACGTTGGAGAAGACTCTTGAGTGTCTCTTGGACTGAAAGGAGATCCAACCAGTCCATCCTAAAGGAAATCAGTCCTGAATATTCATTGGAAGGACAAATCTGTATCTGAAGCTCCAATACTTTGGCCACCTGATGCAAGGAACTGACTCATTTGAAAAGCCTCTGTTGCTGGGAAAGATTGAAGGTAGGAGGAGACGGGGACAAAAGAGGATGAGATGGTTGGATGGCATCACTGACTCATTGGTCGTGAGTTTGAGTAAACTCCAGAAGTTGGTGATGGACAGGGAGGCCTGGTGTGCTGCACTCAATAGTGTCACAAAGATTCAGACAAGACTGAGCGACTGAACTGAACTGATATATAAGCTCTCTTCCATTTGTTAGCTGTTGTAAATAATGCTGCTGTGAACATTGGGGTGAATGTATCTTTTTGAATTAGAGTGCTCTCAGGATATATGCCCAGGAGTGGAATTGTAGGGTCATATGTGCATGTTGTGAGCATGCTCAGTTATTTCATTCATGTCCAACTCTTTGTGATCCCATTGACTGTAGCCTACCAGGCTTCTCTCTTCATGGGATTCTCCAGGCAAGAATATTGGAATGGGTTTCCATGCCCTCCCCCAGGGGATCTTCCTGACCCAGGGCTCAAACCTATGTCCTCTGTATCATGGGCAGATTCTTTACTGCTTAGCCACCAAAGAAGTGGTAACTCTATCTTTAGTTTTTTTTTTTTTCCATTTATTTTTATTAGTTGGAGGTTAATTGGAGAGGGAGGTAGGAGGGGGGACCGGGATGGGGAATACATGTATCTTTAGTTTTTTAAGGAAGCTCTATATTGTTTTCCCTAGTGGCTGCAGCAATTTACACTCCCATCAGCTTTGCATAAGGGTTTCTTTTTCTCCACAATCTCTATGGCATTTATTATTTCTAGACTTTTTAAATTTATTTTATTGAAGTGTAGTTGACATACAATGTTTTGTTAATTTCAGCTATATAGCAGACTTCTTGGTGTTAACCATTCTGACGGGTGTGACGTGATGACTCATTGTGGTTTTGATTTGCATTTCTCTAATAAGTAGCCATGTGGAACATCTTTTCATGTACCTGTTGACCATCTGTATGTCCTCTTTGGAGAAACATCACCTTAGATCTTCTGCTCATTTTATGATTGTATTGTTTTTTGTTTTTTGTTTTTTATTGAGTGGTACGAGTGATTTGTATATTTTGGAAATTAAACCCCTGTTTGTCATATCAGTTGCAAATGTATTCTCCCAGCTTATTGGCTATCTTTTCATTTTGTTTATGGTTTCTTTTGCTGTGCAAAAGCTTATGCATTTGATTAGGTCCCATTTGTTTATTTCTCCTTTTATTTCTATTGCCTTGGGAGACTGAGCTAAGAAAACATTCCTACAATTTATATCAGATAATGTTTTACCTATGTTCTCTTCTAGGAGTTTTATAATGCCATGTCTTAAGTCTTTAAGCCATCTTGAGTTTATTTTTTGTGTATTGCTGGCGAGGCGGTGTTCTAACTTTATTGATCTACATGTGTCTGTCAGCTTTTCCAACACAACTTGCTGAAGAGACTATTTTCACCATTGTATATTCTTGCTTACTTTGTTGAATATTAATTGACCATACGTGTGTGGGTTTATTTCTGTATTCTTTATTCTGCTTCACTGATCCATTGCTTCATTGATATAGCCAATGATATATTTGTTTGTGCCAGTACCAAGCAGTTTCAATTAACTGTGGCTTTGTAGTATTGCCTGAAGGCTGGGATGGTTATGCCTCTAAAAAATCCTGAGTCTTTTATGACTACATATAAACTTTATGGGATTATTTGCTCTAATTCTGTGAAAAATGCCATGGGTAATTTGATAGGGATTGCATTAAATCTAAGGATTATTTTGGCCATTACGGTCATTTTAACAACATGGGATATTTTTTCTATTTCTTTGAATCATCTTCCATTTCCTTTATCAGTATTTTATAGGTCTCAGCATATAAGTCTTTCACCTCCTTAATCTGGTTAATTCCTAAGTATTTTTTTTCAGTTTCCATTTATTTATTTGGCTACATTGGGTCTTAGTTGTGGCATGAGGGATCTTCATTGCAGCATGCAAAATCTTTTGTTGTGGTGTTCAGGCTTCTCTCTATTTGTGTCATGAATGCTTAGTTTTCCCACAGCATATGAGATCTTAGTTCCTCAGTCAGGGGTAGAGCCTGAATACCCTGCATTTCAAGTCAGATTCTTAACCTCGGGACCACCAGAGAAGTTCCCTGAAGTGATTTTAAAAGAGATTAATTTTTACTTTCCTTCTCTGATATTTCATTGTTAAAGAAATGCAACTGATTACTGCATGTTAATTTAATATCCTGCTACATTGTTGAATTTGTTTGTCAGTTCTCATAGTTTTTGTGTGGATACTTCAGGGTTTTCTATGTATGTATAATATCATGTCATCTGCATATAGTGACAACGTTACCTCTTCACTTCAAACTTTGGTACCTTGTCTGCTTACTCTGGCTAGGGCTTCCAAAATTATGTTGAATAAAAGTGGTGAGAGTGAGCATCCTTGACTTGCTCTGGAATTTAGCCATAAGGTTTTCAGCCTCTCACCATTGACTGTTACAGTGACTGTAAGTTTATCATAAATAGCTTTTATTATGTTGAGATATTTTACCTCCATGCCCACTTTGGTAAGAGTTTTTTTTTATCACAAATGGATGTCGAATTTTATCAAATGCCTTTTCTGCATCTATTGAAATGATTTTGTGTTTTCCGTTTTCATTTGCTGATGTGGTATATCATTGATTTACTTGCATATGTTGAACCGTTCTTGTGACACTGGAATGGATCCAATTTTATCATGGTATATGATCCTTTTATGTTTTGTTGGATTCATCTTGCTAATATTTTGGTAAGAGTTTTTGCATCTATATTCATCAAAGATATTGCCTGTAGTTTCTTTTCTTGGCAGTGTCTTTTTTTTTTTTTTTTAATCAGGGTGATGGTGGCTTCATAGAATGACTTTGGGAGTGTTTCTCCTCTTCAGTCTTTTACATGAGTTTGCAAAAGATTGGCATAAATTATTCTTTGTGTGTTTGATTGAATTCCCCAGTGGTCATTGGTCCTGGACCTTCGTTTGCAAGGAGTTTTGTTTGTTTTGTTACAGATTCCATTTCTCTTCTAGTGATCAATGTGTTCAAATTATCTATTTCTTCTTGATTCAAATTTGATGGGCTATATATTTCTAGAAATTTGTCCATTTATTCTAGGTTGTCAGATTTGTTGGCATATGATTGTTATAGAATTCTCTTATGGAGCTCTTTTTGCATTTTTATGTTATCAGTTGTTAGTTTTCCCCTTTCATTTCTTATTTTGCTTATATCATTCCTCGCTCTTTTCTTTTTGGTGAACTGGGCTGGAGATTTGTCTATTTTGTTGACCTCTTCAAAGAACAAACTCTATTTTATTGACTTTTCTATTGTTTTTTATATCTGAACTTTATTTTGTTTTCTCTCTGATCTTTATTATGCCCTTCCTTTTACTGACTTTACACTTTATCTGTCCTTATTTTTCTAATTCTTTTGTGTGGTAGGTTAAATTGTTTATTTGCAATTTCTCTTGTTTTTGCAGAACTCTGAACTTCCCTCTAAGAACTGCTTTTGCTGCATCCCATAGATTATGAATGATTTGGTTTTCATTTCATTTGTCTCAAGGTATTTTAAAATTTCCTCTTTGATTTTTATTTTTGACTCACTGTTTTAGTAGAATGTTGTTTCATCTCTATGTAATCTTTTTTATCTCATTAATTTTTCTGTGGTTGATTTCTAGTTTCATGCCATTGTGTCAGAAATTATGCTTAAAATAATTTATATGCTCTTCAATTTGTTGAGGGTAGTTTTGTGTCCTGGTATGTGGTCTATCCTAGAGAATGTTCCATGTGCACTTGAAAAGAATGTATATTCTGGACTTTTGGGGGAATGTGATGTATTATGCAGATGACACCACCCTTATGGCAGAAAGCGAAGAGGAACTAAAAAGCCTCTTGATGAAAGTGAAAGAGGAGAGTGAAAAAGTTGGCTTAAAGCTCAGCATTCAGAAAACTAAGATCATGGCATCTGGTCCCATCACTTCATAGGAAATAGATAGGGAAACAGTGGAAACAGGGTTAGACTTTATTTTGGGGGGCTCCAAAATCACTGCAGATGGTGATTGCAGCCACGAAATTAAAAGATGCTTACTCCTTGGAATAAAAGCTATGACCAACCTAGATAGCATAGTAAAAAGCAGAGACATTATTTTGCCAACAAAGGTCCATCTAGTCAAGGCTATGGTTTTTCCAGCGGTCATGTATGGATGTGAGAGTTGGACTGTGAAGAAAGCTGAGCACCAAAAAATTGATGCTTTTGAACTGCGGTGTTGGAGAAGACTCTTGAGAGTCCCTTGGACTGCAAGGAGATCCAACCAGTCCATCCAAAAGGAAAGCAGTCCTGGATGTTCATTGGAAAGACTGATGCTGAAGCTGAAACTCCAATACTCTGGCCACCTCATGCAAGCAGTTGACTCACTGGAAAAGACCCTGACGCTGGGAGGGATCAGGGGCAGGAGGAGAAGGGGATGACAGAGGATGAGATGGCTGGATGGCATCACTGACTCAACGGACTTGAGTTTGAGTAAACTCCGGGAGTTGGTGATGGATAGGGAAGCCTGGCGTGCTGTGATTCAAGGGGTTGCAAAGAATCGGACATGACTGAGTGATTGAACTGAACTGAATGTATTGAATGTCAAGCTTCCCTGGTGGCTCAGATGGTAAAGCGTCTGCCCACAATGCAGGAGACCTGGGTTTGATCCATGGGTCAGGAAGACCCCCTGGAGAAGGAAATGGCAACCCACTCCAGTACTCTTGCCTGGAAAATTTCATAGACGGAGGAACCTGGTAGGCTACAGTCCATGGGGTCACAAACAGTCGGACGTGACTGAGTGACTTCACTTAATGTCTTGAAAATATCAATTAAATCTAACTGCTCTATTGTAAAATTTAGGATATCTATTACCTTGTTGATTTTCTTTCTGGAAGATCTATATATTGATGTCAGTGAGATATGAAGTCTACTATATTTCTGTCAATTTCTCCCTTTATGTATGTATTTGTTGTATGTACTTAAATACTCCTATATTAGATATATATGTTTAAAAATGTAATATTCTTATATTGATCCATTTATCATTATATGTCCTTCTTTAGCTTTCTTTATGACCTTTGTTTTGAAGTCTTTTAGTTCTGATATGAGTATTGCTACCCTGCTTTCTTGTCATTTCTGTTTGCACAACATGCTTTTACCCTTTGTCTCAGTTTCTCTGTGTGTGTGTTTTGCCCTAAAATGTGTTTTTGTAAACAGCATATTGTAGGCTTTTACTTCATTACTCAATCTGCCACTATATGTCTTTTGATTGGAGCATTTAATCCATTGACATTTAAGATAATTATTGACATATATGTATTTATTGTCATTTTCAACTGTTTTCCAATTGATTTTGTATTTCTTCTGTTCCTTTCTTTTCCTTTTTGTTTTTCTTTCGTGGTTTGATGGCTTTCTTTCACAGTATGCTTGTATTTTCTTCTGTTCTTTTTTGTGAGTCTACGTACGTTTTTATGTTTTTTATTACCCTCTCACCATTACATCTTTCTTTAGATTTGTAGTCATTATAGGCTCAAACATATTCTGAAAAAAAAAATCATCTTTTTACCCCTCTTCCCAACACTTTATGATTTTGTTATCCTGTTTTACTTCTTCATGTTTATCCTTTTGCTATTCATTGCAGTTATCATTGTTTTCACAGTTTTTTTAAAATTCATTTTAGTCTGTTCATTGACTTATTTAGTGATTTACTTTCCAATTGTGATTTTCTCTTTCTTGTAGATTCTTACTCTTTTTCTATTTAGAGAAGATCTTTATTCCTTTTAGGATAAGTTTAGTGTTGCTGTATTCTTGTCATTTTTGCTTGTGTGAGAAATCATTTATCTCTCCTTCTATTGTAAATGATAATCTCTCTGGGTAGCATATCCTAGGTTGTAGGCTTTTCCCTACAGGATTTTGAATATATCTTTCCACTCCCTTCTGGCCTGCAACATTTCCATAGACAAATCAGCCAATGTCCTTATGGGTCTTCCCTTTTAATTAACTCTTTTTTTTCTTCTCTCTCTCTCTTGCTGCCTTTAGAATCCTCTTTAAATTTTGGCATTTTAAATACTATATGTCTTGGTATAGATCTATTAATATGTGGGTTCATCCTGTTTGTAACCTTGTGTTTTTCCTGTTCCTTGATATCTATTTCCTTCTTTCAGTTTAGGGAATTTTCAGCCATAATTTTGTCAAATACATTATGATTCACTTTCCTTTTTTTCTACTCCTTCAGGAATTCCTATCATGTGTATATTGGTATGCTTTCTATTATCCCATAGGCCTCATATATTGCATTCACTTTAAAAAATAATTCTTTCTGTCTGCTGTTCTGATTGGGTGACTCCCATTATTCTAATTTTCAAATCACTTATTCATTTTTCTGCTTAATTCAGTTTCTTATTCATTATCTTTATCTCAGCTTTCCTCTCAGAAAATAAATTTTTTCTAATGTTGATTGGCTTCTTTTTAGAGTTTCTAGTTAGTTTTTATAGTATTCTGCATTTCTATTGATAGTCTTTCTTGAATCCTTCAGTATTTTAATTACTCCCTTTTTGAATTTCAGTTCTAGTATACTGTAGAGGCTTTTTGTTTTTGTTTTGTTTTCTTTTAGGGGAATTTTCTATATTTTAATTTAGATTGGTTTCTCTGCTTCTTCATTTTATTTTATTTCTCTGATTCTGTCATTTTTAAGGGAAACAGTTATCTACTGTGGTCTTGAAGGGCTGAATTTATGTGAAAGCATCCAGGAGTTGGTGATAGACAAGGAAGCCTGGCATGCTATACTCCATGGGGTCGCAAAGAATTGGACATGACTGAGTGACTGAGTAGGGATAACCACTAGACCATTCAGGTATGACCTAAATCAAATCTGTTATGAATATACAGTGGAAGTGAGAAATAGATTTAAGCGACTAGATCTGATAGACAGAGAGCCTGATGAACTATGGATGGAGGTTCCTGACATTGTACAGGAGACAGGGATCAAGACCATCCCCAAGAAAAAGAAATGCAAAAAGGCAAAATGGTTGTCTGAGGAGGCCTTACAAATAGCTGTGAAACAAAAGGAGCTAAAAGCAAAGGAGAAAAGGAAAGATATTCCCATTTGAATGCAGAGTTCCAAAGAATAGCAAGGAGAGATAAGAAAGCATTCCTCAGGGATCAATGCAAAGAAGTAGAGGAAAATAACAGAATGGGAAAGACTAGAGATCTCTTCAAGAAAATTAGAGATACCAAGGGAATATTTCATGGAAAAATAGGCTCAATAAAGGACAGAAATGGCATGGACCTAACAGAAGCAGAAGATATTAAGAAGAGGTGGCAAGAATACACAGAAGAACTGTACAAAAAAGATCTTCATGACCCAAATAATCACGATGGTGTGATCACTCACCTAGAGTCAGACATTATGGAATGTGAAGTCAAGGGGACCTTGGGAAACAACACTACAAACAAAGCTAGTGGATGTGATGGAATTCCAGTTAAGATATTTCAAATCCTGAGAGATGGTGCTATGAAAGTGCTTCACTCAATATGTCAGCAAATTTGGAAAACTCAGCAGTGGCCACAGGATTGGAAAAGGTCAGTTTTCATTCCAATCCCAAAGAAAGGCAATCCCAAAGAATGCTCAAACTACCACACAATTGCACTCATCTCACATGCTAGTAAAGTAATGCTCAAAATTCTCCAAGCCAGGCTTCAGCAATACGTGAACCGAGAACTTCCAGATGTTCAATCTGGTTTTAGAAAAGGCAGGGGAACCAGAGATCAAATTGCCAACGTCCACTGGATCATCAAAAAAGCAAAAGAGTTCCAGAAAAACACCTATTTCTGCTTTATTGACTATGCCAAAGCCTTCAACTGTGTGGGTCACAATAAACTGTGGAAAATTCTGAAAGAGATGGGAATACCAGACCACCTGACCTGCCTCTTGAGAAACCTGTATGCAGGTCAGGAAGCAACAGTTAGAACTGGACATGGAACAACATACTGATTCCAAATAGGAAAAGGAGTACATCAAAGCTGTATATTGTCACCCTGTTTATTTAAGTTGTATGCAGATTACATCATGGGAAACACTGGGCTGGAAGAAGCACAAGCTGGTATCAAGATTGCCGGGAGAAATATCAATAACTTCAGATATGCAGATGACACCACCCTTACGGCAGAAAGTGAAGAGGAACTAAAAAGCCTCTTGATGAAAGTGAAAGAGGAGAGTGAAAAAGTTGGCTTAAAGCTCAACATTCAGAAAACTAAGATCATGGCATCTGGTCCCATCACCTCGTAGGAACTAGATGGGCAGACAGTGGAAACAGTGTCAGACTTTATTTTTGGGGGCTCCAAAATCACTGCAGATGGTGACCGCAGCCATGAAATTAAATGACACTTACTCCTTGGAAGGAAAGTTATGACCAACCTAGATAGTATATTAAGAAGCAAAGACATCACTTTGCCAACAAAGGTCTGTCTGGTCAAGGCTATGGTTTTTCCAGTGGTCATGTATGGATGTGAGAGTTAGACTGTGAAGAAAGCTGAGCACCAAAAAATCGATGCTTTTGAACTGCAGTGTTGGAGAAGACTCTTGAGAGTCCCTTGGACTGCAAGGAGATCCAACCAGTCCGTCCTAAAGGAGATAAGTCCTGGGTGTTCATTGGAAGGGCTGATGCTGAAGCTGAAACTCCAATACTTCAGCCACCTCATGTGAAGAGTTGACTCATTGGAAAAGACCCTGATGCCTGGAGGGATTGGGGGCCGGAGGAGAAAGGGACGACTGGGGATGAGATGAGTGGATGGTATCACCAACTCAATGGGTATGAGTTTGAGCAAACTCCGGGAGTTTGTGATGGACAGGGAGTCCTGGCGTGCTGTGATTCATGGAGTCGCAAAGAGTCGGACACGACTGAGCGACTGAACTGTACTGAACTGAATGACTGAACTGAACTGAACTGATGCCTATGTAGCCTGTATGAGTCTTATATTTTTGACGTGAGAGCTTTTTTGGCTATGGATGCCTGCCATATCTTTCTTCAGTGTGTGCTTCCAATTTTCCCCTTGATAAGGAGTATGATTGGTATTGTGGTCACCAGATCCTGCACTGGATATTGAGCAAGGCCTCCTCTTTGGTCTGTGGTTATTGCAGCCCTGAAAGGCACAGAGTCTGCTCCTCAGTTGTTAGAGTATAAGCCCCCAGATCTGTTTCTGAGCTAAGTGTGAGATAGGCGGGACTAGAGTGCTTCCAGTGGGAGAGGAGCCATTGAGTATTTCTTCCGATGAACTGTCCACCAAGAAGGGTGCTCCATGTAGTTTTCTGTCACTCATTGTGTGGACTCGCAAAGTGCACTGCTGTTGGCACTGTGCTCAGCCCCATCTCAACTGTGGGAACACAGGCAATCAGCCTGGGTGTCTCTCAGGTTCTGTGCTCACAAAGTCACCAGTGCAGATCTGTTAGTGCAGATCTGCTTAAGTCAGGAACCTGGTCATGAATCAGCCCCAACCCCAGCCCCACCTCCACATGTGTAGGTAGGTGGGCAAAAACCAGCAACCACTAACACCACACCCACCCCAGCCACAGAAGGACCAATAATCTGCTCAAATGTCTTACAGGCACTGAGCTTACAAAGTCACTGGCAGCAGCATAAATTTGGATCATGCACCTACTGGGACACTGCTCAGATTTCAGTGCTGCTTCCAGATTTGTATGGCCTTTGGAGATTGGCTCAGATTTCATCTCTACCTCCCCATGTTGGCAACCTGTTGGCACTTAACCACTTTAAGAGCTTATAAAGGCCAAACCAAGCTTGCTGTGAGCATGCTGAGGATGAGGGTCCTACAGCAGGGCCTTGCCCCTTCTTTTGCCTGTGTCTTAGCAATGGGACTTCAGTGGCAGACCAGGGCTCCATCCTGTATACATCCTCAGTTACAACTCAGACCAGCCCCCTCAGGCTGCCTTTATAGAGCCAATCCCAATCCTCTCTCCAAGTCTGTCTGCTGAAGCCCAAGTTCAGTACCCAGCCACCACATGAACTAGCAGGCCAGAAAGTGCAGGGAGGTGGTCAGGACCCTCTACGCTGGTCTCTCCCTGTTCTGCCTGCCATAATTCTGCTGCCATACTCTCTTCTCAGCCTCTAAATCTCCATTCCTGTTCCTGGTGATCTCAACAGCTGGTGAAGGGATTTCCCAGGTTGAGGGAACCTTTCCTCCTTCACAGCTCCCTCCTGGAGTGCAGGTCTTAGCCTGATTCCCTTTTTTTTTTCCTTTTGTCTTACCCAGTTATGTGATGATCTTTCCTGCTACTTTGGCTGTATTAGATCATCTGCCAGTGTTCTGTATGTAGTCAGTGAGAATTGCTACACATTTTGATGTATTTTTATGTGTTTATGGGAGGAGATGAGTTCTACATCCTTCTATTCCGCCATCTTGATCTCATAGCAGGTAACATCCTTTGTCCACAGTACCCAGAGAAAATTTTTGAGAATAAACAAATGGAAGTATACAGCTGTGTGTTTCTTCTATAATCAAGAAGTAGTATGTTACTTGAAGGTAGACTGTGGTTATTTAAATATGTGCCTAATAAATTCTAAACCAATCATTATAATATCATAAATAGCTCAAGCTAACAAAGGGGATAATAAAATCATAAAATTAATTATTCCAAAAGAAGACATAAAAGAAGGAAAAGGAACAAATGACTAAAGGACAATTATAAAGCAAATAGGGAAGGACTGTAGGCAGAAGTGACATTCTGAGAGCACCAGTTCAAGATGGTGACATAAGAGGATTCTGAACTTACCTCCTCTTATAGATGCATCAAATCTACAGCTACATATGGGAAAATTCTCTCTGAAAGGACCCCAAAATCAGCTGAGTGACTCCTACATATCAGGTGGATGAGAAAAAACAAATTGTAATGGGTAGGAGAACCTGAGACAAAATCTCATCATAAACCTCACCACTAGCTTGGTATACCACCATTGGTAAAGAGCTGAACTCCCAGCTTCTCCCAGAGGAGCAAAATTTTTAAGACTTGCACCTCAGATATAAGACTCCAAAACATCTAGTTTTGACAGGCAATAGGGCTTGTATCTGTGAGACCCACAAGGCTATAGTAAACTGGAAACAATTCTTAACAGATTTGTACGATTTCATCTTGGCTACCCTCTATGGCATAGCACAGAGGCAGCCAACTGAAAAACAGTCTTTCTATGAAAGAGACCTATTAGCTTATCTTTAAAACTTCAGCCCCCTCAGCTGTCTAAGGAGTAGATATCTAATTTATCACATATCTAGGCATTGACTGAAGTACTTTCCAAACACTACAGAGGCCAACATGTGCCATCTTCATGTTCTTCTTCAGTCTTGCTCAAGTTCAGTTCAGTTCAGTTGCTCAGTCATGTCTGAGTCTTTGCAACCCCATGAACTGCAGCATGCCAGGCCTCCCTATCTTGCTCAAGGTCATAAGTATTTCCCAGAGAGAAACCTGTACACATATCTGGGGTCCCAGTTTTTGTGGCAGCTTCCCAGGGAATGTCTGCTGATTTCCTGGCTCTAGGGGCTAGAGGTTATTATGTTCATGGGGCCCACAGAAGCAAAATTAATAAAGAATAAGTTCTTAGTCAGACAGAGACATCAGACAGAAATACCTGGTCTTCCAATAAAATTGGCCTATTAGTTTATCTTCATAGCTGCATCATAAGGAGCAGGCTTCTAATTAAACACACATCCAAAGACCAATTGTAAACCTCTTCAGGGACTTAAGAGGGAAAGAACCATTTTCACACATCCTCTCTGCCTTGTTCCAGGTCACCACTATCTTCTGGAAATGAGCTTATGCACACATCTGGGGCCCTAATTTTTGTGATTGCTGCCCAGGGGGCCTCCCTTGATAACTTGGTTCTGGTGGGCAGTGGAAATTATGTTTACAGGTCCCATAGGACTATAATAGAGAAAGAGTTCTTAACCAGTCACCTTCCAGGGCCCAGCAGAGAAGCAGTAAACAAAAAAGCCCAATCTTTCCATGAAAGAAGCCTATTAACTTATCTTTATAGCTGTGTACTGAGGGACACACTTCTAATTAAACACATATCTAGGGACTTACTGTGATCTTCTTCAGATACAGGGGAGGCCAGCCATCTTTCCATTCTATGTGTGCCACACTTCAGGTTGTTCATTTTAAGAAAAGGGCTGTGACATGTCTAGCACCCTGACATTTGTGACTGTCCCCATAAGAAACATCCCTAGATAGCCTGTCTTTGGTGACAAGTGAGCTTTGTACTTATAGTTTCACAAAATGGCAGCAAATAAAGGAAAAAAAAAAAGAAACAGTTATTAACTGACTATCACCCTGGGGCTTAAAGCAAAGGGGGAAGACAGAAATGCCTGTCATCCAGGCTTCCTCAGAAACAGGAATACTTTCATACTTAAAAGCTATTACCTTGAAGTTCTGGCTTCCAATAATCTTGAACCAAGTGGCTGACTGAGATCCTTGTCCTTGAGACACTGACAGGTCTTGGCATACCTTCAACTACTGGAAGCTACTAAAAAACAAAATAAAATGCTTGGATAATCACAAATATTTGAAAGATAACCAAGAGCTCTGACAGGGTTGAACAATGAGTTTTGTTTCCTACATAGGCCATCCCTTCAAACTAAGAGAGGTGACTTTTATCTAATGTATAGAAACAAAGTGAAGAAACAAAAGGATATGTTCCAAACAAAAGAATAAGATAAAATCTCAGAGAAAAAAATTTAAGGATGGAGAGAAAGAATTTACCTGATAAAAAGTTCAAAGCAACAGTCATAAAAATATTCACTGAGATCAAGAGAACAATGTACGAACAAAGTGAGAATTTCAACAAAGAAATAGAAAATAAAAGAAAGGACCAGACAGAAATCAGAGTCAAAACATAACATAGCTGAATTATAAAATACAATACAGGAGTTCAGCAGCAAATTAAAGTAAGCAAAAAAAAAAAAAAAAGGATCAGTGAAAAAAACAGGCAGAAGAATTCGTCTAATCAGAATAACAAAAACAAAACAAAAAGGAAAGAAAAAGAGTGATGGTAGTTCAAAGGACTTATAAGTTAATGTAAAGTGGACAAATATACACATAATAGGATTCCCAGGAAGTAAACAGAGAAAGAGGCTGAAAACTTATTTGTAGAAATAAAGGCTGAACTCCTCTATTATGGAAAAGGGAACAGAGATCTAGATTCAGAAATCCCAGAGAATTCCAAATATAATAGCATAAACTTTAGGAAACCACACCAAAACATCTTGAAAATGCCAAGAGATAAAATCGAGGAAAAGACTCATAAAAGCAATGAGAAAAACAAATTTCTACATACAAAAGAACACCTAAAAGATTATAAACAGATTTTTCAGGGGAAACTTTGGAGATCAGAAGGGAGTGATTCATTTACAGTCAAAGTACTGAAAGAAAAAAAAAAAACTGTCAAGACAGAATAAACTATCTGGTAAAGTTGTTGTTCAACAGTGGAGAAGAGATTGTTTATCAGACTATCAAAAGCTAAAAGAGTTCATCATCACTAGACAGACCATACAGTAAATGTGGAAGGGATTACTTTAAGTTGAAATGAGAAGACACTGTTTAGTAACAGAAAAAGCATATAAAAATATAAATCTCACTGGTAAAGATAAGTATAGAGTAAAATTAAGAATAATCTACTATGGTAAAGGTGGTGAGCTAGTCAAATATTTAACTAGTATAAAAGTTAAAAGACAAAAGTAGCAAAAATAAAAACTATGTTAATTTAAGTGATACACAAAACAAAAATATCCAAATTGTGACATGATACAAAAGTGTGGAGGATGGTTTAAACATTTAGAACTTTAAGAATGCATTCAAATTTAAGTTGTCATCAACTTAAAATAGCCTATTATAAATATAAGTTGAACTGTGTAAGCCTATGTACTGTGTACTATGCTTCCCTTGTGGCTCAGCTGTTAAAGAATCTGCCTGTAATGCAGGAGACCCAGGTTCAGTCCTTAGGTTGGGAAGATCCCCTGGAGAAGGGAAAGGCTACCCACTCCAGTATTCTGGCCTGGGAGAATTCCATTGACTGTAAAGTCCATGAGGTTGCAAAGAGTTGGACACAACTGAGTGATGTTCACTTTTCATGTAAGCCTAATGGTAACCGCAAAGCAGAAACCTAGAGTAGATAAAGATAACGAAAAATGAACCTAAATAACACTAGAGTAAATCATCAAATCACAAAAAGAGCAAGAGAAGTAAGAAGTAAGAAGAAATTGCAAAAGAGGCAGAAAACAACAAAGCAATAGTCTATATCTATCTGATAGTGGGAATGCAAACTAGTACAGCCACTATGGAGAACAGTGTGGAGATTCCTTAAAAATCTGGAAATAGAACTGCCGTATGACCCAGCAATCCCACTCCTGGGCATACACACCAAGGAAACTAGATCTGAAAGAGACACATGCACCCCAATGTTCATCGCAGGACTGTTTATAATTGCCAGGACATGGAAGCAACCCAGATGCCCATCAGCAGACAAATGGATAAGGAAGCTATGGTACATATACACAATGGAATATTACTCAGCCATTAAAAAGAATTCATTTGAATCAGTTCTACTGAGATGGATGAAACTGGAGCCCATTATACAGAGTGAAGTAAGCCAGAAAGATAAAGACCAATACAGTATACTAACGCATATATATGGAATTTAAAAAGATGTAACAATAACTCTATGCGCAAAACAGAAAAAGAGACACAGATGTACAGATCAGACTTTGGGACTCTGTGAGAGAAGGCGAGGGTGGGATGTTCTGAGAGAATAGCATTGAAACAAGTATACTATCAAGGGTGAAACAGATCACCAGCCAAGGTTGGATGCATGAGACAAATGCTCAGGGCTGGTGCGCTGGGAAGACCCAGAGGGATGAGGTGGGGAGAGAGGTGGGAGAGGGGGATCAGGATGGGGAACACATGTAAATCCATGGCTGATTCATGTCAATGTATGGCAAAAATCACTACAATATTGTAAAGTAATTGGCCTCCAACTAATAAAACTAAATAAAATAAAATAAAATGACAAAATACATGTTAAGAGAAGGGAAAACATAAAAAAGATAAAGAGATAAAAAAACAAAAATAGAAATAAAATGAAATATAAACAAATAAAAATAAAATATATAAACACAAAATATATTTAATGTATATATATTAAATATAAATTTAATAAATGTTTATTTAATATAAAAATAAAACAAAATACATTGACATGAATCAGCCATGGATTTTGTAAAGTAATTAGCCTCCAACTAATAAAAATAAATGGAAAAAAATTAAAAAATAAAAAATAAATAAAACAAAATAGAAAATAAAATATAAATAAAAATATAAAAATAAAAATGGACTAAATCATCAATCAAAAGACAGAGTGGATAAGTGAATAAAAACCAAGAATCATTTATATTTATATACTGTCTGCAAGAGATTTATTTTAGATGTAAGGACACATAGAGACTAAAAGAGGAGGAATGGAAAAAGATATCCCATGCAAAATAAATCAGAAGAAATCTGAGATAGCTATATCAGACAAAACAGGCCTTAAGTCAAAGACTGTGTTAAGAGACAAAGAAGGTCCTTATATAATGATAAAGAATTAAGGCTAGGAGAGGGTATAAAAATTTGAAATATTTATGGACTCAACAAAAGAGGACATAGATATATAAATACATGTTGTTGTTGCTGTTCAGTTACTCAGGTGTGTCTGACTCTTTGCAGCCCCATGGACTACAGCATGCCAGGGCTCCCTGTCCTTCACCCTCTTCCAGAGCTTGCTCAAACTCATGTCCATTGAGTCAGTGATGCCATCCAACCATCTAATCCTCTGTCATCCCCTTCTCCTCCAGCCTTCAGTCTTTCCCAGCATTAGGGTCTTTTCCAATGAGTTGGCTCTTCATATCAGGTGGCCAAAGTATAGGAGAATCAGCTTCAGCATCAGTCCTTCCAATGAATATTAAGGGCTGATTTCCTTTAGGATTGATTGATTTGATCCCCTAGCTGTCCAAGGGATTCTCAAGAGTGTTTCCAGCACACAGTTCAAAAGCAAGAATTCTTCGGCACTCAGTCTTATTTATGGTCCAACTCACATCCATACATTAACTACTGGAAAAAAACATAACTTTGACTATATGGACCTTTGTCAGCAAAGAGATGTCTCTGCTTTTCAATATGCTGTCTAGGTTGGTCATAGCTTTTCTTCCAAGGAGCAAGTGTCTTTCAATTTCATGGTTGCAGTCAATATCTGCAGTGATTTTGGAGCCAGATAAAATAAAGTCTATCATTATTTCCATTGTTTCCCCATGTATATGCCATGAAGTGGAGGGATCGGATGCCACGATCTAAGTTTTTTGAATAATGAGTTTTCTGTCAGCTCTTTCACCTTCCTCAAGAGGCTCTTTAGCTCCTCTTCACTTTCTGCCATAAGGGTGGTGTTATCTGCATATCTAAGGTTATTGATATTTCTCTTAGCAATCTTGATTCCAGCTTGTGCTTCTTCCAGCCCAGCATTTTCATGATGTACTCTGCATTTAAGTTAAATAAGCAGAGTGACAACATACAGCCTTGACCTACTCCTTTCCTGATTTGGAACCAGTCTGTTGTTCCATGTCCAGTTCTAATGGTTGTTTCTTGACCTGCATACAGATTTCTCAGGAGGCAGGTAAGGTGGTCTGGTATTCCCATCACTTTAAGAATGTTCCACAGTTTGTTGTTATCCACAGAGTCAAAGGCTTTAAAGCAGTCAATAAAGCAGAAGTAGATATATTTCTGGAATTCATTTTGCAAGATGGCAGAGTAGAATGACCTGTGCTCTTCTCCTGTGAGAATACGAAAATTGCAATTAACTGCTGAACATTTTCAACAGGAGAATGTAGGAACCCACCAAAAACAGATACAAAAGACAAAGGAGAAGCCACAAGACAGTAGGAGTGGTGCAGTCTTGTTTAAAATCAAACCTCATTCCCACCAGAGACACTCAGAGGGTGCAAACAAAACCTTGTGCACACCAGGACCCAGGGAAGGAGCACTGACCTCCACCAGAGACTGAGCCAGACCTGCCTGTAACTCTTTGAGTATCTCCTCTGGATACATAGGTCAGCAGTGGCCTGCCACAGGGACAGGGACTCTGGCAGCAGCAGTCCTGGGAGGCGCGGTGTGTGGCATAAGTTCTCTTGGAGGAAGTTGTCATTAGCCCCACTATAGAACCACCTATTAGGTGACCCACAAACTGCAGAAAAATTATACCAAAGAATTTCTTGCACTGTTTTGAAAGTTCTAATTCCCACAACAGATTTCCCAACCTGGGTATCTGGCAAAGGCACTGAGGACTCCCAGGGAATTTGACTTTGAAGGCCAGTGGGATTTGATTACAGAACTTCTACATTACTCAGGAAACAGAGGCTCTTGGTGGGCATCAACAAAACCTTGTGTTCACCAGAACCCAGGAGAAAGGAGCAGTGACCCCACGAGAGACTGAGTCAGACATGTCTGTGAGTGTTTGGGAGTCACAAGGGGAGGTGAGGGTTGACAGTGGCCTGCTGTGGGATCAGGGACACTGATTGTAGCAGTTCCGGGAGGCTAACATGCTAGCATATTATACCATTACCCCTACCATTGTTGGGCCTCAGGTCAAACTACAGGGAGGGAAAACAGTGCCACCCATCAACAGACAGCTGGATTAAAGATTTACTGAGCATGGCCTTGCCCACCAGAACAAGACCTAGCTTTCCCTAAAGCCAGTCCCTCCCATCAGGAAATTTCCACAAGCCTCTTAACCTCATTCATCAGAGGACAGACAGAATGAAAACCACAATCACAGAAGACTAACCATACTGACTCACAAGGATCACAGACTTGTCTAACTCAATGAAACTATGAGCCATGCCATGTAGGACCACCCAAGATGGATGGGCCATGGTGGAGAGTTCTGACAAAATGTGATGCACTAGAGAAGAGAATGGAAAACCACTTCATCATTCTTGCCTTGAGAAGCCCATGAACAGTATGAAAATGCAAAAAAAGATATAACACTGAGAAATGAACTCCCCAGGTTGGTAGGTGCCAATATGCTACTGGAGAAGGGCACAGAAATAGCTCCAGGAGGAACAAAGAGGCTGAGCCAAAGCAGAAACAACACCAAGTTGTGGATATGTCTGGTGGTGAAAGTAAAGACCAACATATAAAAAATAGAATACTTACAAATAAACCTACCTAAGGAGGCAAAACACCTGTATTCCAAAAACTATATGATATTGATGAAAGAAATCAAATAATACAAAGATTAAAAGATATACCATGTTTATTGATTGGAAGAATTAATATTGTCAAAATGACTATACTTCCCCAGGCAATCTACTGATTCAATGCAAACTATCAAATTACCAATTGCATTTTCTGCATATCAAAACTAAAGAATTTTAAGATTTGTATGAAAATACAGAAGACTTTGAATAGATAAAGCAGTCTTGAGAAAGAAAAACAAAACTTGAAGAATCAGTCATTGAAACAGTATGGTATTGGCACAAAGACAGACTTATAGATCAGTGGAACAAGACAAGAAGCCTAGAAGTAAACCCACAGACTGATATCAATTAATCTATGACAAAGAAGGCAGGAGTGTACAGAGGAGAAAAGACAGTCTCCTCAATAAGAGATGCTTGGGAAACTGGACAGCTACATGTAAGAGAATGAAATTAGTATGCTCCCTAACATTGCACAGAAAAACAAACTCAAAATGAATTAAAGGCCTAGATATATGGCCACACACTATAAAACTCTTGGAGAAAAAGGCAGAGCAGTCTTTGATGTAAGGCGCAGTGAGATTCTTTTTTACCCACATTTTAGAGTAATGAACATAAAAACAAAAATAAACAAAAGGAACTTACTTAAACTTAAAAGATTTTGCACAATAAAGGATACTATAAACAAAAAGAAAACCCTCAGAACGGGAGAAATTATTTGCAAATGAAGCAACCATCAAGAGATTAATCTCCAAAATATACAAAGAGCTCATGCAGCTCAATATTAAAAAAAAAATCATAAAATGGATAGAAGATGTAAGTATTTCTCCAAATAAGATATACAGATGGTCAAAAAGCACATCAAAATAAACAAAATAAACAAATAAAATAACAAATAAACAAATAAAATAACAAATAAAATAAAACAAATAAAAAAATAAACAAATGGGACCTAATGAAACTTAAAAGCTTTTGCACAACAAAGGAAACTATAAGCAAGGTGAAAAGACAGCCCTCAGATTGGGAGAAAATAATAGCAAATGAAGCAACAGACAAAGGATTAATCTCAAAAATATTCAAGCAACTACTCCAGCTCAACTCCAGAAAAATAAATGACCCAATCAAAAAATGGGCCAAAGAACTAAACAGACATTTCTCCAAGGAAGACATACAGATGGCAAAAAAACACATGAAAAGATGCTCAACATCACTCATTATCAGAGAAATGCGAATCAAAACCACAATGAGATACCATTACACGCCAGTCAGAATGGCTGCTATCCAAAAGCCTACAAGCAATAAATGCTGGAGAGGGTGTGGAGTAAAGGGAACCCTCTTACACTGTTGGTGGGAATGCAAATTAGTACAGCCACTATGGAAAACAGTGTGGAGATTTCTTAAAAAGCTGGAAATAGAACTGCCATATGACCCAGCAATACCACTTCTGGGCATACACACCAAGGAAACCAACTCTGAAAGAGACACGTGCACCCCAATGTTCATCGCAGCACTGTTTATAATAGCCAGGACATGGAAGCAACCTAGATGCCCATCAGCAGACGAATG